>NC_089250.1:239643265-240354505 GCF_963930625.1 Muntiacus reevesi
AGTGTTTGAAATATAGCAGGTGCTCAGTGAAAATTTTGAATACAAAATGCTCAAATGTCCAAAACCCTAAAAACATCCCAAAGGCATAATCCAAATGCATGAACACAGTCAGCTATTGTGTTCTATTTAGCTCTTCAGTATGGCCCTGTCCTTCTTCAGTATATGTCATGCATCTCAGTTTATCACTGCATTTGTTCCTCCCATAAGTCGTCTTCCTTAAATGAGTTTTAACCCCTTCTATCCAGACAAAGTTTGGTTCTTGTTTGAGAAGCCTTATCAGCTTTGCACAAATGCTGGAATATCTCTCATGTGAATTTAAGTTTATTGCTAAACTCTTTTCTCTCCATGAAGCTTCTTTGGAAAGCTTTCTTAGAAAGTAGTTTTTCTCCAGTCTTAACTGGTTCCATTTCCATCCTGATATTACAATGTCTGAGTTCTAAGACTGACAGAAGTATTTCCTGTCTAACTGGCTGAAGGGGGTTGAAAGTTGCTTTTAGGTACTCTTATGAGTATTTTAAATATGGTTCACTTGTTTAAGAAGTATTTTGACATATTTAGAAATTCTTAGTAACAGTTTTGGAAAGAAAAGTATAAAAAAAGAATCTTGCTTCTTCTTTAACTCTTTAATTTCTTTTTGACAATTCCCATTTCTCTCTTCTAAGATACATAATTTGAAACCAAATTCTACTTTTTATTTCGTTCTCAAACCATAATATTATGAAATATGATAAAAGCAAATTAGCCTGAACAACAAAATAATAAAAACATAATGAAACTTGGAAATTCTAAATTATAGAACAAAAGATGAAATTAAAATCTCTATTGTGAGAAAGGATCTGGCAAATTCCAGGTTGGCCCTAGAGGGCCCTTGATACAACAGGCAGAAGCGTACTATATAAAGGACAGTAAATCAAGCTGAACTTAGTGTTACTTTGCTTTTAGTGGTTTGTGTTTAACCCTTATGACTAAATGTTCCAAATGGTTGTTTAAATTATGGTAGTGGGATTTGTAGGCATAGTTGTGCAGGAAAAGCTGGATTTTCTGCTTTGAAATGTGCATATTTCACAGATTATGTGTTTTCACATGCCAAGACTTGGTAAAATTTTGCTTGTTTAGGAATAGCTGCATTTTTAAGCTTTCTAAGTACCTCAGCTGAAATGATATATATTTTGCACATAAATATTGGAAGGGTTGGGGGAGTCAATGTGATTCTTGCATTGTGGAGACTAGACACAGTGGGTATCCATGTTTTACGTAGTCCTGAGTCTTTGTGGTTCCAAAACACACCCATTTTATAGGACGGGTTAGAAACATGTTGCTTCTCAAAATAATCACTTAATATTTTGTTTTTATTAAACTACTGAAAAATATCTGACTGGATTATTTCATTTTTAACATGTTATTTTTTTTTTGGTGTGTATAAAATGCTATTGAAGTAATTGAGTGTTTTTTCCCCCAGTTGTTTGAGTGTTGAAAATTCAATCTTCTGTAATTAAAAATAAATCTTCTAACTGAACATAGCAGTTATTTCCCATATACTTTACTGAAAGTGACAAAAGTGGATAAAATATAGCCATGAATTGTGCCTCATTCTTATGACATATCAAACTCCCATTTCATTAAACTTGGGAGGCTTTTTTTTAAATATGATACTGAAAGAAGGGAAATAAAATTCTTAGAAAGATTTCAAAAGATTATTAATAGATGAGATTTGAATAAGACTGATCAAATGCTGGAATGGATGCTTTCTTTTCTTTCTTTTTTTCCTTTTCCTTTTTTTTTTTTTTTGATTGCCTACATTGTCTGAAAACTGTTCAGCAGAACAAAGGGTTTTATGGATGAAAGACTAGTATGAAGAAACATGAATGTCAACTCAGGCTCTGAAAGACAGTCTGCTAATGAAATATTCTAAAAGTCATTTTCAAGGTGGTTGAAAGTTCTCACTGATGTGCACCAATGCTTTTGATAAAAAAATTATATATATCAAATAATTACACAACTGTTGGCTCCAGGGATAGAGAAAATAAGGTGAGTCCATATGCACCCAAATATTAATGAAAGACTTGTATATCATACTTTCTTTCTTTGGGTAAAAATAATCAGACATGTCGTAACATTATTTTGCTAGTAAATTTCTTACTTTTTGCATCTGAAGAGTGCTCCTTTCTGCTATCTTGGTAATGCTAGCTAACTGTGATCTATGATTTACTACATTAATAGTTAGCTCTTTATGTGCAAAGTGTATTATCTTTTAAAATTGAACTTTCCTAAAACATCTTTCAGTGAACTTGTCTTATAAACGCAAGAAGTAATGACTTTTTCCCAAAGATCCACTGATCCACTCTATGAATATACATACCTGCCAATAACATCTACTTATCCTCTATACTTGGAGAAGGGCATGGCAACCCACTCCAGTATTCTTGCCTGGAGAATCTTAAGGACAGGGGAGCCTAGCAGGCTACAGTCCATGAGATTGCAAAGAGTCGGACATGACTGAAGTGATAGCATACACGCATGCATCCTCTATCCTATGGTATGCATTCTTTCTTTGGGATATAACACACACATAATCTTGGTAATAATTTTGAAAGATGTACGAGTGAGTGAGTGAAGTCCCTCAGTCGTGTCTGACTCTTTGCGACCCCGTGGACTGTAGCCTACCAGGCTCCTCCGTCCATGGGATTCTTCAGGCAAGAATACTGAAGTGGGTTGCCATTTCCTTCTCCCCATACATTTAGATACATATAACTACACCTGCCATATATATATGACATATACATCTGTGTGGGTTTATAATTTGATGGAACTATATATTCAGATGCCCTTGGAATCTGTATCCATTTTCTGTGATTGATTTTAACCATGCAAATTTGATGAAGATTCTCTTTCAGGAATGTCTATAATGATGCCCCTATAGGGAGGCCCTTAATTAGGCTAACAGTGGTTCTATGATATGTTCAAATTAATGGAGGCATGGTTGGTAGGTTTTTTAAAATATTCCAAATTAGATTGACCATGGGATGTCTACTTTCTGCCCTGTCATAGTCCCAGAGGACTGGGCTAAATTGCAATGGTCTGACAACAGCGTTAAACTTTATATGCCTGGGTCTGGGCTGGGCTTGGTTTACAAGAGGCAGCTAATCTCTGGGGAGTGGAGTCTATCCCCATTTCATTTTATATTTTCATGAATGGAATTTTAATTACATGATACGAACATAAACAAGAATTTTGCATGACATTTGATATTTTTGGGGACCAACCCGGTCTCAATCTCTCAAACCCATCTGCCTTTGTATATAATATGTATCATAAAATTGCTGGTTTATAATGTACTTTTCTTTTTTTTTTCATTTATTTTTATTAGTTGGAGGCTAATTACTTTACAGTATTGTTGTGGTTTTTGTCATACATTGACATGAATTAACCATGGGTTTACATGTATTCCCCATCCCGATCCCCCCTCCCACCTCCCTCTCTACCCGATCCCTCTGGGTCTTCCCAGTGCACCAGGCCCGAGCACTTGTCTCATGCATCCAACCTGGGCTGGTGATCTGTTTCACCCTAGTTAATATACATGTTTCGATGCTGTTCTCTTGAAACATCCCACCCTCGCCTTCTCCCACAGAGTCAAAAGTCTGTTCTGTACATCTGTGTCTCATTTTCTGTTTTGCATATAGGGTTATCATTACCATCTTTCTAAATTCCATATATATGTGTTAGTATTATAGTGTACTTTTCTTTTACGCTCTTTCAACTTGAAACTCCTTCTCAGCAGTCTATATCCAATTATAATGCTGTCTTTTCTTTACAACATCAGCTAACATTCTTACAGGTTTTTTGTTTTTTACATATGTTGTTTAGTTGCTAAGTCGTGTCTGACTCTTCTGCAACCCCAGACTGCAGCCCACCAGGCTCCACTGTCCGTGGGGTTTTCCAGGCAAGAATACTGAAATGGGTAGCCATTTCCTTCTCCAGGGGATCTTCCTGACCCAGATTGAATCTGTGTCTCCTATATTGGTAGGCTGATTTTTTTTTTTTTTTTTTTTTTAACCACTGAACCATCTTGGAATTCCTTTTATATATGTATATCAGGTGACATATATTATATGATTATATTTCATATCACATTATAATTTTTGAGTATTTTTATATGTTTTATACTAGTGAGAGAGGTTCTAGAGCTGAGGGGCTAGTGCTTACTTATTTAAAAAAAACTCCCAGCATCAAAAGTAGGCACTCAGTGAGTGAATATTAGTTTTTAAAAATTGTTCAAAGGTAAACAAAAGTGTGTAAAATAGGGTCTTTACAATTAATAAGGAAGCATAAAAGAAGATGGAGACCAAGATGTGGTGACATTGAGATAGCATAAAAAGTGGAATCACCTTGTAGAGAATGGGGACCCTTGTGCACTGTTGGTAGAAATAGAAAATGGTGCAGCTGCCATGGAAACTGTATGACAGTTTCCCCAAAAGTAAGAATGTAATTCTTACATGACTCAGCAATGCCACCTCTGTGTCTGTATTTAACAGAATTCAGAAATTCAGAAAACAGAATTCAGAAAACAGAGGTGTTTGCACAACCATGTTCATAGCAGCATAATTCATAATTGCCAAAAGATTGAAGCAATCCAAGTATTAGATGAATGGATAAACAAAATGTGGTATGTACATGCAATGGAGTCTTAAAAAGGAGGGAAATTCTAATGCTTGTTACAACATGGATGAACCTTGAGGACATTCAGCTAAGTGAAATAAGCAAGATGCAAAAAGGCAAATGCTGTGTGATTCCACTTACATGAAGTACCTAGAGTAGTAAAATTTCATAGAGAAAGAAAATAGAAGGTTAGTTAGTTGCTAGCGACTCAAAGGGAGGGGAAATGAGTTGTTTAATGGGTGTAGCGTTTCAGTTTTGCAAGATGAAAAGAATTTTTGAGATTGGTTGTACAAAGATGTGAGTATACTTAAAGGAGTACGTCAAGGCTGTATATTGTCACCCTGCTTATTTAACTTATATGCAGAGTACATCATGAGAAATGCTGGGCTGGAAGAAGCACAAGCTGGAATCAAGATTGCCAGGAGAAATATCAATAACCTCAGATATGCAGATGACACCACCCTTATGGCAGAAAGTGAAGAAGAACTAAAGAGCCTCTTGATGAAAGTGAAAGAGAGTGAAAAACTTGGCTTAATACTCAATATTCAGAAAACTAAGATCATGGCATCCAGTCCCATCACTTCATGGCAAATAGATGGGGGAACAGTGGAAACAGTGTCAGACTTTATTTTTTTGGGCTCCAAAATCACTGCAGATGGTGACTGCGGCCATGAAATTAAAAGACGCTTACTCCTTGGAAGGAAAGTTATGACCAACCTAGATTGCATATTAAAAAGCAGAGACATTACTTTGTCAACAAAGGTTCATCTAGTCAAGGCTATGGTTTTTCCAGTAGTCATGTATGGATGTGAGAGTTGGACTATAAACAAAGCTGAGCACAGAAGAATTGATGCTTTTGAACTGTGGTGTTGGAGAAGACTCTTGAGAGTCCCTTGGACTGCAAGGAGATCCAACCGGTTCATCCTAAAGAAGATCAGTCCTGGGTGTTCCTTGGAAGGACTGATGTTGAAGCTGAAACTCCAATACTTTGGCCACCTGATGCGAAGAGTTGACTCATTGGAAAAGACCCTGATGCTGGGAGGGATTGGGAGCAGGAGGAGAAGGGGACAACAGAGGATGAGATGGTTGAATGGTATCACCAACTCAATGGACATGAGTTTGAGTAAACTCCGGGAGTTGGTGATGGACAGGGAGGTCTGGCGTGCTGCAATTCATAGGGTCGGGTTGTAAAGAGTCGGACACGACTGAGCGACTGAACTGAACTGAACTGAACTGATACTTAACACTACTTAATTGTATGACTTCACACTGGTTAGAGGGTAAATTTTATCTTAATTATATTTTACCATAATTTAATATAACTGAAAAAGAGAAGTCATCCTCATTATATATATTGCAATTATGTCAGACTAATCCATCCCAAAGGTATTTTAAAATCTGTAATTTTGGTTATATATTTTGGGGCAGCTGTGTGCATGCAAAGCCGCTTCAGTTGTGTCTGATTCTTTGCAATCCTATGGACTGTAGCCTACTAGGCTCCTCTGTCCATGGGATTCTCCAGGTGAATACACTAGAGTGGGTTTGCCACACCTTCCTCCAGGGGATCTTCCCAACCCAGGGCTCAAACCTGCATCTTCTGGGTCTCCTACAGCTTCTGACCATGCAGGCAGATTCTTTATTCCTGAGCCACTGGGGAAGCCCCTTTGGGGCAGCTAGTTTACTTTTATTCTTATTTTTAACTTTTTTTTACTGAAGTATAGTTGATTTACAATGTTGTGCTAATTTCTGCTCTACAGCAAAGTGACTCAGTTATATGCATTCCTTTTTGATATTCTTTTCCATTATGGTTTATCCCAGGAGATTGGTTATAGTTCCCTTTGCTATGCAGTAGGACCTTGTTTATCCATTCTGAATTTAGTAGTTGGCATCTACTAACCCCAAACTCCCAGTCCCTTCCCCTTCCTTCCTACCTTTCCCTTGCTAATCACAAATCTCTGCGAGTCTGTTTCTGTTTCATAGAATATTTATATAAGTAGTATCATATGGCATTTGTCTTCGTCTTTCTGAGTTGCTTCACTTAGTGTGATAATTTTAGTCACATTTGTGTTGCTAGAAATGGTACTCTTTCATTCTTTCTTCTGGCTTAGTAGGATTCCATTGCTCTATATACACCACATCTCTTTATCCATTCATCTGTTGATGGACATTTAGTTGTTTGCACATCTGGACTATTGTAAACAGTGCTGCTATGAGCATAAGACTGCATGTATTTTTTTCAGTTACAGTTTTGTTGGGTATATGTTCAGGAGTGGGATTGCTGGATCATATGGTAGTTATGTTTTTAGTTTTCTGAGGGACCTCGACATTGTTTTCCACAGTGGCTATCCCAACTTATATTCCCACCAACAGTGTAGAAATGTTTTGGGAGCAGATAGTTTAAATACAGACTATCTGGTTGTTTTAGAAATATTCACATGCAAAAGGGAATTTACTGTTTTATAATTTTAAAACCAATCCACTAAGGTGTATTTATTGCATATTCATAGTGTTTCATAGCCTTTAGACATTGGGAAAAAGGATAAAATAAAAAAGGTGACTATCTGACTACATTTGAGAGTTTTTATATAGCAGAGTCATAACTCATAACACATTAAGGGAATTGAGACAACTGCTTCTGTAAAGTCAAACTTTCTGGAATTGTTCTAGAATAAATCTTAGCTAAAAATTAACTCAAGAAACTCAGAGCTCTGACTCCAGGGAGAAAGGAGAATGAGATTTCCAACAAGTATACTCGATCAGTTATATCTGCAATTTGGTGGTGGCTTGAGAGTGATATTTGAGGTAAGAAAATTCTGAATTTTAATCCTGGTTCCATTGGAGAATTTGACCAAATTATTTTAACAATAAATAAGATAAAATATTTATCATGACATGTAACCAGAGTTTTTTTTTTTTTTTTTGTGTGTGTGTGTGTGTGTGTGTGTGCTTAGTCATGTTGGCTCTTGGTGACCCTATGGGTTGTAGGCCATCAGGCAAGGCCACCATGGGCTTTTCCAGGCAAGAATACTGGAATGGGTTGCAATGTCCTCTCCAGGGGATCTTCCAAATCCAGGGATCGAACCTGCGTCTTTGTTTCTCCAGCATTGACAGGCAGGTTCTTTACCACTGCACCCCCTAAAAAGCTCGTTAGATCCACTAGAATGTCTTAAATGCTCACCTAGCAATTGCTTTAGCAATATTATCTCTCTCGTGGCTGCAGCAGTGGAAGAGAAAAGGCCAAACAGAAAAATCTGACTCTCCTCAGCCATTTTTAAGCAGTGATGTAAGTCTTTTAAATCAGATCTGTCGAGTTTCATGTTCCTACCTCTGAAACGGTTGGGGATGGCCTAGAGAAAGACAAGTTGAAAGGCAGCTATCAAAAGTGGGGTCAGGGGGCTTGCCGCACATGCGCAGACAGGGCTGGCGTGATTAGTTGGTGCGCCTATGGCAAAGAGCAGCGTGGAGGGGAGCGGTCCCTGGAGATGCCTGACCTATTCTGTTCTGTTCTGTTTGAGGAGCGGCCGGTGGCGTGACAGAGCAGGCCAGGGACGGTCTACACCTGGGGAGGACTACGGAGCAGCGCTGTACATGAGGTAGGAACCCAAGTCAAATGTAGGGCAGCCTCACTGAGCAACCAGCGGTGTCACCTGTACCCGAGGCAGTCACCGAGCAGGAGCAAGTGCCTGTGGTAGATTTCCAGGCAGAACTGAGGCAGGTCTTCTTAGCTGAGACACCAAGAAGTCATTAAAGCAGTATCAGAACACCCAGGTAGCTGATACCAAGAGGAAACAGATCAAAACAAAGAGGCTTCTACTATTGGAAGCTTCTGCCACAGCCTTCAGTGTTCAGTGGAGAACCTGCATCATACCTTAATCTGTAGGCTTCCTTAGGTCTTAAGGATCCCGAAACTGTCCTGTGGACATCGAATTTGGTGGAACAGCAATTGTGACCATGGGAAGGAGGTGCAAAATGCTGCAGCACATTGACTACAGGTGAGATGCGACCGGCAGGATGGTTCGATCTTTATTGTCCCTTTTAAGGCTTTTGACAAGTAGGTGAACTTGATCCTCTGTGACTGTGATGAATTCAGAATGCTCAAGGCAAAGAATTCAAAGCATTCAGAGTATGAAGAAGAGCAAGTTTGGGGTCTGGTGTGGCTGCCCGGGAGAACTTGGTTTCCATGACTGTGGAGGGGCCACCCTGTAAAGATACCGGCATTGCTCAGGTACCATTCACTGGTGACGCTGGGGGTTGGCAGAGCAGCTGGCAGAGGTGTTCCAGCTGGTGTTCCAATTCCCCAGACTCTTCCTGGATAAACAGGCCCTGTCCATGGGGGCAGGGGGCCATCTCAACAAGTAATGACCCCACAGGGAAGAGGTATTGTAGCAGTTGCTGCCACTGCCAGCATTACTGGAGCCCCAACTCAGTATCCCCCAAAAGGGGGCTACATCCACACCTGTTGGTCGAACAATCCCACCTCCAGAAATTATGGCTCCTCCACCTGGTATGGGGCTTCCCAGGTGGCACTAGTGGTGAAGAATCTGCCTGCCAGTGCAGGGGACATAAGAGACACGGGTTTGACCCCTGGGTCAGGAAGATACCCTGGAGAAGGAAATGGCAACCTATTCCAGTAGTTTTGTCTGGAGAATCCAATGGACAGGGGAGCCTGGTGGGCAGCAGTCTTTGGGGGTTGCAAAGAATCGGACATGACTGAAGCAACTTACCATGCCACATGGTATGAGACTACCCATAGGCCCACCAATTAGGCTTCCCATACTTGAGGGATGCCAATAAGCTTGGACTTGTTGGATTGAGACCCTCCACCAGGAATCAGAGGTCCATCTCCACTAAGGTGTCCACCAAGACCCTAAGATATTTTTATCCTTCTTAGTCATTTTTTTTTTTCCCTACAGTGTATCCTGCAGTGAAATGTGTGCAGTACTTGTAAGCTTTGGTCCCCTCTGCTGCATTAATGTAAGCTAATGCATAGAGTCATTTAAAAAAGTGGGTTCAAAGGAGGTAGATGATCTTCACCTAGAAATTTCAGAGATTGACTAGGGATTGAGATAGCTATGAAGAGGAAAATTATGGACCTAAAGAGAGAACCACAATTAGTAGGTCAGAGGAGACAAATAATACTAGATACCAACTCATAAATTTATGGGCCACAAACTGTATACCAGGTGCTCTTCTAATCACTTTGCTTTTATTAACTCAATGAATCATTTCAACAGCTTTATGCAATAGATGCATGATTTCCGAATCTTCCCTGATATCATCCCAAAAGGAGACCTGGGGACAGGGATTTGGATTCAGTCCCATGAAAATTATCTCAGATACTCTGTCTTCTAGGGCTTCCTAGGTGGTGCTAGAGGTAAAGAATCCGCCTGCCTTTGTAGAAGACATAAGAGACACGTGTTCAATCCCTGAGTCAGGAAGATCCCCTAGAGGAGGGCCTGGCAACCCACTCTAGTATTCTTGCCTGGAGAATCCCATGGACAGAGGAGCCCAGTGGGCTATGGGCCATAGGGTTGCAAAGAGTTGGACAAAGCTGAAGTGACTTAGAAGGCAGGCAGGCACTCTGTCTTCTCTGAGGGAGTGGAGAAATGGGACAAGGAAGGAAGGCAAACCAAATGAATTTTTGTGAATTAGTGGTGTCTACCATGGGCAACCAGGGCTCCAAATGCTGCTGAAAATCCTGTGTAATCTCAGAACTGTCCCACTGAAGGACAGAGAGCTGGAGATTTTACCCATCATCCCCTACCCTTCATTGAGGATACAGTTGAGGATTGCTTTGGGGCATTAGTTCCCAGGCCCTGCCATGTTACCATATTCCAAAAGTGCCGTCAGGCAGAGAAGCAGGCCTTGGTGATATAAGGAGCTGCCGATGGTGTCAGAGCACAGACAGCGTCTGCTTCCTTGAGTTCACAAATGGGGAACATGGGACACAAAGTTAACATCATTCAATTTGCTTTATTATAAGCCCATCATTGGATTTATTATAGAAATGATGATCACTGACTGAAGCTCGGTTCTATCCTCTGCCCGTGTTAACATCAGTAACCCAGTACAGCTGAAGCTGATGAAACAGAGTAGAAAGACATCTTATTCATGAAATCCGTAGCCAACACTGAGACACAGTTCATTGGTTTGTTCGTTCAATCATTTGTTCTTTCATCCAAAAATTTGTTAAGCGCCAGGGTGGAGAAGGCACTGGCCCCCCACTCCAGTACTCTTGCCTGGAAAATCCCATGGACGGAGGAGTCTGGTGGGCTGCAGTCCATGGGGCCACTAAGAGTCGGACACGACTGAACGACTTCACTTTCACTTTTCGCTTTCATGCATTGGAGAAGGAAATGGCAACCCACTCCAGTATTCTTGCCTGGAGAATCCCAGGGATGGGGGAGCCTGGTGGGTTGCCGTCTATGGGGTCACACAGAGTCGGACATGACTTAGCAGCAGCAGCAGCAGCAGCAGAGTTGAGTTCAGTACTATTCTATGCACTGGGGTTGGTGCGGGGAGAGGAATACAAGGAGAGCAATTGTGACCAGATTTCTTTTGTCATGTAGCTGGCATGTTATTAGACAGATAAAATAATAATTTCAAATGACACTGAATACCTTGAATAAAAGGGACATCTATGTGGCTAGTTACAATGCTAATAGTCACTCAAAGCACCAGGAAATTTGCCATAATTGCTAAAGAAAAAGGAAATTTCTACTTTTTACCAGAATTAGACTCCTAAATATGATACTGAGGACTGTGTAGTTAGCAAGTGGATGGCAATACAGCAAGGAAGAGGTGGATAAAGAAATTGTAAACACATTGCCAGTGAGCCTTGGTGCACACCTGTCCTGATTAGAATGACGAATTGTGATATTTCAAAAGGAAGAAAGTAGTTGTGTACATTATTCTTTATTTATCTTTGCATAAAAGATTAAAAGCATATCATCACATAGTCTGTATCATTCATTCTTAGTGTATTGAATGTGTGCTCAGATGTGTGATAACTCTAGTACAGGGATTAAGAACTTCTTTAGAGGAAGTTTTTTTTTTTTTTTGCCACCCTGCTTGGCTTTCGGGATCTTAGTTCCCTGACCAGAGATTGAACCCAGGCCCTCAGCAGTGAAAGCATGGAGTCCTAACCACTTGACTGCCAGACAGTTCCAGACACCAATTCCTGGGGGCATGCTTCGTCCGATATTCCAGGAGTGTTGTTTGAGTTACATGTTGTAGGTCATACTTGGAAACTAGTCAGTTGTGAGATGTTTATAATCACAGAATGCTCATGCATTCCCTCATTAGTTTTATTTTTATTCTCATATTTACTGAGTGCCCGTATGGGGCAGGTACAGCGTGGGGCACTGAAATGAGCAGGAGAGACATGGTAACGGGCTCATGTTCTGGTGGGGGAACCTGACAACAGGTAAACAAGAAACTGATCAACAAAATTGCTAACAAGCCCCAGCAGGGTCCTCCTGCCCAGCATTGTTCAAGCCAATAGAATGATACTGAGTTCAGTCCGAAGCAAAGGAAGATTTTACTCTCTGCTCAGAAAAATGGAGAGGTGTGAGCTCTTGCCCTCTGAGCACTGAAGAATTGATGCTTTTGAACTGTGGTGTTGGAGAAGACTTTTGAAAGTCCCTTGGATAGCAAGGAGATCAAATCAGTCAATCCTAAAGGATATCAACCCTGAATATTCATTGGAAGGACTGATGCTGAAGCTGAAGCTCCAATACTTTGGTCACACTTTGATTCGAAGAAGTGACTCCTTGGAAAAGACCCTGATGCTGGGAAAGATTGAGGGCAGGATGGGGAGGGGGACCGCAGAGGAACAGATGGTTGGATGGTATCATTGACTTGACTCCTCTGTGTGGGGTTTCCTAGGCAACAATACTGGAGTGGGTTGCCGTTGTTCTTTAGTTGGTAAGCCATGGATTGCCATAGCAGAGTACAAATGACCCCTGGAGTGGAGTTCTTAGCGTGGTAATGGAGCAGAGGGAACTTTCGGACTCCTCCAGGTCTCATCTGTGCAGATGCGTCCCTGAGGTCAAGTCAGAACCGATCTGGGGTGGTTGACCAGTGTGTGACTCTCAAAGCATCTCTCTCTCTCAAAGTCCAGCTGCAGAGCATCTCTGCCAAACACCTCGTATTATTGAAACAAACACAGAGCTGAATCTGGGCAAGTGTCCTTTAGCTCTCAGGGGCTGGTGTGGGAACACAGAGATTAACCAAGGCAAGAAAAGCAGCGAGCTTTAGCCTACTTTTCCCTCTCTCTTGGATCTAGCCAGTTTGGTCTAGTTTTGCAGTGGGCCTTTGTGGCATCCTGTTGATACAACACAATTAACTTCTATGATCAGCCATATGGCCTGGGTGACAAGGACACTGGTCGATTTAAGATACATGGCCCACATACTAGCAAGAGCAGCATGTCTCAGCTATCTCATTGATTATACGCCTCATGCCAGGAGCTACTATGACCTCAACCAACCAATTACATGGCGCTTCTCTCCCATAATGAGTTCCTTGATGAGCCTCCCTGATGGCTTGGCAGGCTGTGGTTTAGGGAAAGAAGTTTGGCCCATGTTCTATAACTAGCCACCCATGGCCTCCTAGACCTCTAATGAAGCCCTGTTTCCACATTGTCTAATTCTTCCTTATGTAGACTGGGGGATAATTGGATGGATCTGGCCCTTGAGGAGTAAGGGGTGGTTGCCAACTTACTGGTTCTCAGGCCACCTTTTGGTGGTTGAGTCTGCCTTGTTTCCCTCAGCACCCCCACCCCCGCCGCCCTTTTTGGTGACCCTACGACGAGTCACTGCCACCTTTTTGGAAGCTGTACTGGTTCTGAGGGTTTCAGTATGCTTAAGCCATGTTTCAGCTGTTCATTCTCCGCAGTAAACACAACTCTTTCCTTCCAAATAGACCCGCGGGCGTGGAGGATGGCCAATATGCCCTGGGAGTCTGTGTAGATGTTTCAGATCCTCCCATTCCTGAGCTCTAAGGATCACCCCTGAGAGTTGTCAGCTCTGCCTATTGGGCGGAAGTCCCTGGAGGGTAGGCCTCCCGCTTCCATGACTTGGGTCTGGAAGGTTGTTACATATCCTGCAGACTTCTCCCCTGTCTCATAAGACTGCTCTGATCTGCGAACCGTTCCTCTTCCGTGTTTGGAAGAGCCGCACTTCCTAGGTCAGGGCAAGCAGGATAGATGGTGTCTGTGGTTTCTGTACAGTTGTGCTGCAGGAGCTCTGTGGCTATCGTGGTGGCAGGATTTAGCGTGTGACGGGTTTTTATGGTAGCCACTGGATCGTCTAAAAACATAGTCTGAACTTGAATCAGCCTTCTGGGGGATAGCCGCTCCGTTCCCTTAGAACATACTAAAATCTGAATCTTTTTTTAGATGAAACTTGAAAAAATTTTTATTATTTTTAAAATTTTATTTATTTATTGGTTGTGCTGTGTCTTCATTGCTGCATGGGCTTGCCTTTAGTTGCAGCGCACAGGCTTCTCACTGTGGTGGCTTCTCTCGTTGCAGAGTGTGGGGTCTAGGATGCTTGGGCTTCTGAAGTTGCAGCTCGGTAGTTGTGGTGTACCGCCTTTAGTTACCCCTGGTGTGTGGACTCTTCCTAGACCAGGGATTGAACATGTATCACCTGCATGGCAGGTGGATTGTACCACTATGGAAATAAACTTTTTATTTCGTTCAAGTATGGCCAATTAACCATGTTGTGATAGTTTCAGGTGGAATTCAGCAGAGGAACTCAGCCATACGTATACATCTATCCATTCTCCTGCAAACTCCTCTCCCGACTGGGCTGTTACATAACATTGAACAAAATTCCCTGTGCTATACGGTAGGACTTTGTTTAAAACCTGAATCATCATGGAGGCCATATAGTGATTGGATGACCAAACGTTAACTTTTCAGCCTTCTTGACCAGGTTGTAATAGCAGCTACTTCCTGAAGCCAAGAAGGCCATTCCTTAGTGGCTGGATCTAATTGTTTAGAGAAATAAACAACCACCTGAGTAAAGTGCCCCAGTTTTTGAGCTGGTACCCCAAGGATGATTGTTTTTCTCTCCTGAATATAAAGGTCAAGGAGTGTAGCTAAATCTGGGAGGGCTAGGGCAGGGGCCTGAAGCAATTACTTTTTCAATTCTTGAAAGTCCCCTTTGCATTGTGAATTCCATTCCAAACAATCATCATCCTTTCTTATTGAACTTTGCATATGGAGGCATAACTAATAGACCATAGTTAGGGATCCAGAATGGCAAAACCTGGCCGTGGGAAGGGGGAACCCTTAAGCTGTCTTCTAGTTTAGGGGGTGAGGCTTCAAATGTTTTCTCTCTTTTCCTGGGTGGGCTTCTCTGACCTATGAGAATGAAGCCTGGGTGGGTCGCCCTAGTTTGTGCCATTTGAGCCTTTTTCTTGGACACCATATATCTTTTAAGAGGCTAGGTGGTTCAGAAGCCTCCTTAGGCAGGCTGATGATCAGGATGTTGTCTGCACAGTGGAGGAGGGTTCCCTCTTCCAGATGGAGATCTTTTAGGTCTTTGGCTAAAGCTTCCCCAAAGGTGTTGGGGGGAATTTTTAAACCTATGAGGGCAGGATTGTCAAGCAGTATTGTTGTTTTTATTACATGTTTGGGTCCAGCCACTGAAAAGCAAAACTTCCTTATGAGTCTGGGACTAATGGAATACAGAAGAAGTCATCTTTAAAGTCTAATACAGAATACCAGGTCCTGGTGGACAGTAGGGTGGTCAGCTGGATGCAGAGGTTAGGGATGACTGGAGGCGTATAAGGAACCTTGGTCACTTACCTACTTTTTTTTTTCTTTTTCAATAGTAAATACTGCAGTACTAAATGATCCCTGACTGGTTAAATCCTTAGATGTTGGACCTAGATACAAACCACATATACTGATGACTAACGGTAAATTATAAGGGATTTTCAACTGTGTGAGGAGGGTTGGTGCCCTAAGCCACTGTTGTTTAAGAGTCAAATGTGCAGTCTTTGGGTGACTGCTGAGCCACTAGAAATCGCAAAGAGAGCCTCCTGGGACTGATGATTGTTGGTACATTCTGAAATATTAGTATTTACAATTAATTAATTATTCCTTGGCTATTAGTTCTTATCTCACGTATGATATCACTGAAGATGTTTGCTTTTTGTTGCTGTTGTTGGAGTCTTAGTTGATTTACCATGTTGTGTTAGTTTCAGATGTACAGCAAAGTGAATCAGTTATACATTTACATATATCCATCCTTTTGTAGATTCTTTTCCCATATAGGCCAATGCAGAGGAAGATGTTTTTATTGATTCATTCATGCGAGGTACCTATAGAGTCTCTCCTGTGTGGTAGGTATTTACACTGGATGCTGAGGAGATGAAGGCAAACACTACACGGTCACCATTCTCATCACTTAAGGTGAGAATTTAATATAAAAAAGCAAGTGTTATACAACATCAGTCACACAGTTACAGAATCTCTAGAATGTGCAGTGCTGTCATGTACGGTAATGCAGTGAGGGTTTAGTTTGGAAGGGAACATATGCAAAATAGCTGTCAGGCAAATCACAGCATGCTGACATTTATCACCAACAACTGTTGAATAATGTCAAATGATAGGGCTGTTTGTACATATAAATGACAGAAACATACATGGCAGATTCTTGAGAGTGCACTAATTCTCAGAGAGCCTCAATACTTCACTAAGTAATGATAGCATAGAGGGTTTTTAAAAGAACTATTTCAATAGAAAAATTTCCTTGCATGAGATATTGAGAAAATTCTGATAAAAAAAAATGAGTGTGTTTTTGACCTTACAAATATACTCCTGGCAATATTTTCTCAAGATGTATGTGTAAAGATTCAGACACATAAGTTTTATTTTTTTGAAATGATTTTCTCCTTTACATTGTATCAGCATGTCACACATACTCCTTTTTCTGTCTCTTCCCTTTCTCTTTTTCCTTTTGACCTCAACACATAGCTTGCAGGATCTTAGTTCCTTGACCTGAGTTGGAACCCAGGCTCTGACAGTGAAAGTGCCCAAACCTAACCACTGGACCATCAGGGAATTCCCTCTGCCTCTTGTTTTACTGAATCTGGAAAGTTTGTCACCCAAATTTCCACTGGGCCAATGCCATACATCTCATTCAGATCCCTGTTTGAAGGTCTTCTTATCTTAGAGACCATCCATTACTTCTTACCACTGTCTTCTTATCCTGCTTTATTATGATATTATAGTTTATTGTAGGACTTAATTACCAACCACCATATTTATTTGTGTTCCTTGTTTTTCTTGTCTATCTTTATCCCTAAGTCTCAGAAATGTAAGCTCTATAAGAACAGAGGCTTTGTATTCCCAATCCGGGACAAGGTAGATATTGAGCAATGAACAAATATTGCATAAATAACCATTTAACAAATAAATAACATAAACAAAACAAGCTACATGTCCATCAGTAGATTATACACCCGTGCATTAAGTAGCCATGTTGTGAAATTCTAAGCAGCCTTTAAAATGACAGTTTTAGAAATGTTTACGTGTTAGTCGCTCAGTTGTGTCTGACTCTTTGTGACCCCATGGACAATAGCCCACCAGGCTCTTCTGTCCATGGAGTTCTTCAGGCAAGAATACTGGGAGTGGGTAGGCTTCTCACTGTGGTAGTTTCTCCTGTTGCTGAGACAGGCTCTAGGGCTCGCAGATTCAGTAGTTGTGGCACACGCGCTTAGTTGCCCGGAGGCATATGGGATCCTGCCAGACCAGGGATTGAATCTGTGTCTCCTTCATTGGCAGGTGGGATTTTTACCACTGAGCTCTCAGGGAAGCTCAATAAAGGCATTTTTAATCCTCAGATTAAGCAGTTGTGTTGAGCATTACATATTTTGAGGGTTTTGCTAACTTCTCTCTCCAGAGTGACCCTGCTGCCGCTGCTAAGTCACTTCAGTCGTGTCCGACTCTGTGCGACCCCATAGATGTCCGCTCACTAGGCTCCCCCGTCCCTGGGATTCTCCAGGCAAGAACACTGGAGTGGGCTGCCATTTCCTTCTCCAATGCATGAAAGTGAAAAGTGAAAGTGAAGTTGCTCAGTCGTGTCCGACTCTTACCGACCCCATAGACTGCAGCCTACCAGGCTCCTCCGTCCATGGGATTTTCCAGGCAAGAGTACTGGAGTGGGGTGCCATTGCCCTCTCCGCCAGAGTGACCCATACTGACAAAATTTTAAACTTGTCATTGGGTTGTTATCCTTTGCCTCTAATATATAGGCAGCCAGTGACTTAATGCTTAATTCAAGAATTTGCGTGTGTGAAAAGTTCAGTGAAAGAGTTTGTCACTCAGATATGTCTGGCTCTTTGTGACCTCATGGACCATAACCTACCAAGCTCCTCTGTCCCTGGGATTCTCCAGACAAGAATACTGGGGTGGGTTGCCATTCCCTTCTCCAGCGGATCTTCCTGACCTAGGGATCGAGCCCAGGTCTCCCACATGGCAGGCAGATCCTTTGCCATTTGAGTCACCAAATTGTCCCAGCTGTGTTGAAAGTGAAAGTGAAAGTCACACAGTCGGGTCCAACTCATTGCAATCCCATGGACTGTAGCCCACCAGGTCCTTTATCCTTGAAATTCTCCAGGCAAGAGTACTGGAGGAGGTTGCCATTTCCTTTTACAGGGGATCTTCCCGACCCAGGGATTGAACCCAGGTCTCCTGCATTGCAGGCAGATTCTGAGGGTTTTGCTAGTTTTGTCTCTCTGGAGTGACCCATATTGACAAAATTTCAAACTTGTCATTGAATTGTTACCTGTTGCCTTTAATATATTTATACAGGTATCCAGTGACTTAATGCTTAATTCAAGAATTTGGTAGAGTTCCTAAGTGGAAAAGTATATAGAAATATTCCTGTGATATACGATATTAAGAGTTGGACATGACTAAGCACACACACATATGATATTTTTGCATCCTAAATATACACTTTTAAAATTGACACCTAGTATATGTTTTTAAATAAATGATAGTTTAATGTAAATAGCAAACTGTGTCTTCTGATTTTAATGTGGCTTTTGAGTTTTGGTTGCTACTTTCCTCTTTTCTCTGCCAAATTTAGCATTAGTACTGTTACAGAAAGAATCTCTTTATTCCTTCAGTCTTTTGATAAGCCTGAGATCTTTAGATAATATTTACAAGAAAGTCATGGTTCTACTGCTTCAAGAGTCTCAAAGGATAATTTTATGAAAATAATACCCCATATAAATGACAATCCTTAGGCAGCCGCTTAGTATTTCCCCCAATATGAATCAGCCCATGAATTTCTGAGAAAGATTAAAAATACATTTTAAACTTCTTTAAACTTTTTAAATTTTAAATTAAATGCTTAACTCTTTTTAAATGTGTGACACCATCCATCACAATTTTATATTTAGACACATAATAATGTATAATCTCAGCTTGCTGTCCACTTGTAAAAATGGGAATAGACTTGGAGAAATAAGCAATTTCCCAACAGAAAATTGGAAATTCTGCCAACCAATTCCAGGTGACCTGCCATCAATCAGTGTTAAATTCTCTGGGGCTATTGTTGAAGGGTATTGCTATTAGTGAAGGGCTTCACTGGTGACTAATGGTATATAACAAATACATTGAAGAACTATACAAACCCCCCGAATTTGTAATTGTCTGGCAATGTTCCACAGAGACCTTTCCTAGCAATTGAGAAAGTGAGATTTTTATAACCTCCTTGTAGTTCTCTTATTAAAATACCTGTTTTTAGAGAAATAGGTGAAACGATTATGCCATGCAATTAAATTAAATTAGCTGACAAAATATTTCTTTATGACTAAACTGTTTAATGTAGGCATTTGGAAATATGTGGTATCATTTAGACTATGTGCAAATGTGACAATTATTCTGATTCTGAAGTTAAATAAGAAGTCTCAGTTTGCAATAAAATCTCCTTGTTTGGTATTATTAAGCAATTATGATTAATGTCTGAAATGTAATGTTCCATGGTTATAATTTTCCTTGTTTGCTTGAGTGAGTACATTAGGAATTCATTAAAAATGCAAGCCGTTCAGATACCTGCAAACTACAAATGTAGTGAGGACTTTCTGGAAGTTAGGAAACATTTCAGAATAAGAAACCATGACTGGGGTGAACCAACAGCTGGCAAATAATTATGATGGATTTCTAGTCCTGCAATGCAGGGATAGACAAATGGGTTTGTTCATTGATGTCAAAAATCAAATCCGTTCTGATGTGAAAATCTAATTACAAGACATACCTGTCATTCTTCTGACTCTTAAAAGCTGAAGCAGTTAAGGCTTAAAACTTAACAAAAGTGGCTTATGCTGTTGTGTAAGCCATGGATATATGAAGGCAGCTAAGAATCTGATGTTGTTAAAAAGCAGTTTGTCTTAAAGTAGTGAAAATAGTAAAATCAATTGATTGATCAGTGCAGCATTCCTGGAGCACTTGCCTCACCAGATGGTTGTGAAAAGTAGATTAAATGAGGTATGTAAAAGCCCCAGTCTTGTGTTTGTTCTGTTTGGAAAGTGTCATTTAAAGTGTTGCTCCAGAGTTAGTTGTGTGCTGGTCAATCAGTTGGCCTTTGTCTACTTAGGATAAAGTCATGCAGTAAAGAGCGTCTCCATTCCGCGAAGATTGTTGCCAGTCAAAGAAGGCTGAGCTCTGGTGTCACTTCTTATTTTTATGAGGACACAAATCCCATCATGAGGGCCCCACCCTCATGGCATTATCTAAATCTAATCATCTCTCAAAGACTCTACCTTTTAATATCATTATATTGGGAGTTAGGCCTTCAACCTGTGAACATTCATTCAGTCCATAACAAAGGGAATGAGGGCATCTCTGTAAAGCCTATAAATCATAACAGGTTTACCAAGGAGAACTTCCAGAGAAGTAGGTCTAAGTTGTCCTTTCTTGTTGCTGTTGTCCAGTCACTAAATCCTGTCTGACTCTTTGCGACCCCATGGACGGGTAGCCCACCAGGCTCCTCTATCCATGGGATTTCTCAGGCAAGAATACTGGAGTGGGTTGCCATTTCCTTCTCCAGGGGATCTTCCTGACCCAGGGATCGACCCATGTCTCCTGCATTGACAGGTGGATTATTTATCACTGAGCCACCTGGGAAGCCTGAAGTGTTCATTTACTGTCTGTTACAGAATGCTCAAACTACCGCACAATTCACTCATCTCACACGCTAGTAAAGTAATGCTCAAAATTCTCCAAGCCAGGCTTCAGCAATATGTGAACCGAGAACTTCCAGATGTTCAAGCTAGTTTTAGAAAAGGCAGAGGAACCAGAGGTCAAATTGCCAACATCTGCTGGATCTTTGAAAAAGCAAGAGAGTTCCAGAAAAGCATCCATTTCTGCTTTACTGGCTATGTCAAAGCCTTTGACTGTGTGGATCAAATTAAATCAAAATAACCTGTGGAAAATTCTGAAAGAGATGGGCATACAAGACCACCTGACATGCCTCTTGAGAAATCTGTATGCAGGTCAGGAAGCAACAGTTAGAACTGGACATAGAACAACAGACTGGTTCCAAATAGGAAAAGGAGTACGTCAAGGCTGTATATTGTCACCCTGCTTATTTAACTTATATGCAGAGTACATCAGGAGAAATGCTGGGCTGGAAGAAGCGCAAGCTGGAATCAAGATTGCTAGGAGAAATATCAATAACCTCAGATATGCAGATGACACCACCCTTATGGCAGAAAGTGAAGAAGAACTAAAAAGTCTCTTGATGAAAGTGAAAGAGGAGAGTGAAAAAGTTGGCTTAAAACTCAACATTCAGAAAAGTAAGATCATGGCATCTGGTCCCATCACTTCATGGCAAATAGATGGAGAAACAGTGGAAACAGTAGCAGACTTTATTTTTTTGGGCTCCAAAATCACTGCAGATGGTGACTGCAGCCATGAAATTAAAAGACACTCCTTCGAAGGAAAATTATGACCAACCTAGACAGCATATTAAAAAGCAGAGACATTACTTTGCCAACAAAGGTCCGTCTAGTCAAGGCTATGGTTTTTCCAGTAGTTATGTATGGATGTGAGAGTTGGACTATAAAGAAAGCTGAGCACCAAAGAATTGATGCTTTTGAACTGTGGTGTTGGAGAAGACTCTTGAGAGTCACTTGGACTGCAAGGAGATCCAACCAGTCCATCCTAAAGGAGATCAGTCTTGAGTGTTCATTGGAAGAGCTAATGTTGAAGCTGAAACTCCCAATACTTTGGGCACCTGATGCGAAGAGCTGACTCATTTGAAAAGACCCTGATGCTGGAAAAGATTGAAGGCAGGAGGAGAAGGGGAGGGCAGAGGATGAGATGGTTGGATGGCATCACTGATTCAATGGACATGAGTTAGGGTAGGTTCTGGGAGTTGGTGATGGACAGGGAGGCCTGGCATGCTGTAGTCCATGGAATCACAAAGAATCAGACTTGACTGAATGACTGAGCTGAACTGAACTGGACTGAAAGCTGTTAGATTGTGAACATAAGGAGCATGGCTTATCTCTTGCCATATTATGCCCAGTACTTGACACAGGGTCCTGCACATGATAATGAATATGTAAATGAAAGGATGAGGAAATGAACACGCAAGAGCTATTTTAGCTTGAGGTTGCACAGCTGAAAGATAATCGCACAACTTTCTTTAGAATCATGCGTGTTCCGGTAAAATGAGACTTTAAGAAAACAGAGAAATTTATCATTCCTTAAATTTGATTAAGTCATGATTTTACCTAGTTTAGAGAAGGCACAGGTAAACATTTTGGCAGTTACAAACTAAAAGTTTAACATAAAAACTTTTCTATAGCTTCTGAGTTTTGAGAGAAAGTCAAGTGAGATGTTTATTTTGCTCCATAAATATTAATAATATCAGTGACAGTATTGTGCTAGGCTGTTTTGTGTCAGGAGCTGTGCTAGGTACACTTGGAGCAGAATTTAATTCTTAGAACCATCTGCTTTCATTTTCAGGGTTTTTGTTTGTTTTGGCTGCATGGGCGTCTTTCAGGGGTCTTAGCTCCCAAATCAAACCCATGCCCCCTGCCTTAGTAGCACAGCCTTAATCACTGAGCCACCAAGAAGTCATCATCTGCTTTCATTTTTAGAAGAGGAGTCAGGATTAGAAGAGGAAGGAGGCTTGCTGTGTGCCCCACATCTGGCACATGCCCTAGCTGGTCATCTCAGCCTAGCTGCTGTTATTCCAGAAGCTGTGCTTGTAACCATTCTACAACCCTACCAGATTTGGTCATCCAAAAGTCTAAAAGGCTTTAGTCGTACTTTTTGTTTATGGTATAAATTCAAGTCAGAATCTGTATAGCAGCTACAGGAAAAAAGAAAAAGGTTTCTGTAGCAAGTAGCCAAGAGAGACAGTATCATCCAGAAGTAAAGCAAGATTCGTATCATGTGGTTCTGTAAAAGGTAAAGTCCCGCTGACTTCAGAAAATGATCAATTCCTTGTGAGACAACGGACTGTGTTAGATTTCCCTTAGTTTGGCATTTGCCTGGTTTCAATGCCTTTTCATACGACTCCCTAGGTTTACCACATTGCAATTGTGTTAATTTCTTTCCTTTTTGAATTTATCAGATATTTCTGTTTCTGGACCTTTGTACCTGTCTCTGTCCCCATCTTCTGGAACTGTCTTCTTTAAATGCTTGATTTACTTTAAATGTTTGGATTATTGTCATCCTTTGTGCCTAGAGTATAGTACACAACCAATAAATATTTTCTGAATAAAGGAAAGAAACAGAGACAGATGAGATACTGGCCTTTTTAGTCTGATTTTTACACTGATTTTCTCGAGGTCTTTCTCCCCTACTGTTGAGATATGTTAAGCACGTGCCTTTTTTCCTTGTATCTCTGGAAGATGAGGAGGGAAAGTAAACACATGATAATTACTTGATTTATAACATTATATAAGTTTCATGTATACAATATTATATTTTGACTTATGTATATCCTATAGCATGCTCATCACCAAAAGTTTAGCTGCCATTTCTGATGTGCCATGTTCTTACATATAATTGCCCCTTAAATCCTCAAAACATCTCTTTGTAGCAGTTTAAAGACATGATATTTGAAGCTCAGAGAAGTTAATAGTGTGGTCAAAACTATTAAAAGATAGAGAGTTCCCTGGTGGTCGAGTAGTTAGGACTTGATGCTTTCATTGCTGTGGCCTGGATTCAGTCCCTGGTGGGGGAACTAATACCCCACAAGCCTCACAGCATGACCAAAAAAAAAACCCCAAAGACAAAACCCCAAACTTTTTGGGATTGATATGTACACACTGCTATATTCACAATAGATAATCAGCAAGGACCTACTGTATAGCACAGGGAACACTGCTCAATAAAGTACTAACCTAAATGGGAAAAAAATTTGAAAAGGAAATAGATATGTGTATATGTACAGTTCAGTCACTTTGTTGTACAGCTGAAACTAACAGAACATTGTTAATCAACTGTGCTCCAATACAAAATAAAACTTTAAAGAAAAAAATAATATTATTGTATTTTAAGAGATATATTAAAATGGTGTTTAAAAGAATTTTTCTTTTAAACGGAGCCAGCCAGCATTGTAACCCAGGTCTATCTGATTCCAGAGGCCACCATCTTTCCATTGTACCAGAATGACCTGTATTTATGAAATAATCAGAAACATTTCTGAAGAGGTGAAGGGATAGGGACTAACTTTAGGAGTAGTTAAGCAGGATGTTTGCATAAGGTGGATGTCATGAGTTTTCTTCCTTAAGTACATCCCCTTCTTAGTCCTGAGATAATTGTATTAGCTCTGGCTATTGTATACAAAATATTATCTATCTAGACTCTTGAGAGAACAAGAGGTTGAATGATATCTTAGAGTAAATAAGTTACCTTAGATAAGAGAACTTAGATAAGAAAAGTGTACTTTTCCAGTAAAATTGAAAGAAACAGGAATTAGGATATAGAAGTAGGAAGATACTACTTCTAGTAAATGAAGAAGGAAAATAAGAAACTGAGGGTAGAAGACATTGAATTGCAAAATTGTCTTGCCCTCAAGTGGCATTTTGGGCTAGGACATATAGAGAAACACCTCTGTCATCGAGCACTGACACCTGTTACATCAAGTGTGGTATCTTTGACTCTCATAGCTGGTGGTAGTGTGGGGAAGGACCAGAGACATGGAGACAGGCAGACAGAAATTTAATTCCTAGGCAGGTCTTCCAGTTAACTACCTGATTGACACTCAGATCTTTAAATTCTCTTAGCTTCAGTTTCTTCAACAAGAAATGAAGAATATCTAACTCTGGGGTTGTGTGGACTAACTTCAGTAATACTGTGAAATGCTTTGCACAGAAAAAGTGCTGTATAAAATGTACTGTGGTGATAGTTAATAACATTATTAATGTTAACAATTATAATCCTTTGTAATGATAAAGATACTAGAAACAGTAATGGTGCATTATGTTGTACATAACATGTAATCATTAAATAGAATTACTTATAATTTGTTTTTTATTAAATGGTAAAGTACATAAAAAAAGATGCTTTACTTGAACTGTATATCACTTATGTGCTTTATCTTAAAATGAGACATTATTCCTTTAATATTTAGTGCAGTTATGGATTATGCTGTCTTCCTTCATTTGTTTGAATAATTACTTTCTGTCTGGGTCTCACAGGAACCTGATTAAAAATCACCAATAATACTGCTTCTTTAACTGCTCTTCATGTTATTTAGGGAGGTGTGAAAAATAATTATGTCTGTTAACAAAAATTATCAACTTATGCAGCTGAGCATCAGTATCTTTACTTTACCTGGGTTTTCAAGATCATCAATAGCCATTTTTGTAATAGTGAATAATTGAGCTCCCCTCTTGGAACCTGAAAATGGGAAAATAGGAAAAAAAAAAGACTTAAAGAATTCACAGAGTCACCCATACATGTTCTGCATACTAATCTGAAACTCTGCCTGAGGGCACAGCAATGCCCTCCCCACCTGAATTCAGTTCCCACCCCCTGGCTCTCAGGAGATCAGGAGTTGAGAATCAAACTAGCACCTATACTAATAATACTTTTAAGACATTGAAGGAAGCCATTTATCAGAATCAGGATGTTTCTAAAGTGGTGTTTGTCAGCTGAGACATTTAGATTTGTTCTCATGACAAAGAAGAATGAGGTTAAATTAATCAAGCAATCACCAAACTTTTGCTTTGGTAAAGAAATTAAATACTCAATCTGAAAATTGGTTGAAGGATCCTTGTAGAGCTGGGTCTATGTGGCCACTGAAAAAGCATTTCAGAGGGAAATGTTAACGTGAGGTCCCATAGAACACTAAATCCCCTTAGAGGTTTCCCTCTTTTGTAGTAAAAACATAAAAAATAAGCACAGAGTAGTGAGTTTTTATAAAAATGATTCTTGCTTTCACTTAAAAGGCACACATTCTGAGATTATAGCATTCTGTAGCTATCTAATCTATCTAACATCCATGAAAAAAATTAATCAATCTAAGAAAGATATGGAAAATTCAGTTTGAGTCAACCTGAGGATTATAATCTGGGAGAGAGTATTTCAGAAAGCTTTGAGGACTGTTCACCCTTTAGAGGTCAAAGCAGTTACGCACGTTTTTGAGACAAAGTGTTTTATTTTGAATGATGTATTGACAGTTTATACACCCCAGATCTGCATGTACAAAGCAAATGGGGTCATCCCAATTCCTTACAAGATTAAGAAGTAAGATTATCTCCCAAGGAATTTTTGAGTAATGGGTCATTCTCACCCTTTAGAAGATTAAGAAGAAATGTGAGCTTCTGAGGAGGTCTGGTTAGTGCAGATGTGCAATATGCAGTTAAGGGGAGGGAGGAGACCCAAACAGGCAGGAAAAAATTTTATGTTTAAATTTTCCTTGTTTTTCTATAAAATATAGATTTTATTTCTTCACTACCTACCTATCATCATCATCTACCTATATATCACAAAATGCAGAGGCAAGTCTAGATCATTCTCATTTAACTTTGCAATTTAACTGTTCCTTGAAATTCTAATTCTGGATACCAGAGATGTAGAGTTAATACTTCAAAGATGACCTTGCAGCTCCAGGCCTACTATTAATTGGCTAGATAAACTTCTTCATCACTTGCTTTAACTAAAAACTCAGTTTCTCATCAGAGATTTATTACAGTGATGTGGGTAGTCTGGCCCAGTGCTACACAAGGTCTGAGGACCAGCATCACCATCATCACTTGGGAGCTTATTAAAAATGCAAAATCTCAGGCTCCAGCCCAGACCTACTGAGTTACATGTTCTGGTGGAAGGGCCCACATACACCTAATTATGTAAGTTCTCCAGGTGATTCTGATAAACTCTAACAGGGTATTAGTGCTAATCTATCCCGCAGAGATGATGCTCTTGATTTAGAACCAGAGTATTTCATTTGTAAATTTTATTCTTGTTAGAGGAGTCAGGTATCACTCTGAGCTGTTCACACTCTCTCAGTTGGTAGCCAAAGTATCTGCGGCAGTAAATGACCCTTCATGGATCAACTTCTTGGAGGCCTTGGTGCCTCAGTGCCTTTCAGTTTGGAGGCTCTGAGAGATGAAGCATTCCTACTTGGTGAAAAGGCACTCATTGTTTTGCCTCAAAGAATCAGTAGGTCTTTTTGTTTTGAAATTATAGTTGATTTATAATGTTATGTTAGTTTTAGGAGTGTAATACTGTGATTCAATATTTTTATAAACCATACTCCATGTAAAGTTCTTATAAAATATTGGTTATATTCCCTGTCCTGTACATTTCAATGGTCTCCAACTTTTTTAGCACCAGGGACCAGTATCATGGAAGACAAATTTTCCATTGACGAGGGAGGAGGAAGGGGATGATTCAAGTGATTACATTTATTGTGCACCTTATTCCATCAGTGACCCATCAGGTGGATATGATCTCCATCTCAGATCATCAGGCATTAGATCCCAGAGGCTGGGGAATCCCTGCATTACATCCTTCTCTCTCACTTATTTTATACGTAGTAGTTTGTACCTCTTACTCCTCCTTCCCTATCTTGCCCTTTTCCCTCTCCTCTCCCCAGTGGTAACCACTCATTTATTCTCTATATGTAGTCTGTTTTTCTTTTGTTGTATTCATTTGCCTGTTTTATTTTTTAGATTCCACATAAAAGTGAAAATATATAGTATCCATGTTTCCCTGATTAGCCACATTAAGTATAATACCCTTCAGATCCATCTATGTTATTGCAAATGGTAAAATTTCATTGTTTTATGGTTTAGTAATATTCCATTATATTCCAACATCCCATTATATCTTCTTTAAAAAAAACTTTTGTTTTGGAGTATAGTTGATTTACAATGTTGTGTTAGTTTCAGGTGTACACCATAGGATTCAGTTACACATATACATATATTCATTCTTTTTTACATTATTTTCTCAATTAGGTCATTAGAGACTATTAAGTAGAGTTCCCTGTGCTGTACATTGTGTCCTTGTTGGTTATTTATTTTATATAATATATAGTAGTGTGTGAATATTAATCCCAAGCTCCTAATTTATCTCTCCCCCCACGTTTCCTTTTATATCATCACGTCTTCTTTATCTATTCATCTGTTGATGGACTCTTAGGTTGTTTCCCTATCTTGGCTATTGTAAGTAATGCTGCTATGGGCAATCAGGGTGCATCCATATTTTCAAATTAGTGTTTTTGCTTTCTTTGGATGTCTAGCCAGGAGTAGAATTCTGGATAATCTGTAGTTCCGTTTCTAATTTTTTGAGGAGACTTCATACTGTTTTCTGCAGAGATCGCACCAGTTTAAATCCCACCAACAGTGAACTAGTGTCCTGTGTAGCCTGCCGGTAACCAGTGGCTTTGATGGGAGAGTGAGATCTGAAGTGAGCATGTGCCGAGTCTTCCCCAGGGAGGGCTGGCAGCCACGGTCTTGGTGGGAGACAGGGTTGGAGTTGGAGGGGCTCGAGCCAGAGTCAGATGCAAGCGGGGGCTGCTTCTGTGTTCAGTGGCCGTCACCACCCTGCTGGGGCTGAGGAGCTGGAGCTGGAGGCTTGCGGGAGTTGGGCTGCTTCTGGTTATGTGGTAGAGCCCAAGAGCTCACAGCTGCGCTTCTGTGCTGGTTTCACTTTTTCCTGGAGTGTGGGCCTTGCTTAGAGTGGAGTCAGGCTGGAGGGGTTGGTGCCACATCACTGAGGCGGCCACACCCCTTCCCGAGTGTGTACAGGGCCGGGGGCTCCAGACCAGGTTGGCTGTGCCCTGGAGCTAACGTCAGGCTGTGTGCAGGGACACGAGAGCTGGCCATGCTCGCCTCTGTCCTGGTCAGAGGCAGGACTGGGGTTTGGGCTGGCTTTGTTCCCAACAAGTTTGCCCACTCTTGTTGGCAACGGCAGCCTCCAGCTCAGTGGGGAGTAGTGCTGGGGCAGGAAGGGCTAGAGCAGCGGCCTGGAGCAGGCTGGGAGGTGTCCTGGGGTGGTCCTAGCAGGCTGGCCAGGGCCCCAGGCAGCTTTTAATCTGCTACCACTGCACCGTGACTGTAAATCAGTGTGTGTGCTCATCAGGAGTTTGGTTCTTGGTTTCTTAAAGCTGTTTGGTAAGCCCCAATGGTTTTCAAACCAACCAAGAGGTCTTCCTCGTGTCTGACTCCAGGGCTGGGGTGCCTAATGAGTGCCTTAAACCCCTCACTCCCCTGAGAGGAGCTCCTAGCCTGTGATATCCCCTCCACTTCTCTTTCCCCCGAGCAGATTCCTTCTCCTTGTTTCCTAGCAGAATCTGTATGGATCTTTCTTCCTTACAGCTTGTTGCCAGTGAGTCTCTCTCTTGGTAGCTGTAGTTTTGGTGTGTTCACAAGGGGGCGTGAACCCAGGATCCTTGTGCGTCACCATCTTGATCTCCAAAAACCCTCAGCAGTTCTTCTTGCTGAGAAGAAAATACCTGGTGAAACAAAAGGGATAGTATAGTAAAATGGGAGAGAATGCATGCAGGTCCTGGATTTATTTTCTCTTGACGCCCAACTCTTGTATAAGACCAACAGCAGCTTCCCTTATTAACCTCCTGCGTGTGTGTGTTCAGTCCCTCAGTCGTGTCCGACTCTTTGTGACCCCTTGGAGTGTAGCCCACCAGGCTCCTCGGGTCCATGGAATTCTCCACGCAAGAATACTGGAGTGGGTTGCCATGCCCTCCTCCAGGACATCTTCCTGACCCAGGGATTGAACCTGGGTCTCCTTCATTGCAGGCAGATTCTTTACTGCTGAGCCAGTAGGGAAGCCCCTATTAACCTCCTAAGGCTGTGTAAATGATGATCATTAAAGGGTTTTGTTAGGATTAAATGGGGCTCTGTCCTATTGTGTCCAGTCACTAAGCATGTCTAACTCTTTGTGACCCCATGGACTGAAGCACGCCAGGCTTCCTTGTCCTTCATTATCTCCCAGAATTTGCCCAAGTTCATGTCCATTGAGTCGGTGATGCTATCTAACCATCTCATCCTCTGCCACCCCCCTCTCCTTTTGCCTTCAGTCTTTCCCAGCATCAGGGTCTTTTCCAATGAGTCGGCTCTTCACATCAAGTGGTCAGAGTATTGGAGCTTCAGCATCAGTCCTTCCAATGAATATCCAGGGTTGATTTCCTTTAGGATTGATTGGTTTGATTTTCTTGCAGTCCAAGTTTAAGTGAGGTAACATGCAGAAAGCTTATCCCTGCTCCTAGCACATAGTGAGCACTAAACACATATTACTTATTTTTGGAGATTAATATGAACTTTCTGATAATGGGATGAAGGCCAGAAGAAGAGAAATTGTTTTGTGAACTTCATACTCAGGGAAAAAAGAAAAATGTGTTGGAACATATATCCACCCTATGATTCAGCAGTTTTGCTTCTGGTTCTTTACTGATTAGAAGTACAAAGTGTGTATAAAATGGGTAAGGATTTTCATCACAGCTTTATTCATAAAAGCCTAAAACTTGAAACAAATGCCTGCCAACAGGTGAAAGGATGTACAAACTGTGATATTTTCATACAATAAAATACTAATCATAATGGAAAGGAATGAACTCCTGATGTGTAAAGCATGGACATATATCCCAAAACATTATGTTGAGCAAGAGAAGCCAGACACATAAGTTGCTTATTATGTAGTCTGTAAATTAATTTTTAGAACTAAACTAAGTCAATGTGATAGAAACTGGAGCTTTAGTTGTCTTAGGAAGGGGGGTTGACTAGAGAGGTACTTTGGGAACTTTGGGGTAATGGAAACTATTCTACATCTTGATTGGGATGATTATTATGAAAGTGTATGTACATTGTCAAAACGCACCAAAGTGTACACTCAAAATACATTTAATTTTATGTAAATTAAAATTGAATCAAAAGTAACTCCCAAGAACAAGATGGTGGAGGAGTAGGTGGATGTGGAGTTCATCTCTCTCTACAGATACATCAGGAATACATCTTCAGACAAAGAAGTCCATGCAGAACACCAGCTGAGAGCAAACAGGAGTACTTGACCAGCGGAAAAGAATGTATAGAATCATGCAAAACTTGGTAGGATGAAGAAACTAGGGGGAAGGAGTGTTAGTAGGACTGGACCTGCCTTTGGTGGGTAGGGGAACTGAAGCAGGGGTCCAGTCCCCACATCGGGGAAATTGTCTGAGTCAGAGGAGAAACATTTAAGGCTGAGAGTGAAACAGCTGATCTGTGGCAGCCTAAATGGAATGAGAATCAGACAGTCCTTGCCACGGCCATACATACCCCACACAGGGACACAGGTCCCCTGGAAGGTGCAGAAACAGAGCTGGAGTTTAGAGATTGTGGAGCAATCCCAGGGCGAGGGCTGCTATTGACTGCCAAGGATGGATGGAGGAAATGTGGGGGAAGAGATTGTGGTGGGAGAAGCCTGTGGAGGAAAGCCAGGCAGCCGTGGAGGAAAGGCAGGCAGCCATGGAGGCAAGGTGATCCTGCTGAGTCACGCGTAGGGGGTGGAGCCATCACCATAGCCCCTCTCTCCCCACACGCCAGCATTGGCAGCTGAACAATAGAGAGGCTGGCCCACCAGACGCCTGACGCACTCAGCTACAGAGGAGGACCCCACCCAGGCTGCCCCTTTAAGTTGCTGATGTGCCAGTGTTCAGAATAGCACCCCAGCTGGGGGGGGGGCCCCTCTATGTGCCTGACACACGGAACAACAGAGAAGGACCCCAGGCAAGGGAGCCCTGCAAGTGCCTGAACGGGTGGAGCTACGGAGAAAGACTGGCCAAGGAGGCCTTCTGATCGCCAGCCACAAGAGGCTCGAGAAAAGACTCTGATGGGGCCAGAACTACAGCGGAGGCAGCCCGTGTGCCCACACACTTAGTGATGCCAGGCTCCCCACAAGCCAAGCAGCTGCGCCACATTCATGCTCAACTCTTACTGGGACCGAGCTGCCACAGGCAAAAAAAAGTCTTGTGTTGGTGCACGCAGGGCCGCTTTGGTTGTGTCCACCTCTTTGCGACCCTGTTGACTGTGGCCTGCCAGGCTTCTCTGTCAGCGGAGTTCTCCAGGCAAGAATACTGGAATGTACTGGCCAGTACTGGTTGTCATGTCCTGCTGCCCTAGCCACCAACCCCCCTGAGTGCCTGGTGCTGCCAGAACCCCTGCGACCCAAGCAGCTGCATCACCTCCACCTCTGGCCCTCACAGGGGCAAACCCGAGTCCTCCAGGGCAGCCTCAGGAGCAAACCCCAGTGGACGACCCACATGCAGAGGTGGAGATAAAGCCACAATTGAAACCCAGGGGCAGTGTGGCTAAGGAAGAAGACCCAGAACCTTCCCACCTGCTGTACAAGCTGCAGATTAAATCCACACAAATAACTAGGGAGACTGTCTCTATGGAATAAATAAAAGGTCACTGAGAGCTTCCACAAAAGAAAATGCACTAAATCTGAGGCGAGAACACACAGGAGTAGGACCATATTAGAATCTGAGCTGCCCCCACAGCAGGTCCAGAGATCAGCACAGTGTCTGAGGGCGTCCTAGGGAAGTGGGGTGGACTGTGACTCTCAGCAAGGAAAAGGATTCTGACGGCAGTGACTCAACAAAAACATTTATTATTCTTATGTTTTGACTTGTTCCATAGATTCTTTTGGAGTTTTTTTCTCCCCCTATCCTTATTGTAGTTGTCAATTTTATTGGCACTGTGAAATTTAATTAAGCTTTTGAGTTTTTTTTCCCCTCAGTCACATTTTTTACTGTTGTTATAAACTTTTGCCTGTACGTTGGGCTTTTGAGATTCTGTGGAATTTTCCTTTTTTTTTTCTCTTTAATTTTTAAACCTATTAATAAAAAAAACTATTAATATTTTTCTACATTTATTCCTTTGCTTGCTTTTCCTACTGTTCTTTTCCCCTTGAAGTTAATATTTAATGTATATAAATCTTATTCATCTACCTCTACTTAACTTTGCATATCTCTTCTTTCTTTCCTTTCCTCTCAACATATTTGGTAATTTTGTTTTCATTGCTTTATTCCCCACTTGGCATCTTGCTTTAGTTTTATTTTCCAGTTTGTGCTTTAGTTAGTTCTGTTCTTAACTGGTAAATATAATTTTTGATTTCCTTTGTTCGCCAGGTCAATCTACTGTACTTTATTTTTATTGGACTGTTTTGACTTTGCTTATGGGTGTATACATATGTGTGTATATTCCATTATCTAATTATTATTTGCCTGATTTTGTAACTGCCATTTGTCTGGGATTCCTCTTTGGTTTCTTGTTTTTGGGTATTTGTTTTAATCTCACTTAATGCCATAACAAACCACTGGTGAAATCTTCGTTCCTGACCAGAGATTAAACCCTATAGCCTTTGGAGTGGGAACACTAACTCCAAGACTCTGGACTACCAGACAACTAATCCTCAGTTCAGTTTAGTTGCTCAGTTGTGTCCAACTCTTTGTGACCCCATGAGTCACAGCACGCCAGGCCTCCCTGTCCATCACCAACTCCCGGAGTTTACTCAAACTCATGTCGATCGAGTCAGTGATGCCATCCAGCCATCTCATCCTCTGTCGTCCCCTTCTCCTCCTGTCTCCAATCCCTCCCAGCATCAGGGTCTTTTCCAATGAGTCAACTCTTTGCATGAGGTGGCCAAAGTACTGGAGTTTCAGCTTCAGCATCAGTCCTTCCAATGAACACCCAAGACTGATCTCCTTTAGGATGGACTGGTTGGATCTCCTTGCACTCCAAGGGACTCTCAAGAGTCTTCTCCAACACCACAGTTCAAAAGCATCAATTTTTCGGCACTCAGTTTTCTTCACAGTTCAACTCTCACATCCATACATGACCACTGGAAAAACCATAGCCTTGACTAGATGGACCTTTGTTGGCAAAGTAATGTCTCTGCTTTTTAATATGCTGTCGAGGTTGGTCATAATTTTCCTTCCAAGAAGTAAGTGTCTTTTAATTTCATGGCTGCAGTCACCATCCGCAGTGATTTTGGAGCTCCCAAAAATAAAGTCTGCCACTGTTGCACCTGTCTCCCCATCTATTTCTCATGAGGTGATGGGACCAGATGCCATGATCTTAGTTTTCTGAATGTTGAGCTTTAAGCCAACTTTTTTCACTCTCCTCTTTCACTTTCATCAAGAGGCTTTTTAGTTCCTCTTCACCTTCTGCCATAAGGGTGGTATCATCTGCATATCTGAGGTTATTGATATTTCTCCTGGCAATCTTGATTCCAGCTTGTGCTTCTTCCAGCCCAGCATTTCTCATGAGGTACTCTGCATATGAGTTAAATAAGCAGGGTGACAATATACAGCCTTGATGTACTCCTTTTCCTATTTGGAACCAGTCTGTTGTTCCATGTCCAGTTCTAACTGTTGCTTCCTGACCTGCATATAGGTTTCTCAAAAGACAGGTCAGGTGTTCTGGTATTCCCATCTCTTTCAGAATTTTCCACAGTTTGTTGTGATCCACACAGTCAAAGGCTTTGGCATAGTCAATAAAGCAGAAATAGATGTTTTTCTGGAACTCTCTTGCTTTTTCGATGATCCAGCAGATGTTGGCAATTTGATCTCTGGTTCCTCTGCTTTTTCTAAATTCAGCTTGAACATCTGGAAGTTCACAGTTCAGGTATTGCTGAAGCCTGGCTTGGAGAATTTTGAGCATTACTTTACTAGCATGTGAGATGAGTGCAATTGTGCGGTAGTTTGAGCATTCTTTGGGATTGCCTTTCTTTGGGATTGGAATGAAAACTGACCTTTTCCAGTCCTGTGGCCACTGCTGAGTTTTCCAAATTTGTTGGCATATTGAGTGCAGCACTTTCACAGCATCATCTTTCAGGATTTGAAATAGCTCAACTGGACTCCCATCACCTCCACTAGCTTTGTTCATAGTGATGCTTTCTAAGGCCCACTTGACTTCACATTCAGGATGTCTGGCTCTAGGTGAATGATCACACCATCATGATTATCTGGGTCGTGCAGATCTTTTTTGTACAGTTCTTCTGTGTATTCTTGCTACTTCTTCTTAATATCTTCTGCTTCTGTTAGGTCCATACCATTTCTGTCCTTTTCTTGAAGAGATCTCTAGTCTTTCCCATTCTATTGTTTTCCTCTATTTCTTTGCATTGATTGCTGAGGAAGGCTTTCTTATCTCTCCTGGCTATTCTTTGGAACTCTGCATTCAAATGGGAATATCTTTCCTTTTCTTCTTTGCTTTTCGCTTCTCTTCTTTTCACAGCTATTTGTAAGGCCTCCTCAGACAACCATTTTGCCTTTTTGCATTTCTTTTCCATGAGGATGGTCTTAATCCCTGTCTCCTGTACAATGTCACGAACCTCCATCCATAGTTCATCAGGTGCACTGTTTATCAGATCTAATCCCTTATATCTATTTCTCACTTCCACTGTATAGTCATAAGGGATTTGATTTAGGTCACACCTGGATGACCTAGTGTTTTTCCCTACTTTCTTCAATTTGAGTCTGAATTTGGCAATAAGGAGTTCATGATCTGAGCCACAGTCAGCTACCAGTCTTGTTTTTGCTGACTGTATAGAGCTTCTCCATCTTTGGCTGCAAAAATATAATCAGTCTGATTTCAGTGTTGACCATCTGGTAATGTCCATGTGTAGAGTCTTCTCTTGTGTTGTTGGAAGAGGGTGTTTGCTATGACCAGTGCATTCTGTTGGCAAAACTCTACTAGCCTTTGCCCTGCTTCATTCTGTACTCCAAGGCCACATTTGCATGTTACTCCAGGTGTTTCTTGACTTCCTACTTTAGTTAATCCTAGGGAGTATCAAATAGTGAGAACTCACACAGAGGAAACCCTTCAATACAAGATCTGGCATCACACAACCACCAGTAGCACCCTGTGCAGGATGCCTCATCTAAACAACAAACAAAACAAAAATACAAACCCAATCATCAGCAGACAGGATTATCATTTCACTCAGCCTTGGCCATCAGAGGGAAAACAGACAGGCAAACAAACAAAAACTCAGCATAAATCTCACCCTATATGAAGCTTACACAAACCTTTGGACCAACCTTAGGAGGGCAGAAACCAAAAGGAAGAAAGAATTCAACCTTGAAGCCTGGGAAAAGGAGACCTCAAACATAAGTTTAAAAAATATAAGGAAAAAGCAGGGAAATACTACACAAATGATGGAATAAGCTAGAATCACAGAAGTCCAAATAAATGAAGAGGAAGTAGGCAAACTACCTGAAAAAGAATTCAGAATAATGATAGTAAAGATGATCAAAAACCTTGAGAACAAAATGGAGAAAATGCAAGAATCAATTAACAAAGACCTAGAAGAATTAAAGAATACACATACAGAGACAAACAACACAATTACTGAAAATAAAAATACTCTAGAAGGAATCAATAGCAGAATATCTGAAGCAGAAGAACAAATCCGTGAGCTGGAAGATAAAATGGTAGAAATAACTTCTGAAGATTAGAATAAAATAAAAAGACTGAAAAGAACTGAGGTTAGTCTCAGAGACCTCTGGGACAATATCAAATGCACCAACATTCGAATTATAGGGGTCCTAGAAGAAGAAGAGAAAAACAAAGGATATGAGAAAACTTTTGGAGATTATGGTTGAAAATTTCCCCAACATAGAAAAGGAAATAGTCAATCAAGTCCAAGAGGCACAGAGTCCCATACAGGATAAACCAAAGGAGAAACATGCCAAGACACATACTAATCAAACTAACAAAGACTAAACACAAATAAAGAATATTAAAAGCAGCAAGGGAGAAGCAACATACAAGGGAAACCCCATATGCTTAACAGCTGGTCTTTCAGCAGAAACTCTGCAGGCCAGAAGGGATGGCAGGATATATTTGAAGTACTGAAGGGGAAAAATCTACAACCAAGATTACTATATCCAGCAAGGATCTCATTCAAAATGGATGGAGAAATAAAAAGTTTTTCAGGCAAATAAAAGTTAAGAGAATTCAGCAAACCAGAATTCACCAAACCAGCTTTACAACAAATGTTAAAAGGACTTGTATAGTCAAGAAATACAAGAGAATATAAAAGATCTACAAATCTACCCCAAACAATTAAGAAAATGGCAATAGGAACATTTATATCAATAATTACTTTAAGAAAAAAGAGAAGAATCAAATCAGCAAAATTAGAAATGAAAAAGAGAGGGTACAAGAGACAATGCAGAAATATGAAGAAGTATAAGAGACTATTATGAACAACTATATGGCAATAAAATGGATAACCTGGAAGAAATAGACAGATTCTTAGAAAAGTTCAATCTTCCAAGACTGAACCAGGAAGAAATGGAAATTATGAACAACCCAGTTACAAGCACTGAAATTGAAGCTGTGATCAAAAATCTCCACCAAACAAAAGTTCAGACCAGATGGCTTCACAGGAGAATTCTATCAAACATTTAGAGAAGAGCGAATGCCTATCCTAAAACTCTTTCAAAAAATTGTAGAGGAAGGAACACTTCCAAATTCATTCTGTGAGGCCATCATCACCCTGATACCAAAACAAGACAAAGACAATAAAAAAAAGAAAACTACAGGCCAATATCACTGATGAACATAGATGCAAAAATCCTCAACAAAATTTTAACAAACAGAATTCAGCAACACATCAAAAAGCTCATATACCACAATCAAGTTGGATTTATTCCAGGAATGTGAGGATTCTTCAATATATACAAATCAATCAATGTGATTCATCATATTAACAAATTTAAAGGTAAAGACAATATAATAATCTCAATAGATGCAGAAAAAGCCTTTGACAAAATTCAGCACCCATTTATGATTAAAACTCTTCAAAAAATGGGCATAGAAGGAACCTACCTCAACACAGTAAATGCCACATATGATAAGTGAAAGTGAGAGTCACTCAGTCACATCCACCTCTTGATGACCCAGTGAACAATACAGTCCATGGAATTCTTCAGGCCTGAATATGGCCTTACCTTCTCCTGGGGATCATCCCAACCCAGGGATTGAACCCAGGTCTCCTGCATTGCAGGCAGATTCTTTACCACCTGAGCCACAAGGGAAGCGTGTATATGATATAGTAAAGGCCATATATGATAGTTGAGTTCAGTCGCTCAGTCATGTCTGACTCTGTGACCTCATGGACTGAAGCACACCAACCTTCCCTGTCCATCACCAACTCCCAGAGCCTACTCAAACTCATGTCCATTGCATTGGTGATGCCATCCAACCATCTCATCCTCTGTTGTCCTCTTCTCTTTCCACCTTCAATCTTTCCCAGCATCAGGGTTTTTTTTCCAGTAAGTTGGTTCTTTGCATCAGTTGGCCAAAGTATTAGAGTTTCAGCTTCAGCATCAGTCCTTTCAGTGAATTTTCAGGACTGATTTCCTTTAGGATTGACTCGTTGGATCTCCTTGCAGTCCAAAGGACTCTCAAGAGTCTTCTCCAACACCAAGTTCAAAAGTATCAATTCTTCAGCACTCAGTTTTCTTTATGGTCCAACACTCACATCCATACATGACTACTGGAAAAGCCATAGCTTTGACTAGACAGACCTTTGTTGGTAAAATAATGTCTCTGCTTTTTAATATGCTACCTAGGTTGGCCAAGCTTTTCTTCCAAGGAGCAAGTGTCTTTTAATTTCATGGCTGCAGTCACCATTTACAGTGATTTTGGAGCCCCAAAATTAAAGTCTGTCACTGTTTCCATTGTTTCCCCATCTGTTTGCCTTGAATTGATGGAACTGGATGCCATGATCTTAGTTTTTTGAATATTGAATTTTCAAGTCAACTTTTTCATTCTCCTCTTTCACTTTCATTAAGAGGCTCTTTAGTTCTTCTTCATTTTCTGTCATAAGGATGGTGTCATCTGCATATCTGAGGTTATTGATATTTCTCCCTACAGTCTTGATTCCAGCTTGTGCTTCATCCAGCCTGGCATTTTGCATGATGTACTCTGCATATAAGTTAAATAAGCAGCGTGACAATATATAGCCTTGCTGTACTTCTTTCCCGATTTGGAACCAGTCTGTTGTTCCATGTCCAGTTCTAACTGTTGCTTCTTGACCTGGATACAGATATCTCAGGAGACAGGTCAAGTAGTGTAGTATTCCCATCTCTTTAAGAATTTTCCACAGTTTGTTGTGAGCCACACAGTCAAAGGCTTTGATGTAGTCAATAAAGCAAAAGTAGATGTTTTCCTGTAACTCTCTTGCTTTTTTGATGATCAGGTGGATGTTGGCAATTTGATCTCTGGTTCCCCTGCCTTTTTTCAGCCTAAAGCAAGCATTATTCTCAATGGTGAAAAACTGAAAGCATTCCCCCTAAGAACAGGAACATGACAAGTGTGTCCATTTTCACCACTATTATTCAACATAGTTCTGTAAGTCCTAGTTATAGCAATCAGAGAAGAAAAAGAAATAAAAGGAATGCAGACTGGAAAAGAAGAAGTAAAGCTCTCACTGTTTGCAGATGATATAGTGTACATAGAAAACCTCAACGGTAGTATCAGAAAATTACTAGAGCTCATCAGTGAATTTAGCAGAGTTGCAGGATACAAAATCAATACACAGAGATCATTTGCATTTCCATATACTAACAATGAAAAATCAGAAAGAGAAATTAAGGAATCAATCTCATTTGCCATTGCAACAAAAAGAATTAAATATCTAGGAATAAACTTACCTCAGGAGACAAAAGAACTGAACACAGAAAATTATAAGACACTAATGAAAGAAATCAAAGATGACATAAACAGATGGAGAGATAGCCCATGTTTCTGGGAAGAATCAATATTGTGAAAATGACTATAGTCCTGAATGTAATATACAGATTCAATGTGATCCCTATCAAATTACCAAAGACATTTTTCACAGAACTAGAACAAAAAATTTCACAATTTATATGGAAACACAAAAGACCCCGAATAGCCAAAGCAGTCTTGAGAAAGAAGAATGGAGCTGGAGGAATCAACCTTCCTGACTTCAGATTATCCTACAAAGCTACAGTCACCAAGACAGCATGGTGCCAGCACAAAAACAGAAATACTGACCAATGGAACAAGATAGAAAGTCCATAAATAAACCCATGCACCTATGGGTACCTTATTTTTGACAAAAGAGGTAAGACTATACAATGGGGCAAAGATAGCCTCTTCAATAAATGATGCTGGGAAAATTGGACAGCGATATATGAAAGAATGAAATTAGAACACTTCCTTACACCATACACAAAGATAAACTCAAAATGGATTAGACGTAAATGTAAGACCAGAAACTATAAAACTCTTAGAGGAAAACATAGGCAGAATACTTGATGACATAAATCAAAGCAAGATCCTCTATGACCCAACCTCCTAGAGTAACAGAAATGAAAACCAAAGTAAACAAGTGAGACCTGATTAAACTAAAAAACTTTTGCACAGCAAAGGAAAGTATAAGCAAGTTGAAAAGACAACCCTCAGAATGGGAGAAAATAATAGCAAATGAAACAACTGACAAAGGATTAATTTCCAAAACATACAAGCACCTCATACAACTCAATACCAGAAAAACAAACAACCCAATTAAAAAGTGTAAAGACCGATACAGACATTTCTCCAAAGAAGACATACAGATGGCTAACAAACACATGAAAAGATGTTCAACATTGCTCATTATTAGAGAATTGCAAATCAAAACTACAATGAGATATCACCTCACACCAGTTGGAATGGTCATTATCAAAAAGTCTACAAACAATAAATGCTGGAGAGGGTGTGGAGACAGGGGAAAGCTCTTGTACTGTTGGTGGGAATGTAAATTGATACAGTCACTATGGGAGATGGTATGGAGATACTTAAAAAAATAGGAATAAAACCACCATATGAACCAGGAATCCCACTCCTAGGCATATACCCTGAGGAAACCAAAATTGAAAAAGACACATGTATCCCATTGTTCATTGCAGCACTATTTACAATAGCTAGAACATGGAAGCAACCTAGATGTCCACTGATAGATGAATGGATAAAGAGGTTGTGGTATATATACACAATGGAATATTGCTCAGTCATAAAAAGGAACTCATTTAAGTCAGTTCTGATGAGGTGGGTGAACCTAGAACCTACTATATAGAGTGAAGTGAGTCAGAAAGAGAAAGATAAATATCATGTTCTAACGCACATATATGGAATCTAGAAAAATGGTACTGAAGAATTTATTTACAGGACTGCAATGGAGAAACAGACATAGAGAATAGACTTATGAACATGGGGAGAAGGGAGCAGAGGATGAGATCTATGGAAAGAGTAACATGGAAACTTACATTACCATATGTAAAATAGATAGCCAATGGGAATTTGCTGTATGGCTCAGGAAACTCAAACAGGGGCTCTGTTTCAATCTAGAGGGGTGGAATGGGGTGGGAGATGGGAGGGAGGTTCAAAAGGGAGGGGATATATGTATACCTATGGCTGATTCCTGTTGAGGTTTGACAGAAAACAACGAAAGTCTGTAAAGCAATTATCCTTCAATAAAAAAATAAATTAATTAAAAAAAAGTAGCTCCCAAGAGAAAACATCAGATCTCCTCCTCACCATCTCAGAAGTTCAGTGAGATCAAAATCTGTATAAACTTTGTAGAATATTTCATAGCCTTTAGGAATTCTTCACTGTTCGTTCCTGTGTACAGTTCTCCATGGTGAATAGCAGTTCTGCTCTGAAATTAGAAATGATCAAGGACATCCTTGGGCGCAAGAAGAAGCTGCAGATCCAGGGCTGTAGCCAGACCCACTTCACAAGAATTAGAAGAATTGTGCATTAACCACAATTTACTACCTTCTGACTCCTACAGTGACATTTTGTTTTGTTTTCAAATTCTCTTAAAAGTATTTGGGTAAAATTAAAAGTGATTTGCTTTGGGTCTATTCCCATTACTACCCACTATCTATGGCCACTAATCCTATCATATTGTGTACTTTCATTCAGCAGCAGTCAGCAAGCATTAATTGAATGCCTACTGCCTGCTCAGTAGGGTCTTTAAAGAGGTAAAAAATAGGTGTTAACATGACATTTTGGAGCTGGGAAATCCGTGTGGTTAAATAACCTCTTATACCTGTGTAAATTGCAACACAGAGAGGGCGATTGGCTTTAATCAAAGTCGATTTTGCACTTCTGGGCTTGACTCTCCTGAATGCCAATCAAAGAGCCTCTTCATGGAATCCCATTGGTATAGGTCTTGCTTTTATAGGATTTATGATCTACTTGTCATACTCCTGCAAGCCCAAGCTAGAGATTAATTAGAGCATAAACAAGGAGACAAGAGAACAGGGAAAAGAGATTTAACGTTTGAGCATAGGCTAGGGGCCAGATAATTTTCTGTTTTAATTCTCTTAACTATCCAAGAAGTGCATGTTCTTATTCCCACCTCATAGTTGAGAAATCTGAGGCTCAGAAGGTTCCCTTGACTTACATAAGGTCATATTGGTAGAAAGTAGCAGAACTGAGGTATGTCAGGCTCAAAGTCTTTACAGTAATGAAGCTGGAGCATAATAAAGCAATCTTTTAAGGAAGAGATTTCAGTGAGAAAAATACTCAACAGACCAATTGAATCAATTGTGTTTCCTTGTTTTCAGTAAGGAAAACAGATTTTCAAAGCCTGTTTAGGGTGTCCAATGTAGTGTGGGAATTCACACATTCCACAATGACAGAGGAGAGAAAGACAGGTTGGGGAGATGAGATGTAAAGAGAGGAGCGTTCACCTGGCTTTCTTTTTTTTTTCCTTTGCATTCACTATTAGTGACACAGAGCTTCTAATCAAGCATTTAGTACTTTCTCTTTGCCACTCAGTAAAAGGCTTTTTATTTCAATTCGCCTCCTAGGTGTTCTATGTCAGGCAATTACTCTACCTGAAGGTTTTCATAGTGTAAGAAATTAAATGGGCGGTTCTTAAAGCAACACTCTCTTGAAAGCATAATTGGAGCTAAATAATAACAAACCCGAGCACACAAATCGGGTCTTCTTCTCTTAGCTTCTGGGCTCCTTCCATTTCTGTGAGTGTGAATTCCTGGTATATCAGAGAGGAAACCAGAAACCTAGACCCAGAACAGTTGCCCTTGTGATCCAGGAAGGCTGCCTAACAACATTAGGTTTTCAGAAAATTACTCCTTCCTCTTTTTGGGGGGGGGGGTATTTTCTCAGTTTATTGCCTTTTTCTAGTGGGTCATTATATTACGTGAAGCTCCAGTGTGACAAAAGGACTGAGATAGGGCCCTGGAGTGCTTCCCAGGAAATTCTGGGGCTGACTATGGTGTGATTGGCATTAATGCTACTGGAATGCAGGATTGCCAAGGGCATCAGACTCAGCAGACTGACCAGCCGTCTACAAGACAGACAGCACAGGCTTCATCATGCCAGAACCTGCTCATGCCCTCTGAGTTATTTTATAAGGTGGTGGTAGGCAGAATTCTAAAGATGTCTGCCAAGATTTCCTGTCCTCTGGTTATTCAGTCAAACATGAATGTAGGGTCTGCTGTTTCGCTGGTGCACTTGCTAATCAGCTTACTTTAAAATAGGGAGATCACCATGGGGGTATCAAGGTGGGTCCAGTGTCATCACATGAGCCCATAAAAGCAAGCAGAGCAGGAAGGCAGAAGAGTCAGTGATTGAGACACTGAGGAAGAATAGGAGGCAGAAGAGGTGGGCAGTGAGAAGGGTTTGTCTTACCATGGCTGGTTTTGACATGTAGAAGGCTATGTGCAAGAATTAGAAAAAGAATCTGGAAACCAAGGGTGGCCCCCAGTGTATTCCCCAAAGAGCAACCAAAGAAATCCAAGAAGTTGGTCTGAGTCTCCCACTCCCATTGCATTCAATATCTAAACTCATTAGTATGGCTTGTGAGGTTCTTCATGACATGTCCCCTGCTATTCCTCTGATTTCATCCTTTGAACCTCTCATCTGTGCCCCTTCCTGTACTACAGACATAGTGAATTACTCCATGTAGTTTCTCACTTTTTTCTTTGCCATGCCACATGGCTTGCAGGATCTCACTTCCCTGACCAGGAATTGAACCCATGCCCTTGGCAGTGAAAGCTCAGAGTCCTAACCTGTGGACTGCCATGGAATTCTCTCCAGTTGTTTTAAGTTCCCTCTTCTTTCTAGGCCTTCATACCTTCTGCCTCCCACCCCCTAATCTGGTACATTCTTTCCCTTCCTATCTGTTGTTCATCAAATAATTGCTATTTATCCACATTGACCTAAATGTCTTCTTCTCTAGGTAACATATTCTGATCTCTCAGGATTTTATTAAGGAATCTTTTTTGTACATACCCTGAGTTTTCTGTAGTTAGTGCATATAATTGGTTATCATTCTGTCTGTTAATTTATCCATCCTCCCTGAGGTTAATTGTAAGCCTGGATGTGTTTTGTCAGCAACATGGCATATAAAGACTATTCAAGAAATATTTACCATCTGGGGACTTCTCTGGTGGTCCAGTGGTTAAGAATCTGCCTCCCAGTGCAGGGGACATGGGTTTGATCCCTGGTCAGGAAACTAACATCCCACATGCCGTGGGGCAAGTAAGCCAGCATGCCACCACCATAGGGCCTATGTACTCTGGAGCCTATGCGCCATAACAGAGACCCAATGCAACAAAAAGAAGAAGAAGAAGAAATGTTTACCATTTGAAGTAACCTGCAAAGAGAAAAAAAAAGAGTGAGAGAAAAAGAAATATTTATTTACCATTTGAGAAATGAACGTACGAATGTAGGAATGTATGAGTGATACCTTTTCTATTCTATAAGCATTGGAATTACTTCCAGAGTGCCATTCTCTCATAGATACTGATGACATATACATGACTGAAGCTTATGGGTTAATCTTAGATATGTCCTGGGTCACCTAAGATAGATGTTTTGAGATATGAATAGTAGTGTTTGTGAGTAAGAATGATGGTTGCTGGCACAAGCTTGACTACAGGTGGGAAAGAAAAGGCCCACCATTATAAGGTCAGTTCAGCATTCAGAATATGGGTGTTAACAGGCCATCAAACCATGATCGTCACGAATGCACAGCCTCTCATTTGCAGGGGCTCCTCACTTTGGAGAGATGTGCACATGATGAATAGTTATGGTTTCCACAAGCCAGGTATAAATTCACAGACTGTGCTCCTGCTCATGAGTGGAGTCATTTCGGATGCATTTGAATCAGGTTGCTTGCTACGGTTTGTCTAATGCCTGCACTATTAACACATAATCATTTTGCAATTTGGGCTGCCAGTGCTCGGTTTGGACATAATGGAGGAGCAGACAGAAGATTTTGCTGTGTTTCTCTGGATGGTGAACCTGTCTACAACAGTGCTTTTCAGTCTTCCATGTGCTTGGGGTCACCTGGGGACCCTGTTAAAAGGCGGATTCCGAGTGGGGCCCAAGAATCTGTGTTTCTAGCAAGCTGCCAAGTAATTCCAAGAAACCGACATTAATTAATTAATTAAAACCTGCTTTATTCATTTAAATGTAGTTGATTTACAATATTATGTTAATTTCAGGTGTTCAGCATAGTGATTTAGTATTTTTTCAGATCATACTGCATTGTAGGCTGTTACAAGCTAACGGGTATAATTCCCTGTGTTTTGTTGTTCATCTATTTTGTGCATAGTAGTTGATATCTGTTGGGTTTCCCAGGTTGCGCTAGTGGTAAAGAACCCACCCGCCAATGCAGGAGACATAAGAGAGGCGGGTTTGATCCCTGGGTCGGGAAGATCCCCTGGAGGAGGGCATGGCAACCCACTCCAGTGTTCTTGCCTGGAGAATCCCATGGACAGAGGAGCCTGGTGGGCCACAGTCCATGGGGTTGCACAGAGTCAGACACAACTGAAGTAAGTTAGCATGCCCTCTTAATCCTACACCTCTAATTTGTCCTCCCCCCTCCACCCTGCTTCCCTCTCTCCTGTGGAACCACAGGTTTGCTTTCTGTATCTGTGAGTCTACTTTTGTTCTGTGTGTACATTCATTTATATTATTTTTTAGATTGCACGTATAAGTGATATATGCAATATTTGTCTTTCTCTGTCTTATTTCACTAAGCATAATATTCTCTAGGTCCATCCACATTGTTACAAATGGCATAATTTTACTCTTTTTTGTGACTGAGTAACATTCCATTGTGTGGAATATGTACATTGTGTGTATATGTGTGTGTGAGCTTCTATGCCTTGGTTATTATAGATAAAGCTGCTATGAACAGTGGGGTGCATGTGTTTATTTGAATTAGTGTTTTCATTCTTTTCTGGGTATATACCTAGGTATGGAATTGCTGGATCATATGGTAGCTCTATTGTTAGTCTTTTGAGGAACCTCCATACTGTTTTCCATAGTGGATGTACCAAGATATATTCCTAACCAACAGTGTGCAAGCAGGGACCCCCATTTTAAATAGAAAGTTTCCAGAGAATAAGAGGTAAGGTTTTTTATGTTTTTCTGTCTGTAGCCTTTAAAATGGATGTTTTGAGAAGTTAAGCTAGAGGGACACAGATGGGAGGCTCAGAGAATGGACCTTTGGCTTTGGTGGCTGGGACAGACAAAGAGATGAGGGAATTCAGAAGCCATTATGTAATGTCATCTAAAACAAAGCCATTGAGAGACTTGTCACCCTTGCCTCTGTTTCCACATTGACGTCTGAAGATGAAGAATATTAAGAAAACTGCTAAATGTATGTATCTTTCCCCTCTCTTTTACCTTTTATCTCCAAATAATAAAAAGAGAAAATCCCACTTCTATCAAGAGCAATTTCTGTACACTTCTTTTTAGTATATAGGCTTTTACACTTTAGCTCTGTCCATGAGAATTCCTTGACTTAGCTCTGAGGAACACTTGGACATCACTCCTTTAGGACCATCCTCCAAATGAGAAGCAGGAATATAACTCGCAAAAAACGGAGCATTTTTTTTCCTCCACTTACTTTTTGTTCTCTTAAGTTTGTACTGACAGAAAGAAATCACTAGCAACAGCAACAAAAACTTATGCTTCCCTGGCACAATCTTGATTCGGATTTAGGATCTAGATGGGTAAAAGTTGTTATGGTCAGACTTAATAATACTTCCTCCAAGAGTGTATTGATTGACAGAAGTTCTTTTTACTTGAATATTTAGCTTCTATTATCTTATTTGACATTAAAAACAAGTAGTTTAGTTATAGATACGCAGAAGGAAGCTGAAAGATTTCTGTTTTCTCCATGGCCATCAGTAAGCATGACTGGGGTCTCTTCTGACAGGTAGACTGGGTGGGTCTTGTTCTGCTCCATCATTCTCTTGCATGTTTCCTCAGGTTGTTTCCTGAACCTTTGCTTTTACGTACTTTAAAAGACACACAACCATATCTTCGCTAACATTGGACATTTGATTCAGTCAGCTTCAGCACCTCATCTGTGTATGAAAATGAATATATTGTATTTTGGTGCCCTTTACAGTTAATTGATGAATATAATCAGTTTTTACCTTCTTGAGTAGTTAAGGTTTTCAGTGTTCATCTCAGAATAAAGTGGATCTGCCAGCTGATGAGGGAGATATATTCTGATGAGGAAGATATATTCAAAACTCTGACCTTCACTCCAGGATCTGCCTTTTACTAATACTCCTCTGTGTGCCAGGGATTATGCTAGGTACTTTATATTTGTTATAATATAATTCAATTAACATATGTTATAATTTAAGGATATAGCAACAAAACTAGATGAGATGGGTATATTTATATCTCATTGTCCTCCAACCAACTAATATACAAATCTTTCAGAAATAATGAGAAACTAAAACCAAAGCCCCATTCAGAAAAAAGTAAGCAAACTCAAGATCATACAACTAGCAGTGCTAAAAAAAATCAGATCTAGGTTGGTTTGTTGCTGGTATTAATGCTTTAACCAGTAGACTCTACTTTCTACTACCTCTGTCTATGCTATATATATATATATTTTTTTTTTTTTTTTTTTCAGTAGATGTGTTTCTAAGGTATGGTCTTCATGATGTACCATCAGTTTTATTTTTCAAAATTAATTTTTGTTGGAGTATAGTTGATTTATAATGTGTTAGTTTCTGGTGTTCAGCAAAGTGAATCAGTTATACACGTACATATATCCACTCCTTTCAAGATTCTTTCCCCGTATAGATCATTACAGAGTATTGAGTAGAGTTCCCTCTGTTATACAATAGCTTCGTTCTAGTTCTCTGTTTTGTATATATTGGTGTGTATATGTCTCCCTTTTAAAGTGTAACATGGAAAGAGCATAAAAGTGAGGAAGCTAGTTCTATTTCTGGTACTGCTGGAAGATCGATGTACACTTTGGAAAGGGGTGAGCCATTTTACTTCTTGGAATTTCCTTTTACTTATCTGCTATATAGAAATTGAACTCAAGATATTTAAGCAACTCATGTACACTGCTATCACTCTAGTAATTTATAGATTATATGGTGGTTGAAGGACTGGATTTTGGCTGGACACTTCTTTCTCTGGCTGAAGTGCCTCTTTAACATCCTCTACTTTTTCATCCCACTTTTCCATGGAAGGTTAAGAATTTTTTCTCTAATCCTACATTTTCGATATTTCTCTGTAGGAGTCCATTGCAATCATTACATACCAGGAAGGGCAACATGGATTCACTGCCGTTTGAAAAAAATTTTTGAAAATTGCCTCCAGCACATGCACAGCTTCCCTGGTCAACCTGCCAAGTCTTGCTTTATCTTTGGTACACTGTCAAACTAACACAACTGGAAATTAAGTAAAGAGACTGTCTTAACCCCGGAAAGCTGGACTTAGAAGACATTTTATCAAAATAAATGATCTGAATTAAAGAATTTTGGTTGCTTTTTAACTCAATTGTAGGTAATACGTTTAGAGGAAGCTGAGCTGGTGCAGAGAAGCCCAGATTCTGCTATTGAGCTCTTGGATAATACCGATGAACCCTAGGACAGCGCCATCACTCACTTCACACTGCAACATTGGAACACATAGAGATCTGTTTACAGCAAAGACCATTTTGGTTTTACTCCTCAGAAAGCAGAATTAAAAGTTCATCATGGGTCCAAAGTCTAACTTGGGGTGTTCCTTTTTATTTGGATGCCATCGTTGAGTTCACCATTTGCTTGAATTTTGTGAAAATCTCTAGCCTCTGTAATGGTGATGGTTGAATAGATGAGGCCAACTTTTTGAGAGCCAGTAAATTTTTTCCCCCATAATTTCATATATTTATTTATCTTTGGCTATGCTGGGTCTTCGTTGCTGCACAGGCTTTTTTTCTAATTACAGCAAGCGGGGGCTACTCTCTAGTTGTGGTGAACGGGCTTCTCATTGTAGTGGCTTCTCTTGTTGTAAAGCATGGGTTCAAGGGTACACGGGGTTCAGTAGTTGGGGTGCATGGGCTCAGTAGTTGCGGCTCCTGGGTTCTAGAGCACAGGCTCAATTGCTCCTGGAATGCCAGTAAACTTTTAATTAATAAACAGATGCACGTCCCAGATCTTTAAACTCAAACCCTAGCCACATATATAGTGCACACTTAAAATTTTCCAAGAACTATGTTAAACACATCAAATATGTTTTCTCATTTAACCCTCAGAACAACTTTAAAATTACAAATGGGAAAGTTGAAACACAAAGAAATCATGCCATGTTGCACCCAGGTGGTTCAATGGGAAAGAATCCGCCTGTTAAGCAGGAGATGTGGGTTCGATCCCTGGGTCGGAACGATCCCTTGGAGTAGGAAATGGCAACCCACTCCAGCATTCTTGCCTAAGAAATTCCATGGATAGAGGAGCCTGGAGAGTTACAGTCCATGGGGGTCGCAAAAAAGTTGGACATAACTTAGTGACTAAACAACAATGTAGTAAAAGCATAGTTGGATTTTGACCTCATGCCCATATGTTTGCAAAGCTCATGCTCTTTGCCCCCATGTCATGAGCCCATGATAGTTGTGTGGGTCCATTTGACTCAAAGAAACATGAAATGTGCTCTAGCAGTAGATTATTCTCTTGCTGAGAGCTCAAGTTAAATACTACAAAGGAGTTAAATACTGCAATGTAATTGTTTTTCCTCATCTAGGTTTTTATTTCTATAAATAAGTTTGCATTTACACTGAAATTTTCAGAAATTCAGTTTTTTTTTCCTGAACATCTTGAACTTCTGTCACACATTCTGTCTTTATTAACGTATAGGATTTCTTAAAATTTATTTTTTCAATTTTATGTAAATATTTGAGATGAAAATACTACCAAACTAGGGTCTCCATAAACATGTTTCCCCTTTTTTGAGGCCTCCACTGTTCCATTAAGACCTGTGCCTAGTTTAAAACACCGCAGAAGTTTAGCACTTGCTCATGGTTCACTGTGCTATTTCTGACCCAGTTGCTCTGTCCCATTCCCTTCACTGCTTTCTGACTTTTTCTCAGTTTCCCGATCGTGTTATTAGTTCTCACATTTCTTGTTTCTTCTCACCCTCAGACTTGACACTGTCTTCCTAGATGTTGACTTCCTTCCTCTAAAATGTCATTTGTGTTCACTCTTGGTGATACTTTCTCATACTTTCTTGGAAAAAGAATCTTGGTGGCATATCAGTAGGTAACATTTCTTCCAAACTTTTGTCCTAGCCCCCTCAAAGAAAAGCCAGTTTGAAAAAAGGTAAAAAAAAAAAGCATTTTAAGCTTTAGAAGGTAACTTCTTGTTATTGTAGCCTCTAGTATAATAAGGAAAGAAAATAAACATCAAATTTGTAAGTCAGTTGGAATGTCAATACTAGAGCAGTTATAAAAAAGCCAGTATTTTGATTTCTCTTCTTAACATCTCCATCTAATGATTATTAAGTGTATACCCGTGTATTCCAGTCACAGAGAACTTGGTACTTCCTGAGGCATCCCGGTCCATTTACAGAAGTGTATTTATCTATGTATTCTTGGCTGTACTGGGTCTTTGCTGTGTGGGCTTTTCTCTAGTTGTGGCGAGCAGGGGCTGCTCTCTAGATGTGGTTTGCAGGCTTCTCAACGCGCTGGCTTCTTCTGTGGCAGAACACAGGCTGTGGGGCGCTTGGGCTGCGGTAGTCGCAGCTCTTGGGTCTGGAGCACAGGCTCGGTAGTTGTGGGGCATGCGTTTAATTGCTGTGAGATCTTCCCAAACCAGGGATAGAGGCTGTGTGTCCTGACTTTGCCTCTTTACCACTGAGCCACCAGGGAAGCCCCCAGTCCACTTTTTATTCCACTTTTTTGGATCGTTCCTCTTATATTAAACAAAATTATATTTCACTGGTTTTAATTCTAAGCCATGCACCCAGAGGGAACAAATCTATCTCCTTTTACAACACAGTATTTCAACATTTATGATAATCCTCTCTATGCTATTTTCATTTATTTTTGCCATTCCTTGTAGGAACTGGGTTGGAAACTATCATGTCCTTGTCTTTTGTCTTGTTGGGATAGAGGGACCCTACTTTTTCAATATTTGTTTTAAATGAACTAATCTATTTTAATCCCAAAGTGGTCTGCTCAAAAGTGTCTGTATACCACTTTTGCTATAGACAATAAATAGGTTTGTTAGTAAATACGTATTAGATCTCTTTTTGTTGTACTTTGTAAACAATGTTTACATTGTCCGTATATTGTAAACAATGTAACTAAAAAACTAAGAAAAGAAAACAATTAAAAAAGAAGAATTATGAGTTTGTGGAGGTGTGCACAATTTGACTAGGCTTCAGAAAGATCTGGAGCCCAGAAGGGAAATGTCTCAGTGTCTTGAACCTAATTCTTTAAAATTTTGGCTGTAATAATAGAGTGAATAAGAGAGCAGGGCACAGTCTATCCTGCTGACTCTTAAATGTCTCTCCAGACCATCCCTAGCTCTCATCCTCTGCTAACACACTTTTTGTGCTGACCCTTAGATTTCCAATGGGTTACACCAGTGACCTCAGAGGGAAGCTGTGGCCACAGCAGTTCACAGCATTACTATTGTAGATGCAACCTGGTTTCATAGAGAGTAAGATTCTAAGCAAATTAAGTCCCTTCCCACCCCCCAAAAATATCAAAGGGGTTAGACTAATTATGGTGCATTCAGTGATGAAACATAATGGGCCCTTCAAAATCATGGATGGAGAGTTTATAATGATATAGGAAAATACTGATGATATAATTTCAGTAAAAATTGAAGGGCAAGAAGCTATATAACCTGTGTGATTCCAATTACATTAAAAACTAAGACTTTCATGTGGAAAATGAATAGAAGCTTAATAGTGATAATATCTCAACTGTAGATTTTGAATGATTTGTCATTTCCTCTAAACATCTTCCCACAATGTCTGTGAAGAGCATTTTTAATTTTATAAAAAGTAAACTGTAAGAGCAAAAAATAAAAATATAAAACTATTAAGTTAATTAGGTGTAAATTTTAATACTTGTGAGGATGGTGATAGTCGTGAGGGTTAATACATTTAAAAGGATTAACAAAGGGATTGGCCAGTTTTAGGTGCTCAGAAAGTTTCCTTTTCTGTTTATTTCCTCTGTTCAATGCTGAGCCTTTATATGAAAACAGTTCATCTAGATATTAAATACAAAGGCCAAATTGACATTGAATAAAATTTAATTTAAGTAAATAGAATCAAAGAATATTGGAGAGAGAAAATAAATAAGCTTTGTGGGCTGAAGTAATCTCTGAGGTGACTTTTAAACTCTAGGTTTTGTCTGATTCTATGATCTACTCCAGAAAGGTCCAATTAAACGTAGCATAATTAAGGGAATAAAACTCACATCTACATGCATAATCATGTACGTGTTTACATGTTCTCAAGGCTAATTGCCATCTCTGAATGCCATTTAATGTGTGAATGCTTTTTAAAGAGGACTTACAACTTCACATGTGAACTTTTTCTGTTAGGACAAAACCAAATTTTTAGTTTTCCTGGTCTAAACTTATAGATGTAAATTTGAGAGTTAAGAAACAGTCTTCAGTGTAAAGTAGAATTGAAATCAAGTTGCATTGGAAATAACTTCCTTTTCATTTTTTCTTTTTCTGCCTTTTTTTTTTTTTTTAAGATGGAAATTCATTGCTAGTTCATTGTTCTCTCAGAGTATTTTAAAAAAATCATCCTTGGCTTTTGTTTAACAAGTCTTATGTTTGTGCTGAATCTCCCCCCTCACTGCTCCTCCGAACACCATTTTGCTTTCTTAGCTGTTGAGTTTGATCCAGGGAAAACTTACCTCAGTGTCCCAATTATAAGCATTTAAGATGAAACCAGGCTGCAGATTACACAAATGAAAGGAGCAAAAATAACAACGTTCTGTATAAACAAGGGCAGAAAGACAATTTGTTCTAGTCGAAGATAAATAAAGTTAAGCTCTACCCAAATTACCACGTGTCAGGCTAATCAGAGGAAATGTTTCTCCATTGCTATTGTGCAAAAATAATTGAAATGACGTTTCACAAAATCTAGCAGAGGTACATTTTTTTTTCAAAGCAGGCTTGCAAACTTCCAGATACTTCAGCTCACCCTGAGAGCTATTTGTATTGTGTGCTCAACTGAAATGTAATAATTGAAGAGCATAGTTTCAAAATGTGTCCTTTCTGCTTGAGAGAATCAGGACTATCTCTTGGGGTTCAAAGTAAACTTGGGTATGTTAAAGGGACCTCCCAAATACCCGAGGCTGTCCTCTTGAGAATCACCCCATGACACTTCATTTTTCCCCCTTCCTAGACCCTCATAGGATCTGTCAAGGTGTACATTATAAAATTCATTTACCCATCATCTTTTCTTGCATATTATATATGGAAAGTCTTGACAATGAATCAACTTTCTCAAAAGAAAATTGGTGCAAGCTTTATTCAGAAATGAATTTAGACTTTTATTGGGGCAGTTAACAAGTAGGAATATTCGAACAGAGATGGATAACATATTCATGGTTTTTGTCCCTCATCCTATCTAGTCTTCTCTGAGGTCAATATTGCTTAAGGTTATAAGATGAAAGCTCTACAAATCACAGTCACATAACTGTCAGGCACCTTATTAAATTTCATTCAGTTCTATACCAATTCTTAAGGGACCATCACTGTCTTCCAACTAACGCAAAGATTGAATAAAAACTGATCAAAAGTTTATGGGCTTGAATGGTCATCCTAAATTGGATCTGCTGTTACTGAAGAGAAAACTAGGCCAAGAAATTTAGCCTATTAGGCAGTGGGGAGCCATCAAAGGCTTGTGAACAGAGGACGGACATGATTACCTCTGGCAGTGACACACAACATTGATTCCTTGATCATTGCTTACATTTTTTCTCTTTATTATAAAGGCATAAAAAGTATTATAGCAACCCAAAGCACACAGACTTGTTGGAAAGTTAAATCACTGTGGCAGACAGTCCATCCATTTCTTAGGTTTCCTTGGAGTTACATAGCTTGTTCTGGCCAATGGTCTCTGAGTGACTTAGTCCAGTATGTCATGTCTGGAAAGACCTGGAAAGACCTGGAAAGTCTCCTGCATCCTCTCTCCCACTCTTTGGCAGCATTGGAGTTATCAGCTGAGGTAGTGAGTCATGAGGTAGAAGCTGCCTTTACCAATCATTTGGAGAGTTGCCCTGTAGACTTGCTCAAAAAGAAAGGTATAAATTTTGAATTTTACCATTCATATTTCAGCATGGCCTGGCTTATCCTACTGCAACAACAAACAAGTGCAAGATAAGATATACAAGCTCACCATAATGGGAAAAAGGCAAATGAAAACAATAAGACACCATCTCACCTATGACTGTTTTACCTATTATTGTTGAAAACACAATGAAACATCAGAAAATACCAAATTTTGATGACATTGTGGACAAACACTTATCTTTTGGCATTGCTGGCAGAGATATTAAAAATGATAAAGTCATTCTGGAGAGAAATTTGGAACTTAGTAATGAAATGAAGAATGACATGATCTATGGACTAAGAATTTACCCCATTAAAAATGTCACAGGGGTCTGTAAAGGGTACATGGCCAGCATTAGCATCCTGGCCCTTCTTCAGGTTTTGCTACCATGGTTTTTATGTTGATCTTTTATATTTTAATTGGCTTTCAGAATATTTGTGATCGTTAAAAATCTCAGGTAAACTGTGTGTCTGTTTCTGATGAAATAAGTAAAATATCACAGTGTATGGAATCATACAGTAACACTTGTAGGTAGATTTTATTAAGTTAGTTAATTGACTTCCGTGGTGCCTCAGATGATAAAGAATCTGCCTGCAATGCAGGAGATCTGGGTTCAATCCCTGAGTTGGGAAGATCCTCTGGAGAAGAGAATGGCTACCCACTCCAGTATCGTTGCCTGGGAAATCCCATGAACAGAGGATCCTGGAGGGCTACAGTCAATGGGGTAGCAAAGAGTGGGACATGATTGAGCAACTAACATACTTTTCATGTCTTAAATTCTCACTAACTACATAGAATATTCAATAGGCAGAAGTTTCTTTTGCAGGAAGATCAACAAAAAGTTAAAAATAACCCAGGTCTCTTGGTCTCCAGTGAATCTGTTGTGGCCTGTCACCCGTGTTTGGGGAAGTGTTGACCCTTCCCGCCTTGCTGCACTGCCCCGTGACCTTCAAGGGGCGCCCTCCCATGCACAAATGCAGTCCCTTGGCTCACATCCTTGCTTCAGATCCTTCAAGGTTGCCCAGGCCCCATGGTCCCAAGTGTGCAGCCAGCCCCACCTGCTGGGCTCTGAGGCACCATCCTGGGTCCCAATTATGAGGCAGATTTGAAATACATAGTTTTAAATTATAAATTAAGCATCCTTCACATAAACTGAAAGCAGAAAGATGCATAAAATGGCCTCTATTTTACAAAGTTACATATATAACCAAGACTGTGGGTAGGGAGGAGAAAGAAAATGCGTGCTGAAGATAAAAACAAAAATAAAGTATTAATAAAATAAGAGAAGGGCTATGCATAGAACAGTTGAGGGGCATGTTTAATTCTGAGGCTTACAAAACATTAAAAGGAAAAAAATTACCTGTATGATTAAAGAACCATCTTGTGACATATCCATTGTAATGTACTTGTATCTCTCGTAAAGAAGAGTGAGCACCAAAGAACTGATGCCTTTGAATTGTGGTGATGGAGAAGGCTCTTGAGAGTACCTTGGACTGCAAGGAGATCAAACAAGTTAATCCTAAAGGAAATCAAGCCTGAATATTCACCGGAAGGACTGATGCTGAAGCTCCAATATGTTGACCACTTGATGCGAAGAACTGACCCATAAGAAAAGACACTGAGGCTGGGAAAGATTGAAGGCTTAAGGAGGGGGAGGTGACAGAGGATGAGATGGTTGGATGGCATCACCAACTTAACTGACATGAGTCTGAGCAAGGTCAAGAAGATAGTGAAGGACAGGGAAGACTGGCTTGCTGTGGTCCATGGGGTCGCAAAGAGTCAGATATGACGTAGGGACTGAACAGCAACAGCAGATCTCCCATACTATGCTCCCCAAATCCTTTAAGGATAGAGTAACCTTTGCATAAACCTAAATTATCCCCATTGTGGGGACCTGGCTCTTCTTATGGACTTGACCTTGGTTAGAGATTCATAGAACATCAACTGAGAACTTCCCTAGGCTGCACATAGAACAAATAATTTCATTTTACCTAACCTTGACGTAAAGAGCTGAACTCATTTTTTCGAACTAAAGGAAAAATTCAAGGGTCAAGGTCACTACTGAATTTTGAAAGTTAGATTTCCCATTACCACTAATCAGCTTTTTCCATATCTGAGTCACACATAAGAGTGTGATGAGTGTCTGAACAAGGTCAAAATAAACATCATCAACCTGAATATTAGTCGGACTAATTTATGTTACACCAATTATGCTTGCTACTTGAAAAATATATTTTAAGATGATTTTTCAAGTACCCAGGCAACATTTACAGAGAAAGCTGTGATGTTATTAGAGACTGAGTTGTTGATTACAAACAGGGTGGGTTTTTGACTTTATGTGATTTGTCTAAAGAGGCAGCAAAGTAAGTAGAAACACAGGGCACTATCTGAGCGCTGTCCTCATGGAGTTTGATTCTTACACTCAAATAATAGGGACATGTTTGACTGTCATTTAGTTTGTCATTACCTTGGCTCAAGCACAGGAAATGTAGATTATTAAGAAACTTTAAAAATGTCCAATTATAACTGCAGTCAAGAAATTTTCTTTCTAAAATGCACATCTACTGGGATTTTAATCAGAGATGACAATCATTTGAATTCTAAATATTTTTTCATAGTATTCAATTTCTGGAATATCTCCAAGGAAATTGAGATACTGTATAGAGATGAGATAGATTCAAAGTTGGGAGCATCCCCACCTGAAACAGCTGCCCCCCCCCCCCAAATATTCCATTGAAGGTCACTTCGATGTTGGGAAGCATGTTAGTAGGAAAAACTGGTATTGTGCACTAACGTGTAGGTCAGTTAAAGGTGCGTATGCTTTTAAAAGATTTTTTAAATTTAATTTTTATTTTATTTTGGAGTATGCATAAAAGAACTAAAGAGCATCTTGATGAAAGTGAAAGAGGAGAGTGAAAAATTTGGCTTAAAACTCAGTGAAGATCATAGTATCTGGTCCCATCACTTCATGGCAAATAGATGGGGAAACAATGGAGCCAGTGACAGACTTTATTTTCTTGGGCTCCAAAATCACTGCAGATAGTGACTGCAACCATGAATGAAATGAAAAGACACTTGCTCCTTGGAAGAAAAACTGTGACCAACCTAGACAGCGTATTAAAATGCAGAGACATTACTTTGTTGACAAAGGTCCATCTAGTCAAAGCTATGATTTTTCCAGTAATCATGTATGGATGTGAGAGTTGGACCATAAAGAAAACTGAGTGCAGAAGAATCAATGCTTTTGAACTGTGGTGCTGGAGAAGACTCTTGAGAGTCCCTTGGACTGAAAGGAGATCCAACCAGTCAATCCTAAAGGAAATCAGATTCATTGGAAGGACTGATGCTGAAGCTCCAATACTTTGGCCACCTCATGCGAAGAGTTGACTCATTGGAAAATATCCTGATGCTGGGAAAGATTGAAAGCAGAAGGGGACGACAGAGGATGAGATGGCTGGATGGCATCACCAACTGGCTGGATATGAGTTTGAGCAAGCTCCGGGAGTTGGTGATGGACAGGGAAGCCTGGTGTGTTGCAGTCCATGGGATCACAAAGAGTCGTACATGACTGAGTGACTGAACTGAACTGAACACAAAAGAGTTGGATATGACAGCGATTAAACAACGACCACTGTAGTTGATTTACAGAGTTGTAAGTTTAGGTTGATTTAATGTTTTAAGTTGTGTTAGTTTCAGGTATATAGCAAAGTGATTCAGTTGTACATATACATATATCCATTCTTTTTCAGATTCTTTTCCCATATAGGTTATTACAGAATATTGAGTAGAATTCCCTGTGGTACACAGTACATCCTTGTTGATTATCTATTTTATATATAATTGTGTGTATATACTTCTAATTTTCCCCTTCCCTACATTTCCCCTTTGATAATCTCAAGTTTGTCTTTGACGTCTGTCTCTTTCTGTTTTGTAAATAAGCCCATTTATATATATATATATTTTAGATTCCACATACAAATGATATTTTATGTATATGTAATAGCCATTGGAGAAGGAAATGGCAACCCACTCCAGTGTTCTTGCCTGGAGAATCCCAGGGACGGGGGAGCCTGGTGGGCTGCCGTCTATGGGGTCACACAGAGTTGGACACAACTGAAGTGACTTTAGCAGCAGCAGCAGCAATCTCCTTGCTCCCTATTTAGAGTTTCAGATATGTATTATTTTGAGGAACAATACAGCCTTTATCAATTCAAGTCAAAGTATGAAAGCAAAATGATAATAGATAATGAAACATATGACAGCAGAATATTTTGACTTTATAATATTGTAGTCTACATTCTGTTTGTCAGCGTAACCTTTGATCTAGACTTTTACAGTCATATAGTACCACAGAAATTAACATTTGTGTACGAAGTGGATCTTTTTTTGCTAGGAAGTCCTGAAATAGAACTCAAATCTTTAAAAATGTTATTTAATAAGTGATTTTTTTAAAATGGCAATTTTTGACATTTGTACCAGTGTGGGAAATTGGCATTTTTTGCAGGGGTATAAATCAGTATAATTCTTATGCTGAATAATCTATGTGTGTTGAGAAGGTAATTAAAAAAAAAAAACAATTTTAGGGCTACCAGTTGGGTGACCTAGAGCATACATCACTTAAACTTGCTGAGTCAGCTTAGTTTTACAACACCATCAGACCTAAGAGTTAACATGTTTGGTGCACTTTTTTGGGGGCTAGAGTTAATACTGAAAGGTTTATATGTCACACTACAACTGGGTGAGGTAGGTACAGTCCACCTCTTAGAGTTTAAGTTTCTTCATCTGTAGAATAGGTGTAATTGACTTGTCTAGAATTTCACGACTGATAAGTGGCCACGTCAGGAATGGAGTTCAGTTGTTGCTGTAGTCTACAGTCTAGGGCACATCTCACCATGTACAGTACTTCCTCATGTCGATTTTCTCTCTCACCCTTCCTCGGCAAGGGCCTCTCAACTCTATGTACTCTGCGGGCTGATACTTGGTGCAATTTTTCTTCTCTCTTCTTTTATTTGAGAGAATCCTTTCAATGTACTAATCTAGGTCAAGGACAACTAGGTTTTCATACTGCTTCTTCCTTTTCCTTCTGATTATCTAGAAACAACCAAAAAACAAAAGCAAAAACCAGTCTTTTCAAACCCATACCTTCTTGTGTTCTGCTAAAAGTCATGTAATGGTTTCTGATTGCTGTCAAAATGAAGTCTAAAATGACTTACTGAGGTTTTCAGGCTGTGCTTGATCAGACCCCTGCCATCTCCCTGGCCCCATCCTGCTTCAGACTTGCTCTTGTTCCAATTCTCCCCTCTTCTTTTTGTTACAGGTACAACTCCTTTTCTTGGAGAAGTTTTCCTCTGCTTATCTATTCATTTTCTCAAGAAAGTGTTTCCTTCTCGTATAGTCGATCAGTTTTCTTGGTTAAATGGTCTAAGTGAAAAACGTTGTGTTGTTTCATAGCATTTAGTTCAGTTCGTAATGTTTTCTGTACGTTTTTTGACCATCACCCAAAGATTTATGTTACCTTTTAAGAGAGAAGGAGGGGTGACATCAGCAAGATGGTGGAATTAGCAGCCCTGGGCCCCCCATTTTCCCCCGGACACATTAAATCAACAACAATTAATGGACAACCCCCCTATGAGAAATTCAGAAACAAGTTGAGAGGCTCCAAAACCAGCCACTTCAAAGCCAGTAGGAAAAATTGAGAATTGTCTAACCATAATCCCTACCCCTGGCACAGCACCATACAATCAGAAAGAAACCCCCAGTGTCCAGCTTCTTCTGAGAGAGAAAGAGGTGGACTATGTGCCCAGCACTCCAGCTTTGGGGGTGCTGCCTGAGGTACTGGCTTCTCTCTCACTGTGCCTTTGGAGTGCTCCTGGCTCCTGGCATAGTCTAGGTGCCTGGGGGCCAGTGGGAACAAAAACGGTGGTTTGAAGCAGCAGCAGGCAGTCACCATAGCCCCTCCCTTAGCCTCTACACAGAGCAAGCCAGTGAAAAACCCCAGATCCTAGCTTCTCTCTGGGGAAGGAATGAATTGGGCTGCGATGGGTTTATAATATAAATGTTAAAGTAAATAATATGGTAACAAAATCATAATAGGGGAAGAGAAGAAATGAAAATATACTGTTTTAAAAATACTATATAGACAGTATAATATCACTTGAAGGTAGACTGTGATTAAGATGAATACCATAAACCTCAAAGCAACGATAAAAAAACCCCACTAAAATAACAAAACAAAGTTATGGCTAATAAAACAATAAAGGAGAGAAAATGGATTCATAAAAATAATTTGTACAGAAGGAGGCAGAAAAAAAGGAGCATAAAAGGACTAATAGAAAACAAATAGTAAGACTGAAACCAGATCATATTAATAATAGCGTTAGCTGTAACTATGGTATCTCAAGTGACAAACAGGTTAAAAGTCAAAGAAGGGAAACATACCATGCTAACATTTATATGGAGTGACTATTTTAAAATCAGACAAAGTAAATTTCAGAAAAAAGACTTCATCAAGGAAAAAGGTGATTTTGTAATGATAAAGGGGTCAGTTTATCAAGAAGACATCATAATTCTAAATGTTTACTCACCTGATAACAGATTGTCAGAATACATGACAATACAAACTGATAGAACTGCAACTAATAACTAGACAAATCCACAATGTTAGTCATAGGTTTGAAGCTATCTGTTGCAATACTTGATGGGAGAATAGACAGAAATCTAGTAATGAAGACTCAAGATTAAGGTGTAACTTATCCCCACTTTATCTAATAGATCCAAGGCAATTGCAGCCCAAACCCCAGCAGTCTTTGTGTGTCGAAATAAACTGATTCTAAAATTCACATGGAAATGCAATGGACTTAGAATAGCTAAAACTGTTTTGATAAATAAAGTTGCAGGACTTATCCTACCTGTTTTCAAGACTTAATATAAAGTTGCATAATCAAAACACTGTGATGATGGCTTCCGGAATGTATACATATGTCAAAACTAATCAAATTGTGCATGTTTAAATGTGTGCGATTTACTGTATGTCAATTATACCTCAGTAATGCTGTTAAACGTGATTACTGCAAAGAAATCATGAATTTTAAATTCTATCAATAATGCAAAAATAGAAAAAGCAAACAGTAGAAAATGATAGAGCCTCATTTCTTCTATTTCCCCTATGAGCCTGTTGGAATACTTAGTGAGGTCAGAGACAATAAGATAATCAAGTCAAAGAAGAAGTATACTAAAAAAAAAAAAAAAAGACAGTTTCTAGGAAATTACCTGATATACGATTCATAGGTACGATTATAAATATAACACATTCTGTTTATTTTGCCTTGAGCTATTGACTAAAGCTTGTATGAAATAATCCCCTTCGTGAGGTATTTTAAAATGATAGTCTGAGACATGAGGTGAACTCTGTGTGATTAGTAAGTGAACATCATGACTTATTTAGCAAGCTGATGATGCATTTTTTCCCCCTTATAGAGATCTCTGTGTTGTGGGAGGTGCTTATTTAGTTAATACTGGCAGCTAAAACTCAGTGTTGAAATAGGTTCAGCCAAGAGCCAGACCTTTGAATCATAGTGATACATTTTTTAGTGACAGTACCAAGGTTACTTGTTCCAATAATACATCAAATAAATTATTTTTAAAAACATGGCTAATTTCATCTTTGTTTCATGTTTTAAAAAGATCTCCCCCTCAGTATTTATAGTGTATATTATGAGTAGGCTTGCATGTACATAACATTTATAAGTAAGTATGTGTATATTGGAAAAATCCAAAGCAAAAACAAGCCTGTTGAGAATATTCAAGAAGCATGCAGACTGTCCAAGTGAATGCTACTGAATTCACAGAGAATTTATGAGTGTGTTTCTTGCGATTTACCCTACAGGGCTAGTTCAAGTTTGAGCTTAATAACACTGGGACTTAATAGTGCTGAAAAATACAGCATTTGGACGTATTCTATTTTGTGTTTTATAGAAAAGTTGCTGAAATGCTGACCTACAACTATTTGCACTAAACCCAAAAGACTTCAAATTGCAGAGAAAATACTGGAAGCGTTCTTTAGTCCTACTGAATGGTGAGGGGAATACAGAATGTGGAATTAAAATCATGCCTGTGTCTTTTCAGTCCTTATTATTATATAAAGAGCAGTCAAAGCTTTGAAGAAGTCAAGGAACAATAGCCACACACCTAGTATTTAATAAAAACCATCTGAAATTAAACAATCTAAAATAGTTAATTTATTGTAGAGTTTCTGTTGTGGCTGAGGAAATACCTGACTCAGTAGTTTTAAAAATTGAGATAAATTGACATATTAGTTTCAGGTGTCCACCATAATAATTTGATATTTGTATATATTGTGAAATGATCACTGTACTAAGTCTAGTTAACATCCATTGCCACACTTAGTTAATTGTTTTTCCTTGTGATGAGAGCTTTTAAGGTCTACTTTCTTAGCAACTTTCAGATGTTTGATATAGCATTAACTGTAGTCATCATGCTGTACATTACATCCCCATGACTTTGCTTCAATACTAAAAAATAAATCAACACAAAATGTATAGTGCTTATGATTTCAGTGATACACATTTTGATATCTGTCTTCCTAGTTTTGCTTTTAAACAAAGATTAGGTGCCTTTGGGATGGAATTATATGGAATATATACTATTTTATATATATATACACTATTATATATTACTATCTACTATATACGCTATATATACACTATTACATGAAATTATATACTATTATCTTTCTCCTTTTAAAATTTATATACTTCACATAAAATTTATATGATTATGTGTTTTCTTAATTATTTGAAAAAGTTTACTGGTAAACGTATTTGGGTACCTCCATATACTATTTCAGATTCTTCCCTTTTTATAAAATAAAATATATATTCAATGTGATTTTAGTTTTATAACTTTAAAAATATTTTCATTAAAACAAATCAGAAATTAGAAACTCTCTTTTGCTAACTTATGAACAGGATCATTATTTTTATATTCATTTTTTAAGAAAATTCAATTTATTTGTATTCCTGGGTGTGTTGGGTCTCCGTTTCTACGCGTGGGCTTTTCTCGAGCTGCGGCAAGTAGGGGCCACTCTCGAGTTGCAGCGCTTGGGCCGCTTGTTGCAGTGGCCTCTCACTGCAGGGCATGGGTGGGCTCTAGGCACAGGGCTTCGGTAGCTGTGGTGCGCAGGCCCACTAGCTGTGGCACATGGACTTAGTTGCTCTGTGGCCTGTGGGGTCCTCCTGGACCAGGGACTGAACCCGTGTCCCCTGCATTGCAAGGTCGATTCTTAACCACTGGACTCCCAGGGAAGCCCCAGGATCTTTATTTTTAAATAGAGAAATTTGTATCATATGCAGTGATACAGTGAGGATGTTTTGTGTGAGATACTATTTACATCTCTGGAGGTAAGCTTTTTTGTTGCTTTATTTTTCTCCTTATAAAATATTTTTATATATAATATGGGGGAACTAACCTATACTCTGCTTTGCTCTTATTTGCTCTCTTTAAAAATTTTGTTATATTAGGGATGCAGGCCTTTTTTGGTAATAGCTTTATTGAAGTATGCATGCTTGCTAAGTGGCTTCAGTCGTGTCCAACCCCCTGCGACCCTGTGCACTGCAGCCTGTCAGCTCCTCTGTCCATGGGATTCTCCAGGCAAGAATCCTGGAATGGGCTGTCATGCCTTCCTTCAGGGGATCTTCCTGATCCAGGGATCAAACCCATGCCTCTTACGTCTCCAGCATTGGCAGGCAGGTTCTTTACCTCTAGCACCACCTGGGAAGCCATTATTGAACTATAAATAAGTACAATAAGCTACACATTACCTAAGGTGTATCATAAATTTTGATGTTTGCTACACCCATGAAATCATCACTACAGTGAAGATCATGAGCACATTAATTGTACCCCCAAAGTTTCATCATATCCCTTTGTAATCCCTGTCTCCCAAGCTCGCTCAGAAGTCTCCCACACTCACTCCAGCCGTGTTTAGGCACCCACTGAATTTTTATTAATATAGGTTACTTTAATATTTTCTGTGACTGTACATGCCTTGTAGTATATAATAATTTCTATTTTTGGTCTGAGTTCTTTCATTCAGTTTAGTTATTTTGGGATTCACTGTTGTTCGTGGTGTTTATTATATTTGTGGTGTTTAGTATACTTGTAGTGCTTATTAATTGTGGTATTTATTAATTTGTGGTGTTTATTAATTAATTTTGTGATAATTATTCATTTCTTTCTATTGCTGAGTAGCATTCCTTTGTCTGATATACCGTTTATTCATTCCTTTACCCAGTGATGAGCCTTTGGGTTGTTTCTAGGTTTTGACTATTATAAATATATCTGTTATGAATATTTGTGCATAAGTCATTATATGGACATACGCATTCTTTCTTTTAGGTAAATACATAGGAGAGGAATGGGTGGATCATCTGGTAGGTTTAACTTTTAAAGAAAATGCCCAGTTGTTTCCAAAGTGATTCTACCATATGACTTTCCTATTATCAATGTTTGAAAGTTTAAGTTCCTCTTCATCTTTGCCAATACTTGGTATGGTCACTAAAAAAAAACAAACAAAAAAAACCTCTAAATAGATTTGTAATGCTATCTAATTGTGGTTTTAATTTGCATTTTCCTAATGACTACTGATGTTGAATTATTTCAACATATACTTGCTTGCTATTCATACATCTTCTCTGTAAACCATCTGTTCCAATTTTTTACACATTTAAAAAAAGTGGGTTGTTTGATGTCTTATTGATAAATTTCAAGGGTTCTTATAGACTCTGAATATGAGCCCCTTATCAGGTATGTGTTTTGTAAATGTCTTCTCTAAGTCTTTTGCTTCTTTTCATTGTCTTAAGAGTTTCTTTCAAGAAGGAGTAGTTTAAAATTTTGGTGAAGTCTGTGATGGTTAATTTGATGGGTCATCTTCACTGGACTGTGTAGTGTCCAAATATTTGGACAAACATCATTATGGGTATGTCTGTGAGGTTGTATTTAGATGAGATTAACATCTGAATTAGTAGACTAACCAGAGCAGATTGTCCTCTCTAATTTGGATGACCCTCAACCAATCTGCTGAAAGCCTGAATGGAGGAAAAAAGACAGTTTCCTAATCTACTGAGAGGAAACTCCTCCTGCTTGACTGCTTTGAACTGGGATGTTCAGTCTCTTCAGTTTCCCTGGTAGTTCAGTTGGTAAAGAATCCACCTGCAATGCAGGAGACCCCGGTTCAATTCCTGGGTTGGGAAGATCTGCTGGAGAAGGGATAGGCTACCCACTTCAGTATTCTTGGGCTTCCCTTGTGGCTCAGCTGGTAAAGAATCTGCCTGTAACATTGGGAAGATCCCCTGGAGAAGGGAAAGGCTACCCACTCCAGTATTCTGGCCTGGAGAATTCCATGGACTGTGTAGTCCATGGGGTTGAATTGGACATGAGTGAGTGACTTTCACTATTCAGTCTTTCCTGCGTTGGGCTTGAACAGAAACGTTGGCTCTTTACTCTCAAGCCTGCTGGCTTTTGGAATGGAACTTACACCATCAGCTCTCTTGGTTCTCAGTCCTTTGGACTTAGATGAAAACTATACATCCTGGATCTCCAACTTGTTAACTACCCATCTTAAGACTTCTTAGCCTCCATGATTGCATGAGTCAATTCCTTACAGCAAGTTTCTTTCTCTCTATATACATATGTGTGTGACTCTTTGTGACCCTATGAACTGTAGCCTACCAGGCTTCTCTGTCCATGGGGATTCTCCAGGCAAGAATACTGGAGTGGATTGCCATGCCCTCCTCCAGGGGATCTTCCCAGCCTAGGGATCGAATCTGTGTCTCTTATGTCTCCTGCATTGGCAGACAGGTTCTTTACCACTAGCATCCACACCTTATTGGTTCTGTTTCTCTGGAGAATGCTAACTAATACAATGTCTAGTTTATCAATTTATTTTTTTTATGGACCATTTTTTTGTGTGCTATGTCTTAGACATTTTCCCCTAGTCCAAGTTAAAACTATTTTCTGCTATGATTTCTTCTAGAAATGTATAATTTTCAATTTTTACAATATCTCTGACCCACACTGAGTTAATTTTTCTATATGATATGAGTATATATCAATTTTTTGCCTTTGTTTATGGATATCCAGTTGTTGCACTACCATCTGTTTAAAAGATTATTCTTTGTCTGCTGAATTGTCTTTGTGAATTTGTTGAAAATCAGTTGTTTGTATATGTTTGAATCTGATTTCTGGACTTGTTATTCTGTTATGTTGTTCTCTTTGTTAATTTTTTTTGCAATAACTCATCCTTGTTTGCCATAGCTCTATAATCATAATGCTGATTCTCCAACTTTATTCTTTTTCAAAGTAGTTTTAGATATTAGAGGTCCTTTGTATTTCTACATAAGGGTTAGAATCAGTCTCTCAATTTCTCCGTAAAAAGTCTGCTTGAATTTTGATTATGATTTTATGTGCTTGGTTTGGGGAGAATTGATATTTCAACAATATTGAATCTCCTGACTCATAAAGATGATTTATCACTTTATTTATTTAGGTCTTCTGTTTCTCTCAACAATGTGTTTTAGTTTTCTGTGTTCAGATATTGCACATACTTTATCCAATTTATGCCTAATCGTTTAATATTTTTGATACTGTTGTGATACATTTAAATATTTCAACTTTCAGCAGTTTGCTGTGGTAAAAGAAATATAACTGTCTTTTGTATGTTGGTCTTGTATCCTGCAGCTTTTGCAAATCCACCTCCTAGTTCCGGTTGCTGTACTGCACATTCTGTCATGTTTTTTTACATAGACACTCATGTCTTCCGTGAATAAAGACTGCTTTACTTCTTTCATTCTGGACCGGATGCCCTTTATTTGTTCTCCTTGCCTTATTGCCCAGTGCTGCCTAGAACTGATGAACATGGACATCCTTGTCTTATCCTGTTCTTTTGGGAGAAATATCCAGTCTCTTACCATTATTTTTTATGGTTGCTGTAAATTTTATGTAGATGCTTTTACTGTGTTGAGAAAGTTCTCTTCTGTTTGTGGTTTGCTGAAGACCCTGATTCTGGGAGGGATTGTGGGCAGGAGGAGAAGGGGACGACAGAGGATGAGATGGCTGGATGGCATCACCGACTCCATGGACATGGGTTTGAGTAAACTCTGGGAGTTGGTGATGGGCAGGGAGGCCTGGCGTGCTACGATTCATGGGGTCGCAAAGAGTCGGACATGACTGAGCGACTGAACTGAGAGTATTTTTTTAAAATCACAAATAAATATTGGATTTTGTCATATGTATTTTCCATATCTACTAAGATGCATATAGGTTTTTCTTAGTATGTTAATAAGATGAATTACACTGATTTTTGAATGTTGGTGAATTCTGCTTCACAATGATAGGAAGAGCTGACATTGACAGATCAAGGCTTCCCTTGTGGCTCAATTGGTAAAGAATCTGCATGCAATGCAGGAGACCTGGGTTTGATCCCTGGTTGGGAAGATCCTCTGGAGAAGGGAAAGGCTACCCACTCCAGTATTCTGGCCTGGAGAATTCCATGGACAGTCCATGAGGTTGTGAAAAGTTGGACACGACTGAGCGACTTTCACTTTCACTTTGAATGTTCAGTCAATTGTACATCTTTACTAGTATTCTATTTTTTCTATCAGTTATATCTGATTGTAGTTGTGTATTTGTCTACTTTGACTTGAAGCTCTAGCATTTATTTTTATTTATTGTGAAAGTCTACAATTAGGTGCATAAATGTTTATGATTTTTAAATCTTTTGCTTGGTAGGTAATGGACACAGATTTTGCATATGTCTTAGTAACAAAATGTGACAGTTTAAACTTCTTGGATAGACCTTCATTTCATAGTCCCCATAATGCACTTATTTTTGTTTGAAAGAAAAAAATGAAAATGTGATTGTTTCTCTTGCTATGATTATTTGTTTCACTCACATCAAACATATGTTCTGTTTCTGGTACTCTGTTTCTATGGCTTTGTGAATATTCAATTCAATGCTAAATGATAACATAATTTTCAAAGATATTTTACATGGCATTTAAACTCCATGCAAGTAGTTTTCAACAGTACACCAGCTCTAATGAAGAAATGACAATATGAACAGATATGACCAAGTTTGAGCACATGCAGGCAATACCATTTATATCTGATTGCAGTCTAAATGACACTGTGTAATATACTACTTGATGTTAAAATGTGAAAAAGATCACTCAAAGATAAGGAGTACAGGATTTTATACAGTGATGGATGAAATAGCCGAGATTACTACATTTATTGAGTTCCCATCCTAGTATGTAGAGACCAATATGAAACAAGTATAAAATAAGCCAGATAATTCTTGCCCATGGTATATATTATGATGAAAAGAAAGTAGGTACTGGGCTTTCTGAGGATGTCATGAGTGAGATGAATGACGCTGAAACCTGAATAGTGAAAAGAAGTCATCGGGTGGTGACCCAGGGGAGCAGCATTTGAGTGAGAGAGAGCAAGTAGAAAACAAGTTCAGAAGTGACCTTTAAGAGAAAAATAATGAAAATCAACGTGATTGGTATTTAGTAGTTAAAGTAACCATGGTACCAGGTGTAGGTAGAGAGTGGGTGGTGGTGGCTATTTTTGCATCAGTTTCTTTAGAGTTGAGCCAGATTAGGTATTACTTTAGTACATTATATCAAACACGTTACAACTCATGGATCTGTTTCATTTCAACCCTGTATGGGGATTAAAAGCAGAAGAAAATAAGTTGAGCCTCCCAGGGTGCTTAGCATCTGTACTACATATAATTTAGCACTTGGATATATGTTTCCATGTGTTTCTTGCAAATTGTATCATCTGTTTAAGCCTTTTCACTCTGAGGGGAAAGGGCCATGTTATACTGATTCGATTAATATTACAGGGCTGATTCTCAAAAGGATGGTTATAGTTGGGGAAAGCAGGGGGTAGGAAGGGGTTGATGCAAAATCAGCATGTTTCTTGGCAATTATACTAACCTGTTAGGCACTTAGAAAGAGTATAATTGGAATATGTTTCTGGAAGGAAATCAGGAAATGTATATCAACAAATCTAACATTTTAAATTATTTTTTTTTGATCTAAGAAAGTATATAAAAATGATCAGGGAAAAGATGCTTTAACAAAGATGCTCACTGAGCTTTTTTTTTGTAATAGCAAAAACATTTGTCAGTGTTGGAAAAAAGTCTCCAGGACTGAATATGTATATTATTATGTATATTATGTATAATATTATGTATATTATCATAAAATATTATGTAGAAATATTATGTAGTTGTGATGTAGATTTATGCTTCTTGACTAAAATATTTTAAGTGAAAAATTGAGGATAGCCAGAGTATAATCCCAAGGTTTGAAAATAACAAACTTGTATATGTATAAATAGAAAAAGAAAATTTCTGTTCATATACAAAATTGGAAACAGTGATTACTTCTTTGTAGTGGGACTGTGGCTAGGTTCCCTTTTATCTTTATACATTTTGCATTGTCTGAGTATTTTGTAATGAACATACATTAAATCTATGAAATAATTAGGAAAAAAGAACCCTGTTTCTATTTTGGAAAAAATAAATAAGGGTAGGTAAACTACTAAAGGAGCTGACTTAAAGGGTATAAAGATTTATGAAGTAACGCTAAAAACACACTTAGGGCCAGTTCTGAAGAAAGAAGTTTCTGGCCTTGTGCCTGACACATAATAGAGAGCAAAGAGTAAGTGGCTGTTACATGCTGAGTTTTGTCCCCCTGCCCCTAATTCATATGGTGAAGTCCCAACCTGCAGTACCTCAGAATGTAACTTTGGGGAGAAGGTCTTTAAAGAGGTGATTGAGTTAACATGAGGCCATCATGGCGAGGCCCTAATCTGATTTGACTGGTGTCCTTTTAAGTAAAGAAGGGACAGCAGGGAAGCACGTGCAGAGGGCAGGCCCCGTGAGGGCTCAGCGAGAAGGTGCCGTCTGCAAGCCCAGGGGAGAGGCCTCAGGAGAAAGCGCCCTGCTGACCCCTTGAGCTTGACCTTTAGGCTCCGGAACTGTGAGATAATGCATCTCTGTTGTTTAAGCCACCCCGTCTGCGGTACTTTGTTATGGCAGCCCTCACAAAGTAATACAGCTGGCTCTGGTGCTAAAGAGTCTACCTACAGTGCAGGAGACGCAACAGACGAGGGTTTGATCTCTTGAGTCTGGAAGATTTCCTGGAGGAGGAAATGGCAACCAACTCCAGTATTCTTGCCTGGAGAATTCCATAGACGGAGGAGCCCGGTGGGCTGCAGTCCATGGGGTCACAAAGAGTCAGACACGACTGAACGACTGAGCATGCACACACATATAGAGCAGACTAATGCAGTGGTCAAAAATGATGGCTCCTTAAATGTTTATTTCATTGGCTGCCCTGGGTCTTAGTTGAGGAATCTGAGCACTTAACTTGTGGAATGTGGGATCTAGTTCCCTGACCAGGGATCGAATCTGAGACCCCTTCATTGGGAGCATGGAGTCTTAGCCTATGACCACAAGGGGCGTCTCGGCTGCTTATATTGATAAGAGTTATCAGGTGTCAGGTACTACAGTAAGTACACTACATGCATTATCTTATTCATCACAGAATCTTATATCTTCATGCACACTTTGCAGATTAAGTGGTAGAGTTGATAAATCTTAGTAAAGCTAGTTAAGTGGTGGAACTGGAGTTTGAATGTAGGTTATCTGATGCTATCACCCTTGCCCTCATATTAATATAACTTTATAGCAGTGTGCAAAGTTAGGGTCCAAGGAAGTTGACATGGCAAAACCAATAACTTGGCACATTATTCAAACTACAGATAAACAGAACATAACTATTTTCATACACTGTACACAGTTTTTATATCCTTTTTTTGTTGAATTAAAAAATTCTCCTCTTTATTTTTGTCTTAATTCTGCCAACTTTATTTGCCAGCTGTCAGCCATTCAGGTTTCTAAACCAACATTCTTTTCATATTTATGCTTTATGATTAGAAATAGTTCAAATAAAAACAAAAGAAAAACAATATATTTGACATCCCTATACTCACAACCCGCTTTACCTCTTTTAACTTTTGCCACAATTATTTCAGTTAAAAAGAAAGCCCCCAAACCAAAACTCTCTTAAATTGTATTTCCGTCTCCTCCATAACCTTCCCAGAGGTTTTTTTTAATCCTGAATTTTGTGTATATCATGTCTATAAATATTTATGTACTTTTATTCATAGCTTATAAAAATCCTCTTCTTTATAATAAGGTAGAGACATTTCATGGTACTTTGTTGGTTTGATTTGCAGTTTCTGGAGATATAATCCCATATAGCTCAATGAGAAGAATAATTAACTTCTGCAACTCTGTCCAGGTCTCTTGGAACGTAAACAGAGACCAAGAGCAAAAAAAGCAAGTTATTGTTTGGAGTCTGAAGCCCTTAAATAGCCAGAGCCCCCTTGACAGTTCACTTGGCCCTTTATTTTGAATGTCCTTTCATGTACTCTTCAAATCAACCTTTTGAGGAAAGACCTACCATTGGTGAAACAACCTAAGTTCTGAGAGATGAAGCAACTTCTTTAAACTCAGAGGTCTGAGAAGGGCTCTGATGTCCTCTCACTCTTTTGACGTGATTGAAGAGGAGAGCCCTACTCATCAGGGGAATTAACCCTTACTTTGTAACCATGAATTTGTATTTATTTCATGTCCACTCTATAGAAAACTTTGGGATTTGACTTTATAGAAGAAAGTCCCTGAACTTAAGAAATTTTGAACTTCAGATAATTGAGACTTGGAAATTTTAATTCCCTAAAATAACGTTCTTGGAGATGAACTGGAAAAAAAAATGGGAGGAAATCAGTCCTGTCATTCAAGCATTATAAAACAGTACTGACATTTAATCATTTAGTGAGTGTTTACTATGTGTCATGCGCCATGAAGTTTATTATCTTGCTTAATCCTTGGGAGTTGTTGTGAGACAAGCATTACTGTTTTGTTCAGTTTCTACACTAGGAAATTAATTTCTGTAGGGACTGGGGGAGAGGGGTGCGGGGCGGGGAGTGGAGAGTGTGCAAACAGAATGTGCCAAGTACAGGGCTGTAGCCTGAATGTGTGCACATGCGTGTGTGCTTAGTCATGTCTGACTCTTTGCGATCCCATGGACTATAGTCTGCCTGCCAGGCTCCTCTGTCCATGGGATTTTCCAGGCAAGAGTACTGGAGTGGGTTGCTATTTCCTCCTCCAGGGGATCTTTCTGATCCAGGGATTGAACTTGAGTCTCTTGTATCTCCTTCATTGGCAGGAGGATTCTTTACCACTGCGCCACCTGGGAAGCCTGTAGCCTGTACAAACACCTTATATTGCTCTGGGACCTGAACTAGAACTGGGATTTTGATTTCTTGTGCCTCCTTCCTGCCATCAATTCTAGCCAATCCTTTGTCATCTTCTTTATTCATTGGGAGGTAGTAGAAGCTACAGTACAACACGGACCAACCTCCTCCTTTAGAATGAGGCAGTGTCACTAATGGTAAAGAACCTGCCTGCTACTGCAGGAGACATAAGAGATGTAGGTTCGATCCCTGGGTTGGGAAGATCCCATGTCTGCAGGAGGACATGGCCACCCACTCCAGTATTCTTGCCTGGAGAATCCCCATGGACAGAGGAGCCTGGTGGGCTGCAGTCCATGGGGTCACAAAGAGCCAGACACAACTGAAGCAATTGCGCACACAGTACATTTCTCTAGATGGGGAAGTTGGCTGCCAGCAACAGTTCAGAGCTGAATCCCTCTCTGGAAATATAGCCAAGGAGGTGGTCTTTATCCAATGACTAGTTGACATAGGGTTCAAAAGAGCAGGATAACTCCGAGGAGCCATGCAGCGCATCCTCTAGGGCTGGGTGAGGCTTTTCTGTGGTTTATCTTCTTCCTCTACCCAGTCTTGCTTCTTTCATTTCCTTACAAGTGTTGTTCCTGAGACTTCTTCCCCCAAGACCGTGCCCTTCAATCTCTGCTCAAAGTCTAGTTCCTAGGGAAATTGATCTAGGTTAGATGAAAAGTAAGATTTTGTTTCATTCACACACTCATTCATTCATTCTCTGCCCAGTATTAAATACCTGTTGTTTGCCAGGCTGTGTTCAGGGTCTTGAGAATATGTTGAGATTTTTGGGACTCCTAGAAGCAAAACCCCTGTGAAGTTCTTTACTGCTTTTGCTTGAAAAGAAAAGAGCTTTAGGCTAGGAGAAAGGGCTGAGCACTTTGTCATCAGTAAGTGTTCATTAGTTGTTTTATGACTAAATTATAAAAGTTACCCCAGTCAATATAAATTCTGGTTTGGGTTACAGCATCTCCCACCTCAAATTATTGAAATAAGTTCCTCCAAGTCTCTCTAACTAAAATCCCTTGTCTCGCCTTGTCCCCAGTTTTCTTCTTGAAAAGCAGATCTGATCACTTAAAGCATCAGATATGTTGTTAACTTTCTGTGTGGCAAGCAGGCTCTCCACAGACTGGCTCTATGTAGTAGTTTCAGCTTAGACTCCCATCACTACTCCCCTGTAACTTCTTTCTATCACGCCTCATGGATACTTCTTTTCCTTTACCATATAGAGATAATCACTGTGGTCACATTCTTTCATATTCTTGAGGCATTGTACATCATTCCCTCCTCCTGAAAGGCCACGTCATCTCCCAGATCATCTGCAGCCCCCATAAACACTCCCATTTATTAATCTTCTGACCTGAATGTAACCTCTTAAGTTTCTATGTTTAATTATCTTCTCTCCCCCATGCAATATCAACCAAATACAGTAGGAGGATTCCTTTCTTTTCCATCCTCCCATGACATTTTGTGTATCCATCCTTTGTGCACTTCCCCAGATTTGCATTACAGTGACTTATCTGTGTCCTTTGAAGAACTGTTACATCCTTGAAAGCAATGACTATGTCTTCTTTATATCTCCAGACTTTTTACAGTGAGTTTACTGCAGAAACTGGATGCATGCAGTTGAATGCTTCTCTTGTTTTCCTGTTGGAAAAACAGAATTAGCATTCCATTCCACTGGATTTCTTTTAAACCATGAAAGTCGTATTTTCATATTAGTTCATATTAGTTCCTCCAGGGTAAATTTCAGCTGAGGAGAAATGGATACACGGTGGTGTTAATGCCTTTTCTTTATTTAAATGATCTATTTCTTTGTTTTTGCTGCTATTTACCATTGTCTTTTTGCACTGACTTAGTTCATAATGCAAATCTCTTCAGTCAATAGATACGCTTGGAATAGTTAGCTCGCGTTATGCTGTTTGAATAGCTTTTCATCATTCAGCCTCCTGCATAACAAGTACTGTAGAAGCGACTTGGGGGCTTCTGTTGCAAGGGAGGAGCTGCAAGAAGAGTGAGGTATAATGGAGAACAGGAAAGGGAAAAGCAGAAAATCTTTTCTAGTTTGGAAGAGGCCAGTCATCTTAACCACAGATAGTAACGGTTTAATTTTAAGTATTATTTTAACTGGATGAATAATTGTATATAGGTGCCAATAGGCAGGGATAGGAGTACTATGAGCTCTGTCCCTTCACTCTGCTCTCCTTTTCACTTATAATTGGACAATAGGTGGATCATCAAACCCCCTAGGATTCCCTCTTTGCATTTCCTTCTTCCTGTTCTCCCTGACACATGCACCTAAAATACTCCTATTCAGTCCTCAACTGTCACCTCTTTTCTTACGTTTTCCTGACTTCCCTCACATCAGTTCTTTAATTTTTCTTCTATGATATCAGGTTCAGTTGTTTGCATCTACACTATTATTCTGGCAATGGCATATAACTATTTGCTTATTTATCTCCAAATAAGAGGCTCCAGTAACTCCAAAAAGTGGGCATCTTACACACCTGGGCATTCTCAGAGGTTGCCTGGTGAATAGTACAAAGCAGTTATTAGGAAAACTACTGTATAAATGACCAAATGATTCAGAAGAAATATTTATAGAGGGTTTTTTTTTGTATATTACTTAACACAGCTCTTGTAAAATGTCTACCCATTTCAATAATAACTTGGTTTCACTTAGGAATATGATAAAAAGATTAGCACATGGCAAATAAAGATTAGAATTAAAAATATTGCCAACATACTTTTTGTTTGTCTTTCTCTCAGACTTGAAAAGTTTTTCTGATTTAAGCCAGAAAACTATTCCTGAGTCTAAGAGACTATTGTTAGATATGGCATAAATCTTCAGTACGTTGAGTATTTAGGAAACCAGAGTTAGCATGTGATTACAAATGTCAGTATTGGAAACTTGACAGAATCTTATTCCTCATGAAAATAATTGGTCCAAGTGTATACAACAGTTAGATGTTAGGACTTGTTCAGGTGGATACATATTAATTATATTTTGTGCATATTTAGTGAGTTTTGTGATCGATTGTTATTGTGCTACCATGTCCATTACTTTTAAAAAATATTGGCTACTAGCTAGCCTAATCTAGTATATACCTGCTCTTTTTAAAATTTCTCTCTATATACTTTTCAGTATCATGGGTTTGTTATTTTGAGGAGGGAAGAACATGTTTGTTAAACCTTTAATTGTTTTGCCTTAACCATTTACTAAATGCGAAAATGGACACTAGTGGCCTGTATCAGCTCTAAATGTTGGATGATGTGGGCAAATAAGCCTTCTTCCAAACAAAAGTTGAGTACTCACCAATTATACTAATTAGAATCCAGCTTCTATACGTCTATAATGTCATATTGTTAGGGGAAGCACACTGACTGAAACCGCCCACCCTGGCCAGGCACCATAGTAACCATTTGCATGAGTTGTTTTATGGCAGGAGATCCTGATAAGGAATACGGAACTAATAAGCCACCACCAGCCGGAAGAGTTCGGGAAAGATCGAAAGGAGACACTACCTGTCCGTCCACTTCCCAGAATCCCTCTTGCTAGCATCCACCTTGGCTGAGCGCTGCGTGCGCCACCAGGAAAGACTCTGAATTAGAATGATTGGCCAAAGACCACCCGGAAACGAATCCCATCACCATAAAACCCAAGACTGCGAGCCATGCGGCAGAGCAGTTCTCCTGGGTTCCCTTACCCTCCTGCTCTCCACCCGGGTGCCCTTTCCCAATAAAATCTCTTGCTTTGTCAACATGTGTCTCCTCGGACAATTCATTTCCGAGTGTTAGACAAGAGCCCAGTTTCGGGCCCTGGAAGGGGTCCCCCTTCCTGCAACAAATGGCGACCACGAAGGGACATCTTCTTCGCTGAGACTGACATCCTGACCACTCGGGGTACTCAGGGGCCAGCTTGCCTGCCAATGGACCAGACCCAGCGGCCGCGACTGGGACCCTTTTGTCCCTGGTCTCCTCCTGACGCGGACAACTGGCCAGAGTGCCCCGACCGGTAAGGAACAAGAGATTTTATTGACCTCCCTCCCCTTCCCTCTCTCTTTCCTCTCCTTAGCCCTTCCTATCCTTCCCGTTTTTCTAGTCCCCCGGTCCTGGACGCAGGAATCTGGTCGAAGGGCCTCAGCCTGAGCTGTGGATTGGAGACTGATCACCTCCTCTTGGCAGAGAACTCGAATTCTGGTCTTGTTTCTGGTAGGGCCGAGTTCCAGTCCTCCCTTCTCTGGAAGCCCAGGGAAAAGTCCCGTAACGCCTGGGTGTCTGCAGGTGGCAGGAGACGTCTGTAAGGCCACCCCTTTTGCCCCCCTTTCCCGCCTCCTCCTCCTCCTTCTTTCAACCTGGCTTCCTTTCCTCCTTTTGAAATCTTTGAAGACATCTCAAGTTCTGTGTCTCTATAGAAGGTTTTCTGAGAGACTGGATTCTTGTATTTAAGGGAGTGTCTGATGAGGACTGCCAGGTTTATATGTGTGTGTTTTAACTCTGTTCTGTGTTGTGATTTGTGACGGCCGTTTTCTTTGTCTGGCCACCATTTAGACCTGCCGCCATTTTGTTAAAACTTGATTTTCTTTCCCTGTGCCTTGAGACCAGGGCTCTCAGGAACACTTATCTAGACCATCTCTAACTCCTGAGACTGAGAGAAAAAGGAAAAAAGCCTTTTAAAATGTTATTTAAATTTTATATTGTAATATCTAATTCATGACCAAACTTAGAAAATGAAGCTAGATCTTGCAGTGTGTCTGTCTAAATATGTCTTGGTATGTTTTTGTCTCTGGGTAATATTTTTTAGGTTAATTTGTAAATGAGCTCTATTTAATTGGCTTAAAAAAAAAAAAAAGGTAAGCGCTTACAAATCAAATAATTCTAAATTAAACAATAAATTCCAGGTTCAGGTGAACTGGGAAATATTCAGTATTAAATATCTGATATTAATGTTTGTTTGTTGACCTATCTAATATAGACATGTCTTAGAGTAATTAACATCAAGAAGAAGATTAAACCTAGGTTTAATATAAGTTAAATATTATATCTGTTACAAGTTTGTCAACAAGGAAATTACCTCGAGTGAAGAAACTTCTAAAAAATGTAAATGAGCTATGAGTTTGTATTCTTTAAGAATATCTGTCTACAATAGTCTCCCCAGATTGGCGTAACTTAAATTTCTAAGGGTTGTGCTAAACTAAGTATTAGAAGTCTATTAAATAATTAGGTCATTTCCAAATGAAATAAGATTTTGAAACATTTACTACTAAACACTGACTTCTTTTACAGAAAAACTAAAGAGATTTGGGGCCATAAATGAATAATGTTTGATGCCATCCTAAAATGTTTTAAGAAAGCAAGGGTTTTAGAAATTATCACTGGTATTTATGCTCATCAATCTATAAAATGCTAATATAAAAGTTAGCTCTTGGTTGCTAAAGGAAAGCAGGAAGAGTGATTTCAGTAAAATAGTATGAAAAAAATACTAAAAAGAGTTATGCATAATCAGGATTTTCTAAAATTGGATTACAATTAGTTAGATAAGTGGATTTTGTTAGGAATGACATGGTTGTAAGAAAACTGCTTAGAGCCAATTAGGTCCAAGATGGCGGAGCTGACTTTCACTAGACCTTGAGCCTTGGTATTTACGCCCATTGTGACATATCAACAAGTTAAATGATACAGCCATCAACATTGACTAAATCTGACCAAATGTTCTAAATGCTTTTAATTGATCTTTTCGATAAAAATTCCTAAATCGAATTCTTTTAAAGTTCCTTTGACCTCTAGCTAACTTTGGGGTGCTTCAGAGGGCCCCTGAAACATCCCAAAGAGAGATATTAAACTGTGTTTATTTGGTTGGTTAAATTACATGAAAAAGATTATCAAATGAGCAAAAAAATCTGCTCATGTTATAATGTATGGTAAAATTACTAATACAGATATCCTAAAAATTATATGGAGTTCTTAACATTTTGATATGTCTTGGTGTTCTAATGAGAAACCTGATGTCTTCACAAAAGTTAACAAAGAACTAAATGAACCAGCGAATATGCTTATAATTTTTATGGTTTCTATCTAAAAAATTACAGGTTTAAATCTTGTGTTTTCTGGGAGTAAGGAAAACATTCCTCTCAAACTAATTATGAAAATAATTTGGTAAAATTATGTTATAAACAAAACAATTATATTTTCTCTCTATCTGACTCCTCCAGAAATTTGAAACTCTTAAGTTTCCAGTAAGTTTATCAAATGAGCTAAAAAGGTTATCTCACTAACAGGTACAAAAATCTCAAGGAATTTTTGAGACCTTAAAAAGAGAAGAGTTCACCTAGATTTGTTATTCAAAATCTGTGATAAGCCTTTGGTGTGAGTTTCCCAACCCTGTTTTATATTAAAAGTTCAGTCTGAGATTCTATAGGTGTTTCAGCAAAATAAAAAGTCTATAATCAATTATGGTTATATAAATCATCAGACCAAAATTAGTGAGAACAGACCTATTTTGCAAACAAAATAGCCTTAATTTGGTTATATTTGATAAAAATGAGGGTAACTTTGGGAAAAAAGATATTTAAAAAAATGTTAAATCCCAGTTTGTTCATGGAGGTCTGCATGTAGTAAGACTCATTTCTTGGATAGTTCTTTGCTGTTATGTGATATTAATGCAAATTTAATTGAATTCTTAAAGAACACCCTAAGTTTGTTTCTGAAGCTTACCTCAATAATCTATCTTTGGATGAAAATTGGATGCCTCATGACCTGCAACCAGGACTGGAAAAAGACATAATTTAAGGGACTGTCTCCAACGTGGATGGAAGGACTTTTTATCAGGTACTCTTAACTAACTCTTGCACAATGAAACTGAAGAAAATTAACTCTTAGATTAATTCCCACTTCCAAAGGCCCCTACACTGGATTGATCTATAGAGAAGACAGCTGACCTGATCTCACCTTAAAATGATGCTCAAACAAGAGAAACTACAGTACACCAGGATGAGAAGACAACATCAGAGGTAGACAGCTTGTCCAAGATGCTGGACCTGATTCATATGATCATTTATAATGTTTTCTTGACTTCTTAGACTTTTGCATATAAATCAAATGCTTTTCTATCACAGGCCTGATACTATGCTAGTTTTAAAAATCAATCCAATTGTTGGGTTTGTGGCCAATTATCTGTGTCTAGCTCTGGGTTACCTTGGTAAATTTCTCTACTACAAGACTCTAACTGATTGGCCCTGAGGAAATTTACTTGAAAAAATTATAGTCATATTCAGGTTACTATGATACTACCAGACGAGATCCCTTCACTGGGCCAATTAATAATGCCTACTCTGACTCTGGCCATAAATTTGAGCCTTTTTCTATTCCTCAAGCTCAATCAGAGCAACACAAGAAGTTTTAGCAAAAGAAAAAAAGTCTCCCACAATTATGAGATAGATTTATATAGATAACACTAAGCTATGGTAATTTAGGTTTAAAGTCTCTGTGTTAAAAACAATTAAATCATACTAAAGATAACCAGTCTAGTAACACTAGAAAACTGGGCTGTGTGCCTTATAGATGGTGGTGCCAATGTATAATTTCCCTGAAAGATAAAGATTCGTACAGAGTAGACTAAGTCAGACGACCTGGGATATACTGGGCTACATCTAATGGAAGCTCTTAAGTCTTACTCGTGACTTTACTAATACTGCTGGCTATGTTCTTTGTATTTCATCTGTTTTACAAAATTGCTGTTTCTTACACTGCCAAATGTGTGACTGAGGCCTCTGATAAAATAATATATAGTTCCTTATGAAATCGATGATGATGACAGTGTAACTCTAGATATGAGAAAAAGCAACAAGAGGGAATGTTTTCCTGGACCAGAGGCTAGTAAGACAGGTGGTCCAGAGAATTTTAGATACTGTTTTATGGCCTAATCCAGTAACAGCACATTGAGAGGCCGGTCGACAAAATCTTTGCCAAACCTGAGAATGGACATTCTCAGCACCGTGGGATAAAATGGTCATGAAATGCCCCCCTCAAAGTCATTGTCAAGTTTGTGAGCAAAAAGGGGCTCTGCCAACTGAAGATTGACACTTGCCATCTACATCTACAGTGATTATATCATGGCCACTGCAACTGCTGACTTTCAACGGCCCTGAAAGGAGTTCAGGGTGAAGATCAGGAATGAGGTGCTCCGTGCTCTGGGAAAAACTGGCAGAACAGGCCTTCAGATAGTTAGATCTTTTCAAGAGATTTTATGAGTCCCAATTCTTGCATCTTCTCATACCTAGAGAAACACTGACATCATTAATGGTGCCATCTGCTTTGGCTATTAAAGAAAAATTTTACAATTAAAAGTCAAAATAGAGTACTCAGCTATGGTTCAGACATCCTGGGAAATAACCAGGTGTTACTATGGGTGTAATTTCAGATTAGACATTGTATTGCTAAACACTTGAGTTTTCTGAGTCGTGTCAGGCTTAGATGCTACCATTCTCAAAAGTGTCTGCTGGAAGCTAGTAACTTCTACCTTACTTTTTATAAAACTAGGCAACTGGCCACCTGGCTACAAGTCTCCCTGAAGTGCCAGGTCCAGACTGGATTTCAGGCCTATTCTTCTAAAAGAAAGAGTTTTACTTTGTTTATTAAAACTCCAGTTATCCCTTCTCCAGCTACTACTAACTGGGTATGTTACAACAAAATGGCAGACCAAAGGATTGAGATTTTAATCATACAAGGCTCAAATCTAGGACTTGGAACTCAGGAATACTTCCAATTCAGTGTCTCTTCTCCAAGCTGAGGCGGTCCTGTGCCCCATTTTGACAAAAAGTTATCACATTCATAGTTGCCCTGTTCCCTAAATAAAACTAAACAGGACTCCGCGGGGTGGCGACTCTGGAGTACAGATCTGCTGTACTGTAAAATATAGGCTTTATTCAGCCTCCTTGACCTTCCCTGAGTTCCAAAGGGTAGATTCAAACAATTACCAATCAGAGAAGAAAAAAATACAGAAACAGAGGGGAAACAATCAAACGGTGGTACAGCCTTGAGACGGGTCCTGGTTCCAACTCAAAAAAATATATGCATAACAATGTCTTTTGAGTTCTTCTACAGAACTAGAGCCCCCACCCAGGTGAAAGATGGTAACTTCAGACTAAACATAAGATTCTTAGAACACAGCTCTGTTGCTTGACCACCCGCCAATCATCCCAGCGGTGCCTCCTGTTTCTGGGGACCAGTGATGACCATCCTGTTAGGTCTCCTGTTTGGCCCCTGTCTATTTTACCTCTGAGAGGCGCTGACAGTTTCAAACTAAGTCGCTGTTATTACAAGAGTGAAAGCTGGTTTCAGATATAAAACACCCCAACTTAGATCAGGTAGAGAGAGACTTCTACTCTGCTAGGCAGGCCTACGCCCAGGCACAGCAGGAAGAAGTTACAGAAGAAAGAGACCTCCGCCCCAATTCCCAAGAAGCATCTTGAGTGTGAAGTCTCTCAGGGGGGAGTTGTTAGGGGAAGCACACTGACTGAAACCGCCCACCCTGGCCAGGCACCATAGTAATCATTTGCATGAGTTGTTTTATGGCAGGAGATCCTGATAAGGAATACGGAACTAATAAGCCACCACCAGCCGGAAGAGTTCGGGAAAGATCGAAAGGAGACACTACCTGTCCGTCCACTTCCCAGAATCCCTCTTGCTAGCATCCACCTTGGCTGAGCGCTGCGTGCGCCACCAGGAAAGACTCTGAATTAGAATGATTGGCCAAAGACCACCCGGAAACGAATCCCATCACCATAAAACCCAAGACTGCGAGCCATGCGGCAGAGCAGTTCTCCTGGGTTCCCTTACCCTCCTGCTCTCCACCCGGGTGCCCTTTCCCAATAAAATCTCTTGCTTTGTCAACATGTGTCTCCTCGGACAATTCATTTCCGAGTGTTAGACAAGAGCCCAGTTTCGGGCCCTGGAAGGGGTCCCCCTTCCTGCAACAATATAATTATTTATTAACAATTATGTAAGTAATTAAAAGCTTAATTACTTAAGCTTCTTCTTAAGTGGAAAGCCATTTCTGTTTAATCTCTTCCATCAAGTTAAAAAACAATCAAATGGAACTTCCTGAATATTCGAAACAGTACATTTTAAATAGAGGTTTGAAACCTGGATGCCCTGGAATATAACCAGAGTATAAGGCACTGAAGCTAGGAAAAGTGTAATTCTGATGTGTGGTCCTTCTTGAGGCAAACTAAAACTCAAGAGGTGTTTAGGGAATTGTAAACCAAAATGTTCCATCTTTAGTACTCAGTGGGGGTTAATGGAAGGAAAGTGTCATAGTTACGGCCACGGTGGCTGGTCCCTGAGGTCCGCGCTAGGTTACCATGTCATCCACTCTGGTCTCCTAGGAGGTTTGCAATTGACAAGGCGATAAGAATCAACCCGGGGGGAGGAAAGGAGCTGTAGACTAAGGAACAGAGGGTACCAGCAAGCTGATTTGGCTCACAGGAGCAATATTCTATCCTGAAAATATCACAGTTATGACACCTATAACTGCTTTTTTGGAGTGATTATTTGCTTACAACTCTATTTCTCCAGTAATAGTGAATTCCTAGAGTATCAACTTTGTGTCTTCATTGGCAAGGACCCTGTTTGGAACACAGATACACACACACACACACACACACACACACACACACACACACAGAGATATAGGAAAATAATTTGTATCCTTTGACTCCTAGATTGATTTGACAGATGCTCAACTAATTATTAAAGAAGAGAGGCAAAAGAGGGAGGAAGGAAAGAAACTTTGTTTTTAATCTTGACTTTTCCTTGGAAAAGTCAGTTCTATGTTTCAGACTCTTCATCTACAACATGGTCTGAAAAGACTACATATGTTTCCTAAACATTTTTCAGAATTAATGTTTTATGGTTCCTTTGAAATGTTTGTTGGTAACAAAAGAGAATATAAAATGCATTTGCTGGGGAGGCACTCTGTTCAATCAAATATCCAGGAAGCAAACTCTACAGTATCCATGGCCATTTCCAGACTTATTGCCAGTCTTCAGTGCCAACACAAGTTACTGTCTTGCTCACTTGTGTCACTGGGCCGAGTGGAATGGAATAGAGGAGGACAGTTCAGAGAAAATCCCTCCTTCGGTTTGTAAGAAAACTCTCAAGCAGCGTGCAGCCAGATTATCTCCCTCTTCAACACTGCTAGCACTTTATAGGGAATAAGGAATTATTTCATGGATGGACTTAAGAACCACAAAGAAATCTGGCCCTATCATTTATAATCATGTGACACCGTACAAGTCAGTTGATATTTCTAAATTAAATGTGCAAAGTACTTGTAAACTTTAAGGAACTGTGTAAAAATTGAAAGTCTTGATGATTATGATAGAGGTTAGTTATTATAAGTGCTTCATCTCTTAATTGGGGATGCTTAGTCAATTAGCATTATTTTCTGGGCAGAAAGTCATAAAGAATTTTACTAATGTACTATCTATCTTTTAATCTTGTGATTAACCCAGCCTCATGCACGGGTAGAGGATGCTACAGAAGATGACACAGGAAATTTGGAGTTATCTAGATCTGACATAAACGTCAACTCAGCCTCTTAATGTATGCATTGTTACGCATTGTTCATTGTTAAGTCACTGAGTTGTGTCTGACTCTTTGTGACCCCTTGGACTGCAGCATGCCATGTCCTTGTCCCCGTCCTTCACTATTGCCTAGAGTTTCCTTAAACTCATGTTCATTGAGTCGGTGATACCATCCAACCATCTCATCCTCTGTAACCCCCTTCTCCCCTTGTCCTCAATCTTTTCCAGCATCAGGGTCTTTTCCAGTGAGTCGGCTCTTTATGTCAGGTGGCCAAAGTATAGGAGCCTCAGCTTCAGCACCAGTCCTTCCAATGAATATTCAGGGTTGATTTCCTTGGATGCTGGAAATTAATAAACATTTATGAGCCTCAGTTTTCTCCACACAAGCTAGAGTTTCTGTTTCACTATCAGGGTAGTATGTAGGATTAATTAAGAAAGCATACAGTCAGCTTCCTCTAGTAGAGCATTGGGAACAAAGCAGGTATACATTCATGCAACCAGAATTTATTGAAACACATATTATATTTTAACAATAAAATGTTTAACAAAATATAATCTCTATTCACACAACTGTTACTGTTTAGTTAGTTCCTTTAGTTCCCTGTTTCCTACCTAAGAAAGAACACATATTCAAGTGAATGTATATTAGGGTGAGTGAACTTGCTGAGGATGGCATGGATTTGTCAATCAAGAATAATGGCCTCTGTTTTGGATACTGACTGGGGCGAAAAAGAACCTAATGATGAAAGGGGCAGATGTGGTTGAATAGCAGCCTAATTCAACCTTCACATTGTGGTCTCAATAATGTTACTTGATAATAATAAAAATTAATTGATTGAGTACAGTCTCTTACTAAACTCAGCTATTTAAAGGTAGTGACAATCCCTAAATATCTTTGTAGCTTTTCCATGCCTGGCACAAGATCTGAAGTGCAGGAGAGACTCATCACTTGCTGAGCATCTTTAATAGGTATTTTCTTATTTAGTTTTCTAAGCAAACTTCTTTGTAAGTCAACTTTGTAAGCATTCCCACTGTACAGATGCGGAAATTTGAGAAATTAAGCAGTTTGCTCAGGGTCAAACATTAAGTAACTCATATGGAATTGAATGCAGGTCTCTGGCATAAAAAATTTAACTCAATGCACTTTGTCAAAAAATAACAAAGACAAGAAAAATAAAATAAATAATGGAAGTATTAGTTTCCTTTATTGCAGTGAAAAACAGAACTATCTTGTGCCTTAAAGATGATAATGTGCACTGCATATCTTTTTGAATATTTCTGTGAAACTATGGTGAACAGTTGTCTGTCAAGGAATAATGAACTTTACACAAATTCAGAATTTTCTATAAATTGCTGGGTAAAATTATCAGTTGGCCACTGGTTAAGTTGTTAAATGTTTGTTTACTTCAATCCATTTTCTGTCTAAATTATTTTCATAAGCTGGCATTCTGTCATTTGCCCGAATTGTTTCAGTAGGAGATCATTGGCATTTTCTTTAGTGATGCCGACATTTTGCATAGGATCTGTGAAATTATGAGTAGGTGTCTCTGAAGGCTTTGAAAACTGATTTGTGTGACTAATTTAGCCACATGAGCAAAGGCTGAGGAAGTCTATGTGTTAGGCTTGTATAAGTGTGTTCTCGCAGTTGTTTTAATAATTCTGTCATGAACATAATGACAGGGACCTTGCTTGAAGTCCCTTCCTTACATCATCTATCAGAATATGAGATAAGTAAAATGTAAAGAAGATAAAGAGTGCAACTCAAGCCTGTTCCCTTCAGTCAGGAAAGGAATGATAGGAAAATGCTCTAGGAATTCTCTCTTCATAGAGATAGGAAATTGTCTTGACATATACTTGATAAGGCTGAAAGAAGAGAGTGAAAATGCTGGCTTAAAACTCAACATTCAAAAAACGAAGATCATGGCATCCAGTCCCATCACTTCATGGCAAATAGAAGGGGCCAAAGCAGAAGCAGTGACAGATTTTATTTTCTTGGCCTCCAAAATCACTGCAGACAGTGACTATAGCCATGAAATTAGAAAATACCTGCTCTTTGGAAGGAAAACTATGGCAAATGTAGATAGAATATGAAAAAGTAGAGACATCAGTTTGCCACCAAAGGTCAGTATAGTCAAAACTATGCGTTTTCCAGTAGTCGTGTACAGATCTGAGAGTTGGACCATAAAGAATGCTGAGCGCTGAAGAATTGATGATTTCAAGCTGTGGTGCTAGGGAAGACTCTTGAGAGTCCTTTGAACAGCAAGGAGATCACACCAGTCAATCCTAAAGGAAATCAATCTTGAATATCCATGGGAAGGACTGGATGCGGAAGTTGAAGCTTCAATACTTTGGTCGCCTGATGCAAAGAGCCGACTCATTAGAAAAGACCCTGATGCTGGGAAAAATTGAAGGCAAAAGGAAAAGAGGGTGGCAGAGGATGAGATGGTTAGATGGCATCGCTGACTCAATGGATATGAATTTGAGCAAACTCCGGGAGATAGTGAAGGACAGAGAAGCCTGGCGTGCTGCAGTCCATGAGATTGCAAGGAGTCGGACATGACTTAGCTACTGAACAACAGCAACAATGCTCAGAGAGAGATAGAAAACTCTAGAAAACAGGTTTTAGAAATTTTTCCTTGTGAGTTTCTGGTACAGAAGTTTGTAGAACTATGTTATTACCAGTTGGAAGTCTGGCTTGAACTACAAGTTTTAGCTTTTCTTGGAGGACTCGTTTTACTTAGACAAGTTATATCTATGGCCTACTGCAGTGAGAACGCGTACCTTAGCTCCTATCATTTAGGTATGAGCATGGCCACTGAAGAAAGGAGGAAAGCAGTTCAGACCTGAAGATAGCATGGTGGTGGCTCTGCCTGCATACCCTGGGTGGCTCCCACTATTTCCAAGGCCCATGTCCATTAGCCGCATGAGTGAAGCTGCCATATTCAGTGGGTATGCTAGATCTTTCACTCCTTTGAAATTTCCAGTCTCCAAATCTGTGCCATGTTTCATTATCCTGGAGTTTGACCAATCCATGTCAGCACCCTTACAAAATGTAGGGAAGGAGAAAGGGGCCAAGAGGAGCCTAGAGGTTCATTTAGAAGCAGACAGACCTCACAAGGAGCTTGTTTCTAACACGTGATAGGTGAACAAGTTCATATTAAACAGCCCACTGTGTGGCATTAGTGCAAATATCTTACAGAATCAGTTACTACTGTTTTCTATCCTTCCAGTTCTGCGCCCCCATCCTTTCTTCAGGCCTCTCCTACCTGCAGCCTTTGGGGGCTCGGTAGGACTAAATGCCCAGCAGGAAACCTGGCCAGAGAGCCCTGCCCCCTGGCACAGAGCTGTTCCCTTAGGGTCTGCCTGAGGCATACGCTCTCCACCCTACCCGCAGCAGGCTTGCTCACAGCCAGCAAAGCAACTCACTCCCCAGAAAAAGACAGGGGTCGTCGCTCATGTCTTTCCACCCCTTGTCAACTGCAGGGGGAAAAAGAAAATAAAATCAGTTATTATCAAATATTACAGTCTGTTATTAGCATAATTATAATTCTTTAAATTTGAGTTATAGGGAATTCTCTGGTAGTCTAGTGGTAGGGACCTGGTGCTTTCGCTACCGTGGACATGGATTCGATCCCTGATGTGGGGTCTAAGATTCCATAAGCCACGTGTTATGGCTAATAGATAAATAAATTTGAATTATATATTATGGGCCTACCGGAGTAAATCAGCCAGCCAGAGCTTGGATTAGTTCTGTGATCTAGCTGTATTTCAGAGGAAAAAATATTGGACATATTATTATAAACAAGATGTGTGTGTGTGTGAAGTTGCTCAGTCATGTCCAACTCTTTGCGACCCCATGGACTGTAGCCCATCAGGCTCCTCTGTCCATGGGATTCTCCAGGCAAGAATACTGGAGTGGGTTGCCATTTCCTTCTCCAGGGGATCTTCCCAACCCAGGGATCGAACCCAGGTCTCCCGCATTGCAGGCAGACGCTTTATCCTCTGAGCCACCAGGGAAGCCCATAAACAAGTTATTAAAATATGTAAATGAAAATGCATGCGTGCGTGCTAAGTTCCTTCAGTCGTGTCTGACTCTTTGTGACCCCATGGACTTAGCCAACCGGGCTCTGCTCTCCGTGGGATTTGCAAGAATACTGGAGTGGGTTGCCAGATCTTCTGAACCCTGGGATCGAACCTGCGTCTCTTATGTCTCCTGCACTGGCAGGCAGGTTCTTTACCACTAGTGACACCTCGGAAGCCCCGCAAATGAGAATATACAACATTCATATTCTTTTTCACACTGAGAATCCTATTGTTATCGATTAGATACATCTTTTCTAGTAAAAACCCATGGGAACCAGCTCTCCCAGAACACTGCCTGAATTAGAACATCAGCTGCCTCATTTCCATTTCTCATCAAAGCTGGATCCAGTTTAAATGCAATGTTTCAGTCACTGCTTCCTATTTTCAAATCTATAAATCTATCTTCCTGTCTTTATATACCATCTCCCATGAGACTATGTTGAGAATAAACTGAATTATCAAAAGCAGTTTTTAATAAAATTTTCTCAATTAGACATTTTCAGCATCAATAGAATTTTTTCATTCATCCAAAAAATGCTCACATATTACTCAAACTCTGTGTTTTAGAGTTTTTTGAATGGTGAAAGATAAATTTTTTGAATAGTGAAAGTTTAATCCTTTCATTTTAGGGTTATAATAAATTTAGGACTTCATTCAATGAGAGAAAAGTAAAAACTAAGTCAGACATTATTAACTAGTGTGTTATTCATGCTGTGTGTGTGTATGTGCGCTCAGTTGCTTAGTTGTGTCTGACTCTTTGTGACCGCAAAGACTGCAGCCCGCCAGACTCCTCCGTCCATGGGATTCTCCAGGCAGGAATACTGGAGTGGGCTGCCATTTCCTCCTCCAGGGGATCTTCTCGACTCGGGGATCGAGCCCACATCTCCAGCATCTTTTGCTTTGGCAGGTGGATTCTTTACCATTGTGCCACCTGGGAAGCCGTTATTCATGTTTCGCAGGTCCTATCTTTTTTTTTTTTTTTTTTTTAAATTTTTTGGCGGTGTTGGGTCTTCATTGCTGTGTGCAAACTTTCTCCAGCTGTGTCGAGTGGTGGCTGTTCTCCAGTTGCAGGGCTCAGGCTCTAGGGCATGGGCTCAGTACTTGTGGTACAAGGGCTTAGTTGCTCTGTGGCATGTGGAGTCTTCTTGGACTAGAGATATAAGCCATGTCCCCTGCATTGGCAGGCAGATTCTTTACCACTGGACCAACAGGGAAGTCCCAGGCCATATGTTTAAAAATATTTAAGTTGTGAAAATAGTTCTTTTTGTATTCATAGTCAATTGATCTACATTTGACTGAGCATTAAATTACAAATACATCTAGTTTTTCCTGTGCCATCCTTCTCTTGCTTCAAATTAGCCTGAATTGTATAGAACTTATATATTTTATTTGCAGAATCCTGCAATTTTCCTTTTTATTTACTCACACTTCACTGTTGGCATAAGAGAAGATTTGACCCCATCAATTTTCCCTTTATGACTTGGTTTTGATAACTATATGCTTTAAAGAGTAAACACTAAGATTTCAATGTTTTTCTTTCTGTTGCCTAAAAGCTGTCATTTAGATGGGAGAAAAACACCATGTTTTAAACAAATAAAAATGCTTAATGTGTAAATGATTGGTGTAGTGTGATGTGATACGACAGCTACACATCAGTCAGAAACTTGATCCTACTCTCTATTATTATCCCAAAGGGGAAAAATACTCTTCATTCTGAGGCTAACCATATGTAAAATGTTTATGGCAATATTGCAGGATCTTTGGGAGTTGGTTGAAACCTTGACTCTCAGTTTAACACTTCTTCATACATCAGTTAAGATGGCAGGTGCATTGTCAAGTTCTAATGTGACAGCTTCACCCTCAGTGTCGAAAAAAATGATTCAGATAGTTTATCCTTTTGGAAATTGCAAACCCAAAACCATGGGTGATTTTGTACTTGTTGAGGAGACATCCATTGTGTTCTGAGGCTCCTCTCCATCAAAACAAAGAAAACAATGCTTTTAAGACGTCAGAAGCATTTATTTATTAGTAGCTTCCTGAAAATGCATAGCTGCAGATTTTCTAATAATTGGAAATCAGGACATAGGAGGCCTTTTTCTAGGGCAAGATCCAGTGCCTTCAAGAACATCTCTCCAGGATATCTGACACGTGCATGACTATGGTCCCTCTCTGTCTCCTTGTGTTTCTTGCTTGCTTTTGTGAAGCATTTGCTGCTAGTCTTCATATTCTTACCTTATTTGGTTTGGGTATATCCTATTATGATAGTTGAGCCTGATTTTTCTTCTGGTGAGCACATTAACTTTGATATCTGCCCACCTCAGTGGTTCAGCAGGTAAAGAATCTGCCTACAATGCAGGAGATACAGGAGATGCAGGTTCAATCCCTGAGTCAGGAAGATTTCCTGGAGGAGGAAATGACAACCCATCCCAGTATTCTTGCCTGGAAAATCCCATGGACAGAGGAGCCTGGTGGGCTACAGCCCTAAGAGCTGCAGAGTCAGACACTACTGAGCGCACACACACACACACACACACACACACACACACTCTTCTAATATCCAATCACCAGCGTACTTTGTATCCTGTTACTCAAAATGGATGATGACCACTTTAACAGGAAGTAAATATGCTTCTTATGTTGGAGTTAACATGTGAATGGAAGTTTGCTGAAAATAAAATAGAGGAGGGAGGATGGATTCAGATATTTAAAAATATTCATAATAGAAGCAGCACTTATTGTGTTAGTGTTCCAAGTGTTTGTCCTCTTTTATTTCAGTTACGTCCAGAAACAAACACTAGTTAGGTAGGGAAAGTATCATCTTTCTGGAGCGGTTACTATTGCTCGCCCTATTTAACAGATGAGAAGATGGAAGCAGAGATAAGTTAACATAATTTTCTGGAGCTCATGAAGCTGATGAGTTCATATCTGAACTGGGATTCAAACCCAGACTAACTGAGTTTAAGGTCTTAATTGCTAGGCTACATTCCTTTCTTGAGAACTGTAGGTAGAAGAAAGAATCGTGGGGAAAACATATTGAATTAATATAAAAAGACTCTAAATGATACTGAGAACCACTTCCTCTAGTACCAACTACAAGTAGAGAACTATGCTAAGCATTTTGGCAAGAATTATCCATTTCAACCTTAAAAATTATGTTGGAAATTAGATACCATTATATCCATTTTATAGATGAGAAATCTGAGCTGGGCTGGAATCTTCGTGTGGTGCTTTAAACACTATAGTCCTAGGTATATTTTATCTGTTGGGCTTCAGATGATTCCAGACTCCTGCTTATTATGCTGTGAGAGAAAAAAAAAAAAAAAAAAACAACCCACCTAATTCCACTTGCTAGCTTTAAGAGTGGTAGTCAGTTCTAGCATGATCAATAAATGTTTATTTGATTGCACGGTATTTACCTAACTCTGTCAAGGAAGCCAGGTTTCCTCGAGTGCTGTAAGAAAGAACAGATCCTACCTGTCCCCAGAAATCGGAGAAGGCAATGGGACCCCATAGGCTGCGGTCTATGGGATCGCGAAGAGTCGGACACGACTGAGGGACTTCACTTTCTCTTTTCACTTTTATGCATTGGAGAAGGAAATGGCAACCCACTCCAGTGTTCTTGCCTGGAGAATCCCGGGGATGGGATCGCACAGAGTCGGACACGACTGAAGTGACTTAGCAGCAGCAGTAGCAGTCCCCAGAAATTCTCAGGGAGAGGTGGGGGCTATCGTCTCAAAGGTGGGGCTTCCCTAGTGGTTCAGACAGTAAAGCATCTGTCTACAGTGCTGGAGACCCGGGTTCGATCCCTGGGTCAGGAAGATCCCCTGGAGAAGGAAATGGCAGCCCACTCCAGTACTCTTGCCTGGAAAATGCCATGGACAGAGGAGCCTGGTGGGCCACAGACCGCGGGGTCACAAAGAGTCGGACCCGACGGAGCAACTCCACACTTTCCATATCGTCTCGTAAATAGAGAGGCAGTTTTCTTCTTTAGTCCTATTACTGACAGCTTCTAAATTTAATAACTCGATGCTCACTTAACAATAAGAAGAATAAAAGCTTAACCTGCCATCAGGGGAAAATGCCATGATGTACCAGACCCAGGAATAAGTGATAATTCCTGGGAAGGCCACTGCCCGAGGCTACTTGAAAAACTCCAAACCTTTCCTGTACCTACTGTTTGATGTCTAAGCTTTGGATGCTGAGACTGGTTATAATAAACTGCCCAACAATTTCTCACTTAGAAATCTCAAGAAGGTGAGAAAATAAAATCCATGTAAAAGCTGTCAAAAAAATAGGGGCTCATCATTGAATTATATTTTGCTCAAGTAACCCATCTGAAACTCTTCTGAGAATTCAGCCAATGGAAACACCAAGGGGCTTTTCCATGACCATTTCCCACCCAGATCCCTTTAAAAAAATGCAGGCAAATTCCTGACTCGACCTTGTTGTGATAAATCTCCTTGAAGCAAGGTCATCGTAATTCTCAACCACACTTTTCTGCTGTCTTGTCAGATGAATCCGTGAAATTGACAGATTAACCCAAGTCCCTCACTTAGACATTCTAAACGCACCAAATGTTCAAGTGTAACAAAAAATTACACATCTGGTAATTCTGTGTGTTATTTATAGCCCTTCTGATAGAAGCATAATTGATTCAGAAATGTAATTTACAGCTTGGCATCTCCATTTCAAAGCCTCAATTCTATGACATCTACCAAGAGAGTAATCTCACTTTTGTGGGGAAGCAGAGATAATAATTGTAAAGAATTTTTGTATGAAAGACTCATGCTTCTGCATAAAGGTTTTCCTTCCTCCTTGTCTCTCATTTGCAAAGTGGGCAATATTCATGTCAACCACACACTTTTAATTCCACGGTATGATTTATGGAGACATAAATGGAGCATAAAAGTTGATCAACAAACCCTGGGGTGATGGCAAATGGCTAAAGCAAATTTCTCTTGCCCTCTATTTTTAATTGCAACCCTCATAAGAAAACACTCTTTAAATTAACTAGGTAATTGTTCTTTACAAAGAGAACATTTATTATTTAGTTCCATTTTGAAAACTACTAAAGAATCCTGAAGCATTTTTTAAAAAATCCGAGAATAGTCATAAACTTGCTTTCTCTTTTTCTGCCTCTCACTTCTCCACTCTTCTCAAATATAAAAGTGATGCTTTCATTTACTACTGAATCCCCTGGATAGGCCTAATGCACATTTTAAAGACGATAAGTTAATATGGGGTAATTAATTTCCATTAGCTAGTGGGATTCAATATGGGTTTTATTGAAATAAGTCTACGTATGTTATGCCTACCTTCATGTCCCCAGATTGTGATCACCCTAATTCTGACCATGTGTATCTAATCTATGTAATGCAAGTCCACTTCAGCTCCTAATTAGAACTTGGATTTTTCTGTACTTCCAGAGCTTGAGATGTTGGTACTATCCCTTTAGCTTTGCTGACCCACTTAGATCCACAGACTAGATTGATTTTGGTTTCAGCTGGTCCCTGGCCGTTGAGCCCTGCTTTCTGTACTTGCTCATGGCTTTCTGGTTTTCGTTCCTGCTTTTGATGAGAGTGTCTGACTCCTATATTTCCGCCCATCTAACTTTTCAACATTAGCTCTGTCTTGAGAATCCAGCTGTGATGTTCAACATCTGCAAATATGACTCTTTGCTTATAGATACTGGCCATGATAAAGTCAATATTCACTGTGGCCCTTTGCTATTATGTTTTTACTTGACTCATCACAGGAAATCAGAAATATACTTCAAGGCATAATAAGCAAGCACATATTATGCATAAGCCAAATATAAATCTATTATCAAATTTGTATATTTTCTTTCTTTCTCCATTCCTTCTTTTTTCTTCCCCTCCCTCCCATCCTCGGTTTTTTTTTTTCTGTCACCTATCTATTTCTCTACCTACCTACATATCTTTGTTATCTGTCTACCTATCATGCTGATATCTTATTATTAATGTAGATTTTACCTGTGATTTTCACTCAATATTCCATTATTTCTATGCTTCCACCTATGAAAACATTTAAAAAACTTTTTTACTTTGAGAAGGAAAACTACTATTTTCTACCTTAAAGATGTGCCAAAATTTGTTATTCATTTGCATAGCTAGGCTTAGTTGTCAATTTTCTCTTTTTGTAATGAAACCTTGACAAATATCTTAATAGTCATTAAAAATTCTTTATTGTGGACTTACTATGTGTAAGGTCATAGCACAATTGCTGAATTTAAGAATCTTAGAAAAGGAAAGGTCTAGAGAAGAATTTATAAAAAGGAAATTACATTATTCTGTGAAAAGTCCTGAGAGCATACGGTAAGTACCAGATACAATTGGAAGTCAGAAAACTTTAAGGAAGTTAAACTAGATTCCAAACTGAAGGGTGAGTAAGAGTTAATGGGATAACTGAAAATATTGGGGAAGGATCACCTTTCTAAATGTAGTGAACAACACATACAAAGACCTATGGTAAAAAAAAAACATGACAATCTGGAAAAACTACAAGCAATTTTGTACATCTGGAACATTGGTTTCTTGAGAAGGGAGGTTGGGGCCAGGTCATCAAAAAGACTTTTTGAAAATCTTAAGGAGTTTGTTCCTTATCCTGAAGACAGTAAAAGTCTTTAACGTGTTTTAACTGAGAGCAACAGAATTAGAAATGCATTGTGAAAGGTGACTGGTGGCTTTGTGGAGATTGCAATGGAACAAAGTAGACAGAGAAGCTAGTTGAGAAATTATTTCCATGATACAAAGTCCAGATGATGATATAGTTGGACCTAGGTAGTAGGAGAGTGGGAACTAAGATGTAGAAAATGAATTTTTAAGAAATTAATGTTGAAAAGATGATGACTGTACTCAGCAGCTAAGGGAGAAGAAGCAGTCATGGACGGTGTTCATTGGAGAAATCTTGCTGCCATGTGCTCGAACAGGCAACACACAAGAAGCCAGCCTACAAAGGAGGAATGGTTTAAATGTGTGAGGTGTTCCTGACGAACAGGCAGGTGGTTATGTGAAGTTTAAAAGAGAGGTTTGAATGGGGGTAAAATAGAGACTTGAGCGGGAGAGATATGTCAGCTCTCGTTATTTGATTAGAAGAGGATTCTGGAAGTGAGATTATTCATCAGTGTTTATTGGTGCGTTTGACACAGTGGTATCTGGAAAAGTCACAGATGTTGGCCTGTTGGCACAAAAATTTGGACTTTGGACCTGTCACTAGTTTTAGAGACCTTTTGTACTATGGGGTTTACTACTTGAGACCAGGATGTCTCTTTTCCTCCATTTCACTGTTGTAGCACCAGAATGTCTACAGGAGAACCACTTTACATCATGACTCATTTTTCTGGTCCTCGTGGGGCAGGAGGATGTTAAATGCTTGACATCTTTGAAGTGTTGTTTTAGCGTTCTGAGCCTCAGCTGGAATATTTTTACCAGCAGTAAATAACACAATGGAAGAGAGATCTTTTTCAGTATCTGGCTTCCATTCAAATTGTAGACTCAGCTGTGATCCCTAAATATTTTAATTAATGTCTCTCAAAGGGAGGTTTTACTGAAGCAAACTAGAGGCACCTTGGTACATATCTATCTATGTACTGAGGCTTATGAGCAGGGGACTCTGACATTCCCTAAAGATCATACCTCTTATCTTGGAATAGATAATGTTCACCACTCTGATGGTAGAACTGCATTCCTTCCACTGTATCACTCCATTTCAGAAGAAAAGGAAAAGACTAAAGCCATTAATCAGATGATGGAACTACTGAGTGCTGGAGAATTGGCTTTGCATTCAGATCTATTTGGAATCTTTGAAACATATTCATATAATTACATAGTTTATTAATTTCCTGAGAGAACAGAGTAATGGGAAAAATATTAGATATGAGCCCACTGTAAATCCATTATAAGAAGATTCAATACCTAGAAAAGTATGCTTTGTTTTACTTAAAGTTATAACTAACGTTGACCTTCCCAGGTGGCGCTAGTGGTAAAGAACCTCCCTGCCAATACAGGAGACATAAGAGACATGGGTTCAATCCCTGGGTTGGGAAATCCCCTGGAGAAGGGAATGGCTACCCACTCCAGTATTCTTGCCTGGAGAATCCCATGGACAGAGGAGCCTGGTGGGCTATAGCCCATGGGGTCACAAAGAGTTGGACATGACTGAAGTGACTTACTGATCTTACATATTGGATATTTATTAGGTACCTAAGAGTTAGGTTGAACACTTGACATGTATGAACCTATATCTAACTGAAAGTCTGCAGGATTTATATTATCAAGCTCATCATGGTTTAGAAAAGGAAACTGACTTTACTAGATGAAATATCTTGTTCAAGACCATACTGGGAGTAAATAGTAGAAACCGTAGTCAAACTCAGAGAATCTAATTCCAGAACATGAACTGAAGATTATCTAAGATTCAGACTGAAATAGTTCATGAGTGTCCAGGACAGAAATAACTCTTTGTTCTTACTCTGGGGCTCACAATAATAATCTCACAAAGGAAGGCATGTTTTAAAGAACAGGAATGGTGTCAGGGTGTATGGAAGACAAGACAAGAATTACTGTTTTGTAAAATAGAATTCAGAAGATATAAACCTCCTTATATGGTTTCTAGCAAGGAATGAGCCGATTGACCTTCTGGTTCTATCTCCTCTTACCCTTAATTAGCAAATATTTGTCTGATGTGAGTAGAAACGGAACAGTCACTGGGGTTTAAACAAGTCATAATCCACATGAAAAGAAAACAGTAATTTCTTTTGAGGAAGCAATGGGATTTCATTATTTGATTTGATTCTTAAGGTCTCGACCTAGGCAGTGGATAGCCACTGAATTTACAGTGGATCTCAGCTAAAGAGAAAGGTCAAACTCCCGTTCCTTGATTAGTACAGAGGTACTTCAGGGAGAGTCAGTGTGAACCCTGTGGGTGTGACAGGACTGCTGAGAAGGGCCACGGACAATCTTCTGTGCCACTGAACCCTTCATACTCAGCTTTCTGTTTGCTTTCTCTCCTTGATCGACCTTTGAAATATTAGTCGTTTTCACATTCATGTACGTGTATATTTAAACAGTCTCAATCAGCACTTTTAAGAGGTCTTCTGTGGTGGTTGGTTCCATCTCCCATAGAATGAGCCAGCATTTAATCTCTTGATGTTTAATAATATTGATTACTTTCCCTGTAATATTTCAATATTCATCAGTAATGAATTTTTATAAGGGCTGATCTTTGATTCTCTCTTTGGGCTCCTAGGATAAACCTGAGTTGACCTGATATGTCTGCATACGGAGGGTGGTGTCTGACATTTAAGGATGCTGAAGGTCAAACAAAGGAGGTTACCAACTGTGTTGATATATGGAAGTACTGCCAACTGGTGACACAGCATGCTAAGACCACTTGCTATCCTAAGGGCTAGAAACCAGAGGGGCTAGAAGTCTGGCTAATAAAAGGCAGCCCCCACATTACACTTCAGCGCTCATTTGTCAGTCTATGCTGGGGAGTCATGAGCTTCTTTCAGCTTAGCAGTGATTCTAGGCTTCTCCGGTGGCTCAGATGGCAAATAATCTGCCTGCAATGCAGGAGATCTGAGTTCAATCCCTGGGTCAGGAAGATCCCCTGAAGGAGAAAATGGCAACCCATTCCAGTATTCCTGCCTAGAAATTCCATAGACAGAGGAGCCTGGTGACCACAGTCCGTGGGTCACAGAGTCGGACACTACTGAGTGACTAACACTTTCACTTTCAGTAGGTTTAGTGGCGCAATTACAATTAAGCCAGGGTCGAGCTGTTGCGAATGCCAGTGCTATTTGTGATATTTTTTCAGTCTGCCTATTAAAGGCTAAGTAGCCCACCAGAGAATGAAATTGTTTAGGCTGGCATGCCTATTTTCTTAGAACCAGTTCTTCACTTGGAATCTAATATTTTAAGCAGCACTCAGGAAAATTATATAACATTTGCAGGCATGGTCACATAGGAATTTAAAAGTGTGTGTGTGTGACTGGGGGTGGGGGCTTCCCTGGTGGCTCAGATGGTAGGGAACCTGCCCCCTGGGTTTGATTCTTGGGCCAAGAGCATCCCCTAGGAGAAGGGCATGGCAACCCACTCCAGTATTCTTGCCTGGGAAATCCCATGGACAAAGAAGCCTGGCAGGCTACAATCTGTGGGATCACAGAGAGTCAGACACAACTGAGTGATTATTGAGGGGGTGTTTTTATGTTAAAATAAGAAAAAAGTAAAAAAAATCCTTTGAAATCAGAAGAACTCAACATGGAATTACATCCTACCATTTGCTAGTTGGGCAATTTAAGCAAGTCTTTTATCTGTGTTAAATAATTCTATTTGCCCACCCAACATCCAGGTCCCAATTCTCCATTCTTTTGTTACTTAATTCCTTCATTTCTTCATAAACATGTCACTTACTAGGAGTTAGATCTTATTCTAAGCACTTTGCCCAAATATTACCTCATTAACTAATTCTGATTTTATTTAGGGCTGCAGTGGAGTTTAGGATATTCTAAATATTCAATTCAGTGGTTTCTCTTACAGAGATAGGTGGTTATGTAATGTAGTTCTGAGCAAGAAGATTAAGCTTTGGGTATGGCTTTCAGAAACTCTGTTATCCTTTTGATAAAAAGGGACAGATTTGGTTGGCATGGTTCTTTTCTGTTCACCTTTTGCTCTTCCGTCTTTCTTTACCTCCCTCCCTGCAATGTATTTACAATGCTCAGAGGTCCAGCAGACATGCTGAAAGAATAAGGATAATAGCCACATGCTGGGGATGGTGTACCAGAGAGGCAGAAGGAGCCCGAGTCTGTGCTGACCATGTGGACTCTTTGTATGAGCTTCTGCTGCCCACCCAGTCTTCCTGTTTCATGAGAAACAATGCTTTTCTTGCCCAGGCCACTGTGAGTCAGGTTTTCTGTAGCTTGTACTTGCACAATTGTAGTTGTTAAACTGTCTTTGGGCTTCAGTTTTTTCATCTGTAAAATGAGAACTGTATTCTCTGAATGAGGAGATCGTTAGGATTAAACAAGATATAACATCTAAAACGTGAAGGACGTTAACATTGTTTAATAAACTCTAGTTCTGCTGGCCATATGGACATAAGTTTTTCTCTGTTTCAGTGTACATGGGAGTAGGGGTAAGGGTAGGACTTTAGATAATCTTGATTGCCACTAACCTTTTACACTCTTTTGGTTAGCTTTTAAACTGTAATTGTCTATTCTTTTCTTTTTTTGTTTTTGTCTTTATTGCCCCTATAGACATTGCTGTGAGGCCCAGCAACTGCGCACTCAATGTGGAGTCCTGCCAAATTTGCCTCCTTTAATTTCTTATATTCAATAGCACCTATGATTTCTTATATTCAGCAGCAAGGGAGGGGGAAAGAGTCGTGTTCTGGTGAGACCAGAGAATTGACCCTGCTGTGTTTTTGGAAATATGTGTTTTGATGGTGGAATGATTTTTTTTTAGTCCCATCTCTTTAGTGTATAAACTGTGTGACCATATTGGCAAGTTGCTTCCTCTTTCTGAGCCTCAGTTCCCCACCTGCAGGCAGTAAGATTAAAACCCATCTCTCAGGCTCCTTGTAAAGGTTAAATAAGCTAATGCCCTTGGATGCCAAGTGTCTGGCCCTCAGAGGATTCCATAAAAATTCCTTTCTTTTTGACTACATCTCAGTTGTTTTTTTTCCCCCCTCAGTCAATAGTTAGGCTCTTTTTGCTCCTGTCAATGTCTGTGGCACAGTTGCAAGAATTTTCTTAGCTCACACTTTTTCAAGTGGCCAGAGAACACTAGAATGTCTCTGTGTTGGACATCTGCAGATGGAGCTCCATTATGATAAAGCTTAAATACTGCTATCATGTGTCTCCAAAGGGATTGACTCCAAGTGATGTTTTGCACTGTGGGGCTGTGAATTTCATTTGTGAAAGAAATGATAAAAAGCTCTGAGCATCAGAATTTTCTTTTAGATGCAGGATCCTAATAAACACTACATTCTGGAGAGATTGAAGTTTAGGAAACAAAATGGAAATGCAGGCAGAAAAAAAATGACAGATTTGAACCTCTCTCCTTCTGTGTCACCCCTCATTGGCTTAAGTGGAGATTTGCCCTGTCCAAAATAACCACTTGGCATGGCAACACTTGCAAGTGAGTAACCTAAATGGATATTGGAGAATGGCATGTTTATCTTTAAGCTGTTTTCCTCGTCTGTAGTAGTGCATGGGGCATGGATTGAATGACAGAAAAAAGTGGTTGAAATCACATCAAATGATGAAATTTCCAGAAGCTCAAAAGATTACAGATTTCTGGTCACTTACTGAAATTCTGAGAGGCAGCAGATATCATCTGTGTTACCTTAAGAGGCAGTGGCCACATGCGGTTCCCAAAATACCCAGGGACAGAGAGAAATATTTAGAACTATCTCCAGATGGGAAAGCTGCTTCTGAAGAAAGTGGATTGTTTTGCATCAGAGGAACTGTAGAGGGTATCTTTGTCATATTGATTTAAAGGATTGCTTTTGATTTTCTTAGCAGATGAGGGTCTGTTCAGGGGGGGCGCCTTCTCTAGGGTTGAGACTCTGAGAGCCACTTTCAGTTAGATAACCACCCCCCTCCCCCACTGGGAAGAGATTTCTGGAGCAGAGTTACACATGCAATCCAAGCCAAGTGGAATCAATCATGTTCATTGTCTGATAATTTATAGTATGAAAAATAAAGACTAGAAAAGTGGGCTCTGAGCCAGGGTTATGACAGATTTCTAGATGGAAGGTCTATTGATCTCTAAAGCTGAGGTCCTTGAAGACTCTCACCTTTTCTGAGACTTGTTATAAGAGATCTGCTTGACGCATTCTCCACTTGTGTGCCACACAGTTATACTTTTCTGCAGAGGTTTTGGAAACAACTCCTTCATGGTTTCTGCAGCTTTTATTTAAAACAAATATTTTTTTATCAGGGTATAGTTGCTGGGAAAGATTGAAGGCGGGAGGAGAAGGGGAGGACAGAGAATGAGATGGTTGGATGGTATCACCAATGCGATGGACATGAGTTTGAGTAAGCTCCGGGAGTTGGTGATGGACAGGGAAGCCTGGGGTGCTGCAGTCCATGGGTTGCAAAGAGTCGGACATGACTGAGCGACTGAACTGAACTGAACTCACCTGATAGTTGCTTTACGATGTGATAGTTTCTACTGTAGCTCGAAGTGAAGCAGCCTTACATACACATTTGTCCTCTCCCTTTTGGATTTCCTTCTCATTCAGGTCTCTACAGAGCATTCAGTAGAGTTCCTTGTGCTATCCAGTAGGTCCTCATTAGTTATCTGTTTTATCCAGAGTTTCAGTGGTGTGCGTGTATCAGTCCCAAACCTCCAATCTCTGCAGCCTTTCTTCCTGAGGGTAATTTCAAAGAGAAGGAGGCCAACGAGATGAACTATAACTCCTTTAACTGCAGTTGATCTTGGGGCTGCTGCTGATACTCACGTTTTGCTCCTTTATGATCGCTTGTTGAATTCTCCTGACCCTTACTTTGCTCATGGTCATTCTGAGGCCCGAAATCACCTGGGGACACCCAGTGGGTTATGGTGGCTGAATATCCTACTGAGGAGGGTAGACTTCCCTGCCGGCATGGTGCCTCCTCGTTCCATCTCCTGGCCTCTGGGCACAAGGAGTCCAGATAGCCCTGGAGCAGGCTGTATTTTGTAGTTCAGAAGAATGATCCCTGGTGCTGTCTGCAGAAGAGAGGGTAAGACTTTCACTCTTTAAAAAAAAAAAATTTATTTATTTGGCTATGCCAGGTCTTAGTTGTGGCGGCACATTGTGCCTTTAGAAACTCCATTCCCTTTTCCAGGGGATCTTCCTGACCCAGGGATCGAACCTGGGTCTCCTGCATTGCAGGCAGATTCTTTACCATCTGGGCCACCAGGGAAGCCCTCACTTTCACTGTCTAGTGTTCTATGAAGCTAACTGGCTGCCTTTGGATGGTGCAATATGTGCTATGACCTATAGCTAGTAAATCCCATAGTCACGGGCCCATTCCTACACCTCTTTTGCTGTAAGTGAGTCCTGTCTTTGGATGCTGTGCAATATGGAATTTCTGGACTAGAGAGTCCATAAATCCCCCGGTAGCAGTGCTGAAATAGGTTATCTGTGAATGAAAGGCAGATTCAGACCTGAAATAGTTGCCTGTTCCTCTAGGCGAGACACATCCTTACGTTTGCCACAGCTTCTTAACTTGGATTTTGAAGCTCCCAATAATTAGTCCCAAACATTTTTTTTTGAAGCCCGTTTTTCCACTGCTGTATTTCATGAAGTCTGTATTCTGGTTAGGCTGTGGACTTTCCAGCTTTGGGCCTCAACACAAGTTTGGTAAGAGAAAGAGAAGAAATGTAACTCACATTTATAGTATGCCTTTTGAATCAGGATTTAGTCTTACCATCCTTTTTATTTACTTGCTTTCTCGTCTGTTTGTTTTACAGGTAAGAAAACTGAACTTAAAGAAATTCTGCTGTATTAAAGACTTGCATGTCAAGAAGCTGTGTAGAGTTATTCAGGGTGAGATAAGTAAATGCATTCCAATAACTCTCATAATCTTGGCTTTGTGTTTTATAAGGTTATTCAAAAGAAGCTTGAAGATTTCTCTTTTTTCTTCTCCTAGAGAAAATAGATCTTTTCCTAGGTAAGAACTTTGAAAATTTTTGATTTGCTTTTTGCATGCAGAGTTTTGGAAAACTGGTCAACTGAGGTGAGAGTGCAAAAATCTCTGTGAGTCATGGAAAATGTTAACCCAACTCTGTATGGAAATAAATGTGCATTTTCTCCAGAGTTCAAAGGATTTACCATATGGTTCAATCTGCAGAACTAAATTGGAAGAATATCGCCTCTTCTTTTACCCCCTTTTTCCCTCCATACTTTTGCTATATGTAATCAAGCCCTGAGTTTTGTTTTGATTTAGCTCTAATTGGAGCCATGCTTTTACTGAATCTAATTTCAGTTGGAACTAATTACAGGGGAAAAGGTCATTGCTGAGCTGAGAGTATTACTCTGCTCGAAATATATTGGCATCATATAATATTAACTCTTCTTTTGTAGATATACAAATGAAGATAAGAATAAACTGCCAAAACATTCTGGATCTTCCTTTTGTTTAAATCACTAGGGAAAAATTCATACATAGTTATTGACAAGAAAACCTTTCTTGGATATGAATAAATACAAGCTTTTCAGTTGATTTGTGTCTATTTCCTGACAACAGTCTGGGAATTGCCAAGTAAGAGATGTATTTTGTGTCTATTGAGCTTGAAATGATGATACAATTGTGTTTCAATTGGTGTACCATACTCACCTATATAAAACGCTCTTTTATAATAATCTGGCAGTCTGTAGGGAGAAAAGAAAAAGACAAATACCATTCATTTTGTTGAGGAAAAAAGACATTTAAATGCATGTGTGAGAGAAACATTTATCCAAACTGAGAGTAACTCTTTGACTTCTAAATATCAATAGTTATGTGATATCTTGGCTAATGCTACTATTATCTTTCAGTCCAGATCAGATTCATTTTCTTCACCACACTGGGTTCTTACTAATGTGCATCTCGTAGGGCATTCTTTTTCTCTATTTGCTCATGCATGGTTACCGTTCATCTCCGGTATTTTATACAAGTCCGTGTCAATTAGTAACACAATAACGGTGTCAGGGTACGAGTGTTACGAGATACAAAGCAGCATCCGAAGATACTGTAGTTTCTGCAGAAATTTGTTTCCCTCTATTCTCTAGCTCTAAGTGGTCATGTAGATAATTTTCCTGCGAAAATCTGACGTAAACATGTTTAATGATCTGCCTCAGTTTGCCAGTGTGATGGGGAGCTGATCCAGTATGAGAAAACTCAGATCAGATAAAGCATGTTTCCAAACCTCTGTATGAAAGTGTTAGCTGCTCAGTCATGTCCTGCTCTTTGTGACCCCGTGGACTATAGCCCACCAGGCTCCTCTGTCTATGGAATTCTCCAGGTAAGAATACTGGAGTGGGTAGCCATTCCCTTTTCCAGGGGATCTTCCCAACCCAGGGATCAAACCTGGGTCTCTTGCATTGGAGGCAGATTCCTTACTGTCTGAGCCATTGGGGAAGCCAGCCTCGACGCAGATTCCTATCCTGATCTCTTTTGGTGGTGTTGAGAGCACTTTTGTCAGAAAGGAATGAGAAGTTGGTGTCCTTGACTCTCAAGTACCAAAGGCAAATAAACTAAAGTATCAGTGACTTCCAGCAATGTACCAGGGTTGGGTATCACCTGTCTTGGAATGTCAATAATGTATATACTTTTAAGGAAGTGTATTAATACTAGAGGCTGCATGCAGGCCCTGGGATGCCCCTTTAAAAAATCATTACTTTGATCTAAATATAACTGGTAAAATATTTTGCTTTAAACTAAGACTTCAGTGTTTTGAAAATATGTTTACAGTTCAGATGTCAGGTCTATTCAAGCTTCTGAATGCCTAGATAGTGAAGACTAAAATACATGTGATGGTGGAAGGAATGGAGGAGCCATCAGAGTCAAATATTGCTATGCATTCTTATGAAATTGTTAGTGAAGAGCCCCATTGCTTTGTAAATTTATTTATACATTTGTTTGTTTAATTTTGCCCACTGCTCTACACTGCATGTCTAAAAAAGGGAGTATTACATATGAGTGATTAACGGACCTCGAGCCGCCACCCACCCTCACTACTTGAACATAAGCAGCTAGTTAGTGGAACGACTCAATTCTCTGTGGGGATCTGATGTTACCTTGTTCCTATATGGAGCATATTTAACTCCAGGCAGTCAGGTATGGCAATCACGCCCTGCCGTAGTTCAATATGTACAGATTATCCTGGGAGGTCCCTTTCCTTCTGAGTCTTCTGGTCCATAGAAAACTGTGAGATATAGTTTTTCTTATAGTTCAAATGAGCTAACTGCTATCCTCTGGTTATAGTGAAACCATTTAGTTTAGAAATAACTAAACATATTTCTAGTGATTTCATCAGAAAGGGCAAACTTATAAGAGAGTAATACTCCACCAGGGTCTTGTAACCCCATCTTCTCTCACTCAGCACACTGACATTTTGTAATGCTAACACGAATAAAGAATAATCATAATACTTAGCATTTATACAGCTCTTAACAAACATCAGCTAATTAGTCCTCATGCCACCTCTGAAAGGCAAGTGCTCTGTCTATTGTTATCCACACTTTTCAAACCCTGGAACTGAAAAAATGTTAAGAGATCCTCAGAAAGGTTAAGAGACTTGCCAAAGGTCACAAAATAAGATAGTAATAGAAGTTAAATTCCAGCTGAGATATCATACCATGCAGACATGTGGCCTCTTGAAGGTCCGAGGACCCATTAGTAATACAAGGCCAGCCTGGACTATGCGAAACACCCGGTCGTATTGTGGAGAAAATACAGTTCCGTAGCCGGAAACAGGTGACATGCACCCATCAGTAGGTGATGGGAAGAAAGAAGCAATAAGATCTCCATTTCTCAGGCTACCCTTGTCAGGAGAGCATGTGTCCTGCATGGCAGCTTCGTTCTCTTTTCTTCTGAAATTATAGGGTGAAATGTGAAAGCTCTTAACAACTGCCTAAAAGTTTGGAGACTCTCAAAGTTTCACTGCTCTTCTCCGGGCTAGTGTCAGACTACTAGATGGACCCCGCACCCCATCCCCACTGAGGTATAATATGGGAGGAGCACCAAGTTTCACATTTGTAGCCTGTGAAAACTCAAGAGGAACGATAATTATCTGCCTCGTATATCCTACTAGCTAACACATACACAAAAAACAAAAGCAGCAATGGAAAAACCCCAACCAACCAACCAAAAAAAATCCCCTAAAGTTTCAAATGTGGGAAATTGTCTTGATCTGGAGACTGTGCTTTTTAGGGACTTCTCTGGTGGTCCTAAGACTCTCTGTTCACGATGCAGGGGGCTCGAGCTTGATCCCTGATCAGGGAACTAGATCCCAGATGCCGCAACTAAGAGTTCACATGTGGCAACTAGTAGATCCTGTATGTCACAACTAAAGATCCTGCCTGCCCCAACTAAGACCCAGTGATGCCAGATAAATAGTTTTAAAAATAGACTATGTTTTTCAATGATTGCCAATTCACATGAGCTGGTAATAATGATCAAAACATTCTAAACTATAAAGCTGTCTTTCAGAGGTGCAAAGGTTGAGATCAAGCAAAGCCTGAGCTCATTGAGGAGCAAGAAGATGTTTGTTAAATTCGTACAAAGCCAGCGTTACAATGAACATACAAGCGTCTATGGGTCTGCCAAATAAAAACCCCAGACTTTACTTTCTCAAAAATAATTTTTTCTACAGTTCATTACCATTATGAATTAAGAGTCCTGGAATAAAAATTTTCAGTCTGATGTTCTGAAAAGGAAAACTTACCTCCTTTAAAAATACTAATACCTAGAGCATAGATAGAAGAAACAAAACCTTCAAACTGGGAAGGTCTCCCTCTTGAGATATGAGATGTTGTCACCATACTTATTTCTGGAGAATACTGCCTGCTACCCTGGCCTGTGTTATGAAAATGCTTAGTATGATGTGTCGAAACCCCTTAGTTTGTAGAGCAAAAATGAGATAGCCTGAGATTTTTTAAAAGAGAAAGGGAAAGCAGAGACACATTAAAGCATGATACTATAGGAAGGAAGAAAATCCACCTACTTTTCAAGCTACAATGACATTAAGAAAACTCAGCTGAGTTACAAAGCCCTAATGCTCTGTTTTGTGGCCCTAAGTAACTGGCACATCTCTTCAGGCATTTTGCCAGCATTTTATCTCAGGATTACATACTTTTGATGAGGTAGGTCTGAAACTACTTTCTCAAGCGATCTTGGTAACCCACGTTATCATCTATTCATCAATATAGAGATATTTATTCTTAGCAGAATCTAATAAAACTCAAGTATTGAAGTGTTTATTGCAACCTATTGGTCACTCCTTTATAAAAGAAATATTTAGAGTGACATTATTTAATGAATTTTTCACTCAAATGGCACTTTTTTGGTTTCCTGGAGATTGATAAGACATCTTAGAAAAAGGACTGGATCTGGGAACTGCAGTCCACTGAGCTTGGTGACTGGCATAGGAAGCCAAGCATATCACGGGCTAAACTGCAGCGCTTGCTTGGTTGGCTGAGAAAATGTCACGTAAGAATAATCATACTAGCATCAGGAGAGAAACATACAAGAAGAAACTCGCAGTGAATTCAGATGTTGATGGCAATCTTGAATTGTTGGTGGTAAACTTTTATTTTTCTATCCTCAAACATGGACTGCAACTTAGAATGACTTTAAACAAGACAGTTGTGATTTTGTGTGAAATTGTAAATCAAAACAGTTCCTCTTAGGCATCAACACACAGTCTTAATCATCTTGTAATAAATCACTCAGAGTTGAAGGGTAAAGTTGGCATTTTATAATCAAATAATAAAAGATTGCTTCGTCTCCCAACATGTTTTGTATTAACCAGTATCCAGCTTCCTGGCATGTAAGTGTTTATGGCGCTTTCCTCTGATTGGACAGAAATGTATTTGAGTTATTAGCATTCTTGGGCTGAAGGCGGCAGGGCGTTCACTTTCAATTCTGAAAAGGCTCTCTCTCAAAGGTGACATACATTCATTATGTTCTGATGCCTTGCCTATGTAAATTAGTAATCAAATATTCTAAATGGGTAATGGAAAATAATTTTATCTACTACTAGCATCCTAAATCATAGTCACAAGGTTTAAAAAGTCTGATTGGGGAGTTTGGTTAAAATATCTTCCTAAGTGTTGTTTTGGTACATTTTCCAAGTTATTAAATCTTCTGTAAGCATAAGAAAAAAATCTCTATATATACACATAAAATTTATTTAGAAGGAAAATCAAATTGGATATAAAAATCTTTATGCTCAATTTAGTCAACTTCTTCCCGAGATGAGCTTGTAGAATAAACGAACTTTAATTAACTTATTGACTCCTTGGTCACATGATTGTGGTGTTAATCATTTTAATAGGTTGCCTTCTAAGGGTGTTTTTTAAAATAAATGTTAGAGAGAATGAACCAACAAATTACTTCCTAATAATTCTCTGTTTGTACAGTATTTCAAATGGGATCCATCTTTCTTGGATATTTAATTACTGTTGTATAAAAGTATGAGTAGAGGATGCAAATGCTTCTTTGTTTCTAAAGAATTTAAGAGAAAGTAAATAATTTAATGCTAAGTTGAGAAAATTTGGGAGTAAAATTAAGGAGTTCTGAATTTTGGCAAAATGCAGTCATGTAACTAGCATCACAATTAAGATATGTGACAGCTTCATCACCCCCCAAATTTCCCTCATGGCCTTTGTGTAAGTTTAAACTGACTGTTATCTCAGTCTCATCTTCTGATTTATAAGGTCTTCACAGGTGGCAATGCAGGAGACGCAGGAGACACAGGTCCAGTCCCTGGGTTGGGAAGATCCCCTGGAGAAGGAAATGGCAACCCACTCCAGTATTCTTGCCTGAAGAATTCCATGGACAGAGGAACCTGGCAGGATATAGTCCACAGGGTTGCGAAGAGTTGGACATGATTGAGCATGCACACACACACATGTTCAGAATAGATCAAGTTAGTAGAGATTTTTAGTCAAATGAGAGCTTTAGCTACAGAATTATCAGAGCGCCTCATTATAAATAACTGTCACCTCCAAAGTAGTCCCAGATGGATTACCTCAAAAAAGCATCGTGGCTGTTTTGTATTCCATTACTACTAACTCTATCTTTATTTTCTGTTGTGTTTTGGGCATTGTGCTAGTTGTCTGGCATTCAGTCTCTCATTTAGTCCTAACAAAAACTCTGAAAAATTGGTATTGATATCTTCAGGATATTGCAAGGTTTAAGAGTATGAACATTGAAGACTAACTGCCAGGGTTCATATTCCAACTCTGCCACTTGCTGAATGAACACTAGCAAGATGTTGAACCTCGCTTAATTCCTTGCTTCATGTGTAGAATAGGGAAAATAGTAACAATATGATTTAGCTGTTACGAGGTTTAAATGAAACTATTCAATATTATGCCTTAGCATATTTTCTGGTGCATTGTAAATACTACACAAAGTTAGCTATATTTTCTGCTATCTTACAGATGAGGAAATGGAGAGATATGGAAACAAATGCATATGAGTAATATTCTTGTTGTTGTTGTTGAGTCTCTAAGTTGTGTCCAACTCTTTGTGATGCCATGGACTGCAGCACGCCAGCCTTCCCTGTCCTTCGCTACTTCTTGGAATTTGCCCGTCGAGTCAGTGATGCTATCTAAGTGTCTCATCCTCTGCCGCCCCCTTCTCCTTTTACTTTCAACCTTTCCCAGCATCAGGGTCTTTTCCAATCAGTCGACGATTTGTATCAGGTTGTCAAAGTATCAGAGCTTCAGCTTCAGCAGCAGTCCTTTCAATGAATATTCAGGGTTGATTTCCTTTAGGATTGACTGGTTTGGTCTCCTTGCAGTCCAAGGGACTCTCAAGAGTCTTCTCCAGTACCACAATTTGAAAGCAACTAATATATTGTCAGAGTTTAATCTAAGCATAGTTACTTCCAAAGCAAGTCCTCCCTTGCCTATCATGCTGCTGTTGTGTTATGTTCTGATTAGGAAGAGGATATTTTGCTATTAATAGTGTCATCATATATCTAGTTTATGCCTATTGTCTTAGTGCAATTACCAATAGTGCCCCCTTTAACTCTCATGATTGTCCTTTTTAGATGATAAATTATGTGATCACTCTACTAATAAGCCCCATTTTATGTTTCAGTGAAAAATGATTTTTTTTTTTTAAACTTGTAAACTTTCCTGTGATCCAAAGGGATTTCCTGGTGGCTCAGATGGTAGAGTCTACCTGCAATGTGGGAGACCTGAGTTTGTGCCCTAGGTCAGGAAGATCCCCTGGAGAAGAAAATGGCAGCCTATTCCAGGGTTCTTGACTGGAAAATCCCATGTAGCCTGCGGGCTACAGTCCATAGGGTTTCAAAGAGTCAAACATGACTGAGTGACTTCACTTTCACTTTTTCTGTGATCCTATAACACACACACACACACACACACACACACACACACACGCACTCTAGCTCAGGGTAGATTTTATAAGGAAGTTGAAGATGCTATTTTTGTTTTGCATCCAAGACATCAGTCACCATTTGGCAACTTGATGGCTTTATGCAGAATAAAGATACACAGTTGTGAATCTGTTTTTCAGGTTGAGAGCTCCATACCGATCCCACATGAATGGGTACACCTTGAAACTGACTACCGTTGAAATGAATTTGGGGTATTAGTAAAATGCTGTTGGTTGTCCAAACCAGAAAAATATGGTCTAGTAGACAATTAGAATCTATGAAGGGTTTCTGAGTATGATTCTTTTGTGAGGGCTTGTTTCTTAGAGAGAGGAAGGTAAAGGTTGTGAATTACTTCTAATGTAAGACTTTGCCCCCTAATTCAGTTCATATCTGACTTTTTGTATTTTCTTAGTAGTTCTATAGATCAACATATATTAGTCCTTTAAATAAACATTTTGAGAAAAAATTATCTTCCGTTGTTGCTTTCCCCTTTAAACATAAACATAACTGAAGTGTCTGTGCAATATGCCATAACTGAAATGTTTGCATTAGTGAGACTCCAAGTGAGAGCCAAGAATTCTCTGTTCTATAGATACTAAACCTTCATAGAGACCCAAAGTCAAACAATTTTATTTTTATTCCTTTGTGGCTTGGCGATATTCACACCTTTATATTTTATCTTACAATGTATGTTTCAGTCTCCCGATAGTTAAATTAATTCATTTTATACTACATTTTATGAACACATTTTTTTCAATTGTCATTGGAGGCCCAGCTATAAGCAGTGTGTTTAGCCTTCTGCTCACCCAATCATATTCAGCAAAAAAAATAGACTTTCATCTGAAGAAATTCCCTGTGGAGTGGGAGACACAGCTGTTTCATCCTACTAGACAGCCTGCAGAGAGATACTATTTTCCTTGGGGGACAGGACACTCAAGTTTTGAGAATCTAGGTACTGCACTATTGGGGAAAAAGATGAAAAGAAAATAGACCATCTTTTTTACTTCTATTGTGCAGAATATAAAGAAAGTCTTTGTTCGGATTTCACGTCCTCCTCCTCCTTTTGCAATCTTTAGTCTTTTAAAATTCTACCCTTAACTAAATGGGTAAGCTGCAAAAAAGATTAAACTTAAAAATATACTAGGAATACAGAATGAAGAGAGGTGATTGATCTCTGAGTAGGTATCCAACAGTGCAATGAAATTCTCAAGCAGGTTCCTTTTTATTTCAAAATGGGTTTGATTCAGAGGGATTTTATAGCTGCTAAATCATGCAGTTGGCAGAGATTGTGCGTGCTTCTCACAGTTACTTTGAAAGATGTCAAATTTGGCAAAGGCAGTAAAAATACTGGGATTTACTGAGTTTGCTTTTTTTTTCCCCTCTCCTCTCCTTGAGAACGCTCTAAAATTCAGCGTGCTCGGAAGTAATACAGTACAACCAAAGTGTGCAGAATCGCAGATTTCACAGAAAGAGTGTGGCTTTCTTGGTCGGTGCGTTGTGACTACGTCTTTGGCAAAAGGATGGAAGCCGATGCTAGTTGTTACGAAAGGCTCCTCTTGACCACCAGGATGCTTGGTTTCAGTGTCATTGCCTTTGGCGTCTGAAAGCTGCTGATTTCTAGCATGATAGTTCACGAACAGCCTCACATTGTTTATCCAGGGAGAAGGAGGTCTGAAGCAGCACCTCTGGTCAGGTAGGCATGCCTGCAAAGACCGCCACCCTGTACAGTATACTCATCACGAGTGTGGCTTTGGCTTTAGAATGCCTGGGTTAGACTATCAGTTCCATTAGTGACTTGGATTACCTTTCCAAGCCCTAGCTTTACTAAGAGTGAATGAATGGAGGGAACAGACGATTTCGTTAGGGATTAAGTGAGATGCAGAGTGCTTAAGACATATACATTGTGTCAATCAATGCCGTTACAACTATTGTCATTTTTATGTTCAGTGAATGGGGTTTATTATTATTATTAGATTTTTACCCCCAGTCCAGGAGAAGAGATTTTTAGGGTTCATAAAGTTCACATTTATTTTCGTGACACAAGTGATGCAATTGTTACTACCATGTTTAAATACAATGCCTCATTTCTGTCTTGTCTGGAAGAAAGTGACACCTGCTATCTGTGGGTCCCTAAATGCTGTTCTGCTACTGATCAGATTCAGATTGCGATTTCTCTTTGTACATGAAAAAAAATAGCTTTCCAAAGAAAGTGTTGTTCCTAGGGCCAAGCTTATGGCCCCTTTGATAGAGAAAACATGTGTTAATATACAACAATATACGCACTATAATAGAAGGATGCTCCGACTGGTGTGGTCTAGGTAATTTGCTAAGAAACTGCTCATTCATAGCAGATTGTGTATAAATCCTTCCTAAAATCCATTGGCATCTGTAGTTCAGATAAGCCTTGATTATAGGACAGGAAGTCAGAGTAGTGATAGAATTCTAAGCACTTCAATTTATGATATCCAGAGCTCTATCAGTGTGGCTTCTTAAAATGTGTCCACTATGTGCTAGTCAGTGTGACAATTTGAAAATTTTATCTTCGAAGCGATCCTATTGTCCCTATCTCCAGATGGAGACACTTCCTTGTTCTAGAGGAAAGTTTTGTTAATTAATATTACCTTTGCCTTTAACGCCTTGAAATGCATTTATTCTCTTTCACATAGAAATAGCCTCTCTTGTCAATTACTATAACCCTAGTGGGCAGAACGTGCCTGAAACATAGAACACATTCGATAAATATCTTAAGTGTCTGCATAAATGCTAACATAGGTATCCTGAAGAACTATAATGTCTTCATTTTCTGTGTCTCTTTTGAAACCTCTCCCTGACTATAATAAAGTATACAAACCCCTGCTTCTTTGTAAGAATAGTGAGGGTAGATTAAGGTGGAGACCGAGACTGTTCAAGCTTCAGGGATTATCTCAAACTGTGACTAAGCCTCTATTGTAGGACTAAAGGGATTCAGGCAGAAATTAAACCATCAGGACAAGTAAGATGATGGAAGTGTTTGACTAAATTTCCCAGCTCTGTCAACTGGAAGAAATATAAACAAGTGGGTCCAATCTTGCAGACTATTAATAGATAATTTAGAGAAGCTATTGTAGGCCACCTGTTTGCTCCATAGAAGCTCAAGGAATATGCTCTAAAATTTAAATTGGTTTGTCCCATATCCTCACATAAAGTGCATCCATATGTTGAGGCGTTTTTAGTATGATGTAGCACTACTAGGACCTATTGGGTCCTATATGATCTAGACCTTTCGCCTCCAAACTATCCTCTCAGTTGTATGACTCCAGTCACACTGCTCTTTGCATCTCAAAATCTTTTTCTTATTGTTCCCTTGCCTGGAGGCTCTTTTCATTCCTGATCCTTCAATTTCAACTCAGATGTCACCCTTAGACCTTCCCAGACTAGTGCATCTAAACTGATTTCCATTTCCAGACTTTCTCTATCATAGTGCCTTGATGATTTCAGCTTGTGATAAATATAATGAAAGGAATCATCTTCATTCTGACTCGGTTTCCTCCAAATGAACAAAGTCAACAAATAAGTTTTGTGTGAATGAGGGACTTCTTTCTCCCTCCATATTTAAAGTTGGTAAAAGCCTAGAGTTTGGTATATTCTCAACAAATATCTGTGATGCATATTACTATCTGAAGAATGTAATGCTAGGTAATATGGAATGGTCTAAAATATAGAAGATTTATGATTTTGATTATCTGATTGTTGTTGAAATGACTATCGACGTTATACCGCTTGACTGTTAGGTAGTGGTGTCACAGCCTGGAAAGGTGTGTGCCAAAACCTGGACAGAGGGGACCAGCAGCAAATGAAATCTTGTGTTGGGGTTGAGAGCATTCAGAGCATATGACCTGTCTGGACAATTGCCCTGAGAGAGGATGGTGATGGTTAATTTTGTTTTACTTGACTGAGCCATGGTTTGCAGATATTTAATCAAACATTATTCTGGATTTTCTGTGAGGGTGTCTTTGTGTGTGTGTGTGAGTTGCTCAGTTGTGTCCAACTCTTTGCAACCTCATGGACTGTAGCCCACCAGGCTCCTCTGTCCATGGGGTTTCCCAGGCAAGAATACTGGAGTGGGTTGCCGTTTCCTTCTCCAGAGGGTGTCTTTAGATGATATTAATATTTAAATTGGTAAACTTTGAGTAAAGCAGATTGCCCTCCTAAATGTGGGTGGGACTCATCCAATCAGCTGAAGGCCTTACTCAAAGAGAAGACTGACCTTCTATGAGTAAGAGGGAGTTCTGCCAGCAGGCAGCCTGTGAGCTTGCACTGAAACACCGGCTCCTCCCTGAGTCTTCACCCTGCTGGCCTACCCTGCAGATTTTGGACTTGATTAGTCTCTATAATCATGTGACCAATTCCTTAGAATAGATCTCTATACACATTCCATTGGTTCTGTTTCTCGAGAGCCGTGACAATTTGAGGATGTTGAGGTGAAGGATCCCAAAGGCTCTGAAAAGTTAGAGATAATTGTAATAATCACAGAAGAAAGTTTATCACAGTTGGGGAGACATTGTTGATGTTTCTGTTTTGAAGTCCATTAGGATAGTGGTTGGTCTTCCCTGGTGGCTCAGTGGTAAAGAATCTGCCTGAAATGCAGGAAATACAGGTTCCCTGGTCAGGAAGATCTCCTGGAGGAGGGCATGCCAACTCACTCCAGTATTCTTGCCTAGAAAATCCCTGGACAGAGGAGCCTGGGAGGTTCCGGTCCATGTGATTTCAGAGTCGGACATGGCTGAAGTGACTGAGCATGCATGCACACACACACACAGGATAGTGGTTGTACATGGGAATCTGTCCAAATAAAGCAGTGTTTCCATTAGTGGCTTCTCTTTAGGAAATGTGCACAGAAAGCTTCAATTTAGGGATGGTTGGGGACAATAAGTAGCAAGCCATCAGATGGAGATGAAATGGACCCATAGATTCACTGTTCCACTTTTCTAAGGAAAGATGAAATGGGAGTCTCTAGTAGCAAAGATAAGGCTATCATCAGGGGCATCTCCATGCCTTCATATGAACTATCTTACTTAATACCTACAAACAAGCTTTCAAGGTAGATGAGAACATTCCTATATTACAAATGAGAAAACTGAGACTCTGAAGAGTGAAATTATTTTGCCCAATTCAAATAGCTAGTAGGTGCTGGTTTCAGGACTCATACCCAAGCATGCTGTTTCTAGCATCTGTCCTGGCCTGCCGCGGCATTTCCTTTAGCCCTTCGGCTCTGAAAGACACTTGAAGGTAAGGGTTGTTAGAACTTCAGAACTTAGAAGGTTTTACAGAAGCATTGGATCCCTGGACTAAAATTATGTTTCATATTTTAGTGTCTTCATTATTTAAACAATGTATTATCAAATGGGTATACCATCTAGAGTAATTTTTCCCCACAGTTGAAATCTCAAACTACATGAAATTCCATGCATTGTATTTCACAGTAGTATATACATTCCCTTCCACTGCCTTCTAGAAGATCTGGATTTTATTTTGGACTTGGTAGGAGGGTCATTGTGAAATTGTGAGAAGGGTGGATGCGATGGGAAAAATGATACACACTATGTCTCTCTAGGTATCAAATGTACTTGAGTATAAGAAAACATCTTTTTTAAGAGGCTCTGCATTCATATGAATCACCTCTCCCCATCTACTCTAACTAGACATTCCACTCTATTTCTTCATTGTGAAGAAATTCAGGAAGAATATGGGCAGACACATGCCGGTTCTAAAATTTCTCTTGATGGGAAAAGCTGTTTCTTTTTAATTTCTAGTACCTTTATCTCCATCCTGTGTGGCCTGTACCTCTGTCACTTTGTCACCAGCATGATTAGTAAGAGGTACAAGGAAGTTTCTTCAGCTTGGCATTTGTCTCAACTTGGTTATAAGCAGAAACACAAAATAAGGTAGGTAGAAAAGTATTTTTAAATATTAAGTTTCAGAAAAACAATACCTATCTCGATAATAGCATCTGACTGCATGTGCTGTGCTGTGTTTAGTTGCTCAGTTGTGTCTGACTCTTTGCAACCATATGGACTGTAGCTCACCATTCTCCTCTGTCCATGGGGATTCTCCAGGCAGGAATAGTGGAGTGGTTGCCATGACCTCCTCCATGGGACCTCCCCAACCCAGGGATTTAAACCTGCGTCTCCCACATTGCAGGCAGATTCTTAACTGCCTGAGCCACAGGGAAGCCCAAATGCATACCTACCATAAATTAGGCATTGTCCTGGCAGAATTAAATATGTTGTCACACCTAATCCTTACAACGATCATGTTTCCTCATTGACTTATTCGTAAATTGAGATTTGGAGAAGTTAAGACGGTATCAACGTCACAGGCTAGGATAGGGATCTAGCCAGCATTCAAACTCAACCTTGTCTGTTCCTCACACTCATGTTTTTTTTCACTGTGAATATGCATCTGATTTCCTGAAATCTCTGCAAAGACTTGTGCTGCCCACTGAGCCATGAGACAAGGGGAAAACCCCGTGCTATTTCTTAGAACAGCAGATCCTTAAGTAACATGCAGTGTGAGAATCTGGGTATCAGAAATTCCAGCTGTGAGTGTGGCCAACCAGATGAGCTGAAGCCTCAGGGAGGCTGCACAAGAAATTGGACGTTTCCTCATATTTTAACAAGAAGCGGCAAATTTCCACACAAAAGGAAATACCATTTGACACATGCAAGACGCCTGTTGTTGGATCGGAAATTCTTCCCTGGGCTCTTCAGGCATCTGTTTCCCAGCTGCCCCTGGAGGTCAAGGGCCATTTTCCCTTCTGGTTCCTAAATCTACAAGACTGTCTCCGCGCTGCGTCTCACCAGTGCGTTTCCAATTGAAACATTAAGCATATTTTCTCTCGTCTCCTCATGCAGTCAGCTTCCTTCTGTTGCTAGCTTGAGGGGTTATCTCTCTTTAGTCACAGCACAAGGGCGATGTTTTTGCAGTGTTATCATGGAGTCATGTGCCACGTTCTCTTTCATCCAACAAGTCTGTCTAATAGAATTATAATACACAAGCCAGTCTGTCTTGCCATCCTGATGCTGTATTTAATGGTGCATGAGACTGCATGATGACTGGAATATTCTCCCAACTTGAAGACGTGATGGTTCTGCAACTAGGTTTGATTTGTATAGAAGAAAAAAAAAAAAATGCTGAAATGACTACTTGATTCCTCTTCTCCTTGTCTTTCTCTCTCAAGATTTCTCAACCTTGGCATTATTGACATTTGGGGCTGGAAAAGTCCTTGTTGTGAAGGGCTGTTCTGTGTACTGCTGTTTAGTAACATCCCTGGACTGTAACCACTAGACACTAGGACACCTCTCCCTCCCAGGTGTGACAACCCAAAATATCTCCGTATATTGGCAAGTGTCTCCTGGGAGGTAAATAGCCTCTGGTTGAAATCACTGTTCTCTCTTTTTTTCTCTGTCTTCTCTCTCTCCTCTCTCTCTCTCTCACACACACACAGACACAGCACTTTAAAGGGAGAGTGGGACCAAAATTACCAGTCATATGCATGGTACTTACATGGTTTTGTGCATTTGCCTATGGAAGAAATCCTTATACATCTAAAAAATACATAGCTAGCTGTTTCTTCAAAGATAAAACTTGGAATTGTGTACATTCTCAGACCTCTGCAAAACCTTGAAATCATCAGAGGATGAGTCAGCCCCAAACCCTGCCACACCTGTCCACGGACTTGAACGTGGATAGCCAGGAGAGTGGGGAGGAGGGGCAGGCCTTGGGAGTCATCTCAACTTTACAAAAACGAAAGCTTAGAAATAAACTACTTTTAGTTCCCAAACAATTCTGGCTTCTAAGTTTCAATTCAAGGCTGCAGTAAATGCTCCCTTCTGTGCTCTCCACCCCGCTGAATGGCGCAGGGTCAGACGCCACCAGGCAGGTTCCAGGGTACAGAAGGGCAGTTCACAGATTAGCTGAACTGATGCCAGACGCAAGAAGGGTCTGGCTTCCCTTTGGATCTGGGTGTGAATGACAACCCTCTTCCTCCTCCAGTTGGGATTTTTTTTTTTTTTAACACATTAATGCAGGTTATGTATTTCAGAATGTGTGACTTTCCCAGAAGTTAGAGAATTTTAGGCCCATCATGGAAATGGCAACCCACTCCAGTATTCTTGCCTGGAGAAACCCATGGACAGAAGATCTTGGTCGGCTCCAACCCACGGGGTCGCAAAGAGTCGGCCATGACTGAGCACGCACACACACACACCTACACCCACACACCCCCACCCTCCCCGCAACAGACACGCACACCTGTGTACTTACCTCCTGAACTCCAAGTAGTGGCCCTCGAGGCTTGAGTGTGAAAAAAGTTCTGCTTCTTGATTTCAAGTGGCTTGCATTCCATTTTAGAAGATAAAAACCTGATATAGTATATCCTCTGAATATTTTCTCAGTTTTCACAAAGTCACTTTCTTCCTCCTGGAGGAAGGTAATTCTGTGCTGAATAGCAGTCCTATTTTGCACTGTTCCCATTCTACTGTCAAATGTGTGTTTACCTGTCTGTGTTTCTATGAAGGCTAGAATGATGATGTATTCACATTCATATTCTCAGTGTCTTGCAAAGGTCTTGACATAGGGTTAGTGGAGCTCTCTGCTGCATTTAATGACAGAACAATAAAGGCTTTCTGAAACTTTTTACTCCTTGGAGTGAGTGTCACCCCTGCTTTCCTCTCTGACCTTACTTTACTTTTTTTGTTTCCTTGATGATTCCTACCCTCTAAAACTCTTACATACTGGAGTTCTATAGAGATTTAGATTTGATTCTCTATTTTGCTTATCTTGCATAATTTCCCTAAATGATCTAATCTGTTTTAATTGGTTTAACTGTAGAGACCTGATTCTCAAACCTACTACCTTCTGTCCTAACTTCTTTTCCAAGTTTTGAGCAATTTGCTGGATATATCCACCTAGCATTCCAAAGTGAAAGTCACACAGTCGTGTCTGACCCTTTGTGACTCCATGGACTGTACAGCCCATGGAATTCTTCAGGCCAGAATACTGGGGTGGGTAGCCTTTTCCCTTCTCCAGGGGATCTTCCCAACCCAGGGATTGAACCCAGGTCTTCCTCACTGCAGGCAGATTCTTTACCAGCTGAGCCATAAGGGAAGTCCGTGAATACTGGGGTGGGTAGCCTATCCCTTCTCCAGTGGATCTTCCCGACCCAGGAATCAAACCAGTGTCTCCTGCATTGCAGGAGGATTCTTTACAAACTGAGTTCCCTGATAATTTCCCTGAGTTATCAAGGAAGCCCAAGAAGTTTCAATTCAGCACATTCAAGACATGATAGACCTTTATCTCTTCCTCAACCACAGTTAGCCTCTTTATTATTCTGGATCTCAGTTGATAGCCCTATCATCTTTGTAGCCATTCAGTCCAGAAACATGTGAGCCATCATTAATTCTTCCTTCTCCCTCCTGTTCCCCAATTCTATATTGGATTTTCCACCAAATTGCAATGCTTTTACCTTCTAAATTTGTTGCTGTGGTTTTTTTTTTTTTTTTTTTTTTTTTTGGTCAAGGCTATCCTCCCTTCTCTATTTGTGTCATTACTGTCATAGTAAATGTCATCATCATCTTGCAACAGTCTCTTATATCTCCCTGACTCTGATCTTGCCCATCTTAAATTTAGCCTCCTCATTGCAGCCAGGGTGAGTTATTCAAAATTAACTCCAACTCTGATGCATCGCTCCCTGCTCTTAAAACTGCTTTTCAATGGAATAAAGCTCACCACTCTTAACATGGCATGACCTGGCCCCATTCTACTTCTCCAGACTCACTTGTTATGATTTGTTCCAGTTACTACTGCTGTGTAACAGGGTGTCCTGTAATTTAGCAGCTTAAAATAGCCCTCTTATTGTGCTTACAGATTCTAGGGGTCAGGAATTCAGATAGGACCCAGCAGGGGTGGTTTTTCTCTGATTCACAGTCTGGGAATTCAGTTGGACAGACCTAATGGCTAAGGTGACTAGAGGGCTGGTGGCTAGAATCATCTAAAGGCTCATCTTATCTATTAGAATGACACAAAAGTTCGGACAAGCAATCAGAGTGCCTGCGTGGGGGTTGGTTGGTTTATGGCATGGAGGCCTTGTGGATTGAGTTTCTTAGAGAATGGCTCAGAGCTCTGAGTATGAATGGTCTATTGAACAAGGTGGAAGGTGCATGGCCTGTTATGACCCGGCCTAGTGCATCACACAGAATCTCTTTAGCAATTCTCTCTTTGTGAAAGCATCACAAGGTCTGGTGTAATAAAGAATATATCTGGTCTTTGTCCCTGAATCTTGGCACAGAGCTTAAAAAAATCCTTGGAGTTTTCTGAGTGATTAGTGTCTTTGGTTGCTTGTAATGATTCCTCTTCAGTCATATCTGAATTTAGGCACTGAGGTAACTGGACTTGGAACAACAGACTGGTTCCAAATAGGAAAAGGAGTATGTCAAGGCTGTATATTGTCACCCTGCTTATTTAACTTATATGCAGAGTACATCATGAGAAATGCTGGGCTGGAAGAAGCACAAGCTGGAATCTAGATTGCCAAGAGAAATATCAATAACCTCAGATATGCAGATGACACCACCCTTATGGCAGAAAGTGAAGAGGAACTAAAAAGCCTCTTGATGAAAGTGAAAGAGGAGAGTGAAAAAGTTGGCTTAAAGCTCAACATTCAGAACACTAAGATCATGGCATCTGGTCCCATTACTTCATGGGAAATAGATGGGAAAACAGTGGAAACAGTAGCAGACTTAATTTTTGGGGGCTCCAAAATCACTGGTGATTTTGGTGATTGGTGCCATGGTGATTGCAGCCATGAAATGAAAAGACGCTCACTTCTTGGAAGGAAAGTGAAGACCAACCTAGATAGCATATTAAAAAGCAGAGACATTTCCAGTTTTTAAAGGAATCTCCACACTATTCTCCATAGTGGCTGTACTAGTTTGCATTCCTACCAACACTGGGATGACCCAGAGGGATGGGATGGGTAGGGAGGTGGGAAGGGGGTTCAGGATGGGGAACACATGTAAATCCATGGCTGATTCATGTCAATGTATGGCAAAAACCACTACAATATTGTAAAGTAATTAGCCTCCAACTATAAAAATAATTGGGGAAAAAAAAAGCAGAGACATTACTTTGCCAACAAAGATCCATCTAGTCAAGGCTATGGTTTTTCCAGTGATCATGTATGGATGTGAGAGTTGGACTGTGAAGAAAGCTGAGTGCTGAAAAATTGATGCTTTTGAACTGTGGTGTTGGAGAAGACTCTTGAGCATCCCTTTGACTGCAAGGAGATCCAACCAGTCCATCCTAAAGGAAATCAGTCCTGGGTGTTCATTGGAAGGACTGATGCTGAAGCTGAAACTCCAATACTTTGGCCACCTCATGGGAAGAGTTGACTCGTTGGAAAAGACCCTGATGCTGGGAAGGATTGGGGGCAGGAGGAGAAGGGGACGACAGAGGATGAGATGGTTGGATGGCAACACTGACTTGATGGACATGAGTTTGAGTAAACTCCGGGAGTTGGTGATGGACAGGGAGGCCTGGCGTGCTGCGATTCATGGGGTCGCAAAGAGTCAGACATGACTGAGTGACTGAACTGAACTGAACTGAACTCATAGTGGAGCCTCTAGATAGCTTTAGAGGACTGATTGACAGAAAAACCAACCATGCGGTTAGAGGGTTGGAATTTTCAGTCCCACCCCCTGATCTCCATGGAGGGGAGAGGGACTAGTGAGCCCCTTGGTTGGTGAACTTATTGATGCACTTGGAGGGTGCCATACTCTGATTTCATGGGGCCAGAGGCTCCTGTGCTTGAGACCTTTGTCCCAAGTACCTGTTCAAATGGCTGTTCATTTCTGTCCTTTATAATAAAGTGGTAATGTCAATATAGCACTTCCTTGAGTTTTGTGAGTTGTTCCAGCAAATTACTGAAACTGTAGGGGTTCAGGAAAACTCCTGAATTTGTAGCCAAGCCTACCAGTCAAAAGTGTGATAGTCCCCAGCACCTGTGGCTGGGATCAACGTGGTGACGATCTCATAGCACTGAGTCTTTTAGTCTATGGTGGTTGTTGTTGTTGTTGTTCAGTTGCTAAGTCGTGTCCAGTTCTTTGTGACCTCATGGACTGTAGTCCAAGGGACTCTCAGGAGTCTTATCCACACAACAATTTGAAAACATCAATTCTCTGGTGCTCAGCCTTCTTTATGGTCCAACTCTTATATTTGTACATGACTACTGGAAAAACTGTAGCTTTGACTGTACAGGCTTTTGTTGGCAAAGTTATGTGTCTGTTTTTTAATATGCTGTCTAGGTTGGTCATAGCTTTCCTTCCAAGCAGCAAACATCTTTTAATTTCATGGCTGCAGTTACCATCTGCAGTAAGACTCTAATTGAATTGTAGGACACCTAATTGGTTTTAGAAAATTGATGCTGGAAAGCATGATCCCACCCAGATTCAAGGTAGGGTACGTGGACCTCCCATTTTTTATTTACTTATTTGACTGTGCCAGATCTTAGTTGTTGCACGCGGTGTCTTTAGTTGTGGCATGCAACCTCTTAGTTGCAGTATGTGAATGTTTAGTTTTGGCATATGGGATCTAGTTCCCTGACCAGAGATCAGAACCTTTCCTACCAATCTAACCTCTGACAGTCCAAATGAGAATTAATTTTCTTTTTCACAGAGGCAGAAATAGAAGTAAGTAGAGGTAAGCTCTAATGCCATCTCCTATCTTTTTCCTTTTTGGATCTCAGTAAGTTAAGAGATAGAGGAATTTAATGGTTGCTTTCTCATCCTTCAGGTAATGGGTGGTAGCAAGGAGCTATGCTATGAATAGCAGCATGGACTGAGTTCAGGCTCTGTTGCTTTAGGATTCTCCAAAGAGAGAGAAGGTCATTGGGCTTTTCCTCCATGAAGTTCACTGAATGTTATCCTGACTCCTGTTGGAAGGACCAGGAAGCAATGACTAGGCTTCCTGACTCTATTAAATGTAATTATAGATTTAGGAACTGCACCACTCAGGCACAAATCCTTTAAAAAACATGTATTTAAATAAATCTGTTTATATATTTTGTATTGGCTATGCTAACCCTCTCATTTCAAAAATAGCATTGCCGCCTCAGCTCAAATTGCTCTATTATAATCAATGGCACCGAGCAACTTTATATTCAAGGCTTATGGGTTTCAATTACTTCAGGAGACAATCTGGTAACTGAAGATAGAAAGCCTCATTTCAAAGTGGCATTCACTAAGAGTTTCATTCCATGGGGGAATAGTCCAGAGGAACCTTACCGATGTACTTCCCTCTCTGAAATATGGGACACGCGTATAGTCAGTGTGTGTGCCCATGCGTCTGTGTGTGTGTGGTGACTAACAGTAAGAAGTGCAGGCATGGTACATTTAGACACTCTCTGCTGTGTTCATAAAGCACCTTGTACAAATGTCCATCAGAGCGCTTATACTGATTGAATGCTCTGTGTATCTATTCATTTTCTCAGTCTTCAGCTTTTAGAGCACTGTGGTAGTGGTAGTATTATTAACAACTTATTGAGAGTGGATCCTGTGCCAGATGCTGCCCCATTTATACTTCTTCACTTATCTTGTGCTTACAACTGACCCTTTGATGGATGATCTGTTGGGCTGGCTAAAAAGTTCTTTCAGACAGAAGAATCCAAACCAAGTTTTTGGCCATCCCAACATAACATAGCAGCAGTTGAGGAAATAATGAAGATAGTGGTAATTCTAATGGACAGAAACTGGAATGGGCATAGGAGAGTGTGTCTGTAGGAAATTGATCGTCCTCCAGTAAAAACACTCAGACGTGATTAGCTGTATACATAAGCTGAAAACTCAGGTGGCCAAGAGTTGTAAGTCTAGAGCCGAGAGGTGTGAGTGGAGAAGTAGTGTGCATATCTGAAAGCGTGTGATTATTAGAGTTGAGCAAATCTGGTTTTAAGTTTTCTTTTGAAGGCTGGAAATAAAACTAATGTGTAAACGAGGCAAATATTAGAAGTATCTTGTAGAATTGTTACAAGAATTAGGATGCCTGCCATTACTAGTTGATACCAATTATTAGTGGGTTAAGAATCTTTTAAAGTTGTTTCCAGGAATGAAGATATAAGAGAGCAGAAGGCCAAGGACTCCGTTGTGTTACAGCTCTTCTTGCATGGAATAGTAGGAAGAAGAGGAGATGCAGATGGGGACAAAAGGGTAATTAAAGAGGCAAAAAGAAAAGCAGAACAGGAATTTGTTATGGAAATCTAACTCTCTGGTCATGGTCATCAAGGTTGAGGAGTACATAAGCCAAGGTCATTGTGAAGAATAAAATCACCTCTGAGAGGGAGGACCATTCTGATATAATTGGGACCACAAAGACAAACTCAGAAAACTTATTCTGATTTTCCCACAGACCCAATACAATAAAAGACCAGGAGTCCTAGGAACCAGGGCTCAGCAGCGTTAACTGGAGTGTGAAGTTACATAAGGGGCTTCCCTGATGAGTCAGATGGCAAAAAATCTGCCTGCAATGCAGAAGACCCAGGTTCCTTCCCTGGGTTGGAAAGATCCCTTGGAGAACGGAATGGCTACCCACTCCAGTATTCTTTCCTGGAGAATCCCGTGGACAGAGGAGCCTGCTGGACCACAGTTCATGGGTCACAAGGAGTCAGACATGAGTGAGGAACTTAGCACCTGGGGAGTAAATGGCAAAGATAGAATTTGAACTCAGGTTTGTCTGGATTCACGTTCACAAAATTTGGGACTTGCAAAGCGAAAAACCCAACAGTGAGAGATGTGAAAATGATTTTTCCCTTTTCTTTAGAAGTCATGCCTAGCTATTGAGGTCAGCAACTATTATGGAACTAACATTTTGGCAAATTCTTTTGCATCTTTAAAAGGCATAGATTAAACAGGAAGAGATGCTACAGATCAATAAATTTACATATTTTATAATTCCTGGGTCTCTGCTGTATTGTTCAGTGAATACAAATGCAGTCAATACTTGGTCACAGATCATATTTACATAACTATAGGCTGACAATGCAGAGAGTCAGAAAGTATCATTTTCTGTACTTTTAAGAATTACATGGAAATGAATAAGCTTTTTCTTTTTTCCTCAACAGTGGTTATGTAAAACAAACATTTATGATAATTTTAAAAGCTTGTTTCAGTGCAAAAATAAACAATTTATAAGACAAAGGCGATAAATAGCTAAGACAGTTGAATGATTACAGTGTACACACACAGACACACACACGATCAAAAAGCGTGGTTAAACTGCACACTGAAGTCATGATAAAGAGGAGGATTTTATTGCCAAATAATTAAATCTCTCTGTAAGTGTACTTTTTTCCCTGTGCAAGCAAATTTAAGATCTTATGGAACCTTTTTGTTTTTCTCAGAAAAAATATTTGCCAGATTAAGTCTATCCTCAGCAGGCCGAGTTTTCATAATTATTTGGCTATTTCTGTTTATAAAAATGTCCTGTAGAGGCCATGGCTGAGTTTGCAGATCTACTCTTATTTATATGGTGTGGGCAGGCAGGTGAAGGAGGGAAGTCATGAACTTTTGCAGCTCATGGAATAGTAGTCCTAGCTAACATTTATTGAGCATGTACTAAGTGTCGGGGCTGTGTGAATGCTTTAAGTGAACTGTCTACTTCAATTAACTCAATGAATTAAATATGAGAAAGCTGAGATGTAGAGAGATTAATCTAATTTCCAAGAATCAAATAATTAACCAGTTTGTAGGCTAACATTCAAAGCAGCTAGAGTCTGTGCTCCTAATCAAGAGTTACATTCTTCATTTTCTTATCAAATCAGACACAAATTGTCAGTCCAGGCCTTCACACCCACTGGTTGCTAGACTAATGTAAACTTAACATTGGAAAAAATCTGGTACCTCTTAAATTTACATCTATGACATTTTTCCCTGATAGATTTGACTTTTCTAACAGTAAAAGATATTTTTTAATGAGCTTATGCTACTAGTAACTGACAGCTTTGTAATAAGATTTTTGTTATTATTAACCATAAAGGCAACAATAACAGCATTAAAGAACAAGATAGTGGCACCTAATATACATGGATCATTAACATATGTCAAGAGTGATAGTTAAAGAATATCTGTGACTTTTGTTTTTTCTTTGGGCATTTGCTACTCCAACCAGTCCAAGTGTTTAAAATGCCTGTCCCTCTCCTCTCCCTATCACATCACTTTGGTCAAAGGGGAAAGACCTGACCTAAGCTCAACTAATCAATATTCCTTTCCTAGGAGTTAGAATCTTGAACATAAAGATAGAAGATAATTGGAGTTATGTCATTCAAAATAACCCCAGAAATGGCCTGTGAGTTCCCATGTCTGAGACACCCAGAAGTATTCTATTTCTGACTTTCCTGTTGCCAATAAGCTTGTGGTTGTTTTCTTTTGTATTGTTTTGTTAGCACAATGCGGAATTTAGACTTATTTGGCTACAAATGAAAAAATATAGTTCTGGCTCAGCACTTGTGGTTGGGGTTATGATTGCAGCATTCAAAAGACAAAACTGAAGCTCAAAAAAGGCCAATGGCAAAAGAGACCCAGATATATCAGATTCTAATGCCAAAATTATTACCCAGTGCCCACAACAGTGAATAATTTGTGATTTTATTCTACTTACAAGCTAGCAAGTTAGTCTGCAGAGTCTCACGGACTGACTAAAGACATGAGACTCCTATCGTTCAGAGAAATAGGATGCTGTTCCTCACACAGGAGTGGTAACCAAAGCTTTGTGATTGTTTGTCTTGGTTCCCCCAGCTTCTCCCTTCACCAAGTCTGAGGGGTTGCGTTACAGGAGAGAAATTCTGGATTATGGGAGTCACCACTGTCATAGTAAGTGGAAGCAAGGCTGCTTTGTGTTAGAGGCGTGGAGGGGTGGTTGTTGTGCTGTTGCTCAGTCGTGTCTGATTCTTTGCAACCCCACAGACTGCAGCACTCCAAGCTTCCCTGTCCTTCACCATCTCCTGAAGCTTACTCAAACTCATGTCCATTGAATTGGTGATGCCATCCAACCAACTTGTCCTCTCTTGCCCCCTTCTCCTCCTGACTTCTGTCTTTCCCAGCATCAAGGTCTTTTCCAGTGAGTCGCTCTTCACATCAGGTGGCCAAGGTATTGGAGCTTCAGCTTCAGCATCAGCCCTTCCGGTGAATATTCAGAGTTGATTTCCTTTAGGGTTGACTGGTTTGATCTCCTTGCTGTCCAAAGGACTCTCAAGGGTCTTCTTCAGCACCACAGTTCAAAAGCATCAGTTCTTCAACACTCAGCTTTCTTTATGGTCCAGCTCTCACATCCATACATGACTACTGGAAAAACCATAGCTTTTTCCAGTGGAGAGGATAGAGAGATTATGTCATTCATCAAGGTTGCTTTCTGCTCACAGGAATAAAGGATTCAGGTAATGAGAGCTCAAGATCTTGCATTCTTGGCATCCCCAGCAAATATGTGCAGGGATGATCTAGCGGCATGGTAAATGGCCCCTCTCAACACTAGCTGTGATCTACTCCTTTCCAGACTTTGAGGTGGCTTAATTCATCTTCCAATAAATTATAAATTTCCCACCCTTCTTTCTTCCTGTGTCCCACTCCTTTTTTTCAGAAGCAAATTGAGTTAGAAAATACAGGGAAAGAGTCAATTAGTAGAGGTACTAGCTCTGCTTAGAAATATTTCAGGATGTTTTCAGGACAGTTAATAGGCATAGATTTGGTGAATAATGTAGAGAGCACAATAGAGAGACTGGAATCATATTTGGTTTAATATGCTAGTGTTTTGATGCCTTAGACAGAAACAACACAGGAACCAAAACCAAAGTTGATATATGTGCACGCATAGCTGTGTATACTCACTGGGAGTAAAAAGCATAATCACTATCAACGAATATTTCATTAACATGTGTTTATTGAGCATTCCCTTTAGTCCAGGTACCCCAATGAGTGTGATGGATATAGGGGTGAACTAAATTAGTTTGGCTCCTGTGCTCAGGGGGCTTGTCATCTTTGTGATATTTATGGAGGAAAACTCATATTCATGGAAGACTAAACTAATGTGTGTGCAGCCCTTGACAAGGCAAATCCTTTCATGCCCAGTCACATAATCCCCCAAATCATCCAGAGGTGGCAGTGTTAAAGGAGCTGACAAATAAGGAAGCTGAGGCTTAGACTAGCAATTCATTTGCCAAAGTTTGTACCTTTAGCAAGTAATTGAATCAACACTCACAGAATACTTCTCAGAAATCTCATTTATTCATTCAGCAGATACTTATTGTCCTCTGCATGATAGCCCCTGTGCTGAGGATACAAAGGAGATGGCTGTTTGGGCCTCCCATGTTCCTCAATATCATAAGATACTTTCTTATGTTGTTCAGTCCACATGGGATGCTTTTCTTCCCTTCACCTGGTAAATCTTCTGTCTTCCAGATTCAAGGTCATGATCCTCGGCACAGCCTCAAATGGCCTCCACTAACTTCTGCTTTGCTGTAAGTAGTATCATTCATTATATACTTTTGTGTCTATTTCTTAAATATACAGATTTCAATTGAGCTGGGTGCTCCCTGAAGGGAGACACTGTATCTACTTTTGCTGACTGCGTTTTTTCCAACATGTAGCAGAGTTTCTGTCCCATATTAAGCACTCAGCAAACTGTTTGAATGAATAAATGAATGACTTGTAAAAGTGTTGTAAATATGGTCTGTGGTAGTTATCATTTAGGTTGCAGGCGGTGGTGGGTGTTGTTAAGCCCACTGTTCAAAAGGGGAAAACTGGATTCAGGATGCTTCCCAGGAGCCCCTGATGTGACAGCGCTAACAGACAGAGCTGGAGCTGGAGCCCAGGGCCACGTGGTACCCAAGCCGGTACTCCTCACAGCCACAAGAGAGGTTTTATTTGTTTTCTCCAGGAAGTAATTTTTCCCTGAGAGGCTTTTATCCCCACCTTTGCATCCTGCATGCACCTTGCATGGACCTATAGATTGTCCTTTTTGCAGGTACGTAGCCTGATTCTCAGCTTCTTGCTTCCTTTCCTCCCATTTCCAGCTGAACATCCAAGCAGCACACAGCAGGAGGTGATGTGGGAGGAAACGCTGGCAGGGGAAGAGCCTGTAATTAAGCAAACAAGCTATAGCAGACAGTATCCACGGGCACTGCCACCTGGATTGACCTTCTAGCCAATGCAAATGTGACCTTCTAGAGGCCTGGATGTTGGGGGGGACGTGGTTAGAAGCTTTAGCTGCTGCAGCAGGAATCACCTGGGGGAGGCGTGGGGAAGACTGGAGAGAGATGACTTTGTTTATGGGAGACATTGTTCCCTGGGCAGAGACTGGAGGCCTAGTCTTCAAAGGCCTGCTGCTGTTTTGTGTGTTCAGAAGCAATTTGGAAAATGCCACCATGTCAACTTTATTTCCTTGCTCTCTAGGGGTACTCTGTGGTTGCCCATAAATAATCCTATCTGAGGCTGAAAGTTACAGTAAGGTGTTCACTGCACTGGGCTTAACTTCAAACGTACAGGAGCCAGAATTCTAATGAACTTTATAAAGCTCATTGATTTTTTTTAATTATTAAAGAAATACATACTCATAGAAGAACTTGAAATTATAAAGTATCAAGCAAATGAAAAAAAACCTCTAATCGAGGTTTTATTGTATATTCACTACATGATTTACCTCAAATTTCTTAAAATAATATGCTCGTCTGTCTCTTGGGCTTGCCTGTCTCTACTAAAACATAGTGTTTTGTTAGGAGATTTGGCACTTGAAGCATTAGGTACCTTATGAGGTATCAACACTCTTAAACTCACTGTTGCACTCTGTCTTCTTCTAACTCCAATACAAAGTAAAATCTTGGTGAGTACAAGTGCTGAGACTACTTTTTCCAGAATCCATGAGTTCCAAATCAAGATTCAAATTTATTCTATTCTTCACTCTCTCATAGACTTGCCAATCAAGTCTTTTCTAGGACTTTGTACATAATTACACCCTTTAAATAACCAAGACTAGCTCTATATGAGGATGTTATTTACTATGGGGAAGATCTGCTGAACATCCAAATGGTCCGGAAAAAGCCACTCAAGGAAAGAGTTGCTGAATGAATGAACGGTGTGTGAATGGATGTATGAATGCTTTTGGATCTTTAGTAGGTTTACCTTCACTTTAGTTTTCCCCTTAGTTTACTGAGCAGGTGTGGAATGTTTTCACAGTGGTTCTCAACTTAGGGGTGATTTTGCAATACGGCATTTGACATTTTTGTTTTCACAACAGATTGGGGGGTGTGCTTCTGGCATCTACTGCATAAAAGTCAGAGATGTTGCTAAACATCCCACACTGCACAGGTTATTCCCCCTGCCTCACGTGTGCCATGCCCCACAACAAAGAATTATCAAATTGTTCACCACTGAAATGTCATGGGTGCTGAGAAGCTGAGAAACATTCATTTAGCATAAAGGTGGGTGTGTTTCATTGGACTCAAAGGGGAGATCCCTACAGGTCAAACCTGGAAGAGTCTTGTGTGCAGATAAGCAAGATTATAAACGTGACAAAAAAATGATGCCATCTCTTCTATTAGGAAAAAAAATCATCTTTTCTTGGTACAGATGGTCTCATGCCTGTAAATCTGCCATTCTTTCAGTAATCACATGAAGAAAACGGATGATTTAAAGCAGTTATAAGCTTTATCTTGCAGAAGGAAAGTGTGGGTGTCTGAAGAAGAATAGTAAACATAAATTCTGTTTTATATCAGAGAAGCAAAGTCATTTAGAGTATAACACAGCTTCCATCTGAACTATGGCAGAAAGAGAGGTGTAGGATATGATCAATGATTTTAAATGATTTATGAGTATTTTTGTAAAAGAAGTACAAAGGCCTGGGCAGAGCCCGGCCTTTCTGATGTGCCGTAATAGAATTTTATGCTGTTTTTCTCACAGTCTAATAAAGTTCAGTAGTTTAGGTAGATTGTTACCTTGTATTAGTACTTTCTAGGCTGCCTGTCAGAATGTTTTATTCAAAGAAACAGATTTATATTTCACAAAGAAATGATTTCTAAAGCTTTCCCATTAATAATTTTTTCATTGAGAGAAAAGCCAGATTCAATCATTCCACCCATAGATTCAGAGATTAGCCCAGAATGAGCCCTTACATGAAATACTTTTTTGGTATTTAAAAAGGGAATAGTATTTTAATGCCATGAAAGGAGAACATAGAAAAATGACTGGTCTCTTTACAGAAAATTCTACTTGTGATTTCCTTTCCTTTTCCATCATCAAAAAATTGGCTGATGGAGAATATCCCTAACATTTCATGTTGCCCAAGTACATGGTTGCCAATGCAGTGAACTTTCCATCTATATGTGCAGGGTATCCAGAAGGTACCTAAGAGAGAAGACTCATGATTAGCAAAAAATAATATACTGTTTGCTTGGGAAAATTTTCTTTCTTCTCTCTCTCCTCTTTATTTTACTGCTTCAACAAACCATTATAGAACATCCACTGTATTCCTAGTACTGTTTTAGGATCAGAGAACATAACTGTGAAAGGTAAAGCAAAAAAAACAAGAACTCTTTTTCTTTCCATGTGCCAAGCGCTGTCCAGGGTGCTGAATGGATGGAGTTGACAAGTACATGTGTAAAGAGAATTTGTATGTGGAGAAAAGCATGTTAGAAAAGGACAGGATCAGAAAATGAGACCCTGGCTCTTATATGTTATTATGGCTCTTTGACTCTGTGACCTTGACTAAAAACTTTACTCTTTCCTACAAAATTATTTTCAGATGTAAAGTCAAAATCCTATGTAAGTGAGATTACTTATGGAATGAAAGTGCAGCCTACCAGGCTCCTCTGTCCATGAAATCCTCCAAGCAAGAATACTGAAGTGGGAAGCCTTTCCCTTCTCCAGGGGATCTTCCCAACCAATGGATTGAACCCAGGTTTCCCGCATTGCAGACGGAGTCTTTACTGTCTGACACCAGGGAAGCCCAATAAAAGTGTGACCTCCAACAAACATTTTAATTCAATGCAGCACATTAAGCATCCATGAAGTAAGTATACTGAACTAGTACATATCGAATGACAGTGAGGACTGAGATACAAAATGGAATTCAGCCCTTGCCATCAAGGTATTAACAATAAGAAAAATTAATATACAAACTCCTATTTGACAAAAGGAAACCTGTTGTCACGTTTGATGTGACAGATGAAAACTTTATGCCTAAATCACTAGTAAGCATGTATATATTTATATGTTTCTATACATGTATACAGAAGCTAACCTGCTTAAATACACCCTCAGTGAAATATTTTCTGCTTACCTCTCCAGATCCACTTTCTATTTTTTCCCTTCTTGTCTTGTGCCATTAGAAGATGACATGTAGACTATATACATGGAAAGAAGGAGGGTGGAGAGTGAGCTTGAGGGCTATAATCTCCCAGATTGTTACTGCAACTTGCTGCAGGCTTGTTCTCTCTTGTAACTGAAGTTCTCAACTACCATAGAATGGGTCTCAGCATACAACCTTGTCCATTTTGAGCAAACCCTCCCCTCTTTTTACCCTGTTTTGACCATAGGGTACTGTCATATCTTCCATGGGTTCTGTATCTTCTTTTTTTATGTTTTAAAATATCATCTATGTTAAACTCTCCTCAAATTATCCTAGTTTCACAGTGCCACATATTTATAGCTGGGGCATCACTTGATAAGGTCTTCCTTGGTGGCTCACATGGTAAAGAATCTGCCTGCAATACAGACTTGGGTTCAATCCCTGGGTTGGGAAGATCTACTGGAGAAGAGAACAGGTACCTACTCCAATATTTCCACCTGGAGAATTCTATGGACAGAGGAGCCTGATGTCAGGGATTGCAAAGAGTCAGACATGACTGAATGATAAACTCGATAAACTCTGTATCACCTTGTATTATGTTACCTTAAGGAACCATTTATTGCACATTTACTATGAGTCAACCTGTACAAGTACTGTGCAGATTTTAATATTCTATCAAGAAATAATAGTTTCATCATTAGAATCTATGTAACTTCACCAAAGTCTGCAAAGTTTATGATATTTCCACCAACTTTTGCTCACAGTAGAAATGATGTCATATTATAAGGCTATGAAAAATTCTGGGGCAATGGAAAGTGAGATGGGAGGTGGGCAGGGTTCTAATTATAATCAAGGTGATGGTGATGATGATGGGGTCACAGAGTCAGACACGACTGAGTGACTGAACTGAAGTCACATAGCACTTACGTCAGCAGATGCTCTATAAATTTTCAAGTTCTTTAACCTCTGTCATCATTGTCAGGATCATCATTGTTGTCATCATTATCACCACCATCATCTCCAGCACCTTGATCATAATTAGAACTCTGCCCGCCTCTCATCTTACTTTCCATTGCCCCAGAATTTTTCATAGCCTTATGATATGTTGCTAATCTCATTTAGTTTTCACATTGAACCTATGAAGTAAGTAGCATTGATAGCCTCATTTTTTATATGCAGTTCCACAGACGCCTTCCTATACTTTTGTTCAAGGAAAAAAGTCACCGTCTCCCACTGGTTTTCCATATTCTACTTGACTCCTGGTCTTATCAGTATCAGTTTAATTTCTGTCTGTCCCTGCTGGAAATTCTCTTCAGTCCTTGAATATTACTCTCCTCAGCCATCAGTGGGAACACTGAGAAGATGTTCTAGATATGTAGACCGGCCAAGAAACAAATTGAGTTAACTTTTGAGGGAGTGGTATTTGAATTAATGAAAATAAAATTATGTAAATACCATTGCATGTATTTGTACAGGTAGCTTTAAAAATTGAGATGTAATTGGCATACAATGTTGTGTTAGTTTTTAGGTGCACAATATAATGAATTGATTCATGATTTGATACATAGGTGGTTGTTGTTTAGTTGCTAAGTTGCGTCTCACTGTTTGTGTAGCTTTTGGTCAAAACTGTCACTGTAAAAAAAAAAACAATCCTTCTGGAAATTGCTAGTGTTCTTGCCTGGAGAATCCCAGGGACGGCGGAGCCTGGTGGGCTGCCGTCTATGGGGTTGCACAGAGTTGGACACGAGTGAGTGACTTAGCAGCAGATATGACTGGAAAGACCAAAAAAAACCCACCCAAATCCTTGTACTTGCAGAATCTGACTCCATGTTTGATGTTTGTGTAAAGCCATCCTTCCCACAAATATTTTTATGTATTTGGACTACAGAGGGCATGACTGAATTGTATAAAAAGCATGGGCTTTGAAGTCTCAGCCATAATTTTAATTTAGTAATATCTGTCACTGCAACTGTGTGACCTTTGGTAAGTTACTGAATGTCTCTGAGCCCCAGACGTTATCCCTTAACTAAATCCTACCTGCTAAGACTGCTGGGAAGATGACACGAGGTATTGTATTAAAACACTTAGCACATAACAGAAGCTCAGAAAATAGTGCTGAAAGTTTCTGCTTCCAGAATTAATTTATAATCATGTTGAGGTAAGAATCAAATAGTTTTGGACAGTAATTCAGCCAGAAAACACCATAACTTTCCTTCAATCTGACTGAACTTCTCGAGTGGATTGCTTTGAATGGTACAGACAGGCATAATATGAGGCTGGGCAGGGCAGGGCAGTGGGTAAGGCACTGCTTTAGAATCAGGCCTCCTGGCTAATCTTGGGCAGATCACTTAACTCCTTTGTGCCTCAGTTTTCTAATATATAAAAGAAATATAATGAAACTATAGTAAAACTATGTAGAGTTGCAGTGAAAATTAAAATAAAATATGAAATCAGTCAATGTGTGTAAATAGCTTAGGTTAGAACATTGTCTAGATCTAATAAAAGCTCAATTAATGTTATTTATTACTATCATTATTCCTAGCCCCTTTCATAGGTAATAGGATGAGAAAAGCTATGTTAAATAAAACAAGAATGCTTATCTGAAGACACTGGGGAAAAATGACGCTACATAATTATCAATAAGACTGTAGGAGGGAAAAGTAGAGAATGTGTGTTTAAGATTTTATAGTATTTTTCACGAATCAATGAAGAAAATGATCATTGACTTTACCAATTTAATAATAGAATGATTACTTCATCACCTATTGACCTTGTGGTCATGAGAAATCCCTTAAAATTTTCAAGATGTGAGTTATTTCATTAGTAAATTGAGATCATATATATCTGAGTATTAAATTAGGTAATGTGTACATCTGGAATATTTTTCTATATATCTTTATCATTCTTAATTAATTCCTTTTATTACTTACTTCTTTAGTTCTTAGCTATTATTTTCTCCCAGTTCCTCTCCATAGCAGAGGATACCTGTAGGAGCTGTTGGGTGGATGCGGCATTGTGGAAAAGTACTAAAAGCCCATAGATGACTCAAAATAAGAGAGCAGGAGTCAATGGATACTTTTTCTTTTGTGTCTCCAGGGAATAGTCCAAAGGGTACAGTGGTATCATCATAGCCAACTTAATAATACACTCTTTTCCAAGGAAAAATGCCTTTCTCCTTTATTTCATTCTTTCTTGCCCTGATGCCTGCTTCCCATGCATGCTAAGTCGCTTCAGTCATGTCTGACTCTTTGTGAGCCTGTGGACTGTAGCCCTCTGGACTCCTCTGTGCATGTGATTCTCCAGGCAAGAACACTGGAGTGGGTTGCCATGCCCTCCTCCAGGGGCTCTTCCTGACCCAGGGACTGATCCTGCATCTCTTACGTCTCCTGCACTGGCAAGTGGGTTCTTAACCACCTCTAGTGCTGCACTTCCCATGGTCACTTCCCAGAGAAGCCAGCTTGTGCAACAGCTCCTTTCCCCACATGTACAGCTGAAGCTAAGAAAGAAGTCTTTAGAGTCTTCAGAATATGAGCATGGACTTGCCTGATCTATCCCATATTTAGTATTCTCTAACATTATGGGAAAGAGATAATCAGGAGTTAGTAAATATATATATATCAGTTCAGTTCAGTTTAGTTGCAACCCCATGAATTCTGTACCATGCCAGGCTTCCCTGTCCAACACCAACTCCCAGACCTTGCTCAGACTCATATCCATCAAGTTGGTGAGGCCATCCAATCATCTCATTCTGTGTTGTCCCCTTCTCCTGCCTTCAGTCTTTCCCAGTATCAGCGTCTTTTCCAGTGAGTCAGTTCTTCACATCAGGTGGCCGAAGTATTGGAGCTTCAGCTTCAGCATCAGTCCCTTCAATGAATATTCAGGATTGATTTCCTTTAGGATGGACTGGTTTGATTTCCTTGCAGTCCAAGGGACTCTCAAGAATCTTCTCCAACACCACAGTTCAAAAGCATCAATACTTTGGTGCTCAGCTTTCTTTATAGTCCAACTCTCACATCCATATATGACTACTGGAAAAACCATAGCCTTGACTAGATGGACCTTTGTTGGCAAAGTAATGTCTCTGCTTTTTAATATGCTGCCTATGTTGGTCATAGCTTTTCTTCTAAGGAACAAGCTTCTTTTAATTTCATGGCTGCAGTTACCATCTGCAGTGATTTTGGAGCCCAAGAAAATAAAGTCTGTCACTGTTTCCTTTGTTTCCCCATCTATTTGCCATGAAGTGATGGGACCAGATGCCATGATCTTAGTTTTCTGAATGTTGGGTTTTAAGCCAACTTTTTCACTCTCTCTTTCACTTTCATCAAGAGGCTCCTTAGTTCCTCTTCGCTTTCTGCCATAAGGGTGGTGTCATCTGTGTATCTGAGGTTATTGATATTTCTCCCAGCAATCTTTATTCCAGCTTGTGCTTCATCTAGTCCAGCATTTTCATGATATACTCTGCATATAAGTTAATTAAGTAGGGTGACAATATATAGCTTTGACATACTCCTTTCCCAATTTGGAACAAGTCCGTTGTTCCATGTCCGGTTCAAACTGTTGTTTCTCAGCCTGCATACAGATTTCTCAGGAGGCAGGTCAGGTGGTCTGGTATGCCTATCTCTTTCAGAATTTTCCACAGTTTGTTTTGATCCACACAGTCAAAGACTTTGGTGTAGCCTTTTAGCCCCGAGAGAATCCTAGAGATGGGGAAAGGCAGAACCCAAAGGTTAGGGTAACAGGCAGATGGGATGCCTAACTCTGTTGTACATCCAGCATTCCTCTTTCATTGTTCTTTCATGACCTTCAGCAAGTCACTCTCCCACTCCAGTGACCCATGCAAGAGGGATGAAAATAGCCAGGTTAACTTCATGTTACCTCCCAGCTCTGACTAACTTTTAAAATATGGCCGGTAATTTTGCTGTTGCTGGATCACAAGTATTCTAGTTTTAACATCTTTCTTTCTGCATTAGTAGCAATTTATGCTTGAAATCTTCTAATGTCATTTTATTGGACTACTGTAAATATAACCGAAATGGCTAGCACGACTGTAGTTTAAAAAGGAAAATTGAACACTGCCCATATGCACAGGTGGTGAGGTCACAAGTAGATGGCAGCCATGACTTAAGATATATACAGAGTAGAGAAATGCTTTCCAAGAATTAATAATTGAATGCATGAGCCTCTGGTATGTGGTTCTATTGTCTGAAGGAGAAAATTATCCTATTGTTTACTAAGGGAGTTGATATTTGAGAACATCAATATTGTTATTTTTTTAAATCAACTTCTCCAGCTTTCTCCAAACTCTTTCCTAAATGTTAGACCATCAGAATATAAATTTTGATGTTTGTCTTGTCTTCAACACTTATTAATTAATGTCATAGTAAATTGAATAATGTAAAAATGCCTTCTTTAAAATGGTGGTTAAGCATATTATTACTTGGTTAAATTAATGTCTTCAAAAGGAAGTCCAAGTCCATCATTGTGTTAAGATGATAATATGAAAGTACTCATTTTTATTTACTTTCAACATTTGATTAATACTTGCTAAGTTGCTTCAGTCATGTCCAACTCTTTGTGACCCCATGGACTGTAGCCCGCCAGGCTCCTCTGTCCATGGGATTCTCCAGGCAAGCATACTGGAGTGGGTTGCCATGCCCTCCTCCAGGAGATCTTCCCAACCCAGGGATCGAACCCACATCTCTTAGTCTCCTGCACTGGCAGGCAGGGTCTTTACCACTAGCACTGCTTGGGAAGCACTTGCCATTTGCCAAAACTTGTCACATGAGAACGACTTCATTTTATTCATTATCGCCTTTTTCAAACCAGTCACAGTGCAGGTCATCCCCGTAAGAGGCACATTCCTTTAGAACCTTCCCTTGTGGTGTCTTTCTCCTTTTCTTTGCCTCTCTCCTTGGTTCCTGTAACACCCTAGATCTCCACTGCATTCAATTCTTCTTTAGGTGGATTTATCTGAAGTTTCCTATTTAAAAACAGGGGAATGGTGATTTACTACAATGATTCTATATGTATATATACATATATACATTTAAAAAAATTAGCAATGAGAAAATATAGAGGACTCAATTTTTTTTACCCAAAGCAGTACTTGCATTAATTCTGGTTCTGAATGTGCTCATTCCTTCTGCTCTTTTCGATTAAACTTAACGATGGCTTTATGTCTCGCTTTACCTATGCATTCATCTGCAGATGTTCTCATGCCCCTTTGAAGCCAGATGGGGCATAAATCTTAAATAAATAAATAAGTAAAAAGTATGATAAAAGATCACTACCCTGGTTAGCTTTATACCATAAAAATGAATTCAATAAGCACGTAAATATATGTGAATTCTGAAATAAAATACCATCTGCTTTTGTAGGAAAAAAACACATTAATTTTATATCACAACATGTTATCCTGTGGAAATTCAATTCAGTGATATAAATAAAGAAAGTATCTAAATATGTGGAATGCTCAAATTATCTTCCTGCTCTTGCCAAATAAAAAAAAAAAAACACAACTTTTTTTTTTTTTTTGCAATAACGTGCACTTAACTGAGTTAGATTTTAAACTGTCTGGAACTGGCAGATTTCCCCAGAGTTGCATCAGATATCAGAATCAAGGGTTATTAACATTACAAAGAGCACCACTGTCCTACAGTGTCCCCTTTATCATTTTGAGCAGCTGCCTCAAGGCAGCGTATTTAACCTTGGGAAATGTGATAGAAATTCTGGATAGTCAAAACCTGCCAGCACATTTCCTCAACTGGGATCTACTGTAAAGCTTTATTTAGCTGCAACACAGGAGAAAGATGAGCCTCTTATTATCATTTGATGTTTATCACTTCCATTCATCCCTTTTAAGTCCCCTGAATACTGTTACTTTTACTTACAAACAGCAATATTCCATTTGCTGGCAGGACATTGTTTTCCCCACTGAGAATGTCATTAAAAATAAAGGCCTCTGAGAAAGGAGTGCAAATATTAAAAAATAGATGCCCTGATTATTTCCTTCCAGGTGTTTTAGAGCAAGATGCTAACTTTGACTCTTTTTTTGGTAGAACTTTATTTTCTATTTTGGCTAAAGAAAATCTGTTGCTTGCATGATTACTTACTTAAAGTTAGGGCTGGTGACTGAATAGCAGATGAGCATGCTTAGAAACAACTGGTGACATAACCATGGACATAAATCTTTAAGAAAGTGTACTTGGCAAGACTTCATAATAGACTTGAAACCTTTTGTAGCTTTGATCCAGTAATTTCAGTTCTGGGAACCCATCTTATGGAGAGAATATTATTTATTAAGAGAATGAGCTATTATTTTATACCTGGTGCTATCATCTCTTTTTAATTCTTCACACAGAATGAATTCAGTCTTACAAATAAGGAAACTGAGGCACAGAGAGATGGAAAACCAGAGATTCATGTGTTCAATACTGGGATCTAACATTAGTGCGTGAACAAAAAATCACTAAAATCTCAACCCTCTGTGTAATATCTGAAAATATTTGTTGTCTTTGTATTTATGATGATCCAAAAGTTAAAAGCTATATAAGGAGAATGGCTAGGTAAATTATATTATGCAAGATGTTATAAACAAAGTTTTTTATATTGACTGCTTTTAAAAATAATCCTAAATCTAAATGTATCACAAAACACACTCGTTTAAGCTACAATTAGCAAACAACAGAAACTCCCAAACATCAAAATGTCAATAGGGATTGTATTCACATATAAGTTGTACAAATATGTTCAAATATTTATCCCAATTCTACCTTTTATTTTATACCTCTATATTTTGTTTTTCTCCATAATGAGTATATTATTGTAGAAATAAAAATGTATTCATTTTAAACATTGACATTTAAAGATGTCTGTCAAGGACATTGGAAACATTTATCTTTTAAAGTTAAGGATTTCCTCTACTTTCTTTTATAGGTCATTCCATAGTTGCAAAAAATAGTGAAAATATTGACTTTCATCCTCATTTTTAGTTGGTGTATCAAGAATCATAGTACTTTCTGATACCAGGTCAATGTACTAATCTGTCTGGAAGGTTAGAGAGAATAAATTTTGCTTCGGATCACAGAGATTTAGATTTACCAAAATTTCAGGTTATGTACACTTAGTGACATCTGGTGTCACATTTCATGCTAAATATAGGATATAAAAGCTATTTTATCACTTCCACCTTAGCAAGCAAGCCAGCTTAAAATCATGATTGTATCTGTGAACTGTCTGCCTACTCAAATTAAGAAATTTAAGAGAAAATACATTTTTTGGCACTTAATTCACAGTAAAATTTGCAAGCCCTAATATTTGCCTTAAGAAATGAAGCTGATAGAGCAACCTGATCAATTAGCCAATTTACAGTATATTTTATTTCAGTTCCATTAAAAAAAAAACAACAGCATTTTTTAGGCAGATGACAATCCCTCACCTTGAGTGGCATATCTCTGATCCCCAAGTCTGAGATTAAACTTTGACTCTATGTGTCTCCTGGGCCCTGTGTTACAGGTCCCATTTCCTCACTCCCCAGTTCTAACCTTATCTCATGCTTCTTTCTAGTGTAGAAAGATTTATCTATGAAAAGCTGATGTGTTTCCTGTCCTTGAGACCCTGTTGGTGCAGTATTCACTACCCTCTCCCATCAGAAAGTTGACTTTCTCCTTTTGCTTTTCACTTCTGAATTTCTATATTTTTTCTGGTATGAATAGTATCTCTCATTATTTTGCTTGCCAGACTACGTCTTAAAAATATAGATGAGCACTATGCAGTTGAACCTTCTGTGATGCTGGAAATATTCTATATTCATGTTGTCTAGTGAGGTGGCCACTAGCCACATGTGGCTGTTGGCCACTTGAAATGTGACTTGTGCAGCTGAGGAACTAAATGTTAAATTTTGCTTAATTTTCACTTACATTGAAATGAACGCATATAGCTGATGGCTACCATATGAAACAGTACAGATGAACATACACTTGTTGAGTAATGGAATCTAATCTATTGTTATGTTTACAGAGAAAATGGAGCAACTGGCGCATTCATGTATTTTCTCATTTCATCGATAATCTCTTTCTTCTATCACCTTTTCATCTTTTCACCTTTCTTCTCCTCATTCCCTCTCAGCAAGGATCTTTAATACTTGGTTGGCCATGTAGAGATAGGAAATTTTGAGGACGCATGTTAAAAATGGTGATTGTTTGCTCACAACAATTGAACGGAAGGAGTTGGCAATGGGAAAAGCTCAAGATTTTCCTTCTCTTTTAATCAACTTCACCTTCTAAGAGGAGGAATTCTGTCTGAAGAGAAAATCATGTAAATGTGACAGGAGTGTCCACTAGGGTATCTAATATTCATGAACCCAGATCGGCTAATACGTTCTCTTTACTGTGTAAGATAATCTGAAATTGGTTTCTGTCTACTAAAAAGTGCTCCCTAATTCAGAAGGTTAGCATGAAGATCATTTGAATGCTAGATGTGGAGAAGCATTGCACAGAAATTACCTAAAAAGTATTATTTTCTTTTTCCCCCTGAACCTCATCTGATACCAGGCATAGTGATATATACTCTTTTACTGGATCAATTCTTCTATTGCATACATGGAAATCCTGTGAATCTCATGTCTTTGGAGACAAGAAATGTATCATAGAGCCCATGGTGCTCCCACATGCCCTGCCCTCTATTTCTCTTAAACACTCTGATACATGTGAGTTGTGTTTGGATCTTATTGATATCTTCCTTTGGCTCAATGCCATGAGACAGGCTATGAAGTTTGCTGTGGTTTGGTGGTTTCCGTGCTGGGCACAGCTGTCAGTGTCTCTTTTCTTCATTTCAGAGAATCTGATGGTATTGGCAAAACATCAGAAGGCAAGCCAGAGAATAACTGAGGTTTCTCTTTAGCAAAGGAGAAATAGAAAGATCATCTCCCAGACCTTTCCTCTACCCCAGCTGTTTTTTTTTTTTTTTGGTCAGTGTCTCCATTTCACTAATGGAAAAAATGAGATTTTTTTTTTCTTTATTTTTCCTTTTCACATGTCCCAGTGCACAGGGGGAAGCCGAATTGTCCCATTTTTATCGCATTACTTGCTGTTTTAGCACAATACTGTGCTTGAAGTTATAGCACAAAGAGACAGCTGTTACACAGAAGGCACACACCTTGCCTGCTGGGAATAGACTCTTTGGATTCATCCCTGAGCCGTGGACTGTGAATCAACTTATTAGTCTCTTCTAAAAGGCAAATGGAAGTGGAAGGACTGTCCTCTTCAGTTATTCAGTTGACTAATATTTGGCTCATTAACATGGTTTGGAATTGCAGTGCAGCTACCATTGGAAGGACTGATGCTGAAGCTGAAACTCCAATACTTTGGCCACTTGATGCAAAGAACTGACTCATTGGAAAAGACCCTGATGCTGGGAAAGATTGACGGCAGGAGGAGAAGGGAATGACAGAGGATGAGACGATTGGATGGCATCACCAACTCAATGGAGATGAGTCTGAGTAAACTCTGGAGTTGGTGATGGACAGGGAGGCCTGGCGTGCTGTGGTCCATGGGAGCGTGAATACTCATACACGACTGAGCGACTGAACTGAGCTGAACTGAACCAAGCTGAGATCCGTCTGTGCCGTGCTGTGCTCAGTCATGTCCGACTCTGCGACCCTATGGCCTGCAACCCACCAGGCTCCTCTGTCCGAGGGATTTTCTAGGCAAGAATACTCGAGTGGGTTGCTATGTCCTTCTCTAGGGGATCTTCCTGACCCAGGGATCTAACCCGCATCTCCTGTGTCTCCTACATTGCAGGCTGATTCTTTACCTGCTGAGTCATTGGAGAAGCCCTTGAAATCAGTCTGCTTAATAGCAAGGGGTAGAACATTGGAAGATCACAAAAAGGGAGAAGGAATGATGCTATATGAGGTCGAGAGGGGATAAATATAAAAGTACTTCAAGTAAATAAGAAGTGAATGATTAGGATAGGGGGAAATAAACTTTATAAATGGCCAAAAAAGCCATTGGAATGCTTGTTGAATGCTCAATATAATAGATATTAATATAAAAGCCAAACAATCTAATATGTCCTTGAACAATGTTGATAGATAAGTAAGGTCCATAATGTTGATAGTAGTGAAATGGTGTTCACTTTCCTGTTCGTGATACTCAAAGTTTAGTTTGAACTCTACTCTGTGCTAAGTGATTTGCTAACATAATCTTATTTACTCACCATGATAATTTCAGGAAATTGGTATTTTTAATCCCATTTTACATATGAGTTAACTGAGACTCAAAGTAGATGAAAACCTGACCATGCTCATAAAGAGGTGTGTCAGACCCAGGTGTGTCTGAACCCAAGCTTATCACCTTCACCCACACCTTGACGCCACTCTGGAATGGCAGCTTTCGAGTGGACATTGACTAACAATGCTGCTCAACTGGCTTTCTTTAGCCAACAGGCTCTAAACGTGAGCCTGATAACCTCCAACACATTTCCTATCCTTTATCTTGTCTCTCTACCTTATGAGCTTCCCCTTTTCTTTGCTTCTTTGCTGCGTTACTCTATGGTCTCACACAGACATGGGGAAGACACACTTGGGTTCTCAGAGTAAGGGCAGGGCATTGCAAAGTACTTGAAAGAGTCGAATGGATGGAAGGATGGAAGGAGAGTTAGAAAAAATTGGCAAGAGCTTGATTTATGTAGAAGTAGAGGGAAGACCAAGCTACTGGAAGTGAGTAAATAATGATAAATTTTTTGAAAAGTATTTTAAGTAACAAATTCCTTTTCTTGGTTTCATTTGCTGTAAATAAATGTTGGCTATTTTATGGGCATTAATAACTACTCAGGAATTTAAAATAATATTGTGCCATCTCAAATTAGTGTTCTTAAAGTATTTTTCAAAAAAAAGTGTTTTTCAATATTTTATGAAAATGAAGACATACCATGTCTTAGAGCAGTTCTGTTGGAAGCAGTTTGGGAAAAAGTAGCCCAGGGTTTTTTTTTTCTTTACTGTAATTGTTTTATTAGAAGAGGTTGACCTCTTATTTTAGAAGCAAACTGTTCAGTTTTCTCTACTTCCATTTCTTGATCTCTAAAAAAGTAAATGTTGGCAACTTTCAGAGTAGTTTGATTTCAGATGAATGTTCTGAGGCTTTGGAATTGAAGTTAGAAAGGATTTCTGTGGGCCAAAGATCCTGTTAGTAATATTTTTGTGTCTTTTAAAAATTTAGGTAAAATTGACATAACATAAAGCTCACCATATTAACCCTTTTAAAGTGTACGGTTGATTGGCTCTTGGCACGTTCATGATGTTGCACAACTGTCATCACCAGTTAATCCCAGAATATTTTCATCAGCCCAGAAAGAAACCCTGTACCCCTTCCCAGCTTCCCGCTTGCCCACATTCCCTGGAAACCACACATTTGCTTTCTGTCTCTGTGAGTTTTCCTATTCTGGACTATTCATATAAATGGAATCATAGCATATATGACCTTTTGTGCCCAATTTCTTTTACTTAGCATAGCGTTTTCAAGGTTTAGCCATATTGAAGCATGTAGTTTTATGTTTTAATAGGCTTGAAAAAGTCCAGATTTTCAATAGAGTTCGCGAGCTAATGGCATTAACTTTCATGTAACCTTGGATATACTTAAGGAGTTTTCTTATTTCTTCTTCATAACACCTGTCTTCATCCAAGACATCTCTTACTATGGGTTGGCGCCCCCCCTCCTTTTGACCTCCAAGAAGTCTTTCTGTGCAAGTGTAGTCAGGAAGGTCTCCTTGACTTCAGAAATGAGAGATAAATGGTCTTTTATCTGAGCAGGGCTCAGCTCCTCTCTCACTCCTGCTACGTTGGAGTATCTGTCCACAGGGGATGACCTCTGGCTGCTTAGCCCGAGGCCCATCTATTTCCTGCCTCGACATTTAAACACACTGTAATGAAGTACCTTAGTAAGGGACTGCAGTATGTGCAGGATTAGGAATCGTGAACAAAGAGTGTGCTCTGTGTAGAGGGCAGGCTAGCATCCCGCGGGCTCCTGTCATCCTTTCATAGATAACAAGCCAGAGGGGGAAGGAAAAGCCAGAGACAGGTCACAGGATTCACTCAGGGGCACCTTGCTGTTTGTTTTCGGACCTATGACTGACCACTTTTCCCCTCTGTCTCTAATCACTGGCCTTGTAATCCAGCTTTTGTGGAAATATCTCAATACTCATCATTCTGTTTAGTGTACACAGCCCTTTATATTAATTACTAAGGTGCTCACTTTCTCCTTCAATTGTCCCATCGCAGTTCTGCTCTTTTTACCTTGGAACTGTTCCTCCACCACAGTTTTCTCAAAATAGAGCCTGACAGATTTTCGATTCCCCACACATTGATTATGGAATAAATATAATAGCACATAGTGAAGTGGTTAAAAACTTATGGTCTGGAGTTGGACAAAGGTCCATATGGTCAAAACTATGGTTTTTCCAGTAGTCATGTACAGGTGTGAGAGTTGAAACATAAGAAGGCTGAGCACCAAAGAATTGTTGCTTTCAAACTGTGGTGTTGGAGAAGGCTATTAAGAGTTCCTTGAACAGTAAGGAGGTCAAGTCAGTCAATCCTAAAGGCAGTCAACCCTGAATATTCATTGGAAGGACTGACGCTGAAGCTGAAACTCCAATACTTTGACCACCTGATGAAGAACTAATTCACTGGAAAAGACCCTGATGCTGGGAAAGATTGAAGGCAGAGAAGGGGACGACAGAGGATGAGATGGTTGGATGGCATCACCGACTCAATGGACATGAGTTTGAGCAAACCCTGGGAGATGGTGAAGGACAGGGAAACTTGGAGTGCTACAGTCCATGGCGTCACAAAGAGTTGGACATGACCGAGCAACTGAACAACTGGGGTCTGAGATCCTTATGACGCATACCAGACTCTACCACTTGTTAGCTGTATACTTCCTTGGCCAAGTTAATTAGCTTTTATGAGCTTCAAAACTCTCATCTGTAAAATCAGGATAAAAATCAGCTTATTCTATAAGGACACACTAGCATTCAATAAGATAATGCTTATCAAATGCCTGGCTTATAATAAGTATTTCCTACAACTGAATAATCCCGAAATTCTCTGGACTATTAGAGCCACTTCACAGATAGGATTCATTAAGTCCAAGTTTAATTTTTCAATTAGCTGCAGAATTTATTTTCTCTTTAGTTAAGATTTTATTTATATTTTTCTGGAATAATAGAATCCTAGCAGTCTCCCTTGCTATTATAAAAATAGGCAAATGAAATTATATACTTATTCAATGATTGTGTATTGAAAGTCTATTATGTGGTAGGCACTATTTAGTTACTGAAGATGCAACAGTGAACACTACAGATAAAATTCCTGCTCTCTTGGATATTGTATCCCAATACTTAAAATTGCTAATATGTATAAGGAAATTATGCTGTGTCAGGAATTTCCCAAAGCACTTTATAAATATTACCCTCTTTAGTCATTTAAATGACCTTATGAGATAATATAATTATCCACATCTTTACAAATAAGGAAACTAAGGCACAGGGACACTATGGATCTATTGTGATGAAGTAAGTGACATAGCCGAGAATTTAACTGAGGAAGTTTGGCTCCAGAGCTGTGCTTTTATGCTATTTTACTTTCAGGTAGTGAAGATTTGATGAAAAGGCGAATATGGGGAAATAGGACAGATTTTTGTGTAACTGATATTGACCATCATCAATTTGATACCAAAGGGTAAACTAGATAAATAAAAGTACCTTGTAATCAACATAGCTAGAGAGTATTTGCCTTAAAAAATAAGTTAAAGGCCATAAACATCTAGGCCCTTTCCTCCAATGCCTCTGAAAGAGTTAAAGTTCCAAAAATGTTATTTTTAAAAGTGTAGAAAACATTTCCAAAAAGTACCAAGTACTATGTGAGAGTGGAAGGTGGCCATTAAGGTAACTGTCCCAGATGTCGCTGCATGAGAGAATGTCTTCAGTACACAGTTGTCTTTCCAAGACTTTTTCCTGTACTTTCCTGGTGGTCCTGTGGCTAAGACTCTATGCTCCCAATGCAGGGGTCCCAGGTTCGATCCCTGCTCAGGGAACTAGATCTGACATGCCTGCAACTAAAAGTTTGCATGCCTCAACTCAAGATTCAACATGCTGCAGCCAAGACCTGGTGCAGGCAAATAAATACATAAATAAAGATTTCTCTGCTGGTTTTCCATCATCTATTGTGCATTGGGAAAAACCTCTGAGCTTCAAAAATAGGATTCAACCTGCTCTGAAAGTAAGCCCACGATGGAGTCTCCGTCTTTTAACTAGCATTTCTATGCAAACTCGGTTAATTGTCAATGTGAATTACATTGACACAGCAAAATGCCTGTGGCAGGATAGGTGCCTGATAGAAGTTTATCTTTTATTTTGAATTTTAGGAAAAACAGCATTTTATTGAAAGAGTAACCAAGCATTGTGATATTTGTACCCTCAACCCGTCTTTGAAATTATATTCTTCCCACCTTTCGTGGTAATCTGTCATTCCATCATTTTAAAAGATTACTAGAAACAAATTTTACTACAATACATTACATGATTTAATTTTCTTCCCCTACCAGCCCACACCTATATACTGTCCCTTACATCATCCTCTCCATATTTATTGCATATTTATCACTCCACCATTTTTAATGTTATGCTCAAGCCCTGCTTAGTCACAAAAAATATCCCTGACAAGTTCAGGTTCAGGCACAATTTTCTCTTTAAACTCTTACCATGATTATCTAGGTTTCTTAACAATCAAATGAACATGTCTAATGCGGGGTGGGGGGCCATGTGGGGAACAGTTGTAAAGCATAGATGAAAGTGAATATGAAGTAGACTCTTTAGGCTTAGCTCTCATCAAGGAATTAAGACAAATTCATAAAGGAATTTTTAAAAAACATCACTTGATTTGATTTATACATATGTTACTTGGAGGCACATTAGATGCCAGAAAGGTACCACCTTTAAAGTTGCTCTCAGGAGTTAGCAGTGTAAGCGGGAAACCTAGCTCAACTTAAAGGCAGGAAAAAAAACTAGAGGTTACAGAAAATCAAGTGATACAGGAACAACACGCAGGTGGATGAATGTGGATGCCCTCCTCCTTTTTGTTTGCTGTTAATTCCTTTTACTTCTGCATTTCAAGAGCCGTCCTGAGCTAGTGTTCAGTGTCCACTATTCTTTTTTTGTCCTTCTTCACCTTCATTGCACAATGAATAGAATGTGTGATCCTACATTGACAGGCTCCAAAAAAACCCTCAGTTCTGTTGGGTAACTTTGAGCAAATCACCTAACTGCTTTAATCGTGTCCTTTTATTTGCAAGTAAGATAAAAAAAAAAAGAATTTCTCTTACACTTTTGGTGTAAATATAATGTTTGCATTGGACCTTCAAATGTTAGATTATTTCTGTATATCATTCATGAGGCCCTCTGGTCCTTTGTGAAAAGTACATGTGTTTAAGCAAAAAGTAAGTAAATTGTGTCATCACTTCACATATGCTTGTCTTATCCCTAGAGAGCTTGCTAGAGCTCTCTGGGAATAGAAATTATGTTCTGTTTCTTTTTTCCTTTTCTACCTCAGGATTCTTTGCATACCATGGATACTCAATATATCTTGTTTGGTGATGATTGACAAGAACAAATTCAATTGCTCTGCTTCACCTTTAAGAAAGATGCTTGCCGCCACTTGAATTCTGCATCCATTAACTGTCCTCTCCCTTCTGGGAGTTGTAGTGAAGCTAAAATCTAAATAGCTGTCTATTTTGCAATTGCTTGCCATATTTGATTTCTGGAAGATATAACAGAGTATATTTTGGGGGAGTGGGGAGAAGGTAAAGTCCTTTATTCTGGTACATTTTTCTCTCCTAACTAACCATTGAGTCGTAAGGACTGAGTTAGATTCCATTGCCTTAAAGACCCCTTTTATGCTTTCGGTTCAGCTTAATGGTTTAATGAATGTCAAGTCTCAGCATTCTACCTTGTACGTTCTTTTACCTTTGTTGCACCTTAGTATTTATTGGACCTACCCATCTGACCACTCAGTTCACTAAAGAAAAGGTGATTTCAAAGCTGTACGTTCTCTCCACTGAAATCCCATGTCCTGAATGTGAAAAATAATGAGAATTATATACCCCAGGGGATATATAATTGGGGAAAATAATACCCTTGGATCAGACACAACTAGCTCCAAATCCTAACTTTATGATTTACTAGCTGTGCTTCTCAGTTATTATTGCCCCAAACCTTAGTGCTTAAAAAAATTATTTTGCTCATGATTTTATAGGTCAGAAATTTAAGTAGGGTCTGGATGGGAAGTTCTCACTTGAGATCTGTCATGCAGCTGAAATTGTGTGTTGGCTTTTGCAGTCATCTGAAGACTCAGCTGGCCTGGATGTCTAAGATGGCATACTTACATGCTTGGCAGTTGATATTGGCTCTTGCCTGAAAACTCAGCTAAGGCTGTCTACTGGGGCATCTACATGTGACCACTCCAATGAGACAGTCTCAGAGTGGTGGAAATTCATATGTGGTACCTAGCTGTCATCCAAAGAGAATGAGGCAGGAGCTGCCTGACCTTTGTAACCTAGGGAACTGTTTAGCATCACTTCTGCCATACTCTGTTGGCTAGAGCAGTTAACAGATTTCCCAGAAAAATGGAGAGAGGGTATAGACTTGACCGCAGGTTGCATTGTTACAGAAGAGCATGTGGAGGTATTGGGGTGACTGTCTTTGGAAAATACCATCTGTTGTATCATATGATTTTTATTAAGTTATGGACACACTTTGAGCCTCGATTCTCTCATCCCTAAAATGGTGATAACTTGTGATAGCTTATGGTGAACGATGTCGGATTTGTGATCTCTGAAGAAGAAGACCAGGAATCAGGCTTGATCACTCAAGAGCTTTTGTGTAGCCGAGTTTTATTAAAGTGAGAAAAGGGACAGAGAAAGCTTCTGACACAGATGTCAGAAGGGGGACAGAGCGTGCCCCCCACTCTAGTGTTAGCAAGGAAGTTATATACTTTTTAATTAGCTGTTACAATAAATCAGAAGAATGTCTTGAGGTTGTAAAAATTTTACCAGGCCCACTCCCACAATTTACATTTTAGAATAACAGAATTAGAACTTAACATTAGAAAGATCCTACCAGACCCACTCCCATAATATACATTCTTCGAAATCAGGATTAGTCAGAAGGTTTTCAGGAAGGAGAAACTGACCTCAAGCAGGTGTAGTGTTGTTATATAACCCCTAGTACAGAATTTAAACTGAGTTGTGTAATCATCAGTTCCAGGCTTAAAGAAACAAAACAAAACAAAACTGTTTTATGTGACTAAGAGTAAGGAATGTTGAGGAAAAAAAAAGTTTGCCCTTTCCTCCTCCTGGAGAACCCCAGACCTCTGTCTCCTCCTCAAGAACCCCAGATCCCTTTCTCCTCCTCAGGGACCCTAGACTTCTTATCAACCTGCCTAGGAATTGACTCTCTCACTTGTAGGGAATTTAACAATAATCAGATACATAGGTACATGTTTACTAAATATTTTTTCTAAGTTTGACATCTTACATAGTTATTTTGCATCCCCAAATCTAGTCTATCTGGAGACATTTTTGACCTTTGGACATGTCTATAAATGCATGTCTCAGCAAAGATAATTCTGAGATTATATCTGCATTTTCATACAGAAAGTACTTTCAAATCCACTGACTTGAATATATTACAGTGACTGTAATATATCCAAATACGTCAGTTCTCTAATGGAACAGTCCCTAACAGACTGTCATATCTAGTGTAGTTAACCATCCAAATTTAATTATTATTCAAGCAGTGAGACCTAATATTCATTTTCTTGCAAAGAACTTGGCTTTGGTACCTATTGATATGTGCCAGGAAAAGGTTATTATTGAAATGGAAAAGGAGTCCTGACTCCCATCCTGGTTGCAGGATGGAGCATTTATAGTTTAGGATCATGATTGCTGGATTCATTTTGAGTGTTGAAATTTAAGCTGACCAAGCCCAGGAATTGTGCTTTCAGAAACCAATCTCCCCACTCCCATTTCCACCTCAATTAGCATCCCCCAGAGCCAGGTCTCTTTTTCAGTTATTATTCAGAGGAAAACCAAATGGTGCAAGTTTGTAGTGATCGTTTATGTCATATTTATTTTTTATGAATTATTCAGTAGTTTACCATCCAAATTTAGTTAACATGTTTGCTAATATGAAGGTGGGGAGGACTCAAACCTTCACATTTATTTATCTAATGGACACACCTAACTGAAAATAAAAGGTTCTTTATATAAGGGTTCTTTACTGTTACCAACAGTGGGTAGCAGAAAAGGATGACTATTTGTTATATTATATTACTATAACACTCATAATTGCCAAGTTGAATAAGACTATAAAAGGAGGAGGCCTGAATAAGAGAAAACTATGCTTTTGTAAAATAATAATGTGGGTCAATTTTTAAATAAGTCATGCAAATTGGATATTCAGGAAACTTTCCCCACTGGACTCTCCCAGGCAACATACTGAAACTTTGTCACTGCTTATCAAGTAACTATATTTTAGGACCTCCTTTAAAATAACTGGCAGAATCCACCTGAAATAGAAGGAAGGAAGGAGCTAGTGTTTTACACCTGTAGCTCTGACTGAGTTGATCCCTTTCTAACTGATGTAGATTTGCAGAAATTAGAGTCTGGAGATGCCATCACACTGTGCCCAGTTTTCTGTTAAGTTTTACAAGTAGTGAAAGCATGTCTGAAAGGATCAAAATAGAGATGAGTATGTTCTACTCTAAAAATATATATTTAAAGAAGTTTCTTTTCTCAGATGCTCAACATCACTCATTATCAGAGAAATGCAAATCAAAACCACAATGAGGTACCATTTCATGGCAGTCAGGATGGTTGCTACCCAAAAGTCTACAAGCAATAAATGCTGGAGAGGGTGTGGAGAAAAGGGAACCCTCTTACACTGTTGGTGGGAATGCAAACTAGTACAGCCGCTATGGAGAACAGTGTGGAGATTTCTTAACAAACTGGAAATAAAACTGCCATATGACTCAGCACTCCACTTCAGGGCACACACACAGAGGAAACCAGATCTGAAAGAGACACGTGCACCCCAGTGTTCATCGCAGCACTGTTGATAATAGCCAGGACATGGAAGCAACCTAGATGCCCATCAGCAGACGAATGGATAAGGAAGCTGTGGTACATATACACCGTGGAATATTACTCAGCCTTTAAAAAGAATTCATTTGAATCAGTTCAAATGAGATGGATGAAACTGGAGTCCATTATACAGAGTGAAGTAAGCCAGAAAGATAAAGACCAATACAGTATACTAACACATATATATGGAATTTAGAAAGATGATAATGATAACCCTATATGCAAAACAGAAAAAGAGACACAGATGTACAGAACAGACTTTTGGACTTTGTGGGAGAAGGCGAGGGTGGGATGTTTCAAGAGAACAGAATCAAAACATGTATATTATCTAGGGTGAAACAGATCACCAGCCCAGGTTGGATGCATGAGACAAGTGCTCGGGCCTGGTGCACTGGGGAGACCCAGAGGGATCGGGTGGAGAGGGAGGTGGGAGGGGGGATTGGGATGGGGAACACATATCCATGGCTGATTCCTGTCAATGTATGAGAAAAACCACTACAATATTGTAAAGTAATTAGCCTCCAACTAATAAAAAATAAATGGGAAAAAAAGTTTCTTTTCTCACATCTCTAGATTACCAATGGATTGCTTGCTAGAAAGTTTGAAAATTAAAATGAAAGGCATATTAAATAAAAGTGCAAGCTGTAATCCTATGCATGTTTGGTCATTTGTGGGTATGTGTACAAATTGTGTTAAAGTGGCATAGATCTTAAATATCATGATTTTTGTAATTTATATGGAAACACAAAAGACCATGAACAGCCCAAGCAATCTTGAGAAAGAAAAATGGAGCTGGAGGAATCAGAACCCTTGACCTCAGACTATACCACAAAGCTCTGGTCATCAAAACTGTGTGGTATTGGCACAAAAACAGAAACATATCCAGTGGAACTATGGAGCTACTCTCCAGTGTAACAAGATAGAGTATACAGAGATAAACCCGAGCACCTATGGTAACTTAATCTGTGACAAAGGAGGCAAGAATATACGATGGAGAGAAGACAGTCTCTTCAATAAGAGGTGCTAGGAAAACTGTACAACTGCATGTAAACAAATGAAATCCAAACACTCCCCATGACCACTCTCAAAAATAAACTCAAACTGAATTAAAAGTAAGATCAGATACTATGAAACTCTTAGAGGAAAACTTAGGCAGAGAGCTCTTTGACATAAATCACAGCAAGGTCTTTTTTGATTCTCCTCCTAGAGTCATGAAAATAAAAGCAAAAACAAGCAAATAGGGCCTAACTAAACTTAAAAACTTTTGCACAGCAAAGGAAACCATAAACAAGATGAAAAGACAGCCCTCAGAATGGGAGAAAATATTTGCAAATGAAGCAACTGACAAAAGATTAATCTCCCAGATATACAAACAGCTTATGCAGCTCAGTATAAAAAGCAAACAAACAAATGAACAGCCCAATCAAAGCATGGGCAGAAGATCTAAATAGACATTTTTCCAAAGAAGACCTACAGATGGCTGAATAGCACATGAAAAGATGCTCAATGTCACTTATTAGAAAAATGAAAATGAAAACTATAATGCAGTATCACCTCACACTTTTCAGGATGGCCATCATAAGAAAATCTACAAACAATAAATGCTGGAGAGGGTGTGGAGGAAAGGGAACCCTCCTCTTACACTGTTGGTGGAAATGTAAACTGGTGCAGCCACTATGGAGAGCAGTATGGAGGTTCCTTAAAAAACTAAAAATAGAGCTACCACATGATCTAGAAATCCCACTCTTGGTTATGTATTTAGAGAAAATCATAATTTGAAAAGGTACATGCATGCGTGCATGTTAAGTTGCTTTAGTCATGTCTGGCTCTGCAACTCCACGGACTATTGCCCACCAGGCTCCTCTGTCCATTGATTCTCCAGGCAAGAATACTGAAATGGCTTGCCATGTTCTCCTCCAGGAGATCTTCCCTACCCAGGGATCAAATCTGTGTCTCCTGCATTGGCAAGCAGATTCTTTACCACAGAACCACCAGGGAAGCCCACTATAGAATGTTACTCAACCATAAAAAAGAAGGAAATAATGCTCTTTGCAGCAACATGGATGAACCTAGAGATTGTTATAATAAGTGAAGTAAGTCAGAAAGAGAAAGAGAAATATCATATAACATTGCTTACATGTGAAATCTAGAAACAAGGATAAAAATGAACTTATCTATAAAACAGAAATAGTTAGAGATGTAAAAGACAAACTTACGGTTCCATGGGGGTAAGGGAAGGGAGGGATAAGTTGGAAGATTGGAACTGACATATACACGCTAGGATGGGCTTCCCTGATGGCTCAGTGGTAAAGAATCCCCCTGCATCCCCTGTGCAGGTTCAATCCCCTAGAGAAGGAAATGGCAACCCACTCCAGTGTTCTTACTGGGAAAATCCCACGGACAGAGGAGCCTGGCAGGCTACAGTCCATGGGATCGCAGAAGCGTCAGACATGACTTAGCAACTAAATAGCAAACATAGAGAATAGATAACTAATAAGGACCTATTGTATAGCACAGGGAACTATACTCAATACTTTGTAGTGGCCTATATGGGAAAAAGAATCTAAAAATGAGTGGATGTACTTATATGTATCACTGATTCACTTTACTGTACACAAACTAACACAACATTGTAAACCAAATATAGTCCAATAAAATTATAAAAAGTAATAAAATGTCATTTTTTGACATTTAATACGATAGAAGAGATCTCTCATCTTCATTGCATTACCTGCCTTCTTGGAATACAAATCCAAAATGGCAAGTTTAGGAATGCTTTCTAGAATGAAATTGTGTTTTGTGAGCCTGGATCATTTATACAAATTGGGCTGTATGCTGTGAGATGCATCTTACCATGATAAGATGTTTTATTTTATTCTCCCTAAAACAAAAATCTTAAATTTAAATTACTAAGAATGAGAGGTTGGTTGGGGATATTTTCCAGCTGTTTAGTTTCAAGACAGAAAGGGAAGTGCAGTTTATGGGCAAAAAAGTGAAAAAGGCATTTAAAATTCTGTTTCCTCATGAATGATGTCTCTGGGTCTTAAATGAGTAAGAATATGTTACATATTTAATATCCCTGATTTATAGTATTAGGATAAAGTAGTATATGTCAATCCAAATTATCTTGTCCCGTGATATAGCAAGAATGGTATTACAATTTCATAGTTTTCTTTTGTTAAGAAGTTGTCATACTTATTTGAATGTCTTTTCTGCCAACCATTTGCTAGGTGCTTTAATTATGTTTTCTCACTTAATCTTTGCAACACTATAATAGCAATTTTTGCAGCTGGCAGTTTAACAGGCTGAATTCTAAAACATAAACTCAGGAATAATAATTTCAGATTTAATTTTCTTCCTAGATTAGTGACACATTACACTTAATTAAATTGTTAAGTTTATCTTAAAATTATATTTTCTTTCCATGGAAACCATTTCACTTAGAGAAATAGGCACCTCCAGTTCTACCTCATGAGTTGCCCATGTGAAGTTTTATTTGTTGACTTGATTGAAATTGTAAGCCTATGAAAGCCTTGGCTAGAACTGGTCCTATGTGAATTGAGAGAAACATGGAATGCAAAGCTTTCCAAAGAAGCATAATCAATTTTAGAGGCAATTAATACAGTTGGACTAGAAATTAGCCTGGGAAGATTGAGCAATACCAAAACAATAATTATAGCTCTGTGTACTCACAATGTGTTTAGCAATATTAAATATATTATTGCTAATTATCATAAAGCCCCAGAAAGTTAGGTATTGTTATTCTCATCATATAGATAAAAAATGACCTAGAGGGATCAAGAATTTTGTTCGAGGTCACACAATTGGTAATAAACTTAGCTAGCAGTATACAGCTTCAACGGAGAAGGCAATGGCACCCCACTCCAGTACTCTTGCCTGGAAAATGCCATGGATGGAGGGGCCTGGTGGGCTGCATTCCATGGGGTTGCTACAAGTTGGACACGACTGAGAGACTTCACTTTCGCTTTTCACTTTCATGCACTGGAGAAGGAAATGGCAACCCACTCCAGTGTTCTTGCCTGGAGAATCCCAGGGCTGGGGGAGCCTGGTGGGCTGACGTCTATGGGGTCGCACAGAGTTGGACATGACTGAAGCGACTTAGCAGCAGCAACAGCAGCTTCAAGGATCCTTTACTGTCTCCCGTGTTTGTCGTCTCTTCTTTCATTGGTTATTAGTGGGAACATTTATTTTAAAAATAGAGATAATCTAGTCTTAATATTTGAAATAGCATATTTCAAAAACAGTGAGATAGACTGAGGATGAGAGAATCAATTCAATCTATCAAAACTCTGTTGAATGTGAAAATGGTAAAACAAAAATCCAGTGATATTACAACTAGTTCCATTAAGAGAGGTAAAGATTCAGGAGAGATTAAAGTTGTAATTTGGCAGTTGTAGCACCAACACAGATGAAATCTAGTCCCTATGTAACTTTATGCCTTGAATTATTTGATTTGCCGTCTATTTTGATTAAGTTATATCAAACAGTTGCCAAATCTCTTCTTCGGTGTATGCTGCACAGACAACTCGAGAGATAAGACTGGACAAGTGAAGCACTGAAGATAAATGATTGGATCTGGTTTCTACCCTGTCCATGAGGCAATCTGATTAACTGTGCAGAATATTTCTGCTTTTGTGATCACTGGGTTAGTCCTGGTGAAAGTCGCTCTGTCATGTGCGACTCTCTGTATAGTCCATGGAATTCTCCAGGCCAGAATTCTGGAGCGGGTAGCCTTTCTGTTCTCCGGGGGATCTTCCCAACCAGGATTTGAATCCAGGTCTCCTGCATTGCAGGCAGATTCTTTACCGGCTGAGCCACCAGGAAAACCCAAGCATACTGGAGTGGGTAGCCTGTCCCTTCCAGGAGCAGGTGCTATAAACACAATACAAACTCCTACAGGATACGTGTGGTTAATACAAATACTTTAAACATGTTGATGCAATGAATAGGTGTTAAGCTGTAAGTACTGTGACTGAGCACCACAACTGCTTATTTACATTGCATTGTAAAACATGATGTGGCATGAATGCCATGTGCCATCTTTTTTTTTTTTTTTTTAAGTATCCTGGGGAACGTTGCCAAACCACATGCTTTAATTTGGATTACTCTAGAAGCAGACCTATGACAATACGAAGCACCTGGAAGGTGATTCCAGGAGGCACCAGTAGGGAAGGGCAAAAGTGAGAGAAAGGAGAAAATGTAGGGTTCATAAATCAAATGATTCCGGTTAGGAGTCCTTGGATGAATCTCACTAAGAAACTCTGGATGATGTTGTGAGTAACCCTCAAAGCTGTCCTCCCACCCCCGCCCAAGATCTGAGAATACGAAGTTATTTTCCTCTAAATCCTGTTGTCATTCATTTAGGGCTGCTTCTAGTGATGTTACAGACTTAGCACTAACAGCTTACCTGTGTGGGTCAAGAATCTTTGTGCAATGAGAAAAATCTTTGGGCAGAGAGTTGCACGTGTTTGGCATAAAACGCCATTGGAGAGTAAGAAGCCGAGAAGTGATGGCCCAGGGCTCAGGAATAGGGCACCAACTACATCTGAAAGTCAGGTAACTCCTCTAACACATAGGTAATGTCTAGTAAGTCTTTTATTTGTTACATATTTATTCAAATATGCTATGTTTCAAAATTTACTAAGAACTTACCCATCTCCTATCCCCAGTGAGCTGAATTAGGTGCTGGGAGATTAAAAGCAAAGAAGAAACATTCTCTGTCTATAAAAAATCACCAGCTATAATAGTCCAAAGTTCCCTGGTGGCTCAATTGGCAAAGAATCTGCCTGCCATGCAGGAGATTCTGGTTTGATCCCTGGGTTTGGAAGATTCCCTGGAGAAGGAAATGGCAACCCACTCCAGTATTCTTGCCTGGGAAATCCCATGGCAGAGGAGCCACAGTCCATGGGGTCGCAAGAATCACATACAACTTAGTGACCAAACCACCACCAGACCTAGAAGAGTTGCTCATTTTTTTTTCATTTTTCTCTCACATAATCTGAATTAATTTGAACCAAATAAGTGGTAGGGTGGTGTTTTAGACAATGTCAACATGTCACATCACCAGTAGGATTTCTTGAATCAAGGGCAAAGAGTTACTGCTACTTTGCCATTGAACACTGCATTACATTCTCTTTCTCTCTCCTTTTTAAAAATTACATTCAGAAAAATGTATTTTTTCCCCTGACTTTAAACTCCTATGCAATTATTGCACCCTTGTTGATATTTCACTGTTACATCCACGTACCCCAAAGAATAATTACAAAAATACAATGTGAAAAAAGAGAAACATCATTGTTTTAATTGGTGGGGGTTAATCAAATCATAAACCCACTACATATTAACCTCAATGAACTGTTTCAGACTCTCACCTCCATAGTTGATAGAAAGGTAACCTGAGCTCTCCTGTGAGGGCTGTTCATATCCATTAATTGTTACAATACAAGATACACGGGGTCTCAGCTGGTTGCCATTTCTTCTGTATTTGAAATGTGCTTCTCAGCAGAGATCCGAGAACACCATTGGGACTCATTTGAGTCTGACTTTCACATTAATTTTGCTGTGCTGTGAAGAGCAAAGGCAAAATCAATGTCCATCAGTGATTATTCAAGGTAAAATATCTAGTGATATTGAATACCAATGGCAGCACCAGGCATAAAATTTACTTAAGGTTTGTTGAGTTGACAGCCATTTATTCCAGTCCTGCTTCATTTTCCACATTGCACATATTTTTTAGGAAAATAAAACAGTTACAAGGAAAAAAAGAAATTCTACTTACTGACTCAATTTGCCAAAAACCAGATCTATTTCAGAATGGTAGAGAAGAATTAAAGTTGTAGGATTTTATAAACCTAACTAAGAATAATATCTTTCCAACTGGCAGAAGCCAAGTATTTCAGAATGCATATTGACATAAAACCACGTGGCTCAATTAAATTTTCATAATGAAGATTCTTTGTAACTTGTGACTTAGCATGAAAAAAAGAAGAGCCTAGAGCTATTTCTTGGTTCTTGAATAAATATTCTTAAGCTAAACACATGCTCATGGCAAAAGAGTAATAATACATCTGGGTTTAAAAGTTTGTTTCAACTGTTAGGTTGAAATTCAAATATGTTCTCAATGCTATGTTATGTTTTTGAAAAAATTACAAATGGAAAACAAAGAATAATAGTGGGACTTCCCTGGAGGTCCAGTGGTTAAGACTCTGCTTCCAATGCAGGGGGTCAGGGTTCATTCCCTATCAGGGAACGAAGATCCCACATGCCAAATGGCATGACCAAAAAATAAAATGTAATAAGAATAATAGCAGGAAAATATTAAAACCTTCTTTTATTTTTATCAAACCTGATGCTCCAATGCAACATTTTGGTTAAGTGATGGTAGAAGAGGGATGGGAGGAGGGTCTGCAATTAGTGTTTGGGCCGCTAGCAACTTCCAAGGCATTCTTTCCAGTCATGTTGATGGATCAGATTATCACATGCATCATTTCTGTCCTTTCCATTATCTCAATCAACACTGTTGCACAGGAGAGAAAAGGAAAAAAACAAACCCAAAACATTCAGGCTTTTCTTTGTCTTTCTGACAGCAAACGATCAGTCTGAGTTGTCTGTTTTTTAATGGCTATTCTGTCACAGTGCGTGCAATACTTGGCATCTCATATGAGCATTATCCTCCTTGATATTATCTTCCAAGATATGGATTCCAAGGATTATCTTCCATTTTTACTCCACGGTATTTTGTAATTTCACAAGAGAAATTTAGAATTTAACCCTGAGGAATATCTGCTTCCCTGTTTGTTCAGGTGACTGACTCCAGGAGGCCAGGTGCAACGTGCTGAAACAGAGAAAGCTTTATCCTTTCCACATTATCTCCTTCTTTCAAGAGCCTGAGATTCAACTTGATTTCTAGGTTGATGCAGTAGGGATGAGGATGAACTCGAATGGGTGATTCTGAGGTCATGGGAGAAAATCTGAAGTTTAGGAACTCTGGTCTGTTTCCAGGTCAATGTATACCTGTCCTGTGTTAGGTCTAAGCCTTCACTGGGGCCAGTATTCCTTCAGAGCATGTGATGATTATGGCTATTGTTGTTGTTGTTGTTTCGTCACTCTGTCGTGTCTGACATTTTACCCCGTGGACTGTAGCCCGCCAGGCTCTTCTGTCCATGGCATTTCCCAGGCAAGAATACTGCCGTGGGCTGCCATTTCCTCCAGGGGATCTTCCCAACCTGGGGATTGAACCCATGTTTCCTGCATTTCAGGTGGTTTCCTTACCACTGAGCCCTGGGGAAGCTCTGTATTTGGCTATAGAACCCATATACTTGGTGCACACGCGCTTGAGTAAGAAAATAGCAGTAGATGATGGAAGGGGCCCAGATTACCAGGTCTAGTGTAGTGTTCAGGCTACAGGCACTTGGGAATGTATGCTCAGTTGATACTGAGATGACTGAAATAATACTCTGCCTTCAAGGAGTTCACAACACTGTGAGGGAAACAAGTAGGTGCTAAAATAGCTATAGCTTAGAATAACAAGGTAATGACAACTGCTATCTATGATAAAGAGAGAAGAAATGAATTCATAGATTTCCCAAAGCCTGGGAGACTTTACTTTGGGGAATGAAGTGGAAATATGCCAGAAAATGGCAGCCTCCTTTCACACGGCTGCATTTAAAGGATAGACCTTCAGTCTCTGTATTCTTCTTAGAAAAAATTACGACCCAAGGACTGAAGTTGTTGCTAGGTAGATTCCTGGGTAAGTTTAAAGTCAAGGTTTAAAGGGGTGATATGAGCAACCTATACACTATTAAGTTTTCTACACACTATGAATCCAGTACATCTTTTTGCAGAAAAAAAATATTTTTTGCCTTCTATGCTTGATTGTCAGTTAGGGCATGGGGCAAGTTTATTTTTATTATTTGATTTTCATGCCTAGCACAGCACCTGGAATAAAGAGAAGGCTCCATAAACATGTAGTCACTGAATAAATAAGAGTCAGGAGGAGACAGTTTATGTCTGGGAATTCACATCTCAGTTTTGTTGCTAATTATTCTCGTGACCTTGCCAATCTGCTTTAGCAACTTCGGTTTTCATTATGTGTAAAATGAGGGGTACAACTATTTGTGTCCCAAGTAGGAGCAGTATTCAATAATTTATTGCATTCATTTTGCCTGTTCTTGGAATTCCGTATAACTAGAATCATGCAGTTTGTACTCCTTTGTCTCTGACTTTTTTCTCAAAATGAAGTCTTGAGATTCATCTGTGTTGCTGATGTATCAATAGTTTGCTACTTCTTAAAATTGCAAAATAGTATTCCATTGTATTAATAAACCGTAATATATCAAACTGTGAATATGCTATTCATACAATGTAAATCAGTGTATGAGTCAGTCAATAATTCATACAATGTATATTCATGTGTGAATATGCCATTCTGCTGTTATAAACATTTGAGTTGCTTCCCACTTCTTAGCTATTATATATAAATCTGTACTAAATGTAAATGTATATATATGTCTGTGTGTTTGCATTTTCTAAATGCCTCCTCAACTTACTTTTGTCTGACTCCCCAAAATTCAGTCTGTTTGATATTGGAGATATTTACTCTGCAATTCCCCATTGCCACACAAACATACAATGTCTATTCTTTTCTCTGAGTTTGTTCAGATAAAATTTGAATACATGGACTCTCCATCAATTAAACAAGTGGACATGATTACTTTTCACTCAAGACATATTCTGCAGGAGCAACACTGCATGTGTTCAGCAAAGATAAGCTCTTTCTTGTGACAGCTTCCATCAGGTTCTCATCAGATAGCTCTATCTTCTTGTCATTGTTGTCAGTTATTGATGGTTCAGCATCCAACCTTCTTGGAGGAACCAATAGTAGGCTCAGTGGCTGGCGTATAATATTTATATGGGAACTGATGTCAAAGTTTCTGACATTGGACACTCCAACAGTTTCTTTGTGGAGTCTTGCTACAGAATAGAAAAACCATGCCACCAAAAATGCCCGGTGGCTATGGTCTCATAGATCAGAATAGGCATGAAGTGTAACTGTTCCTCCAATAGCTATCAATAAAAGGGAGTGAAAAGGTAGACAATTGGCCTGAATTCAAATGACTGGTAAGCTTTGAAGTAGGCTGATTGATCGTTATATCAGTCTGAACTATAGATTGATGTAATGAGAGGGTGGACCATTGGAATTTAAGATAAAGTATCATCTCTAGGCCAGAATAACCACTGTAGATTAATACTATTATGTTGTCTTGATTTTTTCTTGAGATAATTCTCTAATATCTTCTACATTAGAAGCCCATTCATATTCTTGGTTCCAGAGAAGTTTTGGGGGACAGAAAGTAGGGAGGGTATAACATCTAAATTCTTTACACATATAAATGTTTAGCACATGTATATCCCCCTCATCACACATGGATATTTGTGCAGAAGCTGAAAATTTGTCAGGTGTCTGCAACTTGTTTGTTAATGACCACAATGAAGTGGGCAGCATGGTTGCTGAAGTCTGTGCCAAGTCTGAACTTGTTTATTTTTGATCCTTTATTTTCCTCTTTCTTTCCTCAGATATGTATTAATTAGTCAGTGCAAAGTCAAATAAAATCACCAGGGAAAAACCCATGTAGTTGACTGTTATTAGCATGTCCAGATAGAGGTCTGTCTTCTTAACTAAAATATAGGTTCCCATAATGTAGAAACTTGAGCATAGTAGGGCCTGAAGGAATAGTCTGGCCATGGTGTTCATCTCTATATTCTTCTTCTTCTTCTTCCCATCATCACCTTCTATCACCTCTCCCCACATCCTTCCAAAGCTGTAGAATTGGAGCAGTCACCATCTATGAAAACTATAAGCTCCAAGCAGAGGCCAGTAATGCCAAGGCAAGTTTCCCAGTCCTCACTTAGAAAAACACAAAATGACATTGTTAACTGGGGAGCAGATATCTGGAAAGTTGTGCCAATATTCCCTTATCTAACTGGCCTTTCAAAATTGAATGCACTCGCTGGAACGGCTGGATCAGATACTGTCAGTCTTCACATTCTGGGGGAGATGATTTCAGGACTTTTCAGTCAGTCTCTGTTCAGCTCCGATTATATCAAATTTAAAAGAAGGTGAAACCAACCACCATAGTTTCATTCCACTTCATTGACTGATATGTGAACTCCATTATGACAATCTCCTTTATTTTTCATCTAGAAATTTTCATCAGACTTAAGGCAGAGCTAATCAGTTCCTAGACAAAGCAGTTAGTTACTGTGAGACTCTAAGATGAAAGACGCTATAAAAATGTATAATGATAATAATTAGAATCATAATATTAATGACAGTGGAATTAACACTTCGACCTTCATCTTCTTCTACAGGTAAAAACATCAGAATCTGAGCATCATCCCTAAAGGTAGAGCTGAAAAGGGCTTTTCCATACCTTCTCAAAAGCAATTAATTTTTACATCAGAAAGGATGATTAGAATTCACAATAGTTATAGAATATAATATTAATTTTCAAGGAAACCCTGGCCAACGATTCAAAATAACTCTTGAAAGTCACTACTGACATCATCTTACTATTCTGTAGAGGTAGGTGGGAAATAGTTGGTACTTCATTTGAGTTTTTTGATAAATAAATGAACAAGCAATGATGAAAGTATTGAGTACATGCTTTATAGTAGCATTTAAGTGCCTAAAATGTTTGCTCTTAGCATTCACATTGTGGCAAATTTGGAAGACAAGTATTAGAATACATTACAAAAGAAAAATCATCATAACCTAATTTACTGTTCAGAAGAAACTGACAAGATGGCTCATTTCCTTCTAGCCTTCTTTTTCCTAAGCATATTAAAAGTAATAATAATAATAATAACTGTGATAAACTCAGTACAGTTTTCTATACTGCTTATTCTAGTTAACCAGTCTTCAATTGTTAACTGAGTTCTTTGGATTCTAAGGATCAGAAACCAATTCAGTTCACTTAAAGGAAGCAAGACAACCAACAAAAAACCAACTACAACGGAGGTTTTGCATTCTTGACTGGCAGCTTCGACCTGGATTTGGAACTGAGAGCTGTCAGAGGTTGAGGAAGCACTAGTCAGTTTTTCTCTCTCTGTCTTAACTTTGCATTCTATGCCTTCTCTTCTTTCTGTGAGTCTTCTCTTTCCCCTTCATCACCTGGCTCATCCTTATGGTGGTCTCTAGAAAAAGGCCCAGAAGAAGCCAGTCTGGTTGGCATGCTTATTTACCATTTCCCTCATTGAGTAAGAGAGAGATACCACTTGTGTGCTATCCTTTAGCTATTTATGGGTCCCCCTAGGATCAAACTCCATCTCTAGTTCAGATTGCCTGATGTGATTTCATTAAGTGAATATGTTTGGCCAAGGCACTTTCTACTAAAAGACAAATTGAATGGATATGTTCAGTATATATCATGTATCAGGTCATTGCAAGTTTTTTATTAACATTCATTCATTCAGCATATATTTATTGAGTGTCGACCATGTGCCAACATTGCTGTAGGTGCTGAGGATACATCAATAAATAAACAAGAATCTTGATTTTCATGGGCCTGAGATTCTACTGGGCAGAGACCAATAGTAAGCAGAATGAATGAATAAATAAATAAATAACATAGTGTGTTAGATTGTGATGAGTGTTAAGGAGAAAAATAAAATAGGGTAAGATGTTATGGAGGAAAAAAGGAGGGAGAAAAAGTGTCTACATTGGTGAGGGTGGGGCAATTGTTTGCAGTTATAGGTTGGTCAGGGAGGTGTTCTATGAGATGAAATTAGACTCAAGATTTGAAGAAGGTAAAGGAGTGAGCCATATAATTTAAATTATATTTTTATTGCTTTTGTTATAATGATAAATATAACAATATAATGTAATATACCTTTGTACCAATTATTAAAATTCATTAAACAGTTTGGTTCCCAGGGTCATTCTAAGCATACTCTGCCTATTTCTCAATTCTCAGACCACCTCTCCGAGTTAGGTACTGTTACTCCTATTTCACAGGCTTCCCAGGTGGCGCTAGTGTAAAGAACCTGCCTGCCAATGCAGGAAACATAAGAGATGTGGGTTTGATCCCTGTGTTGGGAAGATCCTCTGGAGGAGGGTATGGCAACTTACTCCAGTGTTCTTGCATGGAAAATCCCACGGACAGAGGAACCTGGCAGGCTACAGTCAATGGGGTCGCAAAGAGTCAGACACTGATGTGACTTAGTATGCATGCACTCCTATTTCACAGAGGAGGAAGTGAAGCAGAAACAGGCTTGGCTGCTTGCCTGTCTTCAAGTTAGTAAATGAAGGAGCTTGAACTTAATGGATTCTGGAGCCCTGGTCCTATGTGCGGCTGCTGCTCTTCCAGTGACATACTATACTATTCATTGTTTTAAACTTTTTGTTTTGTGTTGGGATATAGCTGATTAACAATGTTGTGTTACAATGTTCTGCTGAACAGCAGGGACTCAGCCATGTGTAAACATGTATCCATTCTCCCTCAAATTCCCCTCCCATCCAGGTTGCTACATAACATTGAGCAGAGTTGCATGTGCTCTCCAGGTCTTTGCTGGTCATTTATTTTAATTTGATGACATACTAATTTAAAAAAATCAAATAAGTCCACAACTGTACAAAGAAGAAAGATAAATACAACAGAAATTTTCCATCCCGGGTATGCAAAAATGGTGCATTTTGATTAATATCCTGCTCAGATAACTTTCTAGGTCTTCTTAAGCACATCTAAGATGGTGCACAGCTCACCTAAGGAAAACAGTACTGGGTATTCTGTGCTGTAAACTGCCTTCCGGCTCAAAATTACATCGTGTACATATTTCCAAGTCAATAGATATAGATCTATGTCGTTATTTTTGTAGAATTTTGAATATTTCATCTTATGGATACATTGCTTTTTAGTCAGTCAGTTTTTTTCCATCACTGACCATTTAAGTTAGAGAAGCCAGTCTGTGTTCATATCTACCCTCACTCTTTCTCTACCCCTTTGAATAGCTGATATGAATTACTAAAAGAACAATATGGCCCTTCAGCAATTAATACCCATGGTGAAGATCACTAGAATGAAGAGATGCAATTTTCATAGACTCCTACAGGAATAAATGCTTATGACTCCCATAACCAGTGTTGTAGGAATTTTTTCATTCAGGACATAGAAGTTGACTTTTCCATTTGTAGAATATGTTGATTCCCGTTATGGGGTTTGAGCAATTCAGTTGATGGTAGGATATTGAAATGCAGTGGCACATCACCTCCTCTGGAAAACATTCTAGGATATCTTCATTAAGGTGGTATCTTTTCTTTCCTGTAATTCTCTATCCTTATCATTCCCTCATCCCACACATTCCATACTTTAGTTACTTCTCTTCTCTGTTCTCTCCACTACCGATGAGATCATTAAATGAAAAACACATTCCCTTAACTTCTGTGTCTTCCAAACAAAACTCACTATTTCTGCCATCTAATACAGGGAATGCTCAAACTACTGCACAATTGCACTCATCTCACACGCTAGTAAAGTAATGCTCAAAATTCTCCAAGCCAGGCTCAGCAATACGTGAACTGTGAACTGCCACATGTTCAAGCTGGTTTTAGAAAAGGCAGAGGAACCAGAGATCAAACTGCCAACATCTGCTGGATCATCGAAAAAGCAAGAGAGTTCCAGAAAAACATCTATTTCTGCTTTATTGACTATGCCAAAGCCTTTGACTGTGTGGATCACAATAAACTGTGGAAAATTCTGAAAGAGATGGGCATACCAGACCACCTGATATGCCTCCTGAGAAACCTGCATGCAGGTCAGGAAGCAACAGTTAGAACTGGACATGGAACAACAGACTGTTTCCGAATAGGAAAAGGAGAATGTCAAGGCTGTATATTGTCACCCTGCCTATTTAACTTATATGCGGAGTACATCATGAGAAATTCTGGGCTGGAAGAAGCACAAGCTGGAATCAAGGTTGCCAAGAGAAATATCAATAACTTCAGATATGCAGATGACACCACCCTTATGGCAGAAAGTGAAGAGGAACTAAAAAGCCTCTTGATGAAAGTGAAAGAGGAGAGTGAAAAAGTTGGCTTAAAGCTCAACATTCAGAAAATGAAGATCATGGCATCTGGTCCCATCACTTCATGGGAAATAGATGGGGAAACAGTGAGAGACTTTATTTTTTTGGGCTCCAAAATCACTGCAGATGGTGATTGCAGCCATGAAATTAAAAGACACTTACTCCTTGGAAGGAAAGTTATGAATAACCTAGACAGCATATTAAAAAGCAGAGACATTACTTTGCCAACAAAGGTCCATCTGGTCAAGGCTATGGTTTTTCCAGTGGTCATGTATGGATGTGAGAGTTGGACTGTGAAGAAAGCTGAGCACAGAAGAATTGATGCTTTTGAACTGTGGTGTTGGAGAAGACTCTTGAGAGTCCCTTGGACTGTAGGGAGATCCAACCAGTCCATCCTAAAGGAGATCAGTCCTGGGTGTTCATTGGAAGGACTGATGCTGAAGCTGAAACTCCAATACTTTGGCCACCTTATGAAGAGTTGATTCATTGGAAAAGACCCTGATGCTGGGAGGGATTGGGGGCAGGAGGAGAAGGGGACAACAGAGGATGAGATGGCTGGATGGCATCACCAACTCGATGGACATGAGTTTGAGTCAACTCTGGGAGTTGGTGATGGACAGGGAGGCCTGGCTTGCTGTGATTCATGGGGTCTAAGTGTCAGACACGACTGAGCAACTGAACTGAACTGAATACAGGGAAGGGGAAGGAGAGGGTGGGACAAATTGAGAGAGTAGGGCTGACATATGTACACTACCATGTGTAAAATAGACAGCTAGTGGGAAGCTGCTGTAAGCACGGTGCTTTCTGATCACGGAGGTGGGTGAGATGGGGGATAGGTGGGAAGGAAGATCAAGAGGGAGGGGATATATGTATACCAATAGCTGATTCACATTATTGTACTGCAGAAATTAACACATTGTAAAGCAATTATCCCCCCAATTAAAAAATACAATGCTTTAGAAGAAGAGAAAAGAAGACTTCAAGAGGAGATGAAGAGCAGCTTAGCTTAGTTACCAGAGATGGACAATAGGCTGAAACTGAAGGATGGAAGAAATAGGAAAGATTAAGGAGAGGAGAGATGAAAAGCTGGAAGACAACATATGTGACCAAAAATAGTGATATATTGATATTGTCAAATGAACAATATCTTCCAATAAAGTGCATTTAATATAATTTGAGAAGAATAAAATATTTATGCAAAAGACAATATATCCATTTACTGAATTGCAAACAATATTACAAAAACTATTTACAGAGTTTTTATAGACATTTAATATCTATAAAAAGCTTGTTGTCTCTGACTTTAAAAGCTGTATATTCAATTTCATGATACTCTGGTTATATTTGATTCCTTTAAGGTATATTTTGAGGGTCTATTCTTTGTATACCAGTGATATATTAGATAATGGACATTTAGATGTGAATACTTCAAGTCTTTCTCTCAAGGAGCACACAGTCGGATAAGATATTTGAAGTATGGTATGAGAAATACAATTGTGGAAACATGTTTATTATACAAATCCATATATTGTACAAGAATCTCAGAGGAGAGACTTCTTCAGAAGTGCTCAGAAGCTCTTGATAGAGTTGTAATAGGAGTATGTGGCAAGGAGAGAGAGAAAAGCAAATGAGGCTTCAGGCGGCAGGTGACAGGTCATGGAAGATTTCCTGGACCAAGTTTGAGCTCTACCCTGCAGATGGATGATAAAAAGTCAGAGAAGGGATGACTCTTAACTTCTTAGAGCCTGTTAGGCTGACTAGACATTGGTACATTAGAGGAAGGACACAGAACAGTTCAACAGAGCAGCTACTTCTTTATGCTAAACGAACCTTTGGGGCAAGGGAATCTTAACATAAAAAGAACAGAGCTGCCCAACTGTTGAATTTCCCTCACCAGTACAGGTTGACATCTTTGGCAGGGTGGGTGGGGGTGGTGTTCTACAAATTAAAAGGTCTACAAATGATACCTCTGAAGCCCAAACTGGTTAAGTGAGAAAGACTGGACTTACTTTGGGGTAAGTTTTATAAGCTCACTTACCCTCAGGGCTGAAGGCTGCCCAGTCTATAGACTGGTCTATAAGACCCCACCCTAGAACAGGCTACGGGGCTCCTTCTCACCCAGGCAGGTCAGCTGCTTCTAAGAGGGTGCATCTCAATATGAGATCATTTCAGAATTTGAAAAGTTCTACAGGTTGAGTCAGAGTCCTGTTCAATCTAATATACTCATCGGCTTTAGTTCTTTCCTCCTGAAACCCATAGCTCATAACACATTTTGTTCTCCAGGATAAATGTCCCTAGGTCCTTCAGTTATCATGGTGTCCCCGGGTTTTACATTCTCCTTCCATCTTTGTTCCTATGACCTTCCCTATGACTTTCCTCTGGTTTTGTCTTGTTTTGGTCATGTGCCTTTTAAATAGTGAGATCCAGAATAGGACGTTTAAGATGAAAATTTTACTATCATTGGACATCTTCTCCCAGGTGGGCTTTTGGTTCCTGGATGATAATGCTGCAAATATGTGACCCCTGGGAGACCAGTATCCAGAAATCTGGGTGGCAGCAGGGACTCCCTTTTAAAAAGCCCTAGGCAGAGAGGGGTCCAGTTATCTCGACCCATTTCAGTGAAAATTGTTATTTCACGGCTTTCTATTGCCGTGAAATAACAATCAGAAGCTGGGATGAGGCATACGACTTCCCCTGCCCAGGTGTCCCAATGCAGCCCTGCAGAAACCAATTATGCTAATAATATTCTCATCCTAAAAAGATGTGTGATTGCCGGTTATTTTGTTTTGAGCGGATGCAATTTTATTCCATAGGGAAAGTTTTTCATGCAATTTTGTTGTTTCTCTTTCCTCAAGAATGGATCTCAAATGACCCTAAGTCCCAGGTACAGGGAAGTTTTTGAAGACGAGAGTGTAGGTACCAGCCTTTGCCCTAAGCTGCTTTCAGCCTCTAGCGAGTTAGCCTAAGTGCTGGGATTTCAGCTGCCCCGTCTCACCCTGCCCCAGCCTCACCGAGCTCCTTAGTCATCTTCAGTCTGTATGCAGACTTGGAACACAAAGGCTGGTCCTTTGCGGCTCAGCATCGCATCCTGCTCATGAACTTCTGGTGGGATCGTTCAAGCTGAGGCTGGTTCGAACTCATGCACCACCATCGGGGGAAGAAGCTTGCTCCCCTGTCCAGGTGTTACCCCTGTCAAATCAAAAGACGCCAATTCAAGCCCAACACAAAACAACCTCAGCACTGTCCCCACCTCGAGCCCACTCCCACCCCTTTAGGAGTGACGCCATCGCCATCAAACGCCTTTGCTTCCTCAGAGTGATTTCCAGGAACCTCCAGAGCCATTTTTTTTTTTTCCTAATTTGAAAAACCTCACCTCATCTAGCTTTTTGATCAGCACTTTGAAGCCCCTGCAGATGAGTCTGAAGGATTTAACAGCTAGTCCTCCTTGACCTCACTTTGGCAGGTAGGTGGCAGTGTTTGGAAAATACTCAAGCCTGGCTTACCTCTTCCCAGCAAATTTGTTTTAAAGTGGCCCCCTCCCAACCCAGTGAATGACAAAGGAGCCTACACACAAATGATATGAATTTTATATGTGGAATACATTAACACCTCTCACTAATGGAAAAAAAAATCTACCTGTGGGGAAAACAGTGGCCAGAGCCGTCAGCTTTTATTACTTTCTAGACAAAGAAATGATAAATTTGTGAGGAACTGGCAGGACAAAGAAATGTAAACTTGGGTGTTTAGTGAATCTAATCAGAGTTTGGGCTTGGGATAGTAAGTTAAAGAAGAGCACGGTTTGTATAGATAGACTTCTTGGGCTGAATTCCCCATCTCTTCTTCCTTCCTACCCTGCAGGGAGGGTGGTTTTCTCATACAAGGTTTATTTCCTGCTTTCAGGGAGATGAAGGAGAAGGTCAGAGTAGCCCTCTTGTGTTGACTATTTCTTAAGGAAAAAAAGTAGTAGTCCCTCAGTTGTGTCCAACTCTTTGTGACCCTATGAACTGTAGCCCTCCAGGCTCCTCTGTCCATGGGATTTCCCAGGCAAGAATACTGGAGTTGGTAGCCATTCCCTTCTCCAGGGGATTTTTCTGATCCAGGGATCGAACCTGGGTTTCCTGCATTGCAGGCAGATTATTTACTGCCTGAACCACCAGGGAAGCCCATTTCTTAAATAACCCTATTTTGAAATGACCAACGTGCCATTTTTGCTTATTTTAGGACAGACTGCTCTGAGGCCCGACAAGTGGAACCCAGGTTTCTAGACTATGTATCATTCTTGTATAGAGTCAGTGTATTTTGAAGATAGAACTCATTAAATTCTCCAAATGATACAGGTGGCAGATTGCTAACAACTAGTTAATGATTGGAGGAAAATGGCTCATAGAAATTGAGGTGACTAGCTAACAGTAACATGGGAAGACAATTAAAATCAAGAATCTAGGTCTTCTGATTCTTGCTTATGTGTCACCATTTCTATGAGCGTTCTAGTTATATTTTTCTTCATTTCTAGGGTGACTAAATGCCTACTTTTGCTTAGGACAGTCTTACTTAACACTTGTTTTGTCCCAGAATAATCATGAAACACCCCTTTTCACATTCAAAAGAGAAGGGTCTGGAAAATTAAAACTACTTGATGAATCACCATCTGACATGTTTTTTGTTTATTGTTTATCTCACTCACTAGAATGTCAGATCCAGACAGCTGGGACTTCGGGTGTTTTGTTCACTGTAGTCTTGTCAGTACCTTTAACTGGTGCTGACACAGTAGATGTTCAGTAAATATTTGTTGGTTTAATTTAAAAAGAATATTACCATTGTTGGTATGAAAGTGAGACATCCACAACCCTCAGGGGTTAAGAAGGAAAAATTAGACATTGCTACATTTGCATGTTGGATATAGATCTAAGGAGAGAGGAGCTTTTCAAAGGTAATTTTCTGTGCGATGTTAGCCTTTATTCGATGCTGACCTTTGAGCTACGGGCAATGAGAGGCGGCTTTTATAAGTCTCCCTTCCATAAAGCTGATTTTCTAGGCATGAAGTTGCCAGCAGGGGCTGGTAAATAACAGCCAAGCTTTTCTCCTATTCCCTTCACTCTCCCTGACATCTCACGAAGCACTCTCTTGTTTGATCAATTTTTTCCCACCTAGTAAGGAAGAAACCCACAGAGGCTGCCTCAGCAAGACTCCCAGAGGCTCCAAATGAATATCGAATGGCTCCCTACAAGCTCTCTAGTCTGGTAAAGCGTAACATGAGTCAAAAAGTTCTGAGAAGGTTGGCAAGAGGAGAAAGAGAAGGATCATATCCTGGGTTTGGGGCAGATTTTCTTGGGCCACATTTTAAAATTACATTCTAGTGGGACTGCTGCTGCTAAGTCACTTTAGTCGTGTCCAACTCTGTGCGACTCCATGGACGGCAGTCCACCAGGCTCCCCCGTCCCTGGGATTCTCCAGGCAAGAACACTGGAGTGGGTTGCCATTTCCTTCTCCAATGCATGAAAGTGAAAAGTGAAAGTGAAGTCGCTCAGTCGTGTCTGACTCTTAGCGACCTCATGGACTGCAGCCCACCAGGCTCCTCTGTCCATGGGATTTTCCAGGCAAGAGTACTGGAGTGGGGTGCCATTGCCTTCTCCTCTAGTGGGACAGTCTCAATCAAACTTCCAGGACATGTCTTAGACAGCATTATTTGCACTTATTCATTTGCATTTGTTGTTTTTGAAAGCACTCAGTTTTTGTTTTCAGGTTCTTTTTCAGTCATTCAGTTCAGTTCAGTCGCTCTGTCATGTCCGACTCTTTGCGACCCCATGAATCGCAGCATGCCAGGCCTCCCTGTCCATCACCAACTTCTGGAGTCCACCCAAACCCATGTTCATTGAGTCGGTGATGCCATCCAACCATCTCATCTTCTGTTGTCCCCTTCTCCTCCTGCCCTCAATCTTTTCCAACATCAGGGTCTTTTCAAATGAGTCAGCTCTTCGCATTAGGTGGCCAACATATTGGAGTTTCAGATTCAACATCAGTCCTTCCAATGAACACCCAGGACTGATCTCATTAAATATGTTTATTTCTCCAGCAACTACTATGTGCCAGACGCCATGACAAATGTTTAGAATATAAACATGAACAGGAAAATAATAGTTTTTCTCTGATGAAATTTACATTACGCACACATACACAGACATAGTGAGAGAAGCAGAGTGCAGGTGAAAGAGGTTGAATAGGTATTGATTGTGTTTACTACTTTGAAGGAAGTAGAAAGGTGCAGACACAAGCATATTCAGAGGCTCTTTCTTTCCTCCCTCCTTCCCTTCCTTCCTCTTTCAAAGCTGTAAAGCTGTATTAGCAATTGATATGATTGTTTATGTAGAAAAACCCATGGTATTTGCAGAAGAAACCTTAGACAAGTGAGTTTAGCATAGTTCTAATGTATGCACTAAAGATATAAAACTCGTGATCCTACTTTTGTAGAGAAAATGTATATGATTTTAAAAAGGCCAGAAAAACATGGTTCTCTATGAGTGACTTTTGCATCTTTCTTTTTAAAATTTTATTATTTGTCCATCTGTATTTTTTAATGCATCTTTCTCTATTCACCATTCTTGACACTCAGTGGGACTTTTCAATCAGAATATTCTAGGATTTTTTAGAAACAGAGGTTCAATTGGCATATAATATGTTGGTTTCAGGTGTACAACATAATGATTCAGTATTTGTCTATAGTTGATCTTTGAACAACATGGGTTTGAACTGTATTGGTTCATTTATATGCTTTTTTTTTCAATAAATACAATACAGCATTGTACTGTATTTTTGTAAATTGGCAACTGAGCTTGATTGAATACATGCATGTGGAACTGAGGATACAGAGGACAAAGCATGAAGTTACACTTGGTTTTTCTACTGTGAAGAAGGGTTGATGTTCAGAATCTCTGAGTTATTCAAGGGTCAACGGTACAGTGCAAAATGGTCTAGTTAGTTAACATCAATCATCATATATAGTTACAAAAAATTTTTTTTTCTTGTGATGAGGACATTTAAGATGTACTCTCTTAGCAACTTTCATATCCTTTCTCCTGTGGGTCTTCCTGGGTCTCTTGCATTACGGGAAAGATTGAGGTGACTGAATCTTTACTGTCTGAGGCACCAGGGGAACACACAATGTTCTTAGCAACTTTCAAATTTATTATTATTAACTACAGCCACCATTCTGTACACTGCCTCCTGTAAAGAGGTACTTTTTTGGGGGAAGAGAGGGACATTAGCTTTATTTATTTGTTTCTTTAACTTTTATCAGAGTATAGTTGATTTATCATGTTGTGTTAGCTTCTGCTCCACAGCAAAGTGAATCAGTTATACAGATAAATATATTTATTCTTTTTTTTTAAGGTTCTTTCCCCATATAGGTCATTACAGAGTGTTTTTTAAATGACCACTTTAATTTTTTAAAATATTTTTATTTTTGCCTGTGTGGGGTCTCTTTTGCTGTGCATGCCTTCTCTAGTTGTGGAGAGTGGAGGCTACCCTCTAGTTGTGGTGCTCAGTTTTCTCATTGCAGGGGCTTCTTTTGTTGCGGAGCACGAGCTCTAGGGTGGTCGGGCTTCAATAGTTGGTGTGCATGGGCTTAGTTGCTCTGCGGCATGTGGGATCTTCCCAGATCAGGGACTGAACCCTTGTCTCCTGCATTGGCAGGTGATTCTTTACCACTGGGCCACCAGGAAATCCCCAATACATAGTGTTGAGTAGAGCTCTCAGTAGGTCCTTATTATCTTTTATATGATAGTCTGTCTTTGTAGAGAGGTACATTAGTTGGGATGTTGGATAATAACAAGCTGAGCCTGAGGGATGAGAAGAGGACAGCTCTACAGAGATTAGCGTGTCCATCAGCAATGACTGCTATAACAAAGTACCACAAACTGAGTGACTTTGAACAACAGAGACGTACTGTTTCACTGTCGTGAATTCCAGAAGGTTAAAGTCAAGATGTTGACCTTCTGGAGGCACCAGGGAAGGATTTGCTTCAGGCTTCCTAGCTTCCTCAGGCATTCCTTGGTTTGTAAAGCACCATCTTCTCTCTGTCTCTTCACATCATTCTTCTCTCTGTGTGTGTCTGTCTCTGTGTCCAAATTTATCTTTTTTTTCCTAAGGACATTTGTCGTATTGGATTAGGGCCCACCAAATGACCTGGTTTTCACTTGATTAACTCCATAAAGATCCTATTTCCAAATAAAGTCACATCCTGAGATATTGAGGTTTGGACTTCAACACATCTTTTTTTTAGGGGGCCAGGGAGTGGGCACAAATTAACTCACAGCAGGTTGGATCAGTAGTGTTCCAGGCAGAAGACCATGTGTTCACGTCCCTGAACTAGAATGAAGGCTGGGGATTTGGAGAATCAGAAGACTGATGGTCTGAATAGAGCAGGCAGAGTGACAGGAGGAGACCAAGGAGGGGGACGTACTGGCGACTACAAAGTCAGCCGTATGGATGACTCATTCATTTTTGCTACTAACACCTGCTGCTGTAACTCGAAGGGGATATACAGAGAGACTGCTGAGGTAGTTCTGTCTTTTCCTCTCTGTAGTTCATGGAATGCAGCTAAGGAAGAGAGCTCCCCAACTGGTCATGGTAGTTGCCAATGTAGAAAAATTAATTTTTCTTGCAAGTCAGATTGTCACATTTGTGTCCCTGGCTGGACCAGGAGCTACAGGAACCATCGGGTGAATCATCTCCAAATAAAACTGTGAAAGACAGCGGGACATGGACTTTGCACCATGTCAGGTTCAGATGCCAAGGGGCTGCCTCCAGGGATCACACCACTCTTCTGGCTGCTAGATTGGCATCAGGAAGGCTGGGTGTTTAGTGGAGTGAGAGAGGACACAGAAGAGGTGAAAATAAACATTGTTGAATTATGATCTCACATCAACCAAGTTGCTTTGGGTTTAGCGTATTTAAGATATTGGATTTTAGGCCATCTATATTTTTAGTTTGACCACCTTTATTCCCTGAGCCTTTCATATGAAAAAAAAAATTTGCATGAATTCGTATTTATCTAATAGATGATGTTATTTCTATTTCCTTTACCCAGTCTTAATCTACTGTCAAGTATGGGAGCTGATAGTTTTATTTTATCTTGCACAATTAAGCCCTGGGTCATTGCCTTCTCATTGTAGTGATTAAATGGAACTTATTTTTAATTTTTTTTTTCAAATTTCGTGTATACATTATTGCTTTAATCCTTAAACAGCCTTCCAAGGTAGGTAGGTTAATTGCATTTTAAAGATAAGGAAGCTGAAGTATGGAGAATTTCAGTGGTAGTGGCAATATATGGAGTGTTATCAGTGTGAACCTAGGAGCAGCTTGCCTGGATTCAAATTCAGACTCTGCCTTTAATTGGCTTGTATGACCATAAACTAGTTATGAAACCTCTTTGAGTCTCAGTCTCCTTAACTATAAAATAAAGGTGGTAATAACGACTCACAGAGCTGATTTTTTTTTTGCATTTTATTTTGATTGAAGTATAGTTGATGTACAATATTATATAAGTTATGGGTGTACACTGTAGTTAGTCACAATTTTTAGAGGTTGTTCTCCATTTATGGTTATTAAAATATTAGCTGTATTCAAATACATATGTTATTACAAAAATAATGACATATTATATGCTTGTTTTATTTTTTACAATTAGAGTATACTTGCTTTGCGGTGTCGTGTTAGTCTCCGCTGCGTGGTGATGTGAATCCGCTGTCTGGATACATACATCCCCTCGCTCCTCCCCCACCAAACCCACCCCTCTCGGTCATCACAGGCACGGAGCTGAGCTCCCTCCATTAAACATCAGCTTCCCACCGGCTATCTGCTTCATCCGTGGTAGTGTATATATGTCAGTGCTTCCCTCTTAATTCATCTCACCTTCTTACCCACTGTGTCCACAAGTCTGCTCTCTATGTCTGTGTCTCTATTCCTGCCCTGAAAATAGGTCCATCTGTGCATTTTCCTAGATTCCATAAATATGCACTAATATGCAATATTTGTATCTCTCTTTCTGATTTACTTCACTTTACAGAGAAGGCAGTGGCACCCCACTCCAGTACTCTTGCCTGGAAACTTCCATGGATGGAGGAGCCTGGTGGGCTGCAGTCCATGGGGTCGCGAAGAGTTGGACACGACTGAGCGACTTCACTTTCACTTTTCACTTTCATGCATTGGAGAAGGAAATGGCAGCCCACTCCAGTGTTCTTGCCTGGAGAATCCCAGGGATGGGGGAGCCTGGTGGGCTGCTGTCTGTGGGGTCGCACAGAGTCGGACACGACTGAAGCGACTTAGCAGCAGCAGCAGCAGCAAGTCTTTAGGTTCATCCATATCACAACAGATAACCCAATTTTGTTCCTTTTTAATGCTGAATAATATTCCATGATACAAGTATTAAATGAGTAAATATGTATAAAGGGCTTAGCCTAGCTCTGCCACATAACATGCGGTGAGTTGTTCAACACTAGGTGTGAATCTCAGTTGTAGAAATTACTAGCTGTGTGTATCTGGGCAAGTTCTTTCAGTTTGTTAAATCCTCATCTCTAGCATTCCCTCTGCCGGCTACTCTACTGAAGTGAAGCATTGTCTTGATGATTAAGGAAGATGTTCCTTGTTGGATATTTAGCACCATTTCTGACCTACTGCATGTTACACGAGTTAAAAGTTCGATAGAGAAATGCTGTGCGTGGTTTTGTAAATCAGAGTACAGAGTTTGCATTTTACTTTGTAGGCATAGAGAAACATTAGAGGGTTGTGAGTGGAGAAGTGACATGATTATGTTTTAAGGTTTTAAAAGATCACTTCGGCAGGAGTGAGTTAATGGAGATGTTGGGGAGGTGCAGTGCAGTGAACAGCTAGGAGGCTATTTCAGGCATCCACTCAATAATTGTGGTGGCCAGGACTTTGGTAAAGATGGAGGCTAGGAGAAGCAACTTGATTTAGGATCTCGTTTTGAGGTAATAGGCTTCCATTGTGGCTCAGCTGGTGAAGAATCCACCTGCAATGTGGGAGACCTGGGTTTGATCCCTGGAATTGGAAGATCCCCTGGAGAAGGGAAGGCCTGCCCACTCCAGTATTCTGGCCTGGAGAATTCCATGGGGTCGCAAAGTCAGACATGACTGAGTGACTTTCACTTTTGAAGTAATTTTGGACATATTTGTTGATGGATTGGATGTGGAAAGTGGAGAAAAGGTAAGAAGTTGGTGCTAACACCTGGAGGATGATGGGGCCATTTACTGGGAAAGGCAAGGATGTGGGCGGTTTGAAGGGGTGACGGTGTGGATTCTGTTGGGGGCATTTTGACTTTCAGGTTTTATGCTTGTTAGGGGATACTGCCTGATTCTTAAATGAGTGTTTAGTATGCCCCTGTGGGATTTATTTAGACTATTGTCCCTACCTCCCAAAAAGTTTTCATTGCTATTAACATTGACAAGACATCTATTGAACTAGTAATAAAATATCAGTGTCCATAGAGGGAGATAGAAAGTCAGCACCCTAACAATAAAGATTTACAGAGCTGTGACGGAATATGTGGCTTACATTTCTTCAGAAAGAAATTCCTGACCATTCCCAACATTTGAGCATGTGAAATTCAGAAGCTCACAAACCATTTGCACCAGGAAGAATGTGATTTTTGAAATGAGTGGCAATAATGAACAATGTCTGCACCAAGAATTTCAAAGCAATTCAGAAGCAAATGTTACCTGGCCATCCATTTTAAAACCTGGTATCATAAATCAAGGCTGATAGTATAAAAGAACAGCTTCTTAATGTAGATGAGAGGATTCATGGTGGTATCTCTTCTGTCTTTGAATCATGGGTAGTTGGCGTAATTGCTGACAGTTAACAAAAGTAAAGAATGGAAGGGGGGGGCAGCGACTGAACCATATGCAACACCCTTCTCCCCATGACACTCACCTTGAAGAAACAGTAAAATCTACCAAAATTCACCAAAAACTTGGCATTATTAGAGTTCACTTGGAACCAAAGAAAGTGATTAGCATCATATCCAGGGTGATACCAGGGTTAAGTGTGATAGCAAAAGCCATAGTGTTAGCTCAGTGATTAATATTTGTAAAACCATACTTAAACTTAGGAAATTCCCCAGGACTTGGTGTTGAATTGTGCCTCCCTCCTCCCAAAGTAATATGCTGAAGTCCTATACCTCCGCTACTTCAGAACATGACCATATTTGGAGATAGTTCTTTACAGAGGTAGTAAAGGAAAGGTGGCATCACTGGGGTGGATGGGTCCTAATACTACATGACTGGTGTTCTTACGGAAAGGAGAATTTTGGATAATGATACACATATAGAGAAGATGATTGAAAGAAACGCAGGGAGAAAATAGACATCTATATGTCAAGGAGAGGGGAACAGATCCTTTTCCAGCCATCCTCAGAAGGAGTCAGCTCTGTCAACACCCTGATCTTGAACTCCCAACCTTCGGAACCACGAGGCAAATCCCTGGATCGTTGAAGCCACCTCGTCTGAGGTGCTCGGTTATGGCAGCCCCAGTACAGTAATACACCCAAGCCATGGAATCCAGGTTCCAACAATCCTGTTTTAATCTCTGGAGAGACATCGCCTTGCCACTGATGCTGGAGCCACATATAGTTTACCACAATCTATAGGCTTCTCAAACTCTATATGATTCCCTGGGAGATCCTTGCCACTGGAGATTCTAGGTCAGTAGGTTTGGGGTGGTGCCCAAGAATTTGTATTTCTAGCAAGTCTGAGGTACTGCTATTACTGCCAGTTCACACTTTCAGGAGCCTTGGGTCTAGCACAACGCAAAGGGCCCGGAAGGTGCTCGTGCATGCCTGCTCAGTCGTGTCCGACTCTTTGCAACCCTGTGGACTGTAGCCCACCAGGCTTCTCTGTTCATGGGATTCTCCAGGCAAGAACACTGGCGTGGGTTGCCACGCCCTCCTCCAGGGGATCTTCCAGACCTAGGGAATGAACCTGCATCTCCTGTGTCTCCAGCATTGCAGGCAGATTCTTTACTGGTCAGCCACCAGGGAAGCCGCACGGAATATGCTCAGTGAAAATCAACTCAGTTAATTTTAGGAACTCTACTTTAGGTTGAGAATCAAATAGACACATGGCCATTCATCTCATGCAGTGATTCTTAATGGGGGATATGCATGAGATTTACAGAATTCAAATTGCTGGGGAGTGTGTTCAGAATATGTGTATTTTGATACTGACTTGGTATCAGAGTGCTGCTGGTATACAAGCAAGGCACCATTTGAAGCAGAGAGCTTTAACAAACTTATTCTGATGTTGAGAAGGAAAGCGTTTCGAAGGATAGCAGTAATTGCCGCAGCCAGAGGTCTACAGGTGCAAGTGATTGACAGCGGTGACTGGGTCAGAAAATGCTAATCATCCGTGAAGTGGGCTCACCACGACTCTGACGCCGTGTCTCCGGGAGCACTCCGCGGTAGGTGCATCTTTGCTGAATAGATACAAAGTGAACTTGACGGGAAAGGAGACCTCAGCAGTCTTACAAAGGCAATTTTGCAAGCTGTCTGGCTGTGGAATTAGTGGAATGTTTGCTCAGGAAGAAACAGCTGACGTCCACTTTGCTCTCTTTGTATCTCAAGGGCAGAGTTATCCACGCCTCTGGCCTGCAGGACACCCGCAGAGGGAAGCACGGCTTCCAGAGGGAAAGGTTAAAGAACAGGTCGGCTGGGCATCCACGCGCCCTCCTGTTTGTCATCTTTCTGGCAAGGTGAATTCAATGTTCAGTAATTCCTCCTGACTTTCTAAGAGCTACGGGACACACAAGTGTGAAAAAAGTCATCTGGGCAATAAGAGGATTAGCTCAGCTTCATAACCTAATCACTCTGGCCAAAGAGAATAAAGAGGAAAGCAGTGGGCTTGGGCAAGAAACATAAGGATAATGGAATTTCCATTAAATATCAAGGAGTGTGTGTGTGTGTTGTCTGACTCACAGAGGCTGTCCTCTTTTCCATTGCGAGGGTCTTGTTCAATATGAAATGGAAACGTCTTATCTCCGCTTCCCCAAAAAAGCAGTCCTTATGTGGGGCACATAAGCTGCTCTGAAAGCTCTGCTGAATTACTCCATCAAGGCCATCTGAGAGTATCTCGATAATAACAGGAGCAGCTATTAATTAGACAGGCAGAGTAGTGTGGCAGCCTGAGACCAGATTTGTAGATGGACACTAGGATCTATCTACTTCTTCCCTTAGCATCATTTGCTGGGGAGTCTTGAGGAAATCATTTGTTTTCCCAGGAACCATATTTCAGTCTGGGGAAATTGAAGAGATTTGATGAATTTTTCTCCAGTGTTCTGTTGGCTGCCTACCAGTGAGCAGGATGTAATGAGTCAAGTTTTAACTGTGTGTATTTTTACATGGGTCAGTAAGATATGCCTCTAAGGTTTGGGTCCACCTGTGTTTTGCTTTGCAATTTTAGGTAATATATTGTCTTGCAATGAGTAGTCAGAAAATAAACAAAAAAAATACATAGTGATTAAAGGCTAGATCATGGAACTTAGCACTGGTATTTGACTCTTGTCTTTGTGATTCATTGACTGTGTGATACCTGGCAAGTTGCTTAAAAAAAGTCTCTGGTCTTTGGCTTTTTATTTTTATTTTTTTTTCCTAAAAATGGAGACATTGATAATATATAACTATATATTAGGTTATATAATTTAGGCACCATAATTCTTCATTTTTCCTGAAGGAGGTGATGAAAGGGTAAAGTTTTTACATGGGGCATCCTAGGAAAGTCCTGTGATAGATCCATTTTATTCATTCATTTTATTCATTCATTTAACAATCCTGAATGGATTGATTAATGTGATTCAATACCAAGATAGTACCACAGGAACTGACAAAACATTGTAAATTAACTCTATTCCAGTAACAATAAGTAAGATCATTAAAAGAAAGATATAACCCCTGTATTCAAGGAGTTTAAGGTCTAATAGAGGAAAATAAGTTCTCATACTTACTTTCTCTGAACAAATGTTTGAGACTTTCATGGGTAGAAAAATTACCTAGTCTCCCCATATTATAATATCACCATGTGCAGAGGTAGGGGTGATATAATTTACCTCCTAGACCAGACACACAGCGCAAGTTTCAAGGAATCACACTTCACGCCAGGGTTTTGCTTTTCTCTTTGGTGCTTCTTCATCTGGTTCATAGGCCGTGTCTCCTCATCTCAGTACAGGCTTGAGAAGCAGTGTGAAGAAAGGCTGAATTTATTTAGTAAATAAAGACCAATGCATTGCGTATCTGAGAGGGAAATGACATCAGAAACTGTTTTTGACCAGATGGTGAGCAAAAGATGTGGGGAGAATGGATGCCATGTCAAGTGGTTCAGTTCAGTTCAGTTCAGTCGCTCAGTCATGTCCGACTCTTTGCAACCCCATGAATTGCAGCATGCCAGGCCTCTCTGTCCACCATTAACTGCTGGAGTTTACCCAAACCCATGTCCATCGAGTCAGTGATGCCATCCAGCCGTCTCATCCTCTGTCGTCCCCTTCTCCTCCTGCCCTCAATCTTTCCCAGCCTCAGGGTCTTTTCCAATGAGTCAGCTCTTCGCATCAGGTGGCCCAAGTATTGGAGTTTCAGCTTCAGGATCAGTCCTTCCAATGAACACCCAGGACTGATCTCCCCCAGGATGGACTGGTTGGATCTTCTTGCAGTCTAAGGGACCCTCAAGAGTCTTCTCCAACACCTCAGTTCAAAAGCATCAATGCTTCGGAGCTCAGCTTTCTTCACCGTCCAACTCTCACATCCATACATGACTACTGGAAAAACCATAGCCTTGACTAAACAGATCTTTGTTGGCAAAGTAATGTGTCTGTTTTAAAATATGCTATCTAGGTTGGTCATAACTTATGTCAAGTGGTTAAAGTCTAGCTTTTCTAGAGGAGCACATTGTACATGTCAATGTGTAATAAGTAAGTGTGGAAAATGCTTCCTATTAGTACTAGTGAACTTATGTAGGCCACACATTTTTAAAGAAATGGAAAAATAGAAGAAGTTTTGAGTATGAGGAGACCTTGAGGTCTGCATGTAAAATTAAGGAGATTGACTAGTAATTGACTGGCAGATGACTGAGGTTTACTTCAGGATAATTTTTTTACTGCGTTCTTATGATAACATTTACTCATTTAGTCATCAGTTTTATTTAATGTCATTCCTGTGTTAGGTTTGGGTCTTATAAGAAGCAGAAAGAAGCATGTCAAAGTTTAGGAGCACATGATGATAAGACATGACAGTAAAAAATATGATTCAATGCTAATTGTTATAATGAAGGTGTGTATTACAGGAAGATGGAAAGCATGAGTTGAGTAGTAAGATCAGATTTCTCAAAATGTGTAAGATTTGAATGTAAGATATTTCTCTCTAAATGGATTATTAGTTATCCTAGAATCCTTATCTTAAAAGATAATACTTGGTGTGATTTCCACTAATCAAGCATAACTTACTAAGGAATCCACATGTTAAAAAAATTGACTATATATGGGGGAGTATGAGTAAAAAGTCAAGTTAGAATCAAGCTTCAACCTTTAGGAGTCTAGATTGTGTGTACATATATGTGTGCGCATGTGTAATACCTTTTACTTTCTTCCTCCATCCCTTCGTTCCTCACTCTTTTCATCTGAGATCTGAGCGTTCTTTTCCAGGAATGCTTTGCAGAATTCAGATCACATGCATTTCATCAAAGTAGCATCTTTAAGATAATCTCCAAATCTGTTTTTGCAGGAGATGAGAAGAGGATAATGTGCAGCTTTTAGAATGACTATGAATGAATCATAGATTCTGACTTTTGCCTAGTTTGTTTCATTATGAACATTTTGTGGCTATTAAAAAGAAACAACAAAAAAGGAAGCGTTGTACTGTTGGAAGGCATAATGCAAGAATATATAATTTAAGCAAAGCCCAAACTAAAACATTGCAGGCTTATATCTAAGTTTTTCATTACTAAGAAATGTAAACTCTTCTTAATTTTTCTTTCCAAATGGAAGATAGCAGATGTTCATCTGTTACCGTGAAAGTCTATTTTAATTGGCAGTTTTGGTCTCAGAGTAATTTTAAATTGCTACCAGGCTGTCACTTTTGCTTTTGCTGACTTGCAAGGAGGTTTAATGCCTCCCCCACTGGGCTAGACTTTATCCTTCTAGTTGGAGCTGTTGGATCACCTCAATTTACGACAAACAGAAGAGATTTAAATAGTCCACAGAAATGCAATGAAAATGCCTCAGAGTAGACGTGTGATGTTTTAAAAGCTCTCTGAGATCCAGAGATAAAACTTGTTATGAGGAGACAGGTGCAAAGAGACAGAGACATCCAGGGTAAGGAAGAATAAGGCCCTTTGGTCAGATTGAATTATTTTAATACGCTCATAAAACTGGTTAACAAGCAATCACCTCTCTATCAAATTTGATCTTTAGAGTGGCTGATAGAATTGGAATACTGCACTAGTTTTCTGTCAGTTTGCTTGCTTTGTCCATTCTGACAAATGCATGGAGAAACTTCTGTGGCAATTCTATGTGACTTGGTGTTAATCAGGGTATGTATGTTGGGAGAACTGGGATTGGAAGATTGCATAGGACAAAGGCAAATGAACGGAGCTGGGAACCAGAGGATCTGGAATTTAACCTTGCTCTTCATCGTGGTGGATGATTTGTTTTGTGAAGGGTTGGGAAAGGTATGGGGCAACTTGATTCTAAAGATTTTCTCCAGTAAAAAGAATGTATACTTTTTATTCTCACTTCATACACTGCATTTTTCTGGCTTTGCCCCTTCTTTCTCTAGAGCCTTTTGTTTTCTCCAGATCTGTAGTCCCAAATGTCTCATGATTTTTTGAGAAATAATCTTGTGCATAGTACAGGGACATTAGAGCAAGATGGATCCTGGACTTTGGGGAAATTGTTCTGCCTTCTCTGAACCTGCTTTTTCCTCGCCTATAGAATGGTTATGTATGCCTCAGAGGATTGCTGTGAGGACTAATGTAAAATGCTTAGGAGAATGGAATTGCCTAGTGATAGAGTGTGCATTCAGCATTAGAGTTGCCTGCCTTCTTTTTTAATTTGTGCCATTCTGGTATAGTATTGTTTCATCACATTTGATTTTAATTTTAATTTTCCTGATGACAGGAGAAGTTGGGCATCTTTTCATACAACTGCAAGTCACTTGTGTACCATGTTATGTGGATTTCTTTTTCAAGTATTCTGTCAGTGTTTCTATTGATTGTCTCAATGATACAGCTAAAAGAGCATTTACTAATGCTTACAATTTTTTTTATTAAAGAGGTTTTATTTTATTTTTAAAAATTTTGGCCATGCCTCACAGCTTGCAGGATCCTAGTTCCCCGACCAAGGTCAAACCCAGGCCCCCAGCATTGGAAGCTCAGTGTTCGAACCACAGGACCACCAGGGGATTCTCTAAAAGAGAAGAATGTACTTTGAATGCAAGTCCTTTGTAGATCATGTGTTATATTAGACTCCTACTGCTGTTCTAACAAGTCACCCAGACTTGGTGGCTTAAAACAGCAGAATTCCATTCCCTCACAGTTTTAAGGCCAGACATCTGTGATCAAAGTGTCGGCAGAAATCGAAGAGTCCCCCTGGAGGCTCAGGGGGAGTTTCCTTTCTGGTTTCTTTTAGTTTCTGGAGGCTAGAGGTATTCCTTTGCTTGGGGCTACAGGACACCAATCTCTGCCTCCATCATCATGTGGATTGTCACAAGAACTTTCCCCTGTCACTCTATGTCTCAAATCTCCCTCTCCTTTCTCTTAGATGGACACCAGTCACTAGATACAATATGGGGCTCTGAATCTTGGATCCTACATCCAGGGTGAACTTATCTCAAGATTTTTAAATTAATTACAACCTCAAAGGCCCTATTTCCAAGTAAGATCATATTCACAGGTATCAAGAGTTAGGATTTGGGCATATGTTTTTGGGGAGATACTGTTCAACCTAATACATATGTGTTAAAACTATGTCCTTTAGTCTGTTTGCCTTTTCACAGTTTTAATGGTTACTCTCCAGTATTCTGGCCTGGAGAATTCCATGGACTGTATAGACCATGGGGTCCCAAAGAGTCAGACACGAATGAGTCGCTTTCACTTTTGATGAACCAAATTTCTTAATTTTCATAGGGTACAGTTTAATCTTTTTTCCCCCTTTATGGTTAGAAGTTTTGAGGTCTTGCTTAAGAAGTATTTGCCTATCCCCAAATAATGAATTTTTCTCATATGTATTTTACTAAAAATTTATTAATTTTTTCCCTGTATATTTAGGCCTACGATCCATTTGGAATCAACTTTTATGTATGCTGTGAGGTAGAGGTTGAGATTAAGCTTTTTTTCTTTATGACTCTTAAGTGACCTAGCACGAATTGTTGAAAGAACAATTCCCCCCAGTGTACTACATAAACCTGTTGAGAAAACAGATGACATGGTGTGCATCTGTTTTTTGATATTCTATTCCAGTGATCAGTTTGTATCATTTTGCATCAATATGGCACTATCTTAAATACTGTACCATAAGTTTCGATATGTGGAACTGTAAATTCTCCAGTCTGTCGTTCTTTAAGCTTGTCTCAAATATATTTGGTCTTTTCAAATGTCTGTGTAAATTTTGGTGTTAGCTTGTCAGTTTCCACACTCACATTTGCTCTCTTTCCCTCATGCACATAAACCCACACACCCACACGTGTTCACACACACACACACCCGCACACCCCTGCCAGGATTTTGATTGAGACTGGATTCAGTGTATAGAATCCAGGTAGATTTATTTATTAATCTATAGATCCAATAGATTTATTGTGAGGAGAACTAACATCTTAATAATAGTGAACTTCCTAGTCCCTGAACATTGCCTATCTACAATCTCTTTGTTTTCTTTCTTTCAATAACACTTTTTATTTTCAGTGTATTCCACATCTTTCGTTAGATTGGTCTTTAGGTAGTTAAAACTTTTGAAGCAATTATAAATGATGTTCTTATACAAACTCACATTTATGTTTTCATCGCTGTGTAATTTTAATACAGTGACCTCATATCCAGTCTCTTTGCTACATTCACTTATAAACTTTACATTCACTTATTTTGATAGCTGGCTTATAGATTACAGTCATGTCGGCATGAAAACAGGGTTTTATTTCATCATTCCCAACCCTGTGCCTTTGTAAATATAATTGTATTCACTTATTTATCATTGGCTGTGCTGGGCCTTTGCTGCTGTGCTGGCTCGGCTCCCTTGTGCGGCGCGGGCTCGAGGGCACGCAGGCTTCAGGGGGCCGGCGGCTGGGCTCAGCAGGTGCAGATCCTCGGCTCTGGAGCAGAGGTCAATAGTTGTGGTGCAAGGGCTTAGCTGCCCCGTGGCATGTGGGGTCCAGCCAGACTAGGGATCATGCCCACGTCTCCTGTGTTGGCAGGCGATTCCTCACTGCTGAGCCGCCAGGGAAACCTCAGCCCTGTGCCTCTTGCCTTGTCCTACCGGATTAGCTGCAACTTTCAGTACAGCTGAACATATGTGTTGATACTCCAGTGGTTTTTTTTAGGTGACACTTTTTATTCAGTGTTTTTCTTTCACTACATGATGCCTTTTTAGGACTTCTACGTCTTTAAATGTATTCTCCCTGCTTACTTCCCCAGTTCTTCTTTTGGGGGGAGGAGAGGGGTGACCCTGTCACCTCCTCTTTGCCCAACTCAAAGCCTCAGAGCTCTGAGCGTCTCCTCTGTCTCTCACACCTCACATTAGTTACATGGTTCTGTCATGTCTCTTTTCTTCCTTCTTTCGTCTCACCCCTGCCTCTCATCTGTACCTTCTCTTGCCTTTTAGTAACCTCCTAAAAGACTCTGATATCTGTAGTCTCTCTGCTCTCCAGTGATTCCTGCTTTGGCATGGTTTGGCCATTTCAATTTCCTTAAAAAACATAAATAACTTCTCACTGAAGAAAGAAAGAAATCTATATTCCTAACACAGCATTCCTGGCCATCCAAGATGTGGAGAGACAGTGTGGACGGGTGATCAAAACATTGATTCACGAGCACCTCGCCTAAATTTGAATTCTGACTACCCACTTACCAGCTGGGTAATGTTGGATATGTCGTTTCACCTCTCTCTACCTTAGTTTCCTCATTTGACATAATAATATTAATTGTATCTATATATCTTACAGGGTTGTACGTAGATTAAATAAGTTAATGTATGTAAAACACTCAATAAATTTTACAGTACATTTGTTAGTGTGTTGTTAAAGCTTTTTTTTCAAATAATAGTAATATTGATAACATATGATAACCAGTATTTATTAAACACTTAGTATTTATATTTATATAAACCAAGAACACTGTGAAATCCTTTCATTGACATATCTAATTTAATCAATGATAACTATGCTGTGAGTGTCATTATGCTCTAGGAATAAGGAATGGTAAGTGATGTATCTTCTGACCCTTCCCACATAAACAGTTTCTAAACACGCTCTTGAGTCCTGTACCTACAATTTTGCCCGAAGTTCCCCTGTTCTTCTAAGGCCATTCTGCTTTATTATCTCAGGATAATCCTACCCATTTTGCGGGGGGGCTGTCTGCAACTTCTCCTGTTCCATGGTGAAATAAAATGGGACAGACAAAGAATTAGATTCAGACTCACTAAGCACATTTGCTGTAAAATAAAAGTTTTAATTCCTTTCTCCTGCAGGATCAAAAGACAGCCTTACGTGAGTGAGTTGGACTTTCCTGGCCCCTCCATTAGCCAGTCTGATTCTTTACAAATGAACTACACTGACCCTCTGGCTCTTCTTGCAGTTTTAAGACAGCTTCAACTTGGTTCTTCCAAGTGGCTCATCAGACTGAGCTGAGTTAGTGCAGAGCTTCCAGCCAAGTAAGGCCTCTCAGCACGAAGTGTCAAACATAAGACAGCTAATGCTAGGAGCCAAAGGAAGAAGGCTCTTCTTGACCCTGCTCGGAGACTAGTGCAATTCACAGAGAAGTGGCTGGCAGGCTCCCTTTTGATGCAGTGAACAATGAACAGCAGGGATAAAGTCTTACTGTATCCACCTCATGCTTTTGTGTGTGTGTGTATGTGTGTGTGTGTGACATGCGCACTTTAGCAAAAGACAATATGGAAAGTCTATGACCTATTATATGAAAATAATCCACCCAGGATCACAGATGGGCAAAGAGATCCCACAAGTCAGATCCCATATACCATTGGTAAGTGGTACAGCTCTGTATCCTTAGAGTTCATTTTACATATGAGGAAATTGAGAGTAAATGAAGGGTCCTAGTTTTACATTTGTTTGTTTTTGATCTGTTTTCTCAGTTTTGTACAGTGTGGACATTTGGGTACCAATTTCACAAGCCATGATTGCATTTTGCCTCTTCATTGAGTTATTCCTGAGTGGAATATTGGTGCTCATTCAAGCCCAGATCATCAATATGAACATAATCCTTCCTTTTACAGTTTCTATAATTCAGAGTTCTATTTGGACAGAATTTCTCATTCTAGAGATTTCTAGACTGAGAGTCTCATGTTTAGAGATATAGACCTGTCACCACAGTGTTAAAGACAAAAAAATCTAAAAGTTCACACATTTTGAAGTAGGGCATATACTCTCATGTGTCTGTGGAACAGCATTACCTGTATAATTTCTAACCAGGTTTTCAAGTTTTTTCTTTCCCAAGTTTATTTGTCCCGTCTGACCCCTGATTAAATATGAATTTGTCATTTCTGCTCCAGATGCTTCAATGCTACCTGTATTGGCCTTAGAATCGCAAAATCAAAGAGGCCTTAAGATGCTAAAACTTAGAGTCAAGTCACTGTCAAATTTGATTTAAAAAATTTTTTGTTATGAGTTGGATATTTGCTTTAAAGATAATCTTGAATGGAAATCCAGCGTATCACACCAGTAAAGGTGCAGCTGTTCTGTTTGAAGGTGTGTTGTGGCGGTGGATGGATAGGAATGGGATGGCTCAGAATATTACATCACTTGGTTTCTTCCTTGGCCCCCGAGGCACCTCTGTAGACAGTAGGATCAGGAGGCACCCACTGGTAGAATTTATTTCTTCACTTTATAAGGAAGACTGGGGCCTGGAGGTCGCTTGGATGGAATTCCCAGACAGTGTTCTGTTTCTCATCATAGGTCCAGAATTGCCTAGTCAGACCTTTGTAAGTCGCTTTATGAGCCCCCAAAGTCATGGAGTTTTAATGATCAGGATCAATTAAATAATTTCCATCATGTTGCTAATTCATAAACATGCAATTTTATAAATGAAATTTATTATTTGAAGGATTTAATGAAAATTTTGTGATTTATTTTCTAAATTTGATTTGTAAAGTTTTAAAATATTTTTTAGAGTAGGAAGAGCATGAAGATTAGGGGCAAGGAGCACAGTTTGAAATCAGAGTATAGGGTCTTCTCTCTGTGTGACCTTGAAAGCTATTTTTTTTTTTTTTTTTGCCACACTGCTTGCCTTGTGGGATCTTTATTCCCAGACCAAGGATTGAACCCGTGTCCCCTGCCGAGGCAGTGTGGAGTCCTAACCGCTGGACTGCCAGGGAATTCCCTGGAAAACTGTTTAATCTAATCAAGTCTCACTTATCTCTTCTTAAGAATAACCATCTTAGTACCTTAGTGTCTATGGGGCTTCCCTGCTGGCTCAGCGGTAAAGCATCTGCAATGCAGGAAACGCAGTTTTGATCCCTGGATCGGAAAGATCCCCTGGAGGAGGAAATGGCAACCCACTCCAGTATTCTTCCCTGAAAAATCCCATGGACAGAGGAACCTGGCAGGCTATAGTCCATGGGGTCACAAAGATTTGGACACGACTGAACATGTACACGTGCATACATACCTTAGTGCCTAATTTTTTTTTTTTAATATTAAATTATATAATGTCATGGGTTCACTCAGTGTTTGGAATATAGAAGGCAGGCGGTACAAATTATTTCTACTCTACATATACCATGATTGTGAGGGTTGATTCCTCTTTGAAGTCACCTGTGTACCCTTTGCATATGTTAGACACTCAGGAGATGTTTGTGATTGATAAATCAATATTACTGAAACAGGAAGAATGTGGCATTCTTCAAACTCAAGCAGTATGTATAGCTAGCAATTTTCCTATGTTCAGAATAAAAGAGGGTGGTGGGGAGTGAATATGTGAATTCTGCCTGCCATACAATAGGCATATTACAGAGTAAAGGAGGCTATCTCAGAGGAAGGAAACTTTCCTAAATAGGAAAAAAGAAAGATGAAAGATCTTTCTTTCAACAAAGAACTGCTAGTACTTAACTTGTCAGGACAGGATTTTGAAAAACAGCATTCCCAAGAATACCTTTGTAAAACACCTTAAAAAGAAGTAATGCAAACCTGGTCCCCACTAGCCTTTTATTATTTCTCGTTGATAATGGCTTGCCAGAGTCTCATTTTAGAAAACTCAACACACTACTGTGAACATGAAAAGCAAATCTGCTTTCATAAAGCTGAAGTTCCATTGGGTAAGTGAGGGCTCAACTGTAATATGGCCAATTATAGATTCTGGCTGTGTTTTCTCTGTGCCCAGACAAGGGAGGGAAACACAAAAAATCCAACAGAAACATGAACGTTTTTTGAAAAGGAAGAAATAAACTCTTGCTTATATTGAATGCAATCACAAAGCGCACATAACTGAATCCTTTCCTCCAATACATATGACTATTTTTTTTATGAGAAAGGGACACACACTTGATCAGAATTCTACAATCCTTGATTTGTACAGTAATCACTGACATTTCCGAATGTGAAGTGATAAGATTCTTAAATAACTCATAGATCATCAAATGATATTTACATAGTCTGAAAATTGATGGTTCATCAACTTATTCTTCAAATATTCATTAAATATTTAGAGGCCAAGTAGTGTTCAATTTGCTGGTGACATAGAAGTGAATAGAACAAAACCCCTTCTATCATGGAGCTTATATTATATTATATTAAGAGTAATTGAAAACTAGTTCCTGGGTGTTTTGGAAAGAGTACTAAATTAGGTAATAGAAGACATTATAATCCCAGGCCTTGTTACATAGTAGGTACTTGTAATATTTGTTAACAGAATTAGTTTTACTGATGCTTGGTTCTGTGATCTTGTGCAAATCAATTAAATTCCAATTCTCCACCTTCACAGAGTATGAAAATTTGTACTAAAAAGTCTGTAAGGAAGTTTCAACTTTAAAATTCCACAATAATGTGGATATGATTTCATTGCCTAGAACCTTGTAATTTTCATTCTAAAAACATTCATTAAAGAGATCACACATGACAGAGCTCTATGTTTCATGGGAAATATACAAATAGAGAAGTCATGATGTTTGTCTTAAAATAATTAATAATCTGTCAAAGATTAATCTTTAGCAGTTGTTGGGATGATTGGAGAAGAATGGAGGCTGGGATAGCAGCAGGAAAGCTTTAGAATGCAATGAAATATCTCATTCCCAATTAAATTTTATAATTGCATGTATATGATTTATTTATATTGTTTATTATATATATAATTTATTGTCTCAAGGTCAACTAGTAAATAGAATATTATATGTATTGTATATATGCAGATAACCTCCCCCACCTTTTTCCTGTTCTTTGTTTATCTTCTGCTGCTATAAACTTTTCTCCTCCCAGTGAACTTGCTAATTCTCATCCAGTTTCTCCTGAGGCAGAGATATGGCCTACATATTGAGATTAGACCATGAAAAATGGGCAGAGGGCTATATTATAATGAGCAGAAGGCATATGCATTTAGAGCCAGAAGAATTCTCAAGAGCCACAATTTAGTCACCACATTGGCTGTGTGCGATCAAGAATCTAGGGATGTCTGGCCCTATCGTTGGATAGAACCCCTAGCAGGGTTCTTTTCTGTTGGTATCCAGTTCAGTGCCTGAGTCAATGGTTACTCGTGAGTTGGAAACTCAGTCTTAGGGGACCTTGCTCTGAAATCTTGGTCTTAGGAAATCCTTGTCTCTGAATCCTGGCAACAAATTTCTCTACTTGATGTTGTTGAGCATTCTCTGCATACCATAATATATGTTAACTATTCTTGAATTGCTAACTTGAATGGTGTACAGGAAAATTTTATTTGAAGGCAGATAAAGTTTTTCTCCCAATTTAACAATGGTGGTGGTTTAGTTGCCAAGTCGTATCTGACTCTTGTGACCCCATGGCTTGTAGTCTGCCAGGCTCCTCTGTCCATGGGATTCTTCAGGCAAGAATACTGAAGTGGGTTGCCATTCCATCCTTCAGGGGATCTACCTGACCCAGGGATCAAACCCATGTCTCCTGCATTGCAGGAGACTCTTTACTGACTGAGCTACAAGGGAAGCCCCTAATTTAACAATGCTCTATGTATATTTAGACAGGTTTCTTGTTTTTTTGAAAATCAACTTATTTTCAAATGAGTTGGTAATGATAGTTGTCTCTTAGGATTAGTTATATGCATTCAGTGAGATAAGAGATACCAGATGTCTAGCATCAGTTCTGGCACATAATTGCTGCTTCATTATGAGTCTGGAATGTTAGAACCTCTCCCTGTCCACTGAAATCTTTGTCAAAAAGCTTAAATTAACTTACTGTGGGTATTGATTGAGTCTTTGATTTTATCTCATTTAAACTTTGTAAGATGTAAATGGTCATAATGGAAACTCCTGTATGGCTGTTGGTCAGGAACTTAAGCTCTTGTACAATCCTAGGAGATGTGGGTTGACAGATGGTTAGCTTGTTTGTGCCCAGTCTTGCTGTATCTTCTATATCACAATGTATTTTTACTTAGCCTGTCTTATCTTAATACTTTGCGAGTCTGACAGGACCTAGCTCATGATGGGCATTCTGATTGTATGGACAGTGTTACACCATCACCAGGCACTTTTTCTCTCTACCAGAGCCTGGAAGCATGCTAGGGTTTATGTTTTTCTTCTCCGAAAATGTATGTGATTCTTTTCTGCAGTTAGGTTGACCCGACTCCAGAAACTTAGGAGTTTTCATTGTGATTTTTCACTTTGTAGCTTGTTTTAATCCCCCACAGCATCTTCTTCACCACTGGTATGTCTAAAACCATATGCTCTCCTGGCTGAAATATCCCCTGAGGCAAAATTTTTGCACCACAGTCTTGGCTTGCTGTTCAGTCCTTTCATGCTCTGGTCCCATTCACAGGTGACAGTCTTTTGTGACACTTGGTATATGGGTAAGAGTCATAGTCCCAGATAATGGACATGTTGTCTCTAGAACCAAAGAAAAGCACTGTGTGATGTTTCTTTTTCTATGGAGTAAAGTACCAAATATAATATTTAATCCTTTGGAGGGGTTATCCCAGAACACTCCTAAACACTGGATTCCTAAACATTTTACTCAAGTGGCAGAGCTTTGAAACTTTGTTTGGTTTATCTTCCCCATCAAGAGCACATAGAACTTGCCAAGGCTTCTAACTTGATAGACCCTATTATTCAACTGTTTCCATTAGCTTGATAATTTATGTAATGGAATAAGATCCAAAAGTATGAGACTGTTTCCGAGTAATTTATCTATGTATCAGAACAAAGCTTTAATATGTTTATAGAAATACAAAAAATATTCAGCACTAAAAGGTAAAATACACATTGTTTATATCCAATTAAAATTTATCAGGAATGCAAAAAATTCTATCCATAATTAGTGGCAGACAAGACATAATTAATAGACAAAGACATTAAAACCATATAACTGAATTCCAGATGTTCAAGAAACTAGAGGAAATGTTGATCATATTTGTGGAAGATACAAAATTGAAATAAAACACATAAAACACATAATAAAAATTACTACTACTGAAATAAATGGATGGGAGTAATAGCAGTTTAGAAATTGTGAAAGAAAATATTAGTGTACTCAAAGATATAAAAATGCAAACTATTTAAAATGAAATGTAGAAAATACAGCTAAAAAACCCCACAATGCCTCACTAAGCTCTGGGAAAATTTCAAGGACATGTATGTTTGTGTGTGTGTGTGTGTGTATACATATGTATACAAAAGTTCTATACTTGGGCTTTAATTTCATATTTAGAATTTTTATCAAACTAGAAAGAAAATTGTTGCCACTCTTTCATCAGATAAGATAAATACCTCTTTATTTTCTGGGACTCCTAAAATATTAACGCAAATTCTAAAGCCATGATAACAAGAAGCTCAATGAACCCGAAGCACAAGAAACATGAAAAATATTACACCAATGCACATGATAATCAACTTGCTTAAAACCAGTGGCAAAGAGAAAAATCTTAAAGGAAAAATTATATGTATATAGAAATGAAAATAATGGCGGAAATGAATTTCTTATAGAGAAAAAGTCAAGGAAAATTACCAAAGGTGAAGATAAAACAATAGAATGGCTACAGATCTTACTACAGATGTTGAAAGGATAATATGGGAATATTCTGACCACCTTTATGACTATGAATTTGACAACTTAAATGAAATAGTTAAATCCCTTGAAAGACACAACCTACCAAAATTACTTGAAGAAGAAATAAATAACGTGAATAAACTTATATCTTTAAAAGATACTGAATTTATAAAATAAACTTTTTTTTACAAAGATCACTTTAAGGTCCACATGCATCCATTGGAGAATTCAAACAGTTAAGGAAGAATTAATATAAATTCTACACAAGCTGTTCGAGAAATTTGAAGAAGTAAAATGTTCCAACACATTCTATAAGGTCAGCATTACCTTCATAACAAACCCAGGAAAAACTTGCAAGAGAAGGAAGCTGCAAAGCAATCTACATCATGAATATACAATTGAAAATTCTTAAAAATTTTAGCAAATTGAATCCAACAGTATATCAAAGTGTGATACATTACGACCACAGTAGAGTTTATTCCAGGAGTGCATGCTTCCATTAATATTTGAAAACCAATCAAGATAATTACCTTTTTAAGAAATGAAGAAAGAGAAGAACATGATCATCTCAATGTATGCAAAAAAAGAAAAAAGAAAAAAATTGAAGTAAGCCAACATAAATTCCTTATAAAAACTCTTAAGTAAACCTGAAATCAGTTGGAACATCCTTAGCTTGATAAAGGGCCTCTATCAAAACCCTGCTGTTCTAAAATACTTAATGGTGAAAGATTGAATAACTTCCTCTTAAATCAGGAACGAAGCAAGAATATTTGCTTTCACCACTTCCATTCAACAGTATATGGACAATCTAGCCAGAGCAATAAGGCAAGAAATTTGAAAAGCCATCCACATTGGAAAAGAAAAAGTAAAACTGTCTTTTATTTTAATCTATGTAGAAAATTAAATTGAATATGTAAAAAACCTATGTGTGCTAAGTTGCTTCAGTTATGTTGGACTCTTTGTGATCCTATAGACCATAACCCACCAGGCTACTCTGTCCATGGAATTCTCCAGGCAAGAATACTGGATTGGGTTGCCATTCTCCTCTCCAGGAGATCTTCCTGACCTAGAGATTGAACCTGTGTCTCTTATGTCTCTTGCAATGGAGGTGGGTTCTTTACTAGTGCCACTGGGAAGCCCCCCCAAAACCTATAGAACTAGCAGTTGAACAAAAATTCAGGATAAAGGATCAATGTGCACAAGTTAGTTGTATTTTTATGTATTGGCAATGAAATCTGTTTCATTGAGATAAAAATCCAAAGCCACTTACAATAGTATCAGAAATATTAAATAATTAGAGTAAGTCTGGTGAGGTATTAGAGATATGTACATTGAAAACAAGAAAACATTGCTGAGATAAAGATGAATTAAGTATGTGGATTAGAAAACTTTATGTGATGACAATTTTCCCAAATTGATCTAGCTTTGTTGAAATCTTAATAAAAATCCCAGAAGTCTTTTGTTTTGGTAGATATTGATATACAGATTCTAAAATTTTATATAAAAATGTCAAAAATTATTTGAAGGAATTTAGAAGACAAATGATGTTTGGAGACTTTGTACTTCCTGGCTTTAACATTTATTATAAAATACAATAATGAAGACAGTATGATGCTGCCATTTTAATAGATAAATAGATCACCTGAGGAGAATATAATCTATAAATTGACCCATACACATATGGTCAATTTATTTTTGACAACAGTCCACACACATTGCACCAAATACAAAAGCTAATAACAAATAGACCATATATGTAAGTGAAAAATTGAAAATGATAGAATTTCTAGAAAAAAGATCGGAGGAAATCTTGTGACCTTGGGTCAGGAAAAGATTGGCTAGTGCAACACAAAAATTATGTTCCATAAAATTAAAAAATTATAATTTTGACTTTATTAATATTAAAAGCTTTTGCTCTTTGAAGACATCATGAAGAGAATGAAGAGACAATTCAGACAGACAGAAAATACTAGAAATCTCTTATGAAAAAAAGGACTTGTATCCAGGATATACAAAGAATTCTCAAAAACTCAGTAATATCAAAACAACTCAGTAAAAATGGGAAAAATTAAACAGACTCTTCACCAAAGTAGATAATGACATGAAAAGATGCTCAGTATTAACTATTGGAGAACTACAACCACTATAAGATGCTACACCACAAATATTGATAAAATGGTAGGCAATGGAACTCCTGTTGTCTGTGGTGGGATTGTAAAATTACAGTGGTACAACCACATTGGAAAGCAATTTGACAGCTTTTAACATTATTAAACATGTACCTTCTGCATTACTCAGACATTTCATCCCTACATATTTTCTCAGGAGAAATCAAAGTGTGGATCCATTCAAAGACTTACTCTCAAATGTTATAGCAGTTTTACCTGTAATAGTCAAAATCTTCAAAGCAAACCAAAATCCCATTCAGGTGAATGGATGAAAAATATGGTCCATAAAATGAGAAAATATGCAACAATGAAAAGAAATGAATGCATGCGGTACTAACACATGCAACAACATCAGTTCAGTTCAGTTCAGTCACTCAGTCGTGTCCGACTCTGCGACCCCATGAACCGCAGCACGCCAGGCCTCCCTGTCCATCACCAATTCATGGAGTTTATTCAAAGCCATGTCCATTGAGTTGGTGATGCCATCCAGCCATCTCATCCTCTGTTGTCCCCTTCTCCTCCTGCCCACAATCCCTCCCAGCATCAGGGTCCTTTCCAGTGAGTCAGCTCTTTGCATCAGATGGCCAAAGTATTGGAGTTTCAGCTTCAGCATCAGTCCTTCCAGTGAACACCCAGGACTGATCTTTAGGATGGACTGGTTGGATATTCTTGCAACATAGGTGAATCTAAAAATAAATTATGTTGTCAGACACAACTTAGCGAAGAAACCACCACATGTTGTGAAAGGAGCTGAAAATTACATACAATATGATTTTAGTCATTTCAGATTCTAGAAATACAAGCATACCTTGTTTTATTATGTTTTGCTTTATTGTGTTTTGCAATAACTGCTTTATTGTTTTTATAAATTGAAAATTTATGGCAACCCTCTGTTGTCAGATAATAGCAGTTTTTGGTAATTTTCAAATTAAAGTATGTACATTTTTAAAGACGTAATGGTATTGCACACTTAATAGACTATCAGTTCAGTTCAGTTCAGTAGCTTAGTCATGTCTGGCTCTTTGCGACCCCATGAATCATAGCACGCCAGGCCTCCCTGTCCATCACCAACTCCCAGAGTTTACTCAAACTCAGGTCCATCGAGTCAGTGATGCCATCTAGCCATCTCATCCTCTGTCGTCCCCTTCTCCACTTGCCCCCAATCCCTCCCAGCATCAGGGTCTTTCCCAATGAGTCAACTCTTCTCATGAGGTGGCCAAAGTATTGGAGTTTCAGCTTCAACATCAGTCCTTCCAATGAACACCCAGGACTGATTTCCTTTAGGATGGACTGGTTGGATCTCCTTGCAGTCCAAGGGACTCTCAAGAGTCTTCTCCAACACCACAGTTCAAAAGCATCAATTACAGGATAGTGTAACCATAACCTATATGCATTGAAAGTGAAAGAAAGTGTTAGTCGCTCAGTTGTTTCCGACTCTTTGTGACCCCATGGACTGTAGCCCACCAGGCTTCTCTGTCCTTGGAATTTTACAGACAAGAATACTGGTGGTGGTAGTGGTTTAGTTGCTAAGTTGTGTTTGACTCTTGAGATCCTATGGACAGAGGAGCCTGGCAGGCTACAGTCCATGGGATTTTCCAGGCAAGAATACTTGGGTAGCCATTCCCTTTTCCAGGGGATCTTCCCAACCCAGGTATCAAACCCAGGTCTCCTGCATTGCAGGCAGATTCTTTACCATTTGGTCAACCAGGGAAACCCCTATACACACTGGGAAACACCCAAAATTCATGTGACTTGCTTTATTCCAGAATATTCATTGGAAGGACTGATGCTGAAGCTGAAGCTCCAATACTTTGGCCACCTGATGCGAAGAACTGACTCATTTGAAAAAACCCTGATGCTGGGAAAGATTGAAGGCGGGAGGAGAAGGGGATGACAGAGGATGAGATGGTTGGATGGCATCACCGACTCAATGGACATGAGTTTGAGTAAACTCCGGAAGTTGGTGATGCACAGGGAGGCCTATGCATCCATGGGGTAGCAAAGAGTCAGACATGACTATGGGCTGAACCAAACTGAACTGAACTGGTTTAGTGAGATATTCACATAATGGCAGGGATGTGGAACTGAACCTGCAATTTCTCCAAGATGTGCCTCAAAAAACCGATTTGCAGTAGATTGGTAGTTGACTAAGAATGTGGTAGAGTGGAGTGGGGGCTTGTAAGTGTGATTACAAAAGAGATAAAGAAATTTTTTTGTGACTGATATATTTATCTTGATTGTGGTGATGGTTTCAGAGGAGTGTACTTATCCAAATGTACATTTTAAATATTTGCAGCTAATTATATGTCAATGATACCTCAATAATTCTGGTAAAAAAACTCAAGTTGTATACCATAATTGGTGAGACTTATCATATATCAATTTTACCATAGCAAAACTGATTTAAAAAAATCTAAAAGTTACAGACATGGTTAAAAAAAACAGAAAGAATTCCTTTTTCCTCTGATGAATTAGAGTTTTTACATTTATAGGGAAAAATCACTCATATTGCCATAATATGGCTGATAATGTTTGAAGAGCCAAGTTTAGTTGTCATTTGTGGATGTTCTCACATTTTATTGTGCTTCCCTGATTGCTCAGTTAGTAAAGAATCCGCCTGCAATTCAGGAGACCCTGGTTCGATTCCTAGGTCAGGAAGATCCACTGGAGAAGGGATAGGCTACCCACTCCAATATTTTTGGGCTTCCCTTGTGGCTCTGCTGGTAAAGAATCTGCCTGCAATGAAGCAGACCTGAGTTCAATCCCTGGGTTGGGAAAAATCTCCTGGAGAAGGGAAAGAATACCCACCCAGGTTGCACAAGCGTGGGCGTCTGCGATGGCGCACAAGCGCGGCTGAGAGGAGCTACCCCATGTCTGAGGTCATGGGCGGCAGCCAGGAGCAGCCAAATTCAGACTGAAATTGAAGAAAGTGGAGAAGACCTCTAGACCATTCAGGTATGACCTAAATCAAATCCCTTATGACTATACAGTGGAAGTGAGAAATAGATTTAAGGGACTAGATCTGATAGACAGAGTGTCTGATGAGCTATGGACAGAGGTTCGTGACATTGTACAGGAGACAGGGATCAAGACCATCCCCATGGAAAAGAAATGCAAAAAGGCAAAATGGTTGTCTGAGGAGACCTTACAAATAGCTGTGAAAAGAAGAGAAGTGAAAAGCAAAAGAGAAAAGGAAAGATAGTCCCACTTGAATGCAGAGTTCCAAAGAATAGCAAGGAGAGATAAGAAAGCTTTTCTCAGTGATCAATGCAAAGAAATAGAGGAAAACAATAGAATGGGAAAGACTAGAGATCTCTTCAAGAAAATTAGAGATACCAAGGAAACATTTCATGCAAAGATGGGCTCAATAAAGGACAGAAATGGTAGGGATCTAACAGAAGTAGAAGATATTAAGAAGAGGTGGCAAGAATACACAGAAGAACTATACAAAAAAGATCTTCATGACCCAGATAATCACGATGGTGTGATCACTCACCTAGAGCCAGACATCCTGGAATGTGAAGTCAAGTGGGCCTTAGGATGCATCACTAGGAACAAAGCTCGTGGAGGTGATGGAATTCCAGTTGAATTATTTCAAATCATAAGCTGTGAAAGTGCTGCACTCAATATGCCAGCAAATTTGGAAAACTCAGCAGTGGCCACAGGACTGGAAAAGGTCAGTTTTCATTCCAATGCCAAAGAAAGGCAATCCTAAAGAATGCTCAAGCTACCACACAATCGCACTCATCAAATGCTAGCAAAGTAATGCTTAGAATTCTCCAAGCCAGACTTCAGCAATACGTGAACCGTGAAATTCCAGATGTTCAAGCTGAATTTAGAAAAGGCAGAGGAACCAGAGATCAAATTGCCAACATCCTCTGGATCATCAAAAAAGCAAGAAAATTCCAGAAAACCATCTATTTCTGCTTTATTGACTATGCCTAAGCCTTTGACTGTGTGGATCACAATAAACTGTGGAAAATTCGAAAGAGATGGGAATACCAGACCACCTGACCTGTCTTTTGAGAAACCTATATGCAGGTCAGGAAGCAACAGTTAGAACTGGACATGGGACAGCAGACTAGCTCCAAATAGGAAAAGGAGCACATCAAGGCTGTATATTGTCACCCTACTTATTTAACTTATATGCCGAGTGCATCATGAGAAACACTGGGCTAGAGGAAGCACAAGCTGGAATCAAGATTGCTGGGAGAAATATCAATAACCTCAGTTATGCAGATGACACCACCCTTATGGCAGAAAGTGAAGAAGCACTAAAGAGCCTCTTGATGAAAGTGAAAGAGGAGAGTGAAAAAGTTGGCTTAAAGCTTAACATTCAGAAAACTAAGATCATGGCATCTGGTCCCATCACTTCATGGAAAATAGTTGGGGAAACAGTGGAAAAAGTGACTGACTTTGTATTTCTGGTCTCCAAAATCACTGCAGATGGTGACTGCAGCCATGAAATTAAAAGACGCGTACTCTTTGGAAGGCAAGTTATGACCATCCTAGACAGCATATTAAAAAGCAGAGACATTATTTTGCCAACAAAGGTCCATCTAGTCAAGGCAAGGATTTTCCAGTGGTTGTGTATGGATGTGAGAGTTGGACTGTGAAGAAAGCTGAGCACCGAAGAATTGATGCTTTTGAAGTGTGGTGTTGGACAAGACTCTTGAGAGTCCCTTGGACTGCAAGGAGATCCAACCAGTCCATTCTAAAGGAGATCAGTCCTGGGTGTTCATTGGAAGGACTGATGTTGAAGCTGAAACTCCAACACTTTGGCCACCTGATGCGAAAAGCTGACTCATTTGAAAAGACCCTGATGCTGGGAAAGATTGGGGCAGGAGGAGAAGGGGATGACAGAGGATGAGATGGTTGGATGACCTCATCAAGTTGATGGACATGGGTTTGGTTGGACTCCGGCAGTTGGTGATGGACAGGGAGGCCTGACGTGCTGCAGTTCATGGGGTCTCAAAGAGTCCGACATGACTGAGTGACTTTCACTCCCATTTTATTTGGAGTAAATAAATTTGAGTAAATTTGAGTAATCTTGAGTCAATTTGAAAAATCTTTCATGCACACAAGTTTTGCTACACCAGCTCTTACACATCATCTCTATCTATCTGTAATAAAAAGCATCATTTGTAAAAAATTAGAATATTAGCTAATCTGTCCCAGTTTATATTTCATATACTAAATTAGAATGTGAGATGTATATAACTAATGGGTTCTCATAGCTTGAGAATCAGTGATTTTTGGAATTTCTTATAACTGCTGTGTTAACCACAAGTGCCCCCGCATAGACAGCATTAAGACAAAGACCTACTAATTGGGCTACTTTAATTTGCTTACACTCTGCAATATAAGAATAAATGCAGATGTCTTTCTAGCATTGATTTCTATCTACACGGCAGAATTTCATTAAGGATGGCCAGCCCCATTTCAATTAAGCTCCCTGGGATTGGGGGCAGGAGGAGAAGGTGACAATAGAGGATAAGATGGCTGGATTGCATCACCAACTTGATGGGCATGAGTTTGAGCAAACTCTGGGAGTTTGTGATGGACGGGGAGGCCTGGCGTGCTGTGATTTATGGGGTCGCAAACAGTCAGACACGACTGAACGACTGAGCTGACTGACTGACTTTGCTTGTGCACTGTCTGTGCTTTTGGCCCATCACAATAAGCACTTCGTCAATTACCTATTTTATTAGCCAATTGATTTCTGCTATAAGTCCCTATAGTTAGAAATCATCATGACAGATAAATAAATTGGTTCCTTTCATTTCTAAAAAGCAGCAGTAAATAATGAAACATTTCAAACAAGGTTTCTGTGAGGAACCTAAACACATATAAAAAATACCTGCCATTTATCCTGGGATGTGAAACCTGACTGCTTGCAGTAGCCCTGTATTTGAATAAGTCATACTGTCACAGTGACCTTTATTGATATACTGTTTCCCAATTTAAAGCATCAATCCTGCTGCTTAAAAGATCTTTTGTTGTGCAAGACCTGCAGATCCTTCAGGTAACAAAACAATGATTTGCTATCTCTGGACTTTGTGAATCAGTAATTTAACAAGATCCTTAGTAGCTTCCTTTCAACCCCTCATTCCACCCTATCACTTGTGTTTGCAATTTCAGTTATTCAATTTACTGATATCATTAGAAACCAAGAAATGTTATTTAACTGAGGGAAAATGCGATGTATGGCATTTAGCTTCGCAGGATAGCACTCATTTCTAGGACATACTATATGGCTTAATTTAGCCCAACACTCTGTGGAAAACAAAGGGTGTAATTTGATAGATAATTTTTCTTCTAAACAAAATTTCTCCCAGGTGAATCAAAGGGCTCAAACCCAATGCACATTCCTCCCTCCCTCATTATTTTTTTTGTGTTTCTGTGCTGGAGTGGTTTATACAGATATAGTAAATTTAAGGTCAGTGTTGGGATAAATGGTGTACTAATACATGGAAATTGGACCTGTTTTGGAGTATGTAGTATGCTTATTTACCCTAAAACATAAAAGTAAATATTCAAAAATGAAAGGTGAATGAAGAACTATGTCCTCCTTCTCTTACAACAACTGTTCTTACTGTCAACATAATTCTAATGGGAAAGGGCATTCAAGATGTTGATTTCCTAAGGACTCAGGACTAGGACATGAAAGTCCTATGTTGGAATTCTGACAGTTTTACTAGCGATCTGTGTTATCTGAGGCAAGTTCTACTTACCCTGTAGAAACCAGTTGCTTCATATTTATTTTTGAATATTTTATATATACCCTGTCTAACTTCAGAATGAACTCTGGCAGTACTAGTAATAGTAATGGTCCTTCTTTACTGAGCACCTAATATGTTACAGGTACCTTATAGACGTTATCTGGGCTTCCCTGGTGGCTCGGTGCTAAAGAATCGACCTGCCAATGCAGGAGCCACAAGTTCGATCCCTGGGTCGGGAAGATCCCCTGGTGAAGGAAATGGCAACCCACTCCAGTATTCTTGCCTGGGAAGTCCCATGGACAGAGGAGCCTGGTGGGCTACCGTCCATGGGGTCGTGAAGAGTCAGACACGACTGAGGGACTGGATAACAGCACCAGCAACAACATAGACATTTTCTACAACTGTTACTGTATCATATGATTTTCATGCTCACTTTCCAGCCAAGGAATCATGGGGACATTAGGAAATTTGCTTAGGGCTCCTAGCCTTACATAGCAGAGTTGAACTGAAATCAGAGTCTACCATCCCCTGTCTCTGGCCTCTTCCACCCTGCCACACAGCTTTTCCATGATGTAATGTCTAAAAACGCAGTGTAAAAGCCAAAGCACAAGACAGATGCTCAGTGGTATTAGAGCCATTATAATGATTAATAGTCATCATGAAATGTAGGACCTGACACCCAGAGGTGATTTTGCCCTTTCCGTGAATGGGAGTTACACTATGCCATTAGACAGATAATTACAGTGAGATTTTTCAAAGGCAAATTTTTGCCACTGTCTTCATGCATGGCCTTGCTAGCTCTCCAGGAGAAGCAAAAAATAACAACGCTGATTGATTTCCCTTTGCCACTTGCTTCAAGTGGTTCCCATTTTAATGCCCTTTCCAATTGTAACTTCATTGTCATTCGAAGCGGCTGAGATTTCAGCCTCTACACAGGCTAAACAGTTGGGCTTCTCAGCAAGTTCAAAAGTCTGCACGACAGGGGGAAAATACAGTATCTTTTCTAAAAGCTGTTTTGGTGGTTCTATTAGGAGGCATGGCTCTTCTGCCTTTATAGTCTAGGAGGCAATAATCTGTCCATTCCTTCCATTGGCCACCTCCATCCATAAAAGAAAGACTTCTAACTGATGGATATGCTCAAAGCTTTCTGTGACCAAACTCAAATATCACAATAACACAAAGTCCAGCTGACTCGAATCATTATATTCTTTATCATAGTCTAGCCATGAATTCCAAATACTATATGGAATCCATTTTGTAAACTGCACTCACTCTATGCCAAGACAAAAATAGAAAGATTTCATAGAAATTCCTCAAAATGGCTGGTAGAGTCTAATACTGTTACCTGTGTGTGTGTTGCTTAATCGTGTCCAACTCTTTGCGACCCCATAGACTGTAGCCAGCCAGGCTCCTCTGTCCATAGAATTCTCCAGGTAAGAATACTGGAGTGGGTACCCATTCCCTTCTCCAGGGCATGGGTTGAACCCAAGTCTCCTACAGGCAGGTTCTTTACCATCTCAGCCATAAAGGAAGCTGCAGTTACCTAAAGCTGGGAAATGATCCAGCTCTGGTTTGCATCCCGCAAATCTCCATACAATTTCCTGTGTACTTAAGAAGGCGGCCTTGGATCTCAAGGATAGTGAGATTTCTTTCTCTAACAAGTGGGATGCCTCTCCTGAGGATCCTAGATGATTCTGGATACTTTACTTTCTTCTCTGGTGAAGTCAATGAAATGCCCTGAACCTTTGTTTTGAATACACTATGATCCAGGCGTTAGTTATCAACAGAAGATCACGGGGTGGAGCTCCCTCTTTGTATTCATATTACTTAACCATGTAATGTGCTCGATGAATGTTTATTAAACTGTGTGGTTTAGTACCCAGCATCTCACCACCCAGGCCCAAAGATGGACCATGCACTATATGAAGCCAGAGGACACACTTGGGTTAAAATAAGAAAGCTCACCATGTAAGTGGACAGAAGGATATTATAGTTCCCATCTGTCCTCCTCTAACAAGTAAAACTACAAGCAGTTCAATTTATAAGTGGATTAGCTTTTTCTAAAGCTGTCTTTATAATAGGAAGAACAAGACTTCATGCTTTATTAACTACTAACAAATAAAGCAAAAAGCCATAAAGGCAAAAAAAAAAAAAAAGTTGAGGAGGAGGAAAAGGTCTACTTTCTTCTAAATCAAATATGCAATATTTCATAATAGATGAAAATTAAATTATCCGTCAGAGCTCCCAAAGTTTAGTCCCCTTGCTCAATTTCCTGTGATCTTCAATTCCAGTGCTCAGAAATATGGACTCATTACTGACTGTTGAACCATCACTAAAATACTCCACTGTGCTTTACCTAGACTTCCAAGTGCTCAGTGGCACCAAATAATTATTTCCTAACCCCAACTGAGTTTTTTATCCTAACATTAGAGGAGATATAAGTTAATATTTAAGAGAGTGATTTTTATTAAATTAATTCATGCCAATATATAAATGATTAATATCTTCTTAATGGTCCAGCAATAGCTTCAGTTTTAAAGATGAATACCTGTTATCACAGAGGATTTCCCAGAGATGTACAATGAAGGAGACTTGAGGTAAAGCAGCACAAAGTATTATATGGCAGGAGGACAATATCAACTGAGGTCATTAGCACCTGGGAATCTGATCCAAATGTTTGTCAATAACTCATTTATTTATTCAGCCAGAATTTGCTATGCATGAGATAGTGAGTTAGAAAGAAAGTATACAAAAAAAAAATCACCTATTTGTAATTTTGGTTTAAAGAATTTCACCTTCCAATAAAGGAAATAGATATTAAATTAATGAGTGATAACTACAGCTGTAGAGATACCAGAAGACACTTGACATATATTTCAAAGATTTTTTCCTTCCAGATGACCTTTGTGATTTCTTGGGTTAAGTGAGTGTCAGAGGATGGATCTGAGATAGCCATATAAAGACAGTGTATAGGTCAGGGTCTCAGCAGGTAGCACACTCAGAAGCGATGATCAGAAACACTTTAATGAAGGAATTATTTATTAATCTAAATACTAGGTTAAGGAAAATCAATAAGGAATGATGATGCATTCTCAGGTCAAGTAAAACTGGAAGCTCTTACCACTGTTATGTTTGAAAGGAAAAGAAGAAAGTGCTATTATCTAAAAATGAGCAAGACACATAGCCATGCCTCCAAAGAGGAATATTGCCCTTCATCAGAGAAACACAGTTATTGCCAAACCATATCCTGACTGGACAAAAGCCAAGGAAATAAATACCCTGACTTCCCCCTCCTCCAGCTCTTTGAAGTTTTTAATGGGAAAAAGTGTAGCAAAATCCAAAGGATGTTGGAACCCATCCAAGGGATGTTGGAAGCAAGAGAAAAGTGGAGAATGAAACAGGAGATGCAAAAATAAAATAACCAGCATAGTCATGAAGATGGAAAATAACACTGTACATTTTCTGTTGTTGGAGTATGAAGTGTGAGGCACAGTATGGTGAGAATAAAAGATAGCTGTGATCATATGACTCTTTTTTTTTTTTTTTTTATTAGTTGGAGGCCAATTACTTCACAACATTTCAGTGGGTTTTGTCATACATTAACACAAATCAGCCATAGAGTTATACGTATTCCCCATCCTTATCCCCCCTCCCACCCCCCCGTCCACCCGACTCCTCTGGGTCCTCCCAATGTACCAGGCCCGAGCACTCGTCTCGTGCATCTCACCCGGGCTAGTGATCTGTTTCACCATAGATAATATACATGCTGTTCTTTTGAAACATCCCACCCTCACCTTCTCCCACAGAGTTCAAAAGTCTGTTCTGTACTTCTGTGTCTCTTTTTCTGTTTTGCATATTGGGTTATCATTACCATCTTTCTAAATCCCATATATATGTGTTAGTATGCTGTAATGTTCTTTATCTTTCTGGCTTACTTCACTCGTATAATGGGCTCCAGTTTCATCCATCTCATTAGAACTGATTCAAATGAATTCTTTTTAACGGCTGAGTAATATTCCATGGTGTATATGTACCACAGCTTCCTTATCCATTCATCTGCTGATGGGCATCTAGGTTGCTTCCATGTCCTGGCTATTATAAACAGTGCTGCGATGAACATTGGGGTGCACGTGTCTCTTTCAGATCTGGTTTCCTCGGTGTGTATGCCCAGAAGTGGTATTGCTGGGTCATATGGCACTTCTATTTCCAGTTTTTTAAGAAATCTCCACACTGTTCTCCATAGTGGCTGTACTAGTTTGCATTCCCACCAACAGTGTAAGAGGGTTCCCTTTTCTCCACACCCTCTCCAGCATTTATTGCTTGTAGACTTTTGGATAGCAGCCATCCTGACTGGCATGTAATGGTACCTCATTGTGGTTTTGATTTGCATTTCTCTAATAATGAGTGATGTTGAGCATCTTTTCATGTGTTTGTTAGCCATCTGTATGTCTTCTTTGGAGAAATGTCTGTTTAGTTCTTTGGCCCATTTTTTGATTGGGTCATTTAGTTTTCTGGAATTGAGCTTCAGGTGTTGCTTGTATATTTTTGAGATTAATCCTTTGTCTGTTTCTTCATTTGCTATTATTTTCTCCCAATCTGAGGGCTGTCTTTTCACCTTACTTATAGTTTCCTTTGTAGTGCAGAAGCTTTTAAGTTTCATTAGGTCCCATTTGTTTATTTTTGCTTTTATTTCCAATATTCTGGGAGGTGGGTCATAGAGGACCCCGCTGAGATTTATGTCGGAGAGTGTTTTGCCTATGTTCTCCTCTAGGAGTTTTATAGTTTCTGTTCTTACATTTAGATCTTTAATCCATTTTGAGTTTATTTTTGTGTATGGTGTTAGAAAGTGTTCTAGTTTCATTCTTTTACAAGTGGTTGACCAGTTTCCCCAGCACCACTTGTTAAAGAGGTTGTCTTTTTTCCATTGTATATCCTTGCCTCCTTTGTCAAAGATAAGGTGTCCATAGGTTCGTGGATTTATCTCTGGGCTTTCTATTCTGTTCCATTGATCTATATTTCTGTCTTTGTGCCAGTACCATACTGTCTTTTTTTTTTTTTTTTTTTTTTTTTTACATTTTATTTTTTTTTTTATTTTTTATTTTTTTAAATATTATTTTATTAGTTGGAGGCCAATCACTTTACAACATTTCAGTGGGTTTTGTCATACATTGACATGAATCAGCCATATAGTTACACGTATTCCCCATCCCGATCCCCCCTCCCACCTCCCTCCCCACCCGACTCCTCAGGGTCCTCCCAGTGCACCAGGCAAGAGCACCTGACTCATGCATCCCACCTGGGCTGGTGGACCGTTTCACCATAGATAGTATACATGCTGTTCTTTCAAAACATCCCACCCTCACGTTCTCCCACAGAGTTCAAAAGTCTGTTCTGTACTTCTGTGTCTCTTTTTCTGTTTTGCATATAGGGTTATCGCCACCATCTATCTAAATTCCGTATATATGTGTTAGTATACTGTAATGTTCTTTATCTTTCTGGCTTACTTCACTCTGTATAATGGGCTCCAGTTTCATCCATCTCATTAGAACTGATTCAAATGAATTCTTTTTAACGGCTGAGTAATATTCCATGGTGTATATGTACCACAGCTTCCTTATCCATTCATCTGTTGATGGGCATCTGGGTTGCTTCCATGTCCTGGCTATTATAAACAGTGCTGCGATGAACATTGGGGTGCACGTGTCTCTTTCAGATCTGGATTCCTCAGTGTGTATGCCTAGAAGTGGTATTGCTGGGTCATATGGCAGTTCTATTTCCAGTTTTTTAAGAAATCTCCACACTGTTTTCCATAGTGGCTGTACTAGTTTGCATTCCCACCAACAGTGTAAGAGGGTTCCCTTTTCTCCACACCCTCTCCAGCATTTATTGCTTGTAGACTTTTGGATAGCAGCCATCCTGACTGGCATGTAATGGTACCTCATTGTGGTTTTGATTTGCATTTCTCTAATAATGAGTGATGTTGAGCATCTTTTCATGTGTTTGTTAGCCATCTGTATGTCTTCTTTGGAGAAATGTCTGTTTAGTTCTTTGGCCCATTTTTTGATTGGGTCATTTAGTTTTCTGGAATTGAGCTTCAGGTGTTGCTTGTATATTTTTGAGATTAATCCTTTGTCTGTTTCTTCATTTGCTATTATTTTCTCCCAATCTGAGGGCTGTCTTTTCACCTTACTTATAGTTTCCTTTGTAGTGCAGAAGCTTTTAAGTTTCATTAGGTCCCATTTGTTTATTTTTGCTTTTATTTCCAATATTCTGGGAGGTGGGTCATAGAGGACCCCGCTGAGATTTATGTCGGAGAGTGTTTTGCCTATGTTCTCCTCTAGGAGTTTTATAGTTTCTGTTCTTACATTTAGATCTTTAATCCATTTTGAGTTTATTTTTGTGTATGGTGTTAGAAAGTGTTCTAGTTTCATTCTTTTACAAGTGGTTGACCAGTTTCCCCAGCACCACTTGTTAAAGAGGTTGTCTTTTTTCCATTGTATATCCTTGCCTCCTTTGTCAAAGATAAGGTGTCCATAGGTTCGTGGATTTATCTCTGGGCTTTCTATTCTGTTCCATTGATCTATATTTCTGTCTTTGTGCCAGTACCATACTGTCTTGATGACTGTGGCTTTGTAGTAGAGTTTGAAGTCAGGCAGGTTAATTCCTCCAGTTCCATTCTTCTTTCTCAAGATTACTTTGGCTATTCGTGGTTTTCTGTATTTCCATACAAATTGTGAAATTATTTGTTCTAGTTGTGTGAAAAATACCGTTGGTAGCTTGATAGGGATTGCATTGAATCTATAGATTGCTTTGGGTAGAATAGCCATTTTGACAATATTGATTCTTCCAATCCATGAACACGGTATGCTTCTCCATCTGTTTGTGTCCTCTTTGATTTCTTTCATCAGTGTTTTATAGTTTTCTATGTACAGGTCTTTTGTTTCTTTAGGTAGGTATACTCCTAAGTATTTTATTCTTTTTGTTGCAATGGTGAATGGTATTGTTTCCTTAATTTCTCTTTCTGTTTTTTCATTGTTAGTATATAGGAATGCAAGGGATTTCTGTGTGTTAATTTTATATCCTGCAACTTTACTATATTCATTAATTAGCTCTAGTAATTTTCTGGAAGAGTCTTTAGGGTTTTCTATGTAGAGGATCATGTCATCTGCAAACAGCGAGAGTTTCACTTCTTCTTTTCCTATCTGGATTCCTTTTACTTCTTTTTCTGCTCTGATTGCTGTGGCCAAAACTTCCAAGACTATGTTGAATAGTAGTGGTGAGAGTGGGCACCCTTGTCTTGTTCCTGATTTCAGGGGAAATGCTTTCAATTTTTCCCCATTGAGGGTGATGTTTGCTGTGGGTTTGTCATATATAGCTTTTATTATGTTGAGGTATGTTCCTTCTATTCCTGCTTTCTGGAGAGTTTTAATCATAAATGAGTGTTGAATTTTGTCAAAGGCTTTCTCTGCATCTATTGAGATAATCATATGGTTTTTATCTTTCAATTTGTTAATGTGGTGTATTACATTGATTGACTTGCAGATATTAAAGAATCCTTGCATTTGAAAGGTTGTTGCTGAACGATAAGACGCGGGATTCTTGGCCTCCGGAGGAGACGAATTCAATCCGGGGCCAGAGACGAGGCTGGATCGCTCAGAGCTTTTGTGTAATAAAGTTTTATTAAAGTATAAAGGAGATAGAGAAAGCTTCTGACATAGGCATCAGAAGGGGCAAAAAAGAACCCCCCTCCTAGTCTTTAGCTGTATGTTATATAGTCACAGTCTGTTAATGAAAGGAAAGGAATGTCATAAAATCTAGAATGACACCAGATAATTCATCCCAGGCCATAAAACTATTGACTTGAATCTTGTAGAAGGGCAGAATACCAACAAATAGTTCTGTTTACATAGATTAGGGGAACAATACCCGAATAAGTAAGTTAGGCCTTTTGGTGGAACCAACTTGAAGATAGAGTCTGGGGTTCATTAACATAGCTTAAGACAACATTTCCATATGAAAAAGAAATGTATTGGTTAACTCAAGGTTTGAGAGTTGTTAGCTTTAGGTGAGACCAGGTGTCATGGCAACACAGAATGTTAAGAGAAACCTCCTTTTAAATTTGTATAGAGAAGGAAAACCAGATCGATGGTTTGTTCTTTCCTGCCGGTTAAGAGAGAGAAAAATGTCTGGCACTTACAGCCTCTTTCCTCCATTTGGAGACCCCTGGCCTTCCTGCCTGTTACCCTCTCACATTCCTGGGATAAAGTCCACTTGGTCATGGTGTATGATTTTTTTTATGTTGTTGGATTCTGTTTGCTAGAATTTTGTTAAGGATTTTTGCATCTATGTTCATCAGTGATATTGGCCTGTAGTTTTCTTTTTTTGTGGCATCTTTGTCTGGTTTTGGAATTAGGGTGATGGTGGCCTCATAGAATGAGCTTGGAAGTTTACCTTCTTCTGCAATTTTCTGGAAGAGTTTGAGTAAGATAGGTGTTAGCTCTTCTCTAAATTTTTGGTAGAATTCAGCTGTGAAGCCGTCTGGTCCTGGGCTTTTGTTTCCTGGAAGATTTTTGATTACAGTTTCGATTTCCTTGCTTGTGATGGTTCTGTTAAGATCTTCTATTTCTTCCTGGTTCAGTTTTGGATAGTTATACTTTTCTAAGAATTTGTCCATTTCATCCAAGTTGTCCATTTTATTGGCATAGAGCTGCTGGTAGTAGTCTCTTATGATCCTTTGTATTTCAGTGTTGTCTGTTGTGATCTCACCCTTTTCATTTCTTATTTTGTTAATTTGGTTCTTCTCTCTTTGTTTCTTAATGAGTCTTGCTAATGGTTTGTCAATTTGTTTATTTTTTCAAAAAACCAGCTTTTAGCTTTGTTGATTTTTGCTATGGTCTCTTTAGTTTCTTTTGCATTTATTTCTGCCCTAATTTTGAAGATTTCTTTTCTTCTGCTGACCCTGGGGTTCTTCATTTCTTCCTTCTCTAATTGCTTTAGGTGTAGAGTTAGGTTATTTATTTGGCTTTTTTCTTGTTTCTTGATGTAAGCCTGTAATGCTATGAACCTTCCCCTTAGCACTGCTTTTACAGTGTCCCATAAGTTTTGGGTTGTTGTGTTTTCGTTTTCATTCATTTCTATACATATTTTGATTTCTTTTTTGATTTCTTCTATGATTTGTTGGTTATTCAGAAGCGTGTTATTTAGCCTCCATATGTTTGAATTTTTAACAATTTTTTTCCTGTAATTGAGATCTAATCTTACTGCATTGTGGTCAGAAAAGATGACTGGAATGATTTCAGCTTTTCTGAATTTTCCAAGACCAGATTTATGGCCCAGGATGTGATCTATTCTGGAGAAGGTTCCGTGTGCACTTGAGAAAAAGGTGAAATTGATTGTTTTGGGGTGAAATGTCCTATAGATATCAATTAGGTCTAGCTGGTCCATTGTATCATTTATGGTTTGTGTTTCCTTGTTGATTTTCTGTTTAGTTGATCTATCCATAGTAGTGAGTGGGGTATTAAAGTCTCCCACTATTATTGTGTTACTATTAATTTCCTCTTTCATACTCATTAGCGTTTGCCGTACATATTGCGGTGCTCCTATGTTGGGTGCATATATATTTATAATTGTTATATCTTCTTCTTGGGCTGATCCTTTGATCATTATGTAGTGTCCTTCTTTGTCTCTTTTCACATCCTTTATTTGAAAGTCTATTTTATCTGATATGAGTATTGCGACTCCTGCTTTCTTTTGGTCTCCATTTGCGTGAAATATTTTTTTCCAGCCCTTCACTTTTAGTCTGTATGTGTCTCTGGTTTTGAGGTGGGTCTCTTGTAGACAGCATATATAGGGGTCTTGTTTTTGTATCCATTCAGCCAATCTTTGTCTTTTGGTTGGGGCATTCAACCCATTTACATTTAAGGTAATTATTGATAGGTGTGGTCCCGTTGCCATTTACTTTGTTGTTTTGGGTTCACGTTTATACAACCTTTCTGCATTTCCTGTCTAGAGAAGATCCTTTAGCATTTGTTGAAGAGCTGGTTTGGTGGTGCTGAATTCTCTCAGCTTTTGCTTGTCTGTAAAGCTTTTGAATTCTCCTTCATATCTGAATGAGATCCTTGCTGGGTACAGTAATCTAGGTTGTAGATTATTCTCTTTCATTACTTTCATTATGTCCTGCCATTCCCTTCTGGCCTGGAGGGTTTCTATTGATAGATCAGCTGTTATCCTTATGGGAATCCCTTTGTGTGTTATTTGTTGTTTCTCCCTTGCTGCTTTTAGTATTTGTTCTTTGTGTTTGATCTTTGTTAATTTGATTAATATGTGTCTCAGAGTGTTTCGCCTTGGGTTTATCCTGTTTGGGACTCTCTGGGTTTCTTGGACTTGGGTGGCTATTTCCTTCCCCATTTTAGGGAAGTTTTCAGCTATTATCTCCTTGAGTATTTTCTCATGGCCTTTCTTTTTGTCTTCTTCTTCTGGGACTCCTATGATTTGAATGTTGGGGCGTTTCACATTATCCCAGAGGTCCCTGAGGTTGTCCTCATTTCTTTTGATCCTTTTTTCTTTTTTCCTCTCTGCTTCATTTATTTCCACCATTCTATCTTCTACCTCACTTATCCTATCTTCTGTCTCAGTTATTCTACTCTTGGTTCCCTCCAGAGTGTTTTTGATCTCATTCATTGCATTATTCACTTTTAATTGACTCTCTTTTATTTCTTCTAGGTCTTTATTAAACATTTCTTGCATCTTTTCAATCTTTGTCTTCAGGCTATTTATCTGTAAGTCCATTTTGTTTTCAAGATTTTGGATCATTTTTATTATCATTATTCTAAATTCTTTTTCAGATAGATTCCCTATCTCCTCCTCTTTTGTTTGACTTGGTGGGCACTTGTCATGTTCCTTTACCTGTTGGGTATTTCTCTGCCTTTTCATCTTGTTTAGATTGCTGTGTCTGGAACGGGCTTTCTGTATTCTGGAGGTCTGTGGTTCCTTTTTATTGTGGAGTTTTTACCCGGTGGGTGGGGTTGGACGGTTGTCTTGTCAAGGTTTCCTGGTTAGGGAAGCTTGTGTCAGTGTTCTGGAGCGTGGAACTTGATTTCTTCTCTTTGAAGAGCAATGGAGTGCCCAGTATTGAGTTTTGAGATGGGTCTATGTGTTAGGTGTGACTTTGGGTAGTCTGTATGTTGACTTTCAGGGCTATGTTCCTGTGTTGCTGGGGAATTTGCATGGTATGTCTTGCTCTATAACTTGTTGGCTCTTGGGTGGTGGTTGGTTTCAGTGTAGGTATGGAGGCTTTTGGACAGTCTCTTATTACTTAAAGTTCCATGTAGTCAGGAGTTTTCTGGTGTTTTCAGGTTTTGGGCTTAAATCTCCTGCCTCTGGATTTCAGTTTTATTCTTCCTGTAGTCTCAGGACTTCTCCAACTATACAGCACTTATAATAAAACTTCTAGGTTAATGGCGAAAAGATTCTCCCCTGTTAGGGACTCCCAGAGAGGTTCACAGAGTTACATGAAGAAGAGGACAGGGAGGAGGAAAATAGAAATGAGCAGGAGGAGAAAAAGGGGGACTCAAGAGGAGAGAGACAGATCTACACAGTCGTCTGTTCCTAGAGTGTTCTCCGTAGCCCAGCCACCCACAAAGATTCACAGAATTGGATTGGGAAGAGAAGGGGAAAGGAGGAAATAGAGGTGTTCTGAGGTAGAAAACAGAGAGTCAAGATTGGGAGAGAATAATCAACACACTCCTGAATAAAAATGGAAACTGAATATTGGATTCTTAAATGTTCACAGTTTATATCATATACTGAAGAAAAATTAAAAAATCTAGAGTAGAGGTTAGACTCTTAAAAATATATTAAAAACAAAAACAAAAACGCCACCCCAAAAATTTTAGAAATATATATGAGGTTCGGTTTAAAAATAAGGCTTCTCTTCTTTTTTTCCCTTTCCTCTTTGTAAGGTTATAGTGTATTGAAAATGAATAATTAAGGAGCAGTAGAGGAGTACTATAGGACTTTAAAAGAAATAAGAGAAAAAAAATAGAAAATAGAAGAGAAGAAGGAAAAAAAAAGAAGAGAAAAAAAAAGAGGAAAAAAAAATTTTCCCTAACTAAAAAAATTGTAAGAATTTATAAAAATGAAAGTTAAGGAGTAATGGGGGAGTAATAGGGCATTTTAAAGGAAAATAAAAGAGAAAAAATAAAAAAGAAAAAATAAAAAAAAATCTTTTTTTTTTTTTTTTCTTACTTAAAAAAAAAAAAAAAGTAAAAATATATCTAGGAATTTCTCTGGAGCTGTTGCGGTCAGTGTGGGTTCGGCTCGGTTTCAGATAGCTCCTCGTTCCAGCTTACACTTCTCGATATCTACAGGCCCCTTGCGGTGTGGTCAGTGTTTCCTACAGGGATTTTAATCTGTTGCACCAGTTCCTTCTGAAGCGGTTCCCTTTGTTTATTTGGCTTCTGCTTGCCGGTCTCTTCAGGGCCTCATTTCCGCCCTGACATAGGCGGGCGGAGGTGGACTCTTATTCAGGTAGCTAGTTCCGTAGAGCTGCAGGGTGGGGCTGGCGCTGAGGGGCGGGGCCGGCGCTGCTCAGGCTCCGGCTGCTCTATATGGAGCACGCACTGCGCGCGGTTCCAGCCCTCGGGTGTTCCGCCAAAGGTCGGAACAGAAAGCTGCGCCTGCTCCCTGTGCCCTCCCCATCAGAGCGGTCCAGGCAGCCAGGGGCTTGACGCTTGACGGGCGCACTCTCCCCGGGTGTGAGCGCCCACTCCCTTCCGCGGTCCCAGTCTCAGATTCCGCCGGCACCAGTCCAGTGCGTGCGCCTTCTGCCCTCCGCATCCCCAGCCCCAGTCCCCGCCCGCAACAGTCGGGTGCCTGCGCCCTGTGTCTCGCCGCGACCCTCCCGGCGGATGTCGACCATCCAGAATCTCGGTCCCTTTGTTCTGCGAACAGCCGGCAGTGTGTTCGTGCCGGTTAATTTTCTCTCTCTTTTGCTCTCCCACAGTTCAAGCTGGGAACTCACAGAAGCTCCCTCCGATTGTCCTCAGGGCACTCAGGTCCAGACCCTGCCCCAAGCAATGCCGCCCGCTCCTCTCCGTTCTGCCCCCACTTGCTGGTGGCGGATTCGGGCGTCTGGGGTACTTTTCTGCTGGGAGTTGCTTTTAGGCTCCTAATCTGTGGGTTTTATTTATTGTTTCTCTCCTAGTCAGGTTGCCCTCCGAGATTCAAACACTTCCCCCAGGCCCGCCAGTGCGAGGGTTTCCCGGTGTCTGGGAACGTCCTCTATTAAGACCCTTCCCGGGATGGATCTCCGTCCTTAGCTCTTTTGTCTCACTATTTATCTTTTATATTTTGTCCTACCTCCTTTCGAAGACAATGGGCTGCTTTTCTGGGCGCCTGGTGACCTCAGCTAGCGATCAGAAGTTGTTTTGTGAAGTTTGCTCTGTGTTCAGTTATTCTTTTGATGAATTTCTAGGAGAGAAAGTGGTCTCCCCGTCCTACTGCTCCGCCATCTTGGCTCCTTCTCCGCTTTAAGCCCGATCATATGACTCTTAATGCTTGAAACCTTTCCATGGATTTCATCACCTTCTCAAAAAAGCTTGTGACGTGCCATGGAAACCTCGTTGCTTCTACCTCCCTCTGCTTGTTCACACTTACAGATGGTTCTAGCGTTCCTGATGAGGAGAAAGAGGAGCTTGCCTGGAGGCAAGCAGAACAATTTGTGGTTTAGGAGAAAAATGATGACTCCCTGAACTAAGGCAATGGAAATTAAGATGGTGAGGAAGATACAGTTTTGAGAAATATGATGGAAATAAAATCATTAGGACTTATTAGCTGAAGTATGGGAAAGTAATATGCAGGCAACAAGGGATAACTGATGTGTGGTTTTACTCACATGATGGATGGAGCTCACAAAAATTAAATGAAAATTTAGAGGAAAAACGGGAGGTTTTACCTATGTCTATTTGCATATCTGTAGCAAATACTAAAGTAGAATAAGGCTGGCACATTGGTAGAGATTTGAGTTGGGATATGTATTTCAGAGGCCCTCATGAGAGGCTCTGTTCAGTGTTCACATTCCTAGGTTCTTGAGCCATTTGGAGATGGTGGAGTAGAAGAGGACCATGAGAAACAGAAAGGAAAAATAATCTCTCTATACAAGGAGGATGAGAAGGGTGAGAATGGTAAAAATCCTGTTGGGTGTATCAGTTATTAATAATAGAAAGCCATTGATGGCCTTTGGAAAAAAGCACTTCATTGGAACAGGGAAATACATGATAATTGAGGTTTGAGGGATGCAAGAGGGCTTAGGACATGCAGACAGTGAGTGTAGACAACTCTTCTGGGAAGTTTGGATAAGTGGGAGAGGAGAGAAAATATGTGTTGGTAAAGGAAGACTCAAAATCAAGGAAAAGATTGACAGATTAGGGAAGGAGAGCTGTTTATCACTGATGAAGAGGAACAACACTGGAAAGCTAATTTGAAGTTATAGGGAAGAGAATTCCACTAGGTGAAGAACTGAATTAAGGATTGACTTATCAAAGTTATGCATAATTTAAAATTGAAATGGCAATTGAGATTTCTATATTGTTTGTTTTAATTGAATTTGGGGATTGCTATATAAATCATTCCTGAATAATGAGATTTTTCCCCCTATTCTTTCTCTAGGAGTATAAGTCCCAAAACGTTGTGGAAAGCAATGAGACATATTTCTAGAAAAAGTAATTTATTATTATTATTATTATTGCTAGTGGGCGGCCAGTGTATGGAAGTAACTCGTCCGGGATAGCGTAGATAGTTAGAGGCAGGCAAGGTCTAGCACTGACCACTACCATTTCTAAATGTGTTCACCACAATCCTTCCAGTCCTTAACCTTTATTTCAAAATCAGCTTAGGTTTTACTAGTCAAATCATTTCTCTCCCTCTTTCTAGCATTAGTATTTTACTCTTGTAAACAGACTTTTAAATTTTATTTCTTTTTTAAAAAACATTTATATTTTGGCTGCGTGGGGTCTTAGTTGCAGCACATGGGGTCTTCATTGCAGAATGAGGCTCAGGAGTTGTGGCTCGTGGGCTCCAGGCTGTGCAGTCTCAGGAGTTGTGGTGCCTGGGCTTCGTTGCCCCATGGCATGTGAAATTTTAGTTCCCTGACCAGGGATGGAACCCACCTGCATTGGAAGGTAGATTCTTAACCACTGAACCACCAGGGAAATTTCTAAATTATGTTTTATTTCCTTTTACAAATTGCTCATTAGAAATATGAAGCCATTCTACTCTGACCACTAAATACATCAACAATGTCTAACTATTTACTATTGGAATCAAGTCATGATTCAGCGAACAGGCTCTAAAGTCAGGCTGTATGGGCTGAAATCGTGTTTCAGACGCTTAATGACTATATAACTTTGGGCAGTATTTGCTGTCTCGATGCCTCAGTTTCACCATCTGAATAGTAGGATCAGCATATGAAATCATCATAACCATAAGGGGATTAAACACTAAATGTATGTGATGAACACAGTATTATAACACACTGGACCAAAGGAAAAATCATCTGATTTTCGTTAGTGCTTTCCTTTGTAGAAACACTGAAAGTGTACCAGTCATAGTGCTACCATTGACTAGAGTAGTAATTCAAGTGATACTTTACTCGAGTAAATATTCAATCTTATTAAATAAATAATCCCCTGATAACCACATAGTTCATATTCTAAGCAGACAACCCCTTTCAAACAGTGAACATCCAGCTAACCATAGTTGTTAAGATGCAGTGAAAAGGACATGGAGATCTAGGTAAACAAAACTGCATTTCTATTATTATTATGTTATTATGTTAGAAAAGTCTTTCTCTAGAATTGGGCAATATTTATCACCCTCTGTACTCTGCCTCAACCAGGGCAGAGGAATCCATAGGCTCAGGACTGACCACAATGTACATGCCCCTCTAAACATGTTCACAGGGACTTAAGATTTGCTGATCTGATGTGGCTGTTGTTCATGCTGGTTAATACAACTGCTTGGGCAGCTAAAACATACTTATTCTCTTAGCACTCTTTTTTGAGTAGAAATGCCTGTGTTGAGGTGTAAATTCTATGTTCATGCTTTCACACACTCTTATCATTGGTATCAGTGAAGGTGAAATATAAATGGTGATGGGTATTAAACAATTTGAATATTTTTACAAAATTAATCTCTGTATCTTTTCACTAGGCAATACGTGTATATTTGATAGCTTCTCTGCTCTGGCTAAGATAAGTTTTGACTGATACTCTATCTCCCTACATCTTGTAGGTATGTGGAGGTGGGGTTTTTGCTGGAAAAACTGTCATCTAAAAATGGGATAAATGACAGTAAGCCTTCCTGCTTGTCACTGGAATTTGAACACTATGTACCCTGTTTGAAAAGGATAAACTGTACTTTATATTTGGTTTTTCAAAGATTCCACAGATTATGGCTATGCCAAAAGAGACTTATATTCTATTATTTAAAATACTTGATAAAACAAAGTGCAGAAAATTGCCATAAAATTAGCTAGAAAAATTAGGGACAGAGAGCTCTAGAGGATTGCTTTCAGAACAAAATATAAACTCTTTAGAAGAGAAAATACAATGCAATCTTTCCCAAAATGTATTCTTCGAAGCACTAATTCTTCTTCAGAGCATGGATGAAGGGAAATCTACGATGAAATCAGTTTGGGACATGTAGTGCGGTAAATACTCAGTGCAGTGAATATTCCTCTTGTGCTCAGTTCTTCAGTCGTGTCCGACTCTTTGTGACCCCACAGACCGTAGCCCGCCAGGCTCCTGTGTCCATGGGATTTTCCAGGCAAGAATACTGGAGTGGGTTGCCATTTTCTCCTCCAGGGGATCTTCCCGACCCAGGGATCAAACCTGCATTTCTTGCATCTTCTTCATTGGCAGGCGCACTCTTTACCACTGAGCCACCTGGGAAGAATATTCCTCTTAAATGTATACATAACACAAAAAGATGAACTATGTTTACTATGGCTGTTTTTAATCGTTACCCAAAACACTTATCTAAGATATTTTTTGAAGTCGCACAGATTGATATCCTATGGATCAATCTAGAGTTCTGTCAAAGGCACTTTGTGAGGTGCTTAGACTGAGAAAGTCTCTGTCTGAGGTGTATAGACGGTAGGAAGCCACTGCCTCAGATTTTCAAAACACCCTTCAATAGAATTTTCTAGGAAAACTTTCATTGATGAAGTTTCTTCATTGATTTCCATTTGGTTTAGTATCAAATATGAATCCTTCATCAACAAGAATTCTGAAAAAGAAGATTAAGGCGGGGCACACACCCTCTATGAACTAAAAGTTTATTAAAATTTGGTTTAGGATGAATTTACATTTTATATTTGAAATTTTGTTATTATAGTCATATTTTTAAAAAGTTTGCCCTGACATTACATGTCTGAGATATCCTTTGGACTTAAAGAGAAAGGTGTATAATTACAGCAAAATTTACTGGTGATGATGGGAGTATTTTTTGCCAAGTACATCTTGGCAGGAGAAATGGTCTTGGAATCACTGAGATGGTAGGCAGATTTTTCAGGTAGCAGAAAGTAGAGGAGAAAGCTAAGTATTCAGAGTCAGACTCAGTTGTCTCTGCTGGTTTTGAATGGTGAGCCCATAGGCATATTATTGCATTAGTTGGAATATCAGTTTCTCTACCTGTAAAGCAGGGACATTATCCTACCTTAGAGTGTTGTTGGAAAGAGTAGAACTAGAAAATAGAGATAAGTACAATACTTGGAACATGCTAGTCCTCATCAGACATTGGTTCCCTATTTTTGCCCTCCAAGGCAGTGATTCTCAACCAGGTGCGATTTTTGTTCCTCCCGGGGGCATCTGGTAACATCGGGAGACATTTTTGGTTGTTACAACTGGGGGAAAGGCTGTTGGTATTTAGTGGATAGAGGCCAGTTCAGTTCAGTTGCTCAGTCGTGTCCGACTCTTTGAAACCCCATGGACTGCAGCACGCTAGGCTTCCCTGTCCATCACTGACTCCTGGAGCTTGCTCAAACTCACGTCCATCAAGTCGGGGTATAAATAACACACCTTGGATAGAGGCCAAGGATACTGACTGCTAAACAGCCTACATACATAGGACAGTCCCCACAACAAATAATTATCTAGTACAAATGTCAACAGTGCCGAGACTGAGAAGCCCTGCTCCAGCTTGAATGTGATGAGGCACTGCCTGCTTTCCCAATTCTGGTATTGGGCTCTTTCAGCACCAGATGAGGGCAAGCAGAAGCATGTCTTAAGGGAAAAAAAATAATACTGTGGAGAATGAGAAACATTCAAAACCATGCAAGTTTAAATTATGAATACTGTATTCCCTGTAATCATCTAAAGTTAGCAGGAATGAATATATGGTGTCTATTTATAAACTAAAGTTGGTGACAAAACACACACACACACACATGAAAAGAAAAAAGAGATGAGAAAATGTTCTGGCAAATATGGAAAGGTAAAAATGTCGAATCACCTTTTCTTCTTGTTAAATAGGTCTTTTCCCCTGTGGAATTGCGGGATTCAGCAGTTGGTTTAAGGAAAATATCTACAATATTATATAGCTAAGCTGTACTTTTCCTGCAAGAAAGTCAGGAGCTAGAATTCATACCATGGAACTTTGGGAATATGTTAGCATCCAACACAGATATGTTTATAACATGGGACATCTTGAGATGCCATGATTCTTACCAGGAAGCTGTGATGGGGGATTTAATAGAGGAAGTGTGTGTGTGTGTGTGTGTGTGTGTGTGTGTGTGTGTGTTCTCCTGAGTGCATATATGGATCTTTTTTATTATTATTTTTACTTTTTATGCTTTTTATTAAAATATAGTAGATGCACAACATTATGTTAGTTACAACATATTAAAAATTGTCATGAGGATAAATCTAGTAACCATTTGTCTGACATACTTATCATATAACTGGAGGTTTATACCATTCTTAATCCCTTCACCTATGGAGCTGAACAGGTTGAAGTGACAAGAGAACCAGGACTCGGGTGGATGGGAAATGCTGACTTTTTGCCTCTGATGTACTCTCATAACTTAAGCAGTTTAGGAAATCTAGAGAGGTGGTGAGATATGTGCACTTTTTAAAAATAATCAAGCAAATACCAAACCAACCAACCAAACAAAAAACGTAAAGAAAATAAACACATAGAACTGTTCTGTAAAAGTTGGTCCCATGAGAGTTTTCTTCCTTTGGCTTTGAAAGGCTCATTCTCTTATTATTATGTTTTAGTCATCTGACTTGAAATTAAGGCTGCAGCATTTAATGCCTAAAAAGCAAATAAGAGAGCTTCCCAAGTGGTGCTAGTGGTAAAGAATTCACTTGCCAATGCAAGAGATTCAGGAGACATGAATTTGATCCCTGGGTAAGGAAGATCCCCTGGAGGAGGAAATGGCAACCCACTCCAGTATTCTTGCCTGGGAAATCCCATGGACAGAGGAGCCTAGTGGGCTACAGTCCATGGGGTCCCAAAGAGTTGGACATGAGTGAGCATGCTTGCAGGAAACAGGGAAGCAAGTAAGAGAGTCAGTCTACCTGCTTTGTCTGAAAGAGAACTGAGGACCAAGTTGCTGGTCTCCATCTCCCGCTTACAAAAGAAACAGTGCTTTATCTTGGCATCAGTTACGACACCAGCCTCGGAGGCCTCAAGGTGCCAGCAGTCTCTCAAAACTTACACATGGGGCTTTGAGATGATGTAGTCTTATCTTGCCTGGAAAATCCCATGGATGGAGGAGCCTGATAGGCTGTGGTCCATGGGGTCACAAAGAGTCAGACACAACTGAGCAGCTTCACTTTCACTTTTCACTTTCACACATTGGAGAAGGAAATGGCAACCCACTCCAGTGTTCTTGCCTGGAGAATCCCAGGGACGGGGGAGCCTGGGGTGGACTGCCGTCTATGGAATCACACAGTGTTGGATACGATTGAAGTGACAGCAGCAGTCGTATCGTAGTCTCATTCAAGTGGGCTGCAGTTCACTTTGCAAATAATTTGGAAAAACTGTAGGAAGGACTGGTATTTAATTTTTGTACAATGTTGTTAGTTGCAAGCAAAAGTAGAGAGTCTACCCGTGAGCACAGATTGATTTACCTATAATATAGCGCTCGTGAGGCTGTGAGTTAGAATATTGGTTTCTTCTTAGAGGTTTGAACTTCACAAGGAGTTTGAAAGAAACAAAAGTAAGAATCAAGGTGAAGAAGAAAGAATATCTTTTTAAATAGATAAGCATTACTTATGAGGAAGTGTTTCTTTTGCAAATTGATAGATACATAGAGAAGCCCTAAGGTGCTCAGAGAAGATATAAAAAAAACACATGTCAGTGTTTGAAGGAGAATAAGAAGATAGCAGGACTCAGTAAAACCATCCTTCCTTAGTTCCTGATACGAAAGGCCAAATGTTACAGTTCCCCAAACTTGAAATCCAGGGACTGTCAGTACAGTCGTTGGTGGCATTCTCCACCTCTAGCAAGAAAGACTTGTTCTGTTTGTTTGGATTCCAGTGTCTTTTCCAACCAGGTTTTGTTTTGGTCTTTCCCTAGCTTGTTAGAGCTGAGATTACAATAAATGGAAATTTATTCACTTGAGGCCTAGATGTAATACCTTTCCAGTTAATGCTAATTTCCAGTTCAGTTCAGTCGCTCAGTTGTGTCCAATTCTTTCTGACCTTGTGGACTGCAGTACGCCAGGCTTCCATGTCCTTCACCAATTCCGGGAGCTTGCTCAAACTCAAGTCCATCGAGTTTGTGATGCCATCCAGCCAGCTCATCCTGTCATCCCCTTCTCCTCCTGCCTTCAGTCTTTCCTAGCATCAGGGTCTTTTCAAATGAGTCAGTTCTTCATATCAGGTGGACAAAGTATTGGAGCTTTAGGTTCAGCATCAGTCCTTCCAATGAATATTCAGGACTGATTCCCTTTAGTATTGATTGGTTTGGTCTCCTTGCAGTCCAAGGGACTCTTAATAGTCTTCTCCAACACCACAGTTCAAAAGCTTCAATTCTTCGGAGTTCAGCTTTCTTTATTGTCCAATTCTCATATCCATATCTGACTACTGGAAAAACCATAGCTTTGACTAGATGGACCTTTGTCGGCAAAGTAGTGTTTCTGCTCTTTAATTTGCTTACTAGGTTGGTCATAGCTTTTCTTCCAAGGGGCAAGTGTCTTTTAATTTCATGGCTGCAATCAGCATCTGCAGTGATTTTGGACCCCAAGAAAATAGTCTGTCACTGTTTCCATTGTTTCCCCATCTATTTGCCATGAAGTGATGGAAATGGATGCCATGATCTTCACTTTTGAAATGTTGACTTTTAGCCCAGTTTTTTCACTCTCCTCTTTCGCTTTCATCAAGAGGCTCTTTAATTCTTCTTCACTTTCTGCCATAAGGGTGGTGTCATTTGCATATCTGAGGTTATTGATATTTCTCCTGGCAATCTTGATTCTGGCTTGTGCTTCATCCAGCCTGGCATTTCACATGATGTACTCTGCACATAAGTTAAATAAGCAGGGTGGCAATATACAGCCTTGACGTACTCCTTTCCCAATTTGGAACCTGTCAATTGTTCCACGTACAGTTCTAATTGTTGCTTCTTGACCTGCATACAGATTTCTCAGGATGCAGGTAAGGTGGTCTGGTATTCCCATCTCTTGAAGAATTTTCCAGTTTGTTGTGAACCATAGAGTCAAAGACTTTGACATAGTCAATAAAACAGAAGTAGATGTTTTTTTTGGAACTCTTGCTTTTTCTATGATCCAGCAGATGTTGGCAATTTGATCTCTGGTTCCTCTGCCTTTTCTAAATCTGGCTTGAACATCTGGAATTTCTCAGTTCAGATACTGTTGAAGCCTGGCTTGGAGAATTTTGAGCATTACTTTGCTAGCATGTGAGATGAGTGCAACTGTGCGGTAGTTTGAGCATTCTTTGGCATTGCCTTTCTTCAGATTGGAATGAAAACTGACCTTTTCCACGCCCCTGGCCACTGCTGAGTTTTCCAAATTTGCTGACATATTTAGTGCAGCACTTTTTCAGCATCATTGCTTAGGATTTGAAATAGCTCAACTGGAATTCCATCACCTCCACTAGCTTTGTTCATAGTGATGCTTCCTAAGGCCCACTTAACTTTGCATTCCAGGATGTCTGGCTCTAGGTGAGTAATCACACCATTGTGGTTATCTGGGTCATGAAGATCTTTTTTTGTATAGCTCTCTTATGTATTCTCTCCACCTCTTCTTAATACCTTCTGCTTCTGTTAAGTCAATACCATTTCTGCCCTTTATTGAGCCCATCTTTGCATGAAATGTTCCCTTGGTGTCTCTAATTTTCTTGAAGAGATCTCTAGTCTTCCCCATTCTATTGTTTTCCTCTATTACTTTGCACTGATCACTGAGGAAGGTTTTCTTATCTCTCCTTGCTATTCTTTGGAACTCTGCATTCAGATGGGTATATCTTTCCTTTTCTCCTTTAACTTTAGCTTCTCTTCTTTTCACAGCTATTTGTAAGGCTTCCTCAGACAGCCATTTTGCCTTTTTGCATTTCTTTTTCTTGGGGGATGGTCTTGATCACTGCCTCTTGTACAGTGTCACAAACCTCCGTCCATAGTTCTTCAGGCACTCTGTCTATCAAATCTAATCCCTTGAATGTATTTGTCACTTCTATTGTATAATTGTAAGGAATTTGATTTAGGTCATACCTGAATGGTCTAGTGATTTTCCTTACTTTCTTCAATTTAATTCTGAATTTTGCAATTCTAATGTTAAGTCTTCATCATTGTAGCTAGGGGAATGTGGAAAAATCACTTAGCCTTTCAGTATCTTATTTTCTTCATCTGAAAAAATGGGATAATAATAGGGGCAGTCCATGGGATAGTTTATGGGAATTAAATGTGAAGCTGTGAGCACAGTGTCTGCCATATGCAAGTTGATGTTACTTGTTATTTTTAATATCTTTAGCATTATTCTTTTTTATGACTTCAAATTACCCCTGTGTATGGGACAGTGTCATTCATTCACCAAAGATTTGTTGTTATATGATGACATTACACAGCATTTCCTTAGCCATTAAAATTAGAGAGCTGAGAAATCAGTTTCTGTCCTTAAGGAGCTTAAAGTTAAGGATTAAGGCAGCATGGTTGTATTATCATGCACAAGACCATCTGACTATCAGGCTAGTAGCAAAAGGGGGTTTTAAGGAAAGCTTCCTGCAGGAGGCCTACCTGAACCAGATCTTGCCTTGCAAATAGCAGTCAGTTAGAAGTGGGTTAGGAAGGGTGTGATATGGTGGTGGAAGAAACAGCATGGAGAAAAACCCATACTGTCTACAGGAGTATTAACCGGCCATCGGTTGATTTTTGTCAGCTTCAATTAATTGTGAATGAGCCCAATGACGGTCCTTCCCTTTTATATGCCAGGTACAATATTCCAACGTGACATGCATGACTTCTTTCAATCTACATCATCCATAAAATTATTTGTTATTACTATTATCATAATTTTACAAATGTGGAAACTGGGGCACAGAAAGAGCAAATTTTTTGCCTGTGGGCTTACACATACAGAGCAGCAGAGCCAGGGTTTGAGCTTACCAGTCTCTTTTCACAGCCTCTCTCTGTAACCTATTTAAACAACATAAAACCCTGGGATTGAGGAGCTGGTCCATAGTTTTTAACTGTGGCGACAGAAATCAAACCCAGTTCTTTCTAGCATCAGCAACTTGGAAGTTTGATGCAGGAGGCAGACCATCTGTTGTGGGACTATCAGACCAGGCTTTATCTCCATCCTGCAAGCAGGATGAAGAGCCATAGCACGCTGCTGAAGCTCTTGACTGTACCATCTGGACCTTTTCAAAGACTGCCCAAAATGTCAGAGGGCTTCCGGTCTTCATAAGCATACCACCACACATTGCGATGTCCCTCATATGCTCAGCTGCCGTGAGTGATCTGCACAAATGATCAAAACAACACACACTTAAGCAAACATCACAGTTAGCCAGGGATGCATCCTTGCTTACTTTCTGCTGTCTAAATAAAACGACCTTTCAAGCTTCTTCTAAATTGTAGTTTATGGAAAAAAGAAAGACTTGAATTATCTCTATATCCCAACTCTTCCTTGTAAAAATGCATTATATATCTTAAAGGAATTTAATTTTAAATTTAATTTTAATTTCATTCTCTCAGCTAAAAAAAAAAAATTCAGAGAGTCCTTATTATGAGTTAGAGAAAAAGATGTCATTGACATCAAATCAGCTTGTAGGAAATGCAGTCATAGGTCCCATAGAATCTGATTGTGACACAGTCTTCTGGTGAATCACACGCACTTTAAAGTCTGAGAAGCTCTGAAAAAACTATTCTGATTAACTCAGGTGTTTTACTGTATTACTTTTTGCAATCAGAAACAAATTAAAAATTCATCTCAGAAATATATAACTCCTTAGAAGTATCAGATGAATGGGAAAACAGTTGAAAGTGCTAAAAGCCCTCAAAGTTTTTGACCATGAAGTATGGAGACTGTAAGTAGCAGAGCCAATTGTGTTTTCTGTAATTATTAGTCCTATCGAGAAAAGAATTTGTTTTTAATTTTCCTTTTCAAGTTGGTCAGCCTTATTTATTTTCTGATGTACATAGCATCTGCAATCAGTTGCAAGAACAAAAAGACTGTTTTTCTCCTTAAGAGTGCTTTCTTTCATCGCCAAATTAGCATGGTAACCCTAGATCTTGGTGGTCATGTCATTATGACTTCTAAATGGAGAGCTGTCACAATCAAATTCCTGCCTTCCTAAAAGCTTTGCTGTTAGGCATCAGTGTCTTGTTGGCAATACATGGATGGTGTGCCTGCTGCTGTTTAGTTCTTTAATTATAAGCATTTTCCCTTTGGGGGAATAACTAATTGGACCAATGCTTAAATTAATCTGATTGTGCCATTTTTGATAAAAATTTTCTGGCTGTAATAAACAGGACAGTGTGGCATTGGTACAAGGATTAAAAAGAATAGTAAAACAGAAAAGATTAGAGAGTCTTGAAGCAGGCTTATTTATATATGTTGCAGTTGATTTATAAAAAATGTTCTACTGCATGTGATGAATGGAGCCAAATCAGTTCCAAACATAGAACTACTAGACCATTTAGATTTTGAATACCAATCAATTAGATCAATTAGTTAGCGATCAAGCACATGGGAAAGTAGTCACTGGATTCAAGCAAAATACTTCAGAGAATCTGGAAGACATAGTGCTTTATAATGTTTACCTTAAAGAAGTGCTAATGTGGGCCAAAATTCTTTGATGCATAGCAAAATGTTGGAGTTTTGTCCCAGATTTGTCATTCTTCCTGTTCTCATCTAGCATTTTTCACTTATTATTCCCCCATTGCTAAATCAAGCCATGCAGGTCCATTTCTTTGCCCTGTCTCCTCCCATCTTTTAAGTTTCACTATCCAATTATCCACTCTGGGTTTCCCCATTTTACTTGAAAATAATTTGAAAAGTGCATCTTTCCCCCTCATGTTTTAAAGCGGCTGCACACCACTCTCTCCAGTCTGGAAGGTTTGCCCAACCTTCTGACCAATTTTCCCATAGGTGACCTTAATGTAAGGTCTCTTGGGGTAGAAAGATACTCTGCATAGAAAATTCAGTTGGAGCTTGAAACTGTGAGAGGAAATGTTTGTGGTGGAAATCTATCATATTCCTGCTGGAAATCTCCCTGGGGAATGAAGCTTTGCCTACTGTTAAACTAAGCTTGTGGGAGATTGTGGTAGTTTCTTTCTGTGGGAGAACTGTTCCATTCTTAGGCTCTGTTTTGCAATTTGCTTTGGCCAATTAAATGTGGGGAGAAGTAACACATGCTAGTGCCAAGCGGAAACTTAAAGAATCATTTACAAGCAAGAAATGCCTTTCCCTCTACCCTCTGTATCATCTTGAGATGTCCTAAATTGTCATTGCTCCTTCAGCCTACATACTGAAATGGAAAAGACGTGTGTGGAAATAGCCACAGTCTACCCATGACTAATAACCAATGTGAATGAGAAAGAAATCTTTGTTGCTGCAAGTGGAGGGTAGCAAAACTTGATAGCTTAAATGTCTCTTTGGCATGTGGATTGTTTCAAGCTGAAAACCCTCAAGTTCTAGAAGACTCAGAAAGGAACTTTGCCCTTCCTCCTAACTTCCTAAAAGAATTTAGATAGAGCATTTCTGGAATATTGTTATCACCAGAGATATCTGAAAGAGCATGGGTTAGGGGTGGTGGGGGAGACTCTTAAGAAGGGCCTAGTGATCAGGATCCACTCTGTGTTCCATTGTCTCTGCAGGGCCCAGTAAACATGTATTTATGAAACATTTGGTTTTTTCCATCTCCATGTGGTGGCTCAGTGGTGAAGAATTTGGCTACCAGTGCAGGAGATGTGGATTTGATACCTGGGTTGGGAAGACCCCCCTGGAGAAAGAAAAGGCAACCCACTCTAGTATTCTTGCCTGGGAAATCCCATGGACAAAGGAGCCTGGCAGACTACACTCTGCGGGATCACAAGAGTCAGACACAACTCAGAGACTAAATAACTCCATATGATGATATGATGTCCCAAACCACTAACCCCAGCATCTTTTTTTATTGTCTTTAGCTTAAGATGGTACTTAAGGTGGGGTCTTCGGCTATTTGGGTGAGTTACTCTGTTTTCCATGGTTTCTCCCACTTATGTATGTTATTAAGCTTTTGTTTGACTTCTCCTATAAATCTGTCTCATGTCAACGTAATACTTAGACCAACCAGAAGGACCTATAAGAGTAGAGGAAGATGTTTTACCTCTCTGACTCAAGTCATGGTTTTAAGGTCTCTGTTTTGGCAGGATAATCAAACCAAATCTGACTAACACAGTGGGTTTTGAGTGAAATTCACTGCACTACCAGGTCTAGGAGTGAACATATAACCCAATCCAGGTCATACATGTCTCTTATCTTTCTGGACACAAGTGGTTGGTTAGGTAATAGAAATTGGGAGCTAAGTTAGGTCGGCGGTATTTAATATTGGAATTCCTATTGGTGCTGTTCAGATTAGGCACCTGTTTTTACTCAGGGTTTATGGAAGCAACATTTTGTACACGTAGAGTTTCCAGACCCTGCAATGAAGGAGGAGCCTGTCTGAATGTGCAGTTAACACAGTAGAATGTAGAATCAAGAGATGGTAAATCAAAAAGACAATTCTGGGTAAGACTGTGATTCTAAAGTCTGACCTAAAATCTGTCCCAGAACTTTTCACCTTTTCACAGCTGTTAAGAATACTAATAGTACAATGTGTGTGTGTGTGTGCGCGCATGCGTGTGTGCATGTAATAAAATTTGGTTACATGAGGTGCGAACTGTCACATCATAGCTACCAGGCATATGTATAATCTCTTTCTTTAAACTCTTTCTGACCCCATGGACTATACGGCCCATGGGATTCTCCAGGCCACAATACTGGAGTGGGTGGCCATACCCTTCTCCAGGGCATCTTCCCAACCCAGGGGTCATACCCAGGCCCCCCACATTGAAGGCAGATTCTTTACCAGCTGAGACACCAGGGAAGCCCAAGAATACTTGAGTGGGTAGCCTATCCCTTCTTAAGGTGATCTTCCCGACCCAGAAATTGAACCAGGGTCTCCTGCATTGCAGGTGGATTCTTTACCAGGAAAAGAATCAGGAAAACCCCTTCTTAGGTTCAGCTTTAATTAAACCATAACTTGCCTAAAAATAACTAAATAGGGTAGAGTTTGTGTAAATTATTTCAAATTCTGGTGAGTATAATCAATCTGATATCTGAAGTTTATCTTTTCTCTTTAAAAATAGTTTACTACGGATGACATATAATAAAAGTCAGTCAGTCAGTTCAGTTGCTCAGTCATGTCCGACTCTTTGCGACCCCATGAATTGCAGCACGCCAGGCCTCCCTGTCCATCACCAACTCCTGGAATTTACTCAAACCCGTGTCCATCGAGTCGGTGATGCCATCCAACCATCTCATTCTCTGTCGTCCCCTTCTCCTCCTGCCCCCAATCCGTCCCAGCATCAGGGTCTTTTCCAGTGAGTCAACTCTTCCCATCAGGTGGCCAAAGTACTGGAGTTTCAGCTTCAGTGTCAGTCCTTCCAAAGAACACCCAGGACTGATCTCCTTCTGGTGGGCTGGTTGGATCTCCTTGCACTCCAAGGGACTCTCAAGAGTCTTCTCCAACACCACAGTTCAAAAGCATCAATTTTTCAGCGCTCAGCTTTCTTCACTGTCCAACTCTCACATCCATACATGACCATTGGAAAAACCATAGCCTTGACCAGACAGACCTTTGTTGGCAAAGTAATCTCTCTGTTTTTTAGTATACTATCTAGGTTGGTCATAACTTTCCTTCCAAGGAATAAACATCTTTTAATTTCATGGCTGCAATCACCATCAGCAGTGATTTTGGAGCCCAAAAAAATAAAGTCTGACACTGTTTCCACTGTCTCCCCGTCTATTTCCCATGAAGTGATGGGACCAGATGCCATGATCTTAGTTTTCTGAATGTTAAGCTTTAAGCCAACTTTTTCACTCTCCTCTTTCACTTTCATCAAGAGGCTTTTTAGTTCCTCTTCACTTTCTGCCATAAGGGTGGTGTCATCTGCATATCTGAGGTTATTGATATTTCTCCCGGCAGTCTTGATTCCAGCTTGTGCTTCTTCCAGCCCAGTGTTTCTCATGATGTACTCTGCATATAAGTTAAATAAGCATAATAAAAGTAGGACAGGGAAATGAAAATACATATATTTTATTCATTGGTTTCATTTATGCTTAAACTTTTCCAGTTGCTTGAAGGTAAATAATTTAGAGGTGGAATATTGCACAAAATATGAAAGATTTTGTGTTCAAAGTTGACCAATGTACCTTTATGCCAAGACACCATGGATGAGCTGTGATCAATGTTGAGGATTTTTTTTTGCTAGTAAATGTTTGGCATTAATAGTTATATTAAATGTATAGTGATATCTTAAATATTTTCAAAACCTCGTTTTTTAACATTTCAAAACAAATACCATATACCATATTGGCACGTCTTGTTGTCGTTCAGTTGCTAAGTCATGGCTTACTCTTTGCAACCCCATGGACAGAGGCCAGGCTCCTCTGTCCTCCACTATCTCCCAGAATTTGCTCAAATTCGTGTCCATTGAGTTGGTGATGCTATCTAGCCATTTCATCCTATTTCCCCCTTCTTCTCCTGCCCTCAATCTTTCCTAGCATCAGGGTCTTTTCCAGTGAGTTGGCTCTTTGCTTCACATGGCCGAAGTATTAAAGCTTCAACTTCAGCCTCAGTCCTTCCAATGAATATTCAGGGTTGGTTTTCTCTAAGATTGATTGGTTTGATCTCCTTGCTGTTCATAGAGCTCTCAAGAGTCTTCTCCAGCACCACAATTCAAAACATCAGTTCTTTGGCACTCAGCCTTCATTATGGTCCAACTCTCACATCCGTACATGACTACTGGAAAAACCGTATCTTTGACTATATGGACCTTTGTCAGCATAGTGATGTCTTTGCTTTTTAATATGCTGTCATGACTGTAAACTAATTCTGTGGATGATTAGACAAAAGTATTTTCTTTCAGTAATAGTTAAAGTACAATATATGAGGAGGGATGAAAAAATACTAAAAACTTAAGCAACTTTCTAAGTTGCCTTAATTTCCTCTTCTGATTCAATTAATTCTGGCCTAAATACTGCCATTTTATTCTCCAGGCATGCACATCCCCACAACTACAAACAGTTTGGTCTCAATTAATGTAAAATCACAACCCACTTTGGCTGGGATATCAAGATATTGGAGGGGAAAGGTTTCTAAACTTTAATAATCTAGATAATTGCTTCAACTCTCCACTTTGCTGGGGAATCTAGTCGTAATTAACCAATTAAATCACATCAGCAGTTCACTTTTCCCCTAAGCATAGAATTTGGAAAGATAAAAGAGAAAGAGGGAGAGAGACTAGAGAATCTATCTAAACATAAATGTCATTCCATTATAGAGCCTTATTAAATATATTTAAATGTTTTAATTTCTAGCACTCTGTTGTTCATAATGAACTCTGCAGGGATTGAAAATGAATTTTTATTCTGAGATTTTTGTCCCTTTTGAATTGCAAAGATCATTCCTCTTGAATTTCCACTAGATATAATGAAACATATTTTAATATTGCATCAAGCTAACCCCCTGAAGAGACAACTGTCAAAAATCCATGGTATCTTTAAATCACTTTAATAATTACATTTTACTCCATGCACAGTAATAGGTAAGAAACCATTTGTTTAACTTTATTGTTGCCCTAGTGTTTTCCATACTGTTGTGTTACACTCTCTAAGCAAGACTGAGTAGTTTAGTAAGGTTGGAGTTCAGGGTGTATGGAGATATATAGTAAGAGGTGGATAGGAAGAGAAAGGTTCAGACCAGAATATAAAGGTGCTTAAACACAACTGAACAAAAACAGCAACAAAAAGACCATGTATAAAGCTTTAACATTCAGGGACTAATACGGTACCTAATAACAAGATAACTAGAATTAATTTAACTGGTACTAGTGTCCTATAACATGTAATATTACATGTTTTGCATTTATACACATTATTGCAATTAATCTTCCCAACAGATCTTCCAGGCAGGTGCTGTTATTATAAACATCATCTCATATATTTAGAGACTGAAACTTAAAGTGTTTAAGATCACACTCGGGCAAATAAGTCAAACTCATATTGTCAGACATCAGTGTGTACTTTAAATACTTTGTAAATGATAAAATTTGAATTGATAGTAAGACATTCTTTAGTATATGCTTACTGGAGAAATGGAGTCAGAAGAACTCGTTTGCAGTCTAAAATCAGTGGTGGCAGTTCCAAAACAACACATAAAGGAAAAGTAACTATGTGAGGTGGTGGATGTGTTAATTTGAATGTGGTAATCATTTTATAATACATACATGTAGTAAGTCATCACCTTGTGTTCACCCTGAAAGTACGATTTTTATTTGTCAGTTATACTCAGGGCATGCATGCTATGTTGTCTCAGTGGTGTCTGACTCCTTGTGACCCTATGGACCATAGCCTGCCAGGCTCCTCTGTCCACAGGATTCTCCAGGTAAGAATACTGGAGTAGGTTGCCATCTCCTTCCCCAGGGATATACCTCAGTAAAACTGGACAAAAATAAAAATGTAGCAGTCACAGAAGTAGAAACAGGGGAAAAGAATAATTAGTCGAACGTCTGGGATTCTGGTTTAGCTTCATCTGAGACCAGTTCTGGGATGGATTTGTGTCTAGGGTGCTGTGAAGGCTTGTGAAACGAGGAAGCCCTTCCATGACTAGGCTTAATGGACCTCTATCTCCCATCACTGTGACACCAGGAATGAGGGCAACCCAGCCAGCTGTCACGCATTCTGAGGTAGACCTCACCTCTGTTTTTCAAAACTGCCCATTGTCACCATATGTAAGGACATTTTTCACTTCACCTCTTTTAGATCCAATCTGTCAATCTGCCAATCAATATGATATCCTCTATCCCCAGTATCATCTCAGAAACTCACAGGTAATTGTTCCCCAGAAACCTTGTCAAATGTTTTTCTTGTATCTATTGAGATGATCATGAGACCTTTTTTACCCACTATTCTATCAATGTTGTATAACATGGGGCTCCCCCAGTGGTTCAGCAGCAAAGAATTCACCTGCAATCCAGGATATATGGGTTCAGTCCCTGGGTGGGGAAGATCCTGGAGGAGGAAATAGCAACCCACTCCAGTGTTCTTGCCTGGGAAATCCCATGGACAGAGGGGCCTGGTGGGCTACAGTCCAAAGCGTCACAAAGAGTCAGACACAACTGAGCAACTGAGCTATGGTATAACACATTAATTGAAATTTGAATATCAAATCAACCTCATATTTCTGGGAGTAATTCTCCATCATAGTATATCATCATTTTTATATGTTACTGAATTCAGTTTGGGATTATTAAGGATTTTTGTGTTTATGTTCATAAGGAATATAGATTTTCTTTTGACTTATTTGTTTGGCTTTAATGAAAGCTAGTAATAACACTAGTTCCACAGAATAAATTAGAAGAGCTTTCTTCTTTTCTATTTGCTGAAAGAATTTTTGAAGAATTATTTTCTTCTTTAAATATTTGATAGAATTTGCCAATGAAATTTTCTATGCTTTTCTTCATGGGAAGATTTTTAAATGATTAAATCAGTTGTTTTACATGTTATTGTCTTATTTAAATTGTTTATTTCTTCTTAGGTCAGTTGTAGTCATTTGAGTCTTTCTAAGAATCTGCTTATTTTGTCTGAGCTAAGTTGTTCATAATATTTCCTTATAACCTTTTAATTTTTGTAGACTCATTAATGGTGTTCCTTTATTCATTCCAAATTTGGTAATTTGAATCTTCTTCCTTAATTTCTTGGTCAATTCATATAAATCAAGTGACATTTTAAAATATAATTTTTGTGTTCATCCATTTACTCTATTGTTTTTATGCATTTTATATTATTGATTTCCACTGTGACCTCTTATTTTCTTTTTTAAAATTTTTCATTTATTTTTGTTAGTTGGAGGCTAATTACTTTACAGTATTGTAGTGGTTTTTGCCATACATTGACATGAATCAGCCATGGATTTACATGTGTTCCCCATCCTGATCCCCCCTCCCGCCTCCCTCCCCATCCCATCCCTCTGGGTCTTCCCAGTGCACCAGCCCTGAGCACTTGTCTCATGCATCCAACCTGGGCTGGTGATCTGTTTCACTCTTATACTTGCTTTAGATTTAATTTGAGTTTGTTTTTATAGTTTCTTAAAAGATTTGATAACTTGATTCTCTTTTTACATATGTATTTAGATCTATAAATATGACTCATGATGAGTCATTTTCTTTTAATATTCGTCAAGATTTTCTCTGTGTCTTTATGATATGTCTGGATAGATATCTATTAAAATTTATCTTACTTTGAACTTCTTGGATCTGTAGATTAATGTTACTGACTTTTCAACTCCAGAATTTCTATTTTTAACAGCTTTTAAACTGATTTTGACTCTTTCTTTGAGATTATTTACTGAGTTACTATCATACTTTAAATTATTTAAACATGGCTTATCATGTAGTTTGAATATATTTAATAACTTCTTTGAAGTCTTTGCTGAATCCAGCATTTGAAAACACTTAGTGACAACTTCTCTTGACTGCTTTCTTTTTTTCTATGTATAAATCAGAGTTATTTAGTTCCATGTTTCATAATCTTTTGCTGTATATGGAATATTTTAGATGACAACTCTGGGTTCTTTTCTCCCTTTGAAAATTTTTGCTGTTTCTTTAGTAACGTGCCTGAACGAAATCTGTGAAGTCTTTCCTGTAATGTGTGGCCACCGATGCCTCTGCTCAGGTTTTGATTTTTCTTGCTTTTATTTTTGTTTGATTCCTAGGGGTTGCCTCTATGTCTGCAGAGCTCAGTGAGCCATCAGAAGGTGGCCAGAGGTTGTGCTCAAACATTTGAATGAGCAAGCTTTTATTCTATGGTAGTGGGTTTGTGAGTGGGCTCAGGACTACATTCAGACATTAGGCCATATTTAAGTCTGGCCTCACTTACAGTTTCTGCTGGGCTTTCCACTGCATCTCCTTTGTGTGTGCAGCCTGGTCCCATCAGCCAGGGGTGTGAGCAGGTTAGACCCTCTGCAGTCTCTGGGATATGTGCACACATCAACCTGGGGCGTGGGACAAGCTTCTCAAGCCCCTGACGGCTGCCTTCTGTTTTAACTCCCTCCCGCCTCCCCTCCTTTCTTTCCTTCTCCTTACTCTCTTCTCCCTCCCTTCTTTCCTTTTTCTTTCCTTGATAAAGCTTCCAAATCAAAGTAAGTCCTCTTCCCTTCCAAGATAAATGTTGAACAAATGTTTGTGAATTTCATGATACAGGTGGATATTCTGCAATGAGCACCTGGCTTGTATGGGCAAGATCAGAGTGTTGTCTTGTTTGGATCACTTGCTAGTTTGTGATTTTGGCTGTTATTCAACATTTGAGAAAGTGTGAGTACATTTTATGGTGGGAAAGAGAAAAATGGAAAATAAAGGTGAGCACGGCTGCCTTCTATGTATTTATCTAGGATTCTTACAGTGGTTCCCTTGTACTGTCAGGTTCACGCTAGAGCTAGAAATTCAGTCCCAGTCTTTCACATCAGTCCAATTGTCCTCTCATTCTTTCAGTCTTCAGGATAATTGTGGACCCTTTGCACAGTAAAAATTTAAGAGTCAATATAATTTAGGGAGTTTAAATATACCTGATGTTTGCATGGCTTTCCTCAGGGAGGAAGGAAAGGGTAAAAGTGTGAGTCATTGGTCTTTCTCTCAAAATCAACCAGACCCATGTCTTCAACTGATATGTTTTATGTATTCAGTTTACCTTTAAAATCATGTTTAATCAAATGGTGACTCAACTAATCTGGACACCACTCTGTTTGCACCAGGCTGGCTTTGCAGGGCCTCTGGGAGCCCAGGAGCACTACACGCATCTTTGGAAAGATGGCTGGTCAGCTGCTTTCTGTCCATGATCTGGCATAAAACATGATGTGATTGAAGTCCTAAGCCAGGGCAGGGTGGACACCATTGTTTCCAAAGGATGACCTGGAAGGGAGCAGATTGCTGACCAACTGACTTGGTACCACCTTTCTCACTGGCCTTAACTCCAACTCATCCTTCTGCTCAATGTAGTCAGAAAATCTCTAGTGATTGTATTTCAGTGTAAGCAGATCCTGCCTGGGAAGCCTAAGTGATACCCAGAAATAAATTCCTACCATGGACAACTCCCCAAACAAACTGGGCATTTCTTCATTTTAGTGATGTACAGCACACATCATTTTATTGTATTATATTTACAATAGCTTTTATTGCTCTGCTTTTGGCTTAAAAAGAGGTCTGCTTATTTGAAGGGGAGAAAAATTCTTCCTTGTAATTTATTCAGCAAGCATCTTTGCTCCATTAGCTGAGCACTTACCCACCAGGGGAGGAGAACTAAGAATATAATGGAAGTGTAATGTAGGGTTGGGATTATGTATCTGTAGAAAGCTTCAGCAGTAGAGACCTAGGAGCTGCAAGCTGTCCTTTAGCATGTGTTCATCCCTCATATGAAGTGAAGTGAAAGTCGCTCAGTCATGTCCGACTCTTTGTGACCCCATGGACTATAGCCCACCAGACTCCTCTGTTCAAGGGATTTTCCCAGCAAGAATACTGGAGTGGGTTGCTGTTTCCTTCTCCAGGGGATCTTCCCAACCCAGGGATTGAACCCAGGTCTCCCACACTATAGGCAGCTTCTTTACCATCTGAGTCACCAGGGAAGCCCAACCATTCTTCATATACTGTTTAAGTTTCACACGTTTTCTGTCTGTTTCTTCTTTGTACCAGGCAAGGAGGATTGTGATAGATTTATCCAACCCATGTCAGTTCAAATGAAGAATTCAGAGTCATCTGGGAAACACATACAAACTAGTAATTTACTTGAAAGCTCTTACTCTCCTCCCACTAAAATGCCTTTTCCAAATATCCTTTCAATTTATTCCTCAATTTCCACAGCTCCCACTCTTGTTTGATATTAAGGCCACTGATACTGAGAGAGCTCTAAAATCAAGCAATTCGCAGTCACCCAACCTTTTCTCCATCACTTAGCTAGTTAAATGGCTATACAGTTCCACCTCTCACATCCTAGGATGTAATTAAATAAACATTTTAAGCTGCCGGTTTTAAATTTCATAGGACAAAAGCCAGAAGCTGGTTTAGCTTTATAGAAGGAAAAAAAAAATCAAATGCACAAGAGTAATGTTGACAAATGTTCAGAAACAAGGCTTGTCAGCTAGATGAAGTTGCTAAATGAGCCATTTTGGACTGAATGGCCTATATCTGTTTATAATAACTTGGATTTTTCTCCTGTTAAAATGTCACTTGGATAAAGGAATAAATTCTAACAGCTGTGACAGGATTATCATTGCTAAGAAACTCCGCTACGGTGAATTCAAAGTCAGAGACATCTACTTCACTGTCTTTCATTCAGAATAATCCAAATATTCTCTTCCACACCCAGGAAGACTAACGATGACACAGAGATAAAGCCCATGATTCTGACATTTTATCCCCTAAGTTTGCTGTTAGATGAGACCAACAGTCTCTACTATTATTATGAGGAAGTTAGCAGAGGGATTCTTCCTAATCAACGGATTGAACCCAGGTCCCACACATTACAGGAAGATTCTTTACCAGCTGAGCCACAAGGGAAGGGAAAGGCTACCCACTCCAGTATTCTGGCCTGGAGATTCCATGGACTGTATAGTCCATGGGGTTGCAAAGAGTTGGACATGACTGAACGACTTTCACTTTCACTTTAGCAGAGGGACTCAGGTTGAGATCACTATTCTTCTCTCAATGCAGCTATTTCACAAACTGGATAGAATTCATGACAAACTTCAGCAAGAATATTCCAAAGATTGTGATTTTATTTTGGTGTCACGAATTTCGGTATCTCTCTTCCTTAGCCTTTTAAAATTTGCAGTATAGTTAATTGGCAATGTTGTGTTAGTTTCAGGTGTACACCTAAGTGATTCTAGTTCATATGCTTTTCCATTGTAGATTAGGATGAGATACAAATATAATTCCATGTACTATACAGTAGGCCCTTGATGTTTATTTTATATGTAGTTGTGTGTAACTATTGTGATATATTAGAATGTAACATTGTTGCTGTTGTTCAGTCACCCAGAAATGTCTGACTCTTTGTGACCCCATGGACTGCAGCACACTCGGCCTCCCTGTCCTTCACCATCTCCCAGAGTTTGTCCAAGTTCATGTTCATTACATTGGTGATGCTGTCCAGCCATCTCGTCCTCTGACGCCCTCCGCTCCTTCTGTCCCCAATCTTTCCCAGCATCAGAGGCTTTTCCAACGAGTCATCTGGATCAGATAACTGATCAGTTGGCATCAGATAACCAAAATAGTGGAACTTCAGCTTCAGCATTAGTCCTTCCAGCGAATGTTCAGGGTTGATCTCCTTTAAGATTGATTGATTTGATCTCCTTGCTGTCCAGGAGACTTTCAGGAGTCTTCTCTAGCACCACAGTTCGAAGGCATCAATTCTTTAGCATTCTGCCTTCCTTACGGTTCAGCTCTCACAACTGTACATGGCCACTGGGAAGACCAGAGCCTTGACTATGTGGACGCTTGTCCACAGAGTATTGGTTCTGCTTTTCAACACATTGTCTAGGTTTGTCATTGCTTTCCTGCCAGGAAGAAATCGTGTTCTGATTTCATGGGTGCAGTCACCGTCCACAGTGATTTTGGAGCCCAAGAAGAGGAATTCTATCACTACTTCCACCTATAAGTAACACTGACAAATAGAAAAATAGTGGGAATGTTGGGTAGTCAACAGAAATCAGCATGTGGGGTATGAATGAGAAAAATGACTCAAGGCATCCTAAGAAATTAATAGGAGACAACATTTAGCTGGGAACCTAGTTATTGCTGATAAATGTCCTTTAACATGTATCTAACCCAGTCTTATAAACTTCATTCATTGATTCATCTATCCATTCATTTGTTCATTTAATACATATATGCTAGGCACTGGAATTAACACTGGCCATAAAAAGATACATAAGCCATGGACCATACTTTCAAGTAGATCATGTTTTAGTGTACAATATTTGTGCAACTAACGTATTATGGGAAGTGCCATAGTGGAGATGGATTTAAGAAACAATAGTAGTCAAAAAAGGGAAGAGATGAACTATATGTGGGAAGGTCTGAGGATAAATCACAGGGGAAGAAATTTGAGCAACATTTTGAAAAATGAGCAAGAATTTGCCAGGTGGATAAAGCAGAGATATATGGCTGTCCAGGGAGATTAAACAGCATAAGAAAAGTCTTAGAGGGTTGTGAATCCCATAGCAACAGCAGGGATTAAATCTGATTGGTCCAAATCAGTTCATGTGACCTTCCCTGAGCCGATCACCAGCCTACATACCAACATGTAAGGTAAAATTGTTATGATGGCCCTTAGTGTTTCTTCATAGAGATGCAGCCCATGAAGATGAAATGAGCTGGTCTATAGAAGGCAATTGGTACAGCGGCTGGCAAAACTGACAAGTTTGTTCTTATTGTTATGCTTAGTTATTAGTAATGTTTTAATAAAAAAGCCAAACATGTGGCCGAGCAGGACTGTAGACCCTCATTGGGTTTCCTCTTATGCAAGTTAAGACGAACATAGTGAAAGGAAAGCCATGGCTGTACACTGTACAGCACATCCTCGGGAAGCCTTTCCAGGACTTGCTTTTCCTAATCCTGATTGGGTTGACTCCTTTGTGCTTTATACATAGCTCCATCTGATCCTATCATATTGTAATAGAAAAATCTGTCCCATTAAACTGTGAGTTCCTCAAAGGAACACATGTATCTTATTCATCATTTTATCTCAAACACTTGAGATAATGTAGGTACTAAATATGTCTGTTCAAATAACTTATGAATAGGCAGATCACAAAGAACACTTGATGATAGAGATTATATCTGAGCTGGGCCCCAGCGGACAGGGAGGATTTTTGAAATGCAGAAATGGGAAAAATCACAGCATGGAGAAAGAGCTGCTCAGAATAAGTGTGGGGATGGAGACGTGTCCATCTTTCTTGAAAATGTCAGTTAATATGATACAGTCGAAGTAAACAGTAAATGAAGCAGGTGTAGGGGTGAGAAGGCAGACTTTAGGGCAGGTTGAAAAGGACCTGGAAAGCTGTGCTAATGAGATTAGATTTTGTAACCTGTGGAATAGAAAGACCAGGAGGTTTTCTTCTGGGAACTGATATGGCCAGAATGCATCTCTCTGTCTCTCCGGGGCATGTGCACATACTCATACACACATTCACTCATAATACAGGGCATTAATTTAGGCCTGGCTTAGAAAATAAAAAGTTGTTTACGTGGGTTAAAAAGCAACCTGGCTTCCTTGGTGGTGCGGGAGACCCAGGTTCAATCCCTGGGTCAGGAAGATCCCTTGGAGAAGGAAATGGCAACCCACTCCAGTATTCTTGCCTGGACAATTCTATGGGCAGAGGACCCTGGTGGGCTATAATCCATGGGGTCACAAAAAGTCATACATGATTGAGCTACTAACACACAGAAAATAAAAAATTGGTTACATAGGTTAAAAAGCAACACGGACCTCTTCTAAATAATATTCACATTGAAATCTAATTCTGTTTCTTAAAACAGTATCTTTCCTTTGATTTGGTGGAACAAGAGCTCTAAAAATACCACTAGAGTTAGGAAACAGAAAGAAACACATTGTCCTGATGAAAATAAAGGGAAGGACTCCCAGACAGCTCAGTTGGTAAAGAATCTGCCTGCAATGCAGGAGACCCCTGTTCGATTCCTGGGTCGGGAAGATCCCCTGGAGAAGGGATAGGCTACCCACTCTAGTATGCTTCCCTTGTGGCTCAGCTGGTAAAGAGTCCACCTGCAAAGCAGGAGACCTGGGCTGGATCCCTGGGTTGGGAAGATCCCCTGGAGAAGGGAAAGGCTACCCACTCCAGTATTCTGGCCTGTAAAATTCCACGGACTGTATAGTACATGGGGTTGCAAAGAGTTGGACACGACTGGGCGACTTTCACTTTCACTTTTGAATTCTAAAATTACAGGATTTTGAGTTCTAGGTTCCAGTCTTCCTCAAGGACAATTTTACTCATCCCTCTGCATTTTCTTTATATAGCCAAGTGAATGTTCTTTTTGCTTCAGCAAGTTTGAGCTAATTATCCTGTCCCTAGCAATGGAAAGTACCTGGTAGTAATATTTAAATTAACATTTTACAGATATGAAAATTGAGGCACACAGAGCTTAAGGAACTTGCCCAAGGTCATAGAGCTTGTGAAAAATTATACCAACATTGAAATTAAGAGCCGTCTAACTTCAGAGTATAAATCTTTGCCAGGGATGCAAATACATCTCAGTATTTCCATTCTAAAGGAAAATCATCGAGATAATGGCTATGCCTTAATCGTGCTTTTATCTTACACAGCCACTAACACATTCCATAATATGTACATATTTAATGTATGTGCAATTCTTAAAGTGTAAAGCTATAAAAATTCCAGATGTACTGTATTTTTGTGGCTAAGAAATAAATAACAATATTCCTATCACTCATGTAAAATTTCTTCATATTGATTCTTAAACCAAAATATTGTTTATGTGTGCTATAATTGATGGGTGCAGAGAAAAGCATTTTGTAGTCAGCTCTTACTGTGCTTTCCTGCCTTTCTGTCCCTCACCATTTTTCTCTTTGATCAGCAAAATCTCCTCTACTTGGAGGAAACAATGAGCATTTTATAAACCTACCTTGGGCTGTAAAACATACACATACCTTTAATAGTGACAGAGGTATCTTTGGCACTTCCTCTAGAGTGAAATTTGCTTCAGAAATTTGCATTTAACAGACAAATGTAATATTGTTGAAGAACACAGAATTATAAATTCATGGACATTTGGGTACTGGGGATACTTTATAATCGGCATATCCATACTCTGACTCTGGGTTTTATAGCTGTGTAGTTCAAATTACCCAAGATGGAGAAAGCCATCACTTTCATTATTAACTGTATTTGAGGAGTTTGTAACAACTGCTTCATGAAAGCTCTTTAGAACAGGAAACTCACACAGAAAGTTGCAGACCAAATGTGCTTTCTCCTTTAGGGTATGAATTTGTCACCTCTTGATGTAATTTTTCCCAAGTTTGATTGGTCTTGGAAGTATTCATTTTGCACAACATTCTAAAATTCTCCTGCTTTAAAAATGAAAAATTGCAGGTGATTACTTTACAGCCCATGTAATTGCATTTGGAGATTTTCTGCCCCTTAAAGTCTCCTGGATAACCGTGATAATGCTCTCCCCAAACACACTTTTGAACAGAGTTTTCTTATGGATAGCACCTGACCTTTCAGCATAATTGCATGTAGTCCAAATTAATTGTTCTGTTCTATTGTGCCTTGAATAATAGGTGTTTGAAATGAGACTAATTATGTAGATACCTGATGGAGAAGAGAATCTTAGAGTGAGCTCTTTTGGGTGCCTGAAATTTGGAATCTAAGGTATAAAATGACACTTAATTAACTAATAAACCAGCTGACAAGACTGACTCCACAGGAGACTTCTAGTCAACACAATTCAGAAAATTAGGAGAGTCTTCCTTAACTGGAATATAATAAGGTAAGGCTTACTCACCAAACTAAATATTGCCATAAATTAACATGCTGGTGGGAGAGGCCTTTAGTATAGACTTTTTAAAGAAAACATAAAAAACTTCTGCTTAACTATTTCGATTGCTTGTTTAATACATTCTCCATTTATCTCTTGATGCCTTTTTGGAATATTTTCGTGGATGTTGTTGTGGTATGGAATAACAAGTACCAAAGTGCATATTCTAAACCTAAATTTGACGCCAATTTGCTGTGTAATTAGCTGATTTAAGGACCTCAGTAACTGTGTAAGTAAATCAAGCTCTTCAGATTGTTTATTTTTCTCCTCATCTGAAATTGCTTGTGAGCGTCTCTCTCTGCTTGTTTGTTAGAAGTATCTGCTATGGAAACAAGAGTAGAAAAGATGGTACATAAAATGCAGTGCCATGAAGTTGCAGGATGTGGGGAGAAGGTGCCAGTGCTGCCCACCCCCCACCCCACCTTTCCTGGTGTTATCCTGACCAAGATGGCCAGAAAACTGAGCTTGACTAAATTTTAGACAGTCTTCTTCCTAACCCTGGGCCCTACTTCTCTTTTCTTAGAAGATTTACTTTGGAAAACTTCTAAGTTCTTTCTCTGCTTCTTTGAGCTACATATAAGTCTTTTAAAAAGCCTCTTGCCAGGTTTTACAACCTGGGAATGTCTTTCTCAAGGACCAGTGAGCCATCTCTTTGAAAGTATCAGGGGATATATTAATAATATCCCTATCTTCCAGGTTCTGCAGGAGGGAGGGAGCCTTTCAGTGGAGGCCTTACTCCACATTGTAGAACTACTCTCTGTCACAAAGAGAAGAATATTCTTTTCTTTTGGGGAAAGCTGGTTATATCAAATCTTGATGAAACTGAAAGAAGAGAGTGAAAAAGCTGGCTTAAAACTCAGCATTCAAAAAACTAAGATCATGGCATCTGGTTCTGTCACTTCATGGCAAATAGATGGGGAAACAATGGAAACAGTGACAGATTTTATTTTCTTGGGGTCCAAAATCACTGTAGATGGTGACTGCAGCCATGAAATTAAAAGTCGCTTGTTCTTTGGAAGAAAGGCTATCATCAACCTAGACAGCATATTAAAAAGCAGAGATATTACTCTGCCGACAAAGGTCCATCTAGTTAAGGCTATGGTTTTTCCAGTGGTCAGGTATGGATGTGAGAATTGTACCATAAAGAAAGCTGAGTGCCGAAGAACTGAAGCTTTTGAAACTGTGGTGTTGGAGAAGACTCTTAGAGTCCCTTGGACTGCAAGGAGATCAAATCAGTCAATCTTAAGGGAAATCATTCCTGAATATTCATTGGAAGAACTGATGCTGAAGCTGAAACTCCAATACTTTGGCCACCTGATGTGAAGAACTGACTTACTGGAAAAGACCCTGATGCTGGAAAATAATGAAGGCAGGAGGAGAAGGGAGGACAGAGGATGAGCTTGTTGGATGGCATCACCGACTTGATGGACACGAGTTTGAGTAAACTCTGGGAGTTGGTGATGGACAGGGAGGCCTGGTGTGCTGCAGTCCATGGGGTCACAAAGATTCAGACATGACTGAGTGACTGAACTGAACTGACTTATCAAATGCATACGGTCCAGGTTCTCCCTCTTACCTAACACTTAAAAATCTTCCTGCTTTTTATTTCAGTGGAGTTGAGCTCCACCTGAGCTCTGGCTTCTCTCCCTTATTGTCATAGCCTTAAAGTCTTCCTTGCCTGTGTAACTGTGATGCAATTCTTTTCTATTGTCAACAGGATGCTTTGTGACATACAGCCATTTCCAGTCACTTCAACCCTTTTATAGTTAGCCAGTAACTGTGTTGAACACATAATCTAGTGTGCAGAGGTGTTGTTGAACTTAGATATCTGGCTGTGTTTTTACCATGCCAGGCATACATCCTTGGTATGGCATATATCCTAGTTAGTTTGCTAACGGTCTTAATATGGATAGCCTAAGTCTTCATGTAAGGAAATTAACATTTGTGAAGTTCCAAAGATGTACCACATGAACTGATTTGTGATCCACACACTGTATGGATTTCAATCCTCTCAATATCTCTGTAAAGTGAGTGACATTAACTCTTGGTAGATTTGAAAACTGACTGGTTACGTCCTTGCCCAAACCCAATGACTTGAAAGTGTTAAAGACATTGACTTCAAGCACAGGAGTAGGACCTACAAACCTGGATTTGAATCCTGTCTCTGTCACTTAGTACTACCTAATCAGATAGCTACTAGTTAGCTCCCATTTTACATATGAAAAAACTAAGGTTTATAAATTTTAGGTTTACTGTCCTAAAGAGGCACTATTGGTAATTATCTTGTATGGACTTTGTGAGCATGGAGTGAGGCAATGTGTAAGAACTACTTAGGAGAGTTTCCAAATTCGGTAAGGACCCAGTAAATGTTGAATATTATGATTTGTGGTTCACTTTACTGCCTCTTCTTCTGGGAATAAGGAAACAGTTGGGGGAGCACACTGACAATGACTTAGCATCCATGGGGGTGTCAGTTTGATTTGTTGATTTTTCGGGAAAGATTGTGGCTCAAAACCATTCTTTGTGTGGGGATGTCCCATGATAAGGAGCAAATACTTACACTGAGTGGGTAAAAAAAACTTTTGTGAGAGCCAGTGGTGATGAAAGAGTATCTTGAGAGGATCAAGGAGGCTTCTAGAAACAAAGGAAATCAGTGTTTGTTGAATTGGGAGTTTCCAGTTTGGTTTTGACCCCAGTTCTGTTGAGCTGTAGTGTAGGGCTAGTATATGCATGGCTGAGTCCCTTTGCGGTTCATCTAAAATGGTCACAGCATTGTTAATTGGCTACACCCCAATACACAATTAAAAAGTTAAAAAAAAAAAAAAAAGTCTAGGGCTATGCCACTTACAAGATTTTAAATACTTTTAAATGCATTTGCTGCAAGCGTCCTCTGTTCATGAGATTTCCCAGGCAAGAATATTGGAGTGGTTTGCATTTTCTTCTCCAAGGGATTTTCCCCACCTAAGGATTGAACCCATGTCTCCTGCGTTGCCAGGTGGGTTCTTTAGCATTGGAAAGCTGTTACGTGCATTAGTGGTATTGTTTTTCACTTTTAGCGTGTGTACTCAGTCGTGTCAGACTCCTGCGACCCCATAGATTGTAACCCACCAAGCTCCTCTGTCCATGGGTTGCTCCAGGCAAGAATACTGGAGTGGGTTGCCATTTCCTCCTCCAGGGGATCTTCCAGGCCTAGAGATCCAACTGCATCTCCAGTGTTTCCTACATCGGCCAGCAGATTCTTTACCACTGAGCCCGCTGGTGTGTCAAGGCTATTGATATTCCATTTTACAGATGAGGAAACAGTCACAAAGTCACACGTGCAGTGAATGGCAGATCCTCTAGCCCCAGCGTCTCTTGAGTGACATAATCTACAGCACGTGTTGGCATCTGGCAGGCCTCTTTCTCCAGCACCTTTCATTTTCAGGGGGGACCAGAAAAAATATTCAATTTAATTTACAGATAATAAAAATTACTGCCATGTTAGTTTCATTATTTAGTATATAAATAACTTTTAATGAATTTTTTAGCTCTATTTTGGGAATAACAGCCTAAAATTAGCTTAATTTCAATAATTACCTAATGACAACATGGAGATTTAAAAAGCATTCAAAGAATCTAGAACATGTCAGTGTATGACATTAATTTTTCCATCTGTAACACTTTCTCATGACTTAATTAATTCCTTTCACCTAATAAACAAATTACATATGTATTATGGCATCTTAAGTAATGGACTCGATTCATTTAATTGTTCATAATGATCTCAGTTTTCTTTGGTTTTTTGACTATATAGGTTTTACTCATTAGGGAACAGAACAAAATATTAGAAAAGAAAAACTGGGAATTTTAAGTATCAATTGAACCTATCTGAGAATTTTGCTATGATAGTTTTATATATTTTTACAGTTGATTAAGTTTGCTTAGTAACTGCCCTTGTAAGATAATCATGCAACATCTAACAGAACAAAAGAGAGGGAATTGCTCCTTTCTTCCAGGACCGAATACCTTTTGTAATGCGCACCAACAGAAAAGTCCATCATTAACTCTTATTGTATCAGAAAACAATAATGTCATGAGAGATTGAATGTGGAGACTGAACTTTTTGACTTTTGGAGAGTTACTGAAATGTACATTTTAAAACTAATTCTGGTGTTTAAATTGTGTGACTACCTCTGCCTGCCTGGGAAATTTGATTGAGCTGAAGTGCTATGAAATGCATGCATTTATGCAAAGGTCAATTATGATATAGGCAATCTATTTTTGGGTAAGCTCCCTTGCACCTTTGGAAATGATTCCTTTTTTTAGCTAAGTGAGAATCTCTCAAGGAATTCAAAAATTAAAGGGAAAAATCAAGCAGTTCAGTCTTTACACTTTTTCTTCTAAGTCTCCCCAGTAGAGGCCGTCATCAGCATTTATTCAGCAAAGGCAGCAGCTTGCCGAGCCTAGGGTGCCTTTAGCAATCTTAGATGGGTATATCCTTCTGAAAAGAGAGATTGGGAGGAACCTAAGCCTGAAATACAGTGATGAGGGGATGCTGATATAGCATTAATAAAATAAAAACAGGCTAGAAAGCAATATACTTTCAATTTTATTTTTAAAGATGTTTGCACATCTCTATGTACATTGCATTAAAAAAAACACTGAGAAGAAGTGAATCAAATTTTTAATGAGCTTTATCTCATAGGAAGGCTGGTGATTTGTACTTTTTATTTCTTAATATTTTCTGTATTTTACTGATGATATTATATATCTTTATCTTTAAAAAAAGCAACGGTATTACAAATTTTAAAAGCAAGAGTAGTAAAAACCTAATCTCTGAAAAAAAGCCTCTAGCTACCATTTCAAGGACCATGTTTAAACAGATTACCTGGGTAAGACATGTTTGTTTCTATTTTTCATTTTAATACTTATTAGCTCCTTATATGTGCAGCAAATAGTATGCAATATGAATATTGACCCTATAGATTTCATTCATGTAGAAGATCTATATATTAGCATATATAAATATGTCTGATTTCAAGTGGTCTCAGCCTGCAGCATCTTAAAGCAGGGCCCTGGTTCCCGGCCAGAGATTGAGATTGAGTCATGGCATTGAGATTCACTAAATCCTATCCACTTAGATTAGAGGTCAGTGACAGGACCCTAGCCCTTTGGTTTTGCAGAAAGGAATTTCCACAAAGATGGAACGTAGTGAAAGAAGTACAGTGTCTATTAGGAGGAAAAAGTATAAGTAGGTGTGGATAGACACATGGGCAGATTCAGAGGGAGAGTTGTGCCCTTGAGGTAGTTTAAATCACTTACATGGAGCGTTTCTTCCGGGTTTCCTTTGGCCAGTCGTTCTGATTTGCTTGGTTCAGAGTCCACATTTGGTATGTCTCAGGATCCTCCCATGCATGCACACACATCTCTACAGGTCTACAGGTAGTTAGCATCACTTAGCATCACTCCCCTTTTGATGTCTAAGGAGGCTTTCTGCACGTGTATGGTAGAGGAGGTCTCCTGACTTTGAGAATGAGAAATATGTGGTCTCAGATCTTCTATCTGGGCAGGACCCAGTTTCCCCTCTCAATTGTCCTGCTATTTTTGTCTTGGAATATTGGTCCACAGGGAACAAATCTCTAATTACTTTATCCAGGGTGGGGGGAGGCATCTGCCTCCTGCCTCCTGTCGATTCTCATTATTCACAATTTTATATTTGTGAATGTACCTACTCATTAAAATATATTTGTAACCCCCAAATCAACACTTGAAGCGCTTCATCTGTCATTTGTGGACATACACAGGCTCTAAGCAGCAAAACAACTTTGAGTCACCCAGTGTGCACATTCCCCACTAAGGTGGGATTCAGGAAGCAACTCTGCCTTCTTGTTTCAGCGCTCATACTGTAAACAAGTCCTTTCTATGGTCTATTTAGTGCCACATTTTGCACAATTTTTACACCTTTTGTTGTTGATGTCACTGCTTAAGATTTGCCCAACCTTAGTGCTGAACTGCTGTCTAGTGGTCCTAAAGGCAAGAAGTTTGGGTTGTTCCTTTGAGAGAAAATATACTTGTTAGATAAGCTTTATTCAGGTTTGATTTATAGAGCTGTTGGTTGTGTGTTCAGTGTTAAGAAACCAACAACATATATTAAACAAGTTATCTTTAAAACAGAAATGCATGTCCAACCAGGTATGTATTAATCAGTTGATGGAACTGTTGTGTCAGGAGTCTCACAAGAACCTAAGTTTGTGTTTACCTAAGAGCAATGGTCTAGTATTTGCTAGTTCAGTATTTATGGAAATGTTATAAAGCATGATTACAGCAAATAACAAGAATAAGCTGTGTGTGTATATATATGTGTGTGTGTGTGTGTGTGTGTGTGTGTGTGTGTGAAACGGTTCATCTCAGATTGGGACTTGAACCTGGCCAAAACGCATGGTCTGCCAACTTATATTGCACACCTTCCTTCAGGACCTAATGAAGCTCAGGTTCTTAATGTCTCATTGCAGAAAGAATTCAGTGAGAGTCAAAGTGATAGGTAAGAAGTGGATTTATTTAAAGAGAAATACATTCTGCAGACAGAGCATGGGCCATCTCAGAAGGTGAGAGTGGCCTTGGGAGAAATGAACTCCATAGACAGAGTGTGGGCTATTGCAGAGGGCCATTGCAGTGGGAGGATGATTCCAACTATTTTGGGGGGTTGGGTGGAGATTTCTAGGCACTGAGCCACAACTCACATTTTGGTCTTTGAGAGTCAGCCTTGGAACCGTCCTGGCACCTCTGGTTGTGTCCTTTAACTTGCTGATGTGCTGCAGTGAGTGTCTACTGAGGATCAAGGTCTAATGGAAGTTGACTTGTCCACCATCTTGGACCTGTTTGATTCTAATCAGTTTATGTCGTGTCCTCAGGCTACTTCTTTCTTTCAAAACTTGTGCTCTGCCCTTCCCCTTCTGTTTCGTATGTATCAAACTGTATGTGTATGTATGTGCATATACATATATGTACATTCAACTTTTGTCCAGTTTTTGCATTAATGGAATTCTCAAATATAATTTATTAATATAACCCAGTCACACATAAAATATCACATGTATTTCCATGTATTTCTTTCATCTCCTTCCTCCGTTTCCCTCTCCAGTTTTCTCTGATTCATATACAATACAATAACTTATATTTGGTTCCTCAGTAACTGAATATTGAAATGTGAATACATGGCAGAGTCTTTGTCCTGGTTTTTTTCATCTACAGAAACTACAGAAGACTCTCCTATCTAAAAAATTTGAACCCACTTGAGAAGCAGCAAAAAAGATCTTCATGAACCAGATAATCACAATGGTGTGATCACTCACCTAGAGCCAGACATCCTGAAATGTGAAGTCAAGTGTGCCTTAGAAAGCATCACTACGAACAAGGCTGGTGGATGTGATGGAATTCCAGTTGAGCTATTTCAAATCCTGAAAGATGATGCTGTGAAAGTGCTGCACTCAATATGCCAGCAAATTAGGAAAAGCAGCAGTGGCCACAGGACTGGAAAAGGTCCATTTTTGTTCCAATCCCTAAGAAAGGCAATCCCAAAGAATGCTCAAACTACCGCACAATTGCACTCATCTCATACACTAGTAAAGTAATGATCAAAATTCTCCAAGCCAGGCTTCAGCAATATGTGAACCGAGAACTTCCAGATGTTCAAGCTTGTTTTAGAAAAGGCAGAGGAACCAGAGATCAAATTGCCAATATCTGCTGGATCATTGAAAAAGCAAGAGAGTTCCAGAAAAACATCTATTTCTGTTTTATTGACTACGCCAAAGCCTTTGACTGTGTGGATCACAATAAACTGAAAAATTCTGAAGGAGATGGGAATACCAGACCACCTGACCTGCCTCTTGAGAAACCTGTATGTAGGTCAGGAAGCAACAGTTAGAACTGGACATGGAACCACAGACTGGTTCCAAATAGGAAAAGGAATACATCAAGGCTGTATTTTGTCACCCTGCTTAATTAACTTATATGCAGAGTACATCATGAGAAACCCTGGTCTGGAAGAAGTACAAGCTGGAATCAAGATTGCTGGGAGAAATATCAATAACCTCAGATAGGCAGATGACAGCACCCTTATGGCAGAAAGTGAAGAGGAACCAAAAAGCCTCATGATGAAAGTGAAAGAGGAGAGTGAAAAAGTTGGCTTAAAGCTCAACATTCAGAAAAGTAAGATCATGGCATTTGTCCCATCACCTCATGGGAAATAGATGGGGAAACAGTGGAAACAGTGTCAGACTTTATTTTTTTGGGCTCCAAAATCACTGCAGATGGTGACTGCAGCCCATGAAATTAAAAGACACTTACTCCTTGGAAGAAAAGTTATGACCAACCTAGATAGCATATTAAAAAGCAGAGACATTACTTTGCCAACAAAGGTCCGTCTGGTCAAGGCTATGGTTTTTCCAGTAGTCATGTATGGATGTGAGAGTTGGACTGTGAAGAAAGCTGAGCACCGAAAAATTGACTCTTTTGAACTGTGGTGTTGGAGAAGACTCTTGAGGGTCCCTTGGACTGCAAGGAGATCCAACCAGTCCATCCTAAAGGAGATCACTCCTGGGTGTTCATTGGAAGGACTGATGTTGAAGCTAATATGCCAATACTTTGGCCACCTGATGTGAAGAGTTGACTCATTGGAAAAGACCCTGATGCTGGGAAGGATTGGGGGCAGGAGGAGAAGGTGACGACAGAGTATGAGATGGCTGGATGACATCACCGACTCGATGGACACGGGTTTGAGTAAACTCTGGGAGTTTGTGATGGACAGGGAGGCCTGGTGTGCTGCGATTCATGAGGTTGCAAAGAGTCCGACACGACTGAGCAACTGGACTGAACTGAAGAAGCAACAAAAACAGTGATGACAAAAATTAGACTGATTTGGAAGCTTCTGACATTTTCTTGTGTGTTGTGGCTAGAGAGTGGCCATCAAGGGACAAATGACTCCAGTGGAAATTTCCCTAAGGGGCCTCAGGGTGTAATTGGAAAGTATAATATTGAGAAAAAGGAAATTGATAACATTCTGCATAGTAATGTAAAGTACAATCTCTGCTGATAACCAGGAAGGTAGTAGAGATTATGTTGTAGGAGGACCATATTTCTGAATATGGATTTTTTGAGTCATTTTTTCAGAAGTCTAATGTTTATTTTTAATCAAGTATCTGGGCCTTTGTGTATGGGTGTGTGTTTCGTCCAACTGATATGTAATCGAAGGATGACATGAAGACAAGAGCAGTCACACATAAGGACAGATGTCTGTGTGCAGTAACCCATTCTGAACCCAGAGTCCTTAACACATTTTGAAAGATAAAGGTGACTATTCCAGGCAGAAGAATGACACATGGGAAAAACCACAGATAAACAAGAGAGGGAGGGTAGTTCTTGGAATTGCAAACCTTGGAATTACACCCAGTACATCTATCGTGTTGATTCTGAGTCCAAGGAGAAGCTGTGAAAGTCTGGAGAATTTGCAACCGGACAAAGGAGGTTCATCCTGATGTTTCTGCCACAAGGCTTGTTCTTTATTCAGACAGCTGTGTGGAGACTGCAGACCCCTAAGCAGGCAAACTTGGTGAGATTTCTATTTCAGAGAGACTTCTCTGCAGTCTTGTGGTGGGAGTGGAGACAGAGAGACCACTTAAGAGTCTATTTCAGGATCAGGCAGGAGCTAACAGAGGCTCTGATTATTATCACAGAGCTTGTTGACTTTGAACTCCCCTGTGGGTTCTTGAGGACCTCTTTCAAGGCAGGGGGCTCTTCCTTCTTTCCTCGTGGGTCCCTGCTCATCTCATTCCTCCCACTTCCTGAGTCAAGAGGTCCACTGGGGCTAAGCAGAATTGTCTAAATCTTGTATTTTGTGAATTCAGGGCCAAATTATTATTGGATCTTTCTGTAGATAAAGCTCCAAATGCCAGTGGAATATAAAAATATTATGTCTTTTATTAATTTAGTCACCAAATATTTGTTAAGTGGCAGCATATACCAGATAGTAAAGTAGGCATCTGATGAATGAGCAGTGTACAATGTAGAGAAATCCCACTCTTAACTGAGTTTTTATTCTAGTAGGGAGATAAGAAAAAACAAATGAAATAATTACATATTATTATTTCTGTTATGGAGGAAATAAACAGGGTGGAGGCTTAATTATGAATTAGGGAGGGAAGCTTTTTCTACAGGAGGATAAGGGACATTCTCTCTGAGGAAATGATATTCAAGTAAGACTTGAAGGATGAGGGAAAAGCAGACATAGGAAAAATTACAAGAAAAGAGTTCCTGCGAGGGGACATAAAATGCAAAACTGTGTGTGTGTGTATCTGTTTTCAGATTAGAATGTACTTGCAATTTTATTTTTTTCCTTTATAATATCATTTGCACCTTTTAGGATTTTTTCCTCTACTGTTATTGCCTGCAGAAAAGAATTTAAAATTCTTTTAATTTCTAATTTGAAAAATATAAAAGCAGCTTGACTTAAATTATATGATTCATTTCACAATGGAAAAAATAGTCTTTTGATTTTATATGTATGTGTGTTATATATTGGTATCGAAAAATGGTTTTTTATTTTTGAATTTGCACTGATTCTTCACAGTGTGGGGCTTCGCTGGTGGCTCAGATGGTAAAGAATCTGCCTGTAATGCAGGAGATGCGGGTTCTATCCCTGAGTTGTGAAGCTTTCCTGGAGGAGGAAATGGCAGCCCATTCCAGTTTTCTTGCTGGGAAAATCCCTTGGACAGAAGAGCCTGGTGGGCTACAGTCCATGGGGACATGACTGAGTGACTAACACATCTTCACTGCATGAATTTCTCTGGAAATAGTAATGATAGCAGTAGATGATTTCATTGAGTCTCTACTAATTCCAGGCACTGTTGCACACACATTAACACATTAACTCATTTAGTCCTCCCCAGATTAGTTTTATAATTATCTCCATTTTACAACTGAAGCCCAGGGAGGTTATATAGCTTGTCAAGGTCACACAGCTATTAAATGTCAGCACTATGATTAGATTTCAGGCAGTTTCTCTCTAGAACCCACTCTTTCAATTAAACAGCATAAATTTCTGACACTGGTAACCACATATCAAATATAGCAGCAATACCATTCTGCCATTAAACAAAAGAAAACTTTTCTAAAATTTCAGGACAATTTATACAGTGAATGAAATTTCCTCACTTGTATTTTTTCCTTTTTTTTTTTTTTAAAATATTGCTATGTACAGTATCTTGCCTATGTTAGTAAATGGTTAATAAATATCAATAGTCGGGCACTGTGCTAAACACTTTCCATGACTTATATTATTAAATCTTACAAATGCTTTTCGACATAGTATCTATTAGTATTGCCTGGGCTTGAATGTTGGCTTTGCCACTTCATAACTCTATAACCTTGGGCAAGGAGCTTATTTTAATGTGTTTCAGTTTCCCCATTTGCAAAATGCAGTCTGATTTCAGAACTTGTGACTTTAACCATTTGCATACCATCTCCCACTAATACAGGATGGTATTTAATTAAATAGGAATATTTTTTTCATTGTTTTTAAGTTTAATGTTTTGTAAGTTTGTATGTTTTACAGATCATCATAACTTCCAATAGTTCTATCAACAGAAAGATCAGAGAATCACTGACTAGTATCTTTTTGGAAATAAAGACACGAAAACACTAGTGTCTTTTTGGAAATAGCTTCCTCAAATCTAGAACTTGGGTCACTGAGAAGCAGTGAACCTTTAACTTGAGTTATTCTTACTGTTAACACCTTGTAATTACTATCCAGAATTTACTGTGCATGAGCTGGGCCCCACAAAGTAACATATTTTAACTTTTCAGCATTTTAAATTGAGTGGCAGATATATTCATTTGTCGGTAATACCAATCTCAAACCCACAGCAAAACAATCAAAATATAAAATGCCAAATCCAATTATATGATCCAGAATGCAATTTTATTTCATTTTTTTAAGTTGAGCTCTATCTGTGCAATTTAAATAACCAGACCATGGTAGTTTAATGGGTGATTTGGCTTACCCAGTGGTCAAGTCAATGAACTGCAAAAATTGACTCCATTATGGCTCATGAAACCAAGTCGACCCTGAATATAAATTGGCAATATCTCTTTCAGAGCTTGAGCAAAAAGCAACTATTCTTCATACAAAGGGAAACTGATTCAACAAATGAGATTGAGTCTTATTTTAAAAAATTATTTCTTTATACATACAAAATTAGATAAAAGTTTTTGTTCTGCCCCTTCTATATGTTTTACTAATTTATTTGGCCCATCTGAATAAGCTATTGAAAAGAATGATAACTAACATTTATTGAACTCGTATTATGCTCCAGGTACTATGTGAAGTGATTCCAACTCTACCAATTGTAAAAAAAACCAAAATGTAATCTTCACAACTGTTCTCTGAATTATGGGTTATTATTCTCTTTTATAGAGCAGGCAACTGAGCCTCAAGAAGGCCATTTAGCTTCTATAAGCTGTCACAGGTCAAACTAGACCCCAGAGTTCTGCATAATTTTTAACCCCTACCCTTCGAAAAAAGATTTTTCTCAACACTCATCATTACTAATTAGACCAATGCATAAATTGAGCCAAAATATTTACTTTTAGATTTGATGTCTAGAAAACATCTTCTGTAGGGAACATCATTTAAAAAAGAAATGATTTTTTTCCAAATAACTGAAGTTGGCTGCCTCATGTATGATTCCCGAACCATCTGCACTTAGCTAACTTCCCATTCCAATCTGCAGACTCTCTGATTTTTCTTGACTACTGATTTTGGTCATTTCTGAATCATTATTTCCTGCCCAGATCTCTGTAATGAGTTTCATATGTATACCTCCAGCTGCCCACTGATTATGGGCCTACCTGGATACACAAAAGACCGCAAACAAAACATGTCAATTATTGAGCACTTTAATTGTCCTAGAAAAGAGCTCTTCCTCCAGCCATGCTGGATACAGAGGGTGATCTGGTGATCTTCCATTTGCACAGTCAAGAGACTTGGACTTCATCCTTAATATCTTACCACATACTTCACTGAGTTCTGTCCATTCTATATCCTATATATTTTCAAATCTTTTTTGAATATTCACAGTGGCATGATTCTTCTAGATCACAATCAGTCTCTTGCATGTATCCTGTTACCAGATTTCAGATTCATCTTTGTGTCTTTTAAGACTCTCTTTCCACCTCTAGTTTCTTCCAATCCACTCTTTGCATTCCAACAAGGAAATTCTTTGGAAAAGAAACAGGGGTAATGCTCTAATCTTTGAATGGCTCATCATAACTTTCAAAATAATGTCCAAGCTATTGAATATGGTTTGCTGGTTTCATAGGAACATGCTTGCTTTCTTCTTTGATCTTATCTCTTGCCTTTCTTGCCTTCACTCTCTGATTCATCCATAATACCGTACTTTATCAAAGGTGCATTTTACCTGGTTGCTCCCTGACTTTTGCATGTGTGTGAAGCGCTCTTCCCTCCTTTTCCCCTTTCTGGTTAACTCCAACTCATCCTTTCAGTTTTAGTTTAGATGTGAGCTCCTCTTAAGATCTGTTTGTGATTACACTGGCTGTCTGTGAGGTATCCGTCCATGTGCTCTCATTTCACCCTGGATTTCCCCATCAGAGCACTTAGGACAGTGCATTATAGTTTATGTATTCTCGTTTTATCTCCCTAGTAGATTATAAGCATCTTCAAAGGCAGGGACTCACTGCCTGGCATATAAAATATCCTCTTCTTTTCTGTCCCTCGCCCTGTCTTATTTCTCTCTCTGTCTTAATCGGGCTCTCGCTCTCTCTACATATCTATTGAATCTTCAGTGCATATTAAATAATTCCCCTAATGTGCATAACTAATTTACCTCCCTTGTTGAACTATTTTCCCTGTGATAACACTCAATCTGAAAATAAAATTTAGAATTGGGAAGGACTTTCAAATGAAATTTTCTTTATCTGACTGCTGGGCCAGTTTAATCATTTATTTCCTACATCCATTTTGCTTTGTGTGGGATTTAGAGGCCATCTGTTTAAATCCTTCTAGATTGGGTTCCCTTATGCTTTCTTTTTTTTTTTTTGTCTACAATTTTTTCAAAAAAATTGAAGTATAGTTGATTTATAGTGTTTCAGGTATACAGCAAAGTGATTCAGTTGTTTATGTATATTTGTGTGTGTGTGTATATATATATAATACTGTTTTTGATTCTAGGTCAGTATAAAAATGGCCTCAGATTATTCATATGCTTTAGCTTATATCAAGGCAAAACAACGGAAACACACCTTATGACTTTGTGCACCTGTAGTGTGCATTTTTGCCATCATTTTGTCAACCTTGTTTCTCTTAATTTTGTTAATCATTTTTAATAAAGCCTGAAATAAAATCTCATTAAGTTTTATTTCAAGCTCTAAAGCTGTTCCAATGTTATTGTGTGTTTGAATGTAACCACTGGGATGCACAAAAGAACTCAAATAAAGCGCTTCAATTATAGAGTGCTAACTGTCCTCAGGAAGTAGCAGATAGGACATAAGACACTCAGGGTTAATAAGCAGTGTTGACTGACTACATGGCCAACATGGTTATGTGTACTCAGAGAACTATATTTTAAGGTATTAATACTTTAAAGAATTGGCTTTGTTATGAAAAGCATCTGTTTTTTCTTGGTGGAATGGGCAACAGTATTTCTATCCAGAGTAAAAGTGAAAGCATTAGTCACTCAGTCGTGTCCAACTCTTTGTGACCCCATGGGCTGTAGCCCATCAGGCGCCTCTGCCCATGGAATTCTCAGGCAAGAATACTGGAGTGGGTAGCCAATCCCTTACTCCAGTGGGTCTTCCTGACCCAGGGATCAAACCCTGATCTCCTGCATTGCAGGCAGATTCTTCACCATCTGAGCCACCAGGGAAGCCCATTTCTATCCAATGTCAACTTTTAATATATCAAGAGTAATCACAAAGATGTCTTTTCCTATTCACAGTGAATAAGAGATGAATAAAAATTACTGTTAGGCCTAAATAGAGTCCAGGGATAATGGACCATTGAAATCTTTCCTAAATCAAACAAACCAATCCTTCAAATATAAAATTAATCATTTTATCAATATCAGCCTTCAATCCGTACTCCATTAAATCCTTAAATTCATGCTAGGCATGGCATAGGAAGCAAATTAAAACAGGATTCTCATAAAATGAGAAAGATAAAATCGTGCCTTCTGAAGAAGCAATTTAATCTTAATAAATTATTTTTAATATTCTTTTTTCAATGAGGCATCACATTGACCATAAAATGAAGTGTAAAAGGGCACTGGTCGAGAAAACTGAGTTACACAGAGACCACTACAGCCTTGAACAGTTACACCTGCAATAATTTGCTTCATAAATTTTTATGCTGCATTTTACATTTTTTAAGAAAGCGAGTATTCCCAACAGTGTCATAATTAGAATTGTGACAGTATGAGAGCAACTAAAGGAAATTATATTTGATCTCTGGAGTATTTAGCTAAATAGTTTTAAATAGGAATTTGTTGCTTTGTTAAAGACAGATTAGAGTCAACACAGAAGATATTACTTGAATGGAAGGCCCATGCTCTCAGATGGTCCACAGTCCTAAACACAGCTTCATAGAAAAGCTGAGTGTCAATTAAGAAGCTCCAGAAAATGGAGATGATTTGCCTGGGAGATTTATGGAGTATTTACTGAAAGAAAAGGTTTTAGTCTTTAAATGTCAAATGTTAATATTGTATGCTAACCCTGTCCAGAAATTTTATTTTGCAGTGCTTTATCTCTGTAGTTTGAGAATCCAAAGCCCTCACTAAGAAGTATTCCTTCGAGACACATTCTGCATTTAACAAGCCTATTTTCCACTTTTCTGTGAAGAATTACTGTACTGTCCATACCATAAGGATATTTTCCTGAAAGATAGACTGAAGCTGCTGTAGTTGTCAAAAATCCAGGTAGTTTTTGGAAAGGGTGTACCTCGTTCTTAACTTAGCCAGCTTCTATTGCTTAAGCACAAACATCTCTTAGAAGCCTTTTTTTTTTTTTTTTCATTTATTTTTATTAGTTGGAGGCTAATTACTTTACAATACTGTAGTGGTTTTTGCCATACATTGACATGAATCAGCCATGGATTTACATGTGTTCCCCATCCTGATCCCCCCTCCCACCTGCCTCCCCATCCGATCCCTCTGGGTCTTCCCAGTGCACCAGCCCTGAGCACTTGTCTCATGCATCCAACCTGGGCTGGTGATCTGTTTCACCCTTGATAGTATACTTGTTTCAAGCCTTTTTATTGTCAACTTTGGACTGTTGAGGACAGTGCCTGGAATATGAGAGCTGCTCATTTGAACAGCATCTTTGTTTCCCTGGTTGCTAAACATATGTATTGTGTGATGAGGGGGCTGGGCTACAAGGGAACAGAAGTGGTGAGCATCCTTTTTGGGCTCATACCTGGGAAACCACAGTCTCCCTTACCCAGAAAGTCCATTGGCAGAAATAACAGGAGAATAAACAAATAGTTAGGAGCCAGTTGTACAGAATGCTCCTCTGTTCAAAGCAGAAGCAGCATTGGATATATGTAAATTGTGTAAATGTATACGATTTTCCTATTATGAGTCTACTCTCTCTTCATGATAAAATAATAATATGTGGAACCCTTATCATGTTACTACAGTTGAATCTGGAATTTTTTTTAAACTTGATCACGGATGTTTCTCTCTGTAACTCTAGATATACAAAGTTGTGAAACAGTCTTACTGACTTTTTGAAGGTAAGAGATTGAAAGGCCACCCTCTCTTCTCTGGACTTGACAGCAAGCTCTTGCTTCTCTGTTAATAAGGATGGCTCCAACCTAGACGATGGTCAAGGAAAAGGAGGACCATCAGGAGGACATGGGGTACGTAGACTGGATCACCTAGAACAGCTCAAGGTACTAAGGTCCTGGAGGAGGGCAGTTTTGACCCAATGGGAAGCTAGAGTGGTAACTTCTTTGGGAATGAGTCACCCTGGTGCAATTGGACTTGGAGAGAAGTAAGTAGAGAATGTTAGAGCACATTGGAAGTCTTTTAATGTTTGTTTTCTTGAAGTCCCAGCTTCCGTTAGCCTTTGACAAGCTTAGCTTTGAGGAAGAGGAATCATCTTGCAGACTTGTTCAGAGAACTCTTTTATGGCAGTGGGAAAATATCATTTCTCAGGCCAAGAGAGATGGGAACTCATGCAGTCATGAGAAACAAAGTGTGGTGAACAAACCATAAAGTTTGTTCAGAGTAAAGGATATTTACTCTGCGTGTGGGATTCTAGTTGACCTCCTTTGGCCTTAGTTCTCAAATATCTTAGCGGATTTAAAGAGTAGAGGAGGCTTAAGAGGTAAGATACCAGCCTCTTGCTAATAAGGCTCATGAAAGTTAGAACAATAATTAGATAAAATATTAAAGGAATGGCTTTTTGGAATAAGTTATAACTTGCTACATCCAAATATTCACAGTTATTATGTTAGACTAAAATATCTGCAGAATATCTTTTTATGGATTTCCCCAGGCACATTGAAGTCAAGTCCAATGTAAAATTCAACATCTTTCTTAATAACCAACCATTTACTGTTTCTTCTCCATTCTTTTTTTAAAAAATATTTTAATTGATTTATTTATTTGGCTGGGCCTGATCTTTTATAGTTGCCGCATGGTGAATCTTCTAGTTGTGGCTTGTGGGACCTAGTTTCCTGACCAGGGATCAAACCCAAGTCCCCTGCGTTGGGGACACAGAGTCACAGCCACGGGACCACCAGGAAACTCCCTTCTTCTTCTTTGTTTATCTCCATCTTTTTAAAAATTGATGCATCATTTTTCCAGGCACCTGAAACAGAATGCTTACAGGCATTCTAAATGTGTTTTTCTATTTTGTATCTCACGTCAGTCACGAATTCTAGCTGTGTTTAACCTCAAAAGTATCTCAACTCCACCGAGTCTTCTGCATCCCTGTGGCTGCTGCTGCAGGGCCATCCTCATGAGGTTTTGGTCAGGCCTTTGCAGTGGTTTCCTAAGGGGATTCCATATGTCTAACCTGGCACACTCCATTCTGTTTTTTATTTTGCTACCAGATATTTACATACTGTAAAAAATGTCCTCTCGGATGCTTAACTAACATTTCTTCCAGGATGAAGTTCCAAATCCTTAGCAGAGTACACAAGTCATTGCATAAACTGAACTGTGCCTACTTTTATCACTAGGCTAAGATTTTTGCAGAAGGCTACATGTGTTTCTTGTTTTTTTTTTTTTAAAGTCTTTAGGACCTTGTGAAAGTGAAGGTCGCTCAGTCGTGTCCGACTCTGTGACCCCATGGACGATACAGTCCACGGAATTCTCTAGGCCAGAATACTGGAGTGGGTAACCTTTCCCTTCTCCAGGGATCGAACCCAGGCATCGAACCCAGGGATCGAACCCAGGTCTCCCGTATTGCAGGTGGACTCTTTACCAGCTGAGTCACAGGGGAAGCCCAAGAATACTGGAGTGGGTAGCCTCCAGCAGATCTTCCTGACCCAGGAATTGAACCAGGGTCTCCTGCATTGCAGGCAGATTCTTTACCAACTGAGCTATCAGGGATCTTATAGAATGGTTTATATATAGGAAAACCTCAAATGTTTATTAAAATTGAAGTAATTTGTTGGTATGGAAAATAATACTTGAAAAAGCTGAATTTTTATTGTGTTCAGGTCCACTGTATAATAATTGTCTCTGGTGCCATTTCTGTCCTGTGATGTAGTTTTGCTCACCCTGGAGAAATTACCCTCATGCCTCCTCTGTCTCTGCTGGTGAAGATTATACCTGCTGCTACTTTATTCCAGAAATGGGATAACCTTCTGTCTTGTTTTTTGTGCCAAGTGACCCTTTTGACAGACCCCGTGGCTCTGACCCTTTAAACAGTAGAAATATCCTGGTGTTTTTACTCGGCAGTGGATCGTGATATTTAGAAATCCCTTCGCTGAGCACCTTTGATTCTCCAGGGATGCCCTTAATAAATATTTGCATTATTAAAAGAGTTATAAACACAGTATAAAAAATGAGTGCACAAGAAAGTCACTACTTGGCTTTTGATGATGTCTACCCAAATGAAAAATGAATGAATGTGCAATTAATAATAAATGCCCTTGTGTTCTTGTTTTAATTTTAATTCATCAGAGGATGTTAAAATGAAAGTGGGGCCAACATTTACTTTACTGTTTTATTAAAGGCAGAATGTGGCCCTCTTGTAACTGATTCATGCAACTTCATAAAACATAGCAGTCTAATATATGTATTGCCACTTATTAGCCATTAACATTATGCATGTTACTTATTCTCTATTATCTTCAGTGTCTTCATTTATGATGAGAATAATAGCAATGTGTCTATCATAGATCTCTAGATAGTGTTAAAAGAAATTGTTCACCTGATATATAGTAACCAACAAACATGTATCGGGCTGACAGTTTTATTTGAGCCTTATTCATTGTGGGCTACACCCGGAGGCACTATTGGTAAAGAACCTGCCTGCTGATGCAGGAGACAGGAGAGAACTGGGTTTGATTCCTGGGGCAGGAAGATCCCCTGGAGGAGAGCATGACAACTCACTCTAGTATTCTTGCCTGGAGAATCCCATGGAGAGATGAACCTGGCGGGCTACAGTCCATAGGGCCGCACAGAATCAGATATGACTGAAGCCACTTAGCGCGCGTGTGCACACACACACACACACACACACACACACACACACACACACACATTGTGGGCTAAGCAGTCTAGTATCTTTTTTCTCCTTTTAGAGATGAAGCAATGTTTTTATTAAAAATAATCTGCCAAAGAGCACTGACTCCTCTAAATCCAACTATAACATTTTTCTTTTATAGTTGAGAAGAATATGTCAAGGAAAATCTCTAACCTTAAGAGTTGGGGAGGATATTCTGTTTGTGGCTAATGACTGATAGAGGAGAGGGATTTTACAACTCCTGCCTCTATGGCTGTTCTCTCATCCCTTGACTGTCATGACTACAACTTTATTTTCATCAGAAACATTTTTCTAAACATATCTGAACTTCCATGTATCAGCAGCTTGGCGATTGGCTCTGGCTAAGCCAGTGTTTGAGCTTGCTGTCCCTCAGTCCATAATGATCTTTGGAAATGTGATCTTTCCTAAGATATTATGCCAAAGTCATCAGGAGCCAGAACTCTGTGTTTCTCCATCTAGCAAGACCTTATAGGGGTGTAAACATTTTCCCATGGAATTGAGCCAGGTGGGAGGTAAGTCATCATCAGTTTGGATAAATATTTAAGATGGATTGATCTAATGTGGTTCCCTGGGGATGAAGTATGGTGACAGGGGTATAAGGCACTTCCTACTTAAAATTTCTGGCTGTCCATGAAAGAACTCACCTCCCGAATCAGAAGGAGCTACTCACAGAGGAACCATTAAGATGATTTAACTGCACTTGATGGCAATTTCTTTTCTCCTCTGACTTTAGTTTCCAGGCTAGAGTTCACAGGACTGTGTAGGTTTTGAGGGAAAGGCGGTGTCTTTTTCGTTTCTCTGTTTTTAGCATGTAGTGGTGCCTGAACCACAAATGATGCTTTGACGATTGGTGAGTGGATGAACACTGTAGGTTTTCTTGCTGCTTCAAAGATAGTCTTCCTTTACTTTACCTTTCCATACACGATTTCATGTGGGAACTTGGGGAAAAGGAATATGTGTCAGAAGGATGCTATTCTTATCTTTCATGAATTCTCACTTAGTTCGAGACTTATAACTAAGTTAATCTCACTTAGTTACCTGCTTATGGAGACTTAATTCTGCCTCCATATTCTGAAAACCTGTACACCTGTAGAAGAATGGGATCCCCACTCCCACCCAATCATGAAGCACTGGAGAACAGTTAAGGTGTGAAAGTATCATCATTCTAGTAACTATATTTATGGGAGGACAATATGGCCCAGATGGTTGAAGCAATGCTTATTGTCACATTATGTTTTGATGTTGGGATTTAGTCTTTGTCTCATTAGCAAGAGTGAGGGGTTGAAATGCTCTGGGTAGAATGGATAGATACCAACCCACAATGAAAAGCAAAAAATATTGCCATGGCAATCAGTGTTTAAAAAGCAAAACATCGTATGTTGGGAGGGATTTCTTACTTTGTTAAAATGGGAACTAGTAAAAGTCTCCATTTGTGGAAGGAAAGCATGTATGCTGTCAGCAAAGTTCTGGATTTTTTTGTCCCCTTCTGTCACACTCCTTAAATATCAAGAAACAAGAGAATGGTGAGTTTTACATAGTGTATTAGTTATTTGTTTTTTTTTAAATATATAGTCTGTATCCACTTTTCTGGTCATGTTACTGTTTATTATTTAACTGTAGCCAGTTTCTAACAGCTCTCTGCTGGAGGATGGTACTAATGGCAAGATCCAGGTTGGGGAAAGAATCCACCTGCCAAACAGGAGACACAGGATTGATCCCTGGATCAGGAAGAACCCCTGGAATAAGAAATGGCAACCCACTCCAGTATTTTTGCCTGGAGAATCCCCATGGACTGCAGAGCCTCGTGGATCACAGTCCATGGGATCCCAAAGAATGGGATCCAATTTAGCAACTAAACAACAACAAAGGGTGAGTGGTAGAGCCCGAGGGCAATTTCCATGAGGGCAATGCCTTCTCTTACTCAGTTGCAAAGAAGGCATGTCACCTAGAAAAGGAAAGCTACTTCCAGTTGATTTTGTAGTAACACAATTTCAGGAGGAATCCATTAATGTTTTCCCTGCATAGGAAATCTGTTACCTTCTTCTAGAAGTTATTTGTCCATTTCTTAGATAAGAAAATTAAAATATTACAGATACTCTTTTTAAAAGGCCATAAGGTCCCTATCTTCAAATAAGTAAATTCCAGAATCAGGGTTGGGTGGCTGGAGTCTGAAAGGCAAAGAAGAATTGAATGCTTTTGATCCTAGCAAAGAAGAACTGGTACCTCCGATGATAGGAAGGACTGAGAGAAGGAAAGAAGGAGGGAAGGAAGCAGAGAAAAACAGGAGGGAGAGAAAGAAAGAAAAGGAAAGAAGGAGGGAGGGGAGGAAGAAAGAAACAAGAAAAAAGAGAAAGAAGGAAAGCTACCAACTGGGGGAATTTTTGTAGAGAAAAACACCAAAGAGAGTAATGCTAGCTTGCCTCTAATTAGTGTGAAAAAAATGGAACAAAGTGAACATTTTTTTTTTTCCTTTTTGAACAAAGAAGGCAATACGGTTTGAAATTGGAACTGTTTACAAGACAAACTAAGTTACATGTGAACAAGACTATCAGCGTTCCAACACCCAGTCTTGCACCGCTTTGTGGATCCACTTAAGAAAAACTGGCTCCAATTAGCGATCTCCTGTCGAGCATCTTATTTATCAGCTTCCAGAACAGCTGTGAGCCATTCAGGATGCCACCAGTTTTTCCTCATTACACTCTCCTTAGAATTACAGATGTGCCTGGCTCATCCCCAGGGAGCCACATTCTAGTAAACACATCCTTCTACGTTTCAGGGGCTTCTCTGAAATAAGCTTGGGAACGCAGGCTAACGTGGTCAGTTGAAGTTGGCTTAAGAGGCTTAAGGCTGTAAATACCCCCTGTAATTTCTTGGGAAAGGAAAGCTGGATAATGAAAGGGATTTAGGATGCGTGGAGAAAGGGAGGGAGCCAGTTAAAATGACACACTTTTATTTTTAATCAGCTTTAGCAGACAAGTTGTACTGGGTATTTGTGACCGAGAAGCCACGACTGGAAATGCTTACTTTATTGTCACAAGTTTATATAGTCAGGGGTTAAGGAAAGAGGCTGAGGCAAGTAAAAGAGAATGAGAGAATCAACATCCTTCAAGTAATGTACATATTTTTGCTTTGATAGTGCAAACAACTCTATTTTAAAATCTTGTAAAGTGATTTCTCTCTGCTCCTGGAGGATGGCTTAAGAGGAGATGCATAGTATATTTAGCAGGCAGCCTCAAAATCTTATTTCCTCTCATCTTCTCTGTCACTGCTTCTCTCAAGAGTGAATCATTTAATTAATGAGCTAGTCATAGTTGTGTTTATCGTTAGCAAGGTACAAGAGTTCTCGTGTTAGCAGACTCAGAAGTATCCGTAACAATCAGGTATTAGATTTATTGAGAAATGAAAATGTAGTGAGGCTGCGGTGCTGATGTCTCGTTTGTTCACATCTCATTGTTGACACATCCTTGGGTAATTCTTCTCACTTGGATTTTCTGGGTCACATGACCCACTGTGACCCATGGGACATCTCTGGTGCAAACAGACACTTGGTGAGAGCTTGCTCATTGAGGTCTTCCTTCCTCTGTTGCTCTTGGGAACCTTGCAACTAGCCTGGGAGGTATCTGCTCACCTATGAGGGATTCCAGTAGGGATGAGAAGAGAAGCCAGTCCAGACCAGAATGATCACAAGCAGACCCACAGTGAGCCTGAACTAAGTGAATAACTGTTGTTTCAAACTGCTAGGTTTTGGAGGTGTTATTCTAAACAGCAAGCTCGAACAAATACAGGAAGTCAGATAATGAAGTAGACTAGGATGTGTGTTAAAGCCATTCCCATGTCTACATTATTTTGCATAGACCCTACATATTTTGCACAGACCCTGAAAACAAGATAGTCTCCATTCTTTCAGTCTGTTCTGGAAGATGAAGTTACCAGCAATTTCATTAGAGGGTTATACATATTATGAAAAGAAGAGTTTAGCGTACAGAGATAGGACACAAAACTCAGGCCTGTGAGTTCAGCTGGGGAATGTCCAGGAAAGCCTGCAAAGCAGAACCCTGATGATGTGCCGATGTTATTTAGGCAAAAGGGGACAGGGATGGGGGGATCAGAGATGGGGGCTGGGTGGGGCTCCAGACAGAGTAAACAACACACACGAAAGCCTGAAGTTGACAGCGAGGATTTTCTGATGGAGGAAAGAAAACAGGTCCTGAGCCCGATCTAGAACTAGCTTTCTGTGTCACACTTTTTATGACCTTTCACTGAACCTCACCTAAGGAATGTTCTGCTTCGTTTATCAAGATGCGGAAAACTTGCTTCAATTTTCCTCATGGTCTGTGAAGGTAATACCAGCGAGACTGTTAGTGACATGCAGCCAAGTGCATGCAGCTCGCTGTGCTGAGATTTGTAACATCACTTTACATAAGTAGTAAGCCCTGGGGTATTACAAACTCATGTTTGAGGGTCCTTGCCCAGCCAATAGCGAGTGCAGAGGGAAAGACAGTGCAGAAGGACATAAATGTCAGATGTGTGCTTCCCTGACGTATGTCTATCGCGAATAAGCACTGAAATGCTGGCAACCAAACTGCCCCGGGTACTTCACAGAATTGTTCTAAGAATAAAAAAATACCATAAGCATATAAAGCACTGATATAAGGTCTTAAAATGCAAGGTGGTATTATAACTATAATTTAATTGGATCTGATGGTTACTCATTCTAATAACACTAGCTTGATTGGCCAAACAAATTATTTTAATAGATTTTGAGAGCAGAAATGAGTTAACAGTGGAAGTGTCTTAATGTGTTAAGTTTTAGAAACCTTGGCCTCCCATCACCATTTGCTTAGCCAGTGTAATGTGTGGTATTTTTCAATTTGCAGGTCCGTGTTGTACATTTTCCCACATTTTCATTTGTTTGCAAAAAGTACCACTAAGGAAAATTTGTTCATTTTGGACCTTTAACGCCAACATTTCTTTGAACAGAACATGTGGGTTTATCCAGAACAGTGACTGGCACTCTCTTTTCTCACCCAGTTTCCTAATTCTGTACATGCAACCAAGTTGAAGTTCTACATACTCTCCTAGCTTCGGAGGCAGAAATGCCTCTACCATATAGTAAAACTAATATTGCTATTCATAATCTTCCTTGATATATCTTCGGTACCTTGAAGCTTGCCAGGAAGAGTTCCAAGCATACACTTGGGTACAACTCATAGCATCTTTATGTCGTGGGCAGCACAGTATTTAATATATGTGTTTTTCACTTAAAGAGATAAAAATGGAGAAGACAGCCTCATTTGGTTACATAATTAGATAAGAATCAGAATTCATATCTAGCTGTGGAATCTTGAGCAAGTAACTTTACTCTATGTGATGCAGGAGTTACATTTGTAGGTAATTAAATACTTGAGGAGAGCTAGTTATCTACGCACTTGGGGCCTCCAACTCCACATCTTCATGCCCCACTGCCCTATGGGAGTATCTTTGGTGTGCAAAAGGCCTTACATCATCATACGGGCTCTCTGAAGAATATCAGTGAACTCAAATGGAGAAGAAAATTAGAGCCACAAAGGCTGGTTTGTGCCTGTTGAAGATTGCCTCATTCTCAGAATCATCAAGGAGACTGAATGTAATGCCTTTAACTAAGAGATCAGAAATATATAATTGTTAGTAACAGTTCCTTATTTTAGTTTAGGGTCAACCTTTCAGGACTTTTGAATTTCATTCATTTATGGGTATTTTAAGGTAGCAATTCTCAACAGGGAATCACTTTGCCTCACTCTCTCTCTGGACATCCAGTGATGTTTGGTGACTTTTCTGGATGTCACAAATGTGTGTGTGTGTATGTATGTGTGTGTGTGTGTGTGGGTGGGTGTGGGTGTTGGGGAATGGGATAGTGTTCTATTTACCTATAGTGAGTAGAGGCCAGAAATGCTGCTAGACACAGCACACAGGTTGTCCCTCACAACAAGGAATCATCCACTTCCCAGTGTCAATGCCAACAGAAGTTCATAGAGTCAAAGCTATGGTTTTTCCAGTAGTCGTGTATGGATGTGAGAGTTGGACCATAAACAAGGTTGAGCACCGAAGAATTAGTACTTCCGAACTATGGTGCTGGAGAAGACTCTTGAGAGTCCCTTGGACAGCAAGATAAAACTAGTCAATCCAAAAGGAAATCAACCCTAAATATTCACTGGAAAGACTGATGCTGAAGCTTAAACTCCAATACTTTGTCTACCTGATGCGAAGAGCTGACTCATTGGGAAAGACTTTGATGCTGGGAAAGATTGAGGGCAGGAGGAGAAGGAGGTGGCAGAAGATGAGATGGTTGGGTGGCATCACTGACTTGATGGATATGAGTTTGAGCAAACTCCAGGAGACGGTGAAGGACAGAGTAGCCTGGCCTGCTACAAGCCATGGGGTCTGACATGACTTAGCCACTGAACAACAACAATGTCAATAGTAATGGAATTTAGAAAACTTTTTTTAGAGATAACTTTTCAAAAAGTAGCACTTATACTATCTAATTACAAAGATACACATATTCATTATAGAACATTTGATGAGAAACAAAGAGCACAAAGCAGGAAATGAAAATCACTCATAATCCTATACCCAAAGATAACCTCGGGTAATACTATTTCTATCTTACTAACCCTTACTCTGTCTAATTATACTTTTTTCAAAGGGGGTTGTTGCATACATATTTGTTAATTTTGTAGCTTGCTGCTTTACTGTGCTTTAAATGCCACTTACTGTTGCCAAATAGATTCTGTAAAAATAGTTTGAAATACTGTGCTCTGATTTATGTTCAGGTAACCTACCGCATCAACCATATGGTTTGACTTTTGGTTAAACCTGTTTCGACCTACCGTTTCCCACCCTTTTGCAACCGGATAAGGTAGTCTCTCTTAAAGTGAAAGTCATTATTCTTGAAATTTATTTTTTGCCTGATAAATGGCAATGCACAATCACAGAATATGCTTAGAAGCCCTTCTAGTACTGGCAGAGATTATTTGATATTTCAAAGGTAGCTTCCTTTGGTCCCTAGAGGACCTCCCTTAAAGAAATTATTGATTTATATCATCAAAAACCAAGAATTCAAGAAACAGTCTGAGACCCTGACTAAAAGCAAAGTATGTGGGTTTCCCAGGAGTCCCATCTGTAAAAGGATCATTGATTTTTGACCTTTGGGGTTGTTTCATCTCTCCCTCTCTCCTTTCTAAAAATTCTCCCAATGTTTTATTATGCACATGGATAATAGGAAAAGGGAGAGAGTAAGACTGAAGGAGAAATGACACGATTTCTCTGACTTTTGGTTGGTACACACTAAGGACTTCTCAGGCATGTTAGGTTGCATAGTTTAAAAAATTTAAACAAACAAAAATGACTGTGTCCAAGAAAATATTCTGCTCTAACAATCAGTACAGGTACTCAGTTTCTTCTTGATTTTATTAAAACTTTCCAAATAGTAAGAGAAAGCTTCCTAGAGGCAGTTAATTAATACAGGACCCATGTTCACAGAAAGATCTTCATCTCTGAAGTGTTAGACATGGTTCCCAAATTAGAATAAAACTTATTTATAAAATTCTAATGGTCCAGGTCTAGATTTTCAAAAGTTTCTTTAAAAATTGTCCCTTCTAAATGTGCTTTGACAATTCTGGGGATGCTAGATAACTATTTTGCACATGCTAAATATCATCTTGTGCCTCTCAGACAGCATCAGTAAGATCTCACACTGATATTAACTAAAGGCTGCAAAAATGTCACTTTCTAAACATGTAAGCCTCAGAAAGCTAATGGAGGAAAACAGAGAGCCAGTCACCTCTCTTCACTTGAAAATAGTTTTTTCCTTATACTAATGCATCAAGTATTCATCACTTTTGATGTGTAACCTCCACCCTCAAGATCTCTGTGGCTTATAGCAGGAACTTACATTTTATTGCTCAGAAATCTGCATACCCCCTGATGCTCTGGGGTTTGGGTCTAGGCCGCAGCTGGTTTCAGACTTACTCTGCCTATTTGTTCATTCACCTTGCATCTGCAGCCACCTGAGTCATGTTCTGCTCAGGACAGATGGCAAAAGTGTGAGAGGCCAAGGCAAGCACAGTGAATTTCGAGCCTCTGCTCATGTTCTGTCTCCTAAGAGTACTTTACTCAAAGCAGGTCAAGGGATCAAGACTAACATCAATGAAAAATACCCTTTGCCTACTCTGTGGAAGGTGCTTCAGAGAGGCACAGCGAGTTTTAATTACTTGCCCAAGGTCACGGAGAAATAATGCCAGACCCAAGATTCATACCTAGACCACATTACACTGTCTTGATTTAACTTAAAGTGGCTTCTATGTAAAAAATCATAACGATCTGTTCACCAACCTGTTCTTGTGTCACTATTAAATAGTGAACTTCTCCAGGCAGAAATTTTATTTTATTCTTAGAGCCCACCTCAAGCATAGCATTTATAGTAGAAGTCTGTGAACTGGGTACTAATGAAATAATAGTTTAATAAATGTATTCAATAAATGCGTTCTAGTAACAGGGAAAACTCAGCCAAATGGGTGAGCAGAGACAGTTTAGATCTTACCCTAAAAATGTAATACACATGTTTTCTTTCTTTCTTTTTAAAAATATCTCTCTATTTAGTTCAGCTGGGTTGGGTCTTAGTTTGCAGCACGTGGTATCTTGGTTGTGTCACGTGGGATCATTGGTTGTGGCACCCAAACTTTCTAGTTGCTTGCAATGTGTGGGCTTTGTTGCCTTGAGGCATGTGGGATCTTAATTCCCTGATAAGGGATCAAACCCCATTCCCCTGCATTGCAAGGTGAATTCTTAACCACTGGATGACCAGGGAAGACCTGCAATACAAATGTTTTCTAAAAACAAAGAATTTAAAATGCCTATGCTTACAATGCCTGTGCTTACAGTTAGAACCCTGTATGGAACAAGTGATTGGTTCAAATTGAGAAAGGAATATGACAGGTCCATCTGCTGTCATTCTGTTTGTTTAACCTATATTCTGAGCACATCATGAGAAATGCTGAGCTGGATGAGTTACAAGATAGAAGCAAGATAGGTGGGAGAAGCATCAGCGATCTCAGATATACAAGATGATACCACTCTAATGGCAGAAAGTAGAGGAACTAAAGAACCTCTTGATGAGGGTGAAGGAGGAGAGTGAAAGAGGTGGTTTAAGACTGAATATTAAAAAAACTAAGATTATGGAATCTAGCCACATTACTGCATGGTAAATAGAGGGGGAAAAGGTGGAAATAGTGACAGATTTCCTCTTCTTGGGCTCTAAAATCACTGCAGTTGGTGACTGCAGCCATGAAATCAGAAATGTTTGCTTTTTGGCAGAAAAGCTTTGATAAACCTAGACAGTGTGTTGGAAAGCAGAAGCATTATTCTGTTGACAAAGGTCTGTACAGTTAAAGCTATAGTCTTCCCAGTGGTCACATATGGTTATGAGAGCTGGACTATAAAGAAGGCAGAGTGCCAAAGAATTGATGCCTTTGAATTGTGGTGCTGGAGAAGACTCCTGAGAGTCCCTTGGACAGCAAGGAAATCAAACCAGTCAATCTTAAGGAAAATTAACCCTGAATATTTGCTGGAAGGACTGATGCTGAAGCTGAAACTCCAGTATTTTGGTCATCTGATGCGAACAGCTGACTCATTGGAAAAGTCCCTGATGCTGGGAAAGATTGAGGGCAGAAGGAGAAGAGGGCATCGGAGGATGAGATACCGAATCTCTTATCTGTGATGTTTGTATGCAACCACTTTAGAAGAGAAACTGCTGCAAAACGGAGGGAGGCGCTTGAGTAAAATGAATCATTGTTAACTCCAAGAACTCTTATTGTAGCCTTTTCCTTTGGGACATGAGCTGCAGTCTTTTGATTTTTAATTCCTCTTGATTTTCAGATTCTTGGTCACAAGAATGACTCTTGTGTTATTAGGACCCATCTAATATACAACTCTAAATGGAGGAAAATGGAAAATGGTTCTGTTTTCCTGTATTTCTTTAAAAGTTTCAGTAACAGTATTTGGAAAAATCTATAGGTCTTCCCTGGTGTCTCAGTAAAGAATCTGCCTGCAGTACAGAAGACCCAGGTTCGATCCCTGGGTCGGGAAATCTCCTGGAGAGGGAAATGGCAACCTACTGCAATATTCTTGCCTGGGAAATCCCATGAACAGAGGAGCCTGGTGGGCTATAGTCCATGGGGTCATGAAGAGTCAGATATGACTAAGCAGCTATCACTTTCACATATTTTATATTTCACACCTTAAGAGTTAAAACTACAATAAACACCAATCTTATAGAAACACACACAGCTACCAGTGCTTGTCCAATAGTGAGAACACAAATAGAAGCTTTCTGAGAAGAAACACAAAAGAGGAAATGGATAATGACTCTTTCTTTGCCTCCCAAGATGTGTTTGTCTTCATGCATGTGAACATTTGGGTAAAAGTCTCTGCTATGTTAGACTTAAATCACTGAATGCCAACAAAACCTTTCAGCCTTGTGGATATCAGAGATAGTTGCAGGGATCCAAAGACAGTCTATACTTATATATCATAAAAATTATAGCTTCTGGATGCAGACCTGGGCTTGAATTCTAACTGCATTGCACCCTGTGTATTTTCAAAGATCACAAAGTTGGATTCTCTGAGCCTTAGTTTTTTCATTTTTGAAATGATTACAAAGGGCTATTGTAAGGATTTACAAAGATACCTAAAGCACCTAGTTTGTTGTGTGGCAGCAAGCCGTGTGCTAGATAAATTGTGTTTCCCAAAATGGCTCCATTTAAAATTGAAATTTAAATATCAAACAAATTACATTTATAGTTTTAGCATGAAAGCTAAGGTTGAAGTAGCACACAGGACCATCTCAGTCTGGGCATATTTACTGCTAATAAACAAACATATTAGTGACCTAGGACTTATCATACCCTTATAAAGAGATCACAAAAACCAGAATAAATATTTTTGTCCATGTTGCATAGCAGAAAATCCCCAGGCTTTTGAGTCAGAAAGTCATTATTTACCAGGTGTGTACCCAAGACAAATTACTTACCTTTTTCAAACATTGATTTCCTAACTGGCAATTATAGTACAATTATTGAAAAATACTGTGTTCCAGAAGACTGTATTAAACCTGTTGACACACTAATTCATTAATTCCTTCATTTTTTGAGCATCTACAAAATGCTAGCCACTGTGAGAAATCCTGGGAATAGATGAACGAATGAATGATATTGACACCATCCCTACTTTTATCTTGGTGGAGAAGATGTAATTTTTTTCCTTAGTGGTGCTTTCTCAGTTTAAAATTACACCTCGATGTAAATAGGCAAAAAGGATACTGGAAGAGAAAAAGAAACTAAAGTGAGTCAGATACTTAGAGTTAAAAGATTAATCCTCTCAGCTGGTCTTTCTTTAAGTTAAGACTTGATGAATGGGATGCATCTAAGCAAAGAATATTCTGGACATAGAGGAGAGGATGTTTGAAGGCTTTAAGAATATTCCTTAAAGCAAAATTTAACCTTGTGTATGTTACTTAAACTTGAAAAAAACCTCCTAGTGCTTGTGATTCCATGGAAAGCTGCTGGATTCCTAAAGGCTTTGATAGAACCCACGTTCTGTTTCTTAATAGCCTTGGATTATTCATTAGCCTTTCTGAGACTTTATTTTCCTCATTCTGATTCTCAGTAAACATTAGTTTTCTTCTCACATTTGTTTCTCACTGTCCACTGTAAGTTAAAATATAAATAATAATTTATAGTAATAATTTATGGATAAGAGAGGTGAAGCTAAGTCACGGATCATCAGTCATTCCACTTAGTGCACAAAATCACTCAGAAATGTTAGATATTTTGTATAGTTTTACATTTTGCTCATGTTTACCATGGGCTTCCCAGGTGGCGCTAGTGGTAAAGAACCCATCTGCCAATGCAGAAGACATAAGAGATGTGGGTTTGATCCCTGGGTCAGGAAGATTCCTGGAGGAAGCCATGGCAACCCACCTGAGTATTCTTGCCTGGAGAATCTCACGGATAGAGGAGCTTAGCAGGTTACAGTTCCTGGTTTGCAAAGAATCAGACAGGACTGAAGTGACTTGGCACACCATCAATAGAGTAAAAACTTGGCTAGTAGTCTCCTTAATAAAATGACCTAGGTGCGTATCAGCCTTATTCATTTTCCTTGGCATGGAGGATGATTGCATTTCCAAGCCTCACCCTCAGTTAGACTGGGGTCATGTGATTATGTTCTGACCAATGAGATGGGAGAAGTACTGCATTCCGATAAAAAACTTGGCCATAGACTTATCCATGTGCACCTCTATGCCTTTTCATTCCATTCAGTGTCAACTGTGGAGGCCATGTGGAAATGGACAGTACCCAGGAAGAGACTGGATCCGTGAGTCATCACTGGAGAAGAGCCATGAGAAGAGCTAGTCCTTCTCATGTGGGCAGGAAATAAATTTGGACCATTGAAATTTGGGGATTGTTTATTGTAACAGCTAACACCCCAAATCCTGCCTAACACACTAATCCTAAGCATGTCAGAAGCCCATTATGACCAAAAATACTTTGACTACATTTTTGATATTTAAAGAAACCATCAACTTTTTTCTGATTCTTTTTAACAAAGGTGCATTATAGTCTGTCTTTTCCTAATTAAAAATCCATTTCTGAGATTATTTTAAAATGAATCAGATGGGATGACTTGAGAGACAAAAGTACTTGTAATCCGTTAGGTTGGGATTTAACCACAAAATGATGATTAAAACCCAAGATATTCCTTTCTTTGTTCTTTACAAATAAAGGGAGATGACCAATGCCTCCATAATCACTTGAACAAAAGGAGTCTTTATTGATGACAAAGCAAGCTCCAGTACGTGAGATGTATTTTTCACAAAAGAATTAAAGCACACCTACATATAGAGAGAGACACACATGTGCAAACTTTCTAAAGTGCATGACATTTCCACTGTCCTTAGAGCCAGCCTTTTCCTGGGAACATACAGTTATTAAAATCCCTATTTCAAGGTAAATATTTATTTTTATGCAAGCTGAGCACTCCTACTGGAAACCACTGGTGTAAGTTCACATGGTGGATGACCACCCATGCAATGAGTGTGGGTATAGCGAAGGGCGTGAGGTCAGAACTCAACTTGGCCAATTGCGGTTTGCATCACTAGGTAAAGCATCTGTTTCCCCATGTGCAAAGGGGAAATAATCATGCTTTCCTTCAGGATGGTTTTGAGCACTAAATAACCAGTCTGACATCTCTCTGCTTTTTCAGTGCTTACATGTGGCCTGCTGTGCTTTGAGAGGGAATTACACACTTTTGCAGATTTACCTTCTTTCTTTTGAGATGCACCCTAAGGGCTATTCGACAATTCTTCATAGATCTCCTGTCAGCTACCTCTCATGTGTCCAAAGCATCCATTCCAAATTTTAATCACTCCCTTCCAACTTGCTCTTCTATTGCTCTCAGCCAAAGTGCTGACTTTTTCCTCCTTAGAAATGGAGCTTGTACAGCCTGTAGAGTCTGCTGCCACATCATGGACTTACATATTTCTGTATTATCACTCTTTACTCTCTGAGAAAGCGCCCTCTGTCTCTGGACAGAGGCTAATCTGCCTTCCTATGCTCTTGAACTTATCCCTTGAGTCTCCTATGTAAGCTTTATTGGTTGATGATTCATCCTCTTATGCCGTTTAAATTTCCTCTCTCATCTGCTTCTCCTCCAGTTTTCGGGTACTCTGAAGTCCATTTCTCTTCCTATGAGGCGAGAAATAAGATTGGAGAGGGTATTTTCCATCTGTTTTTCTCCTCAGTCTCTTTCTTTTGCGTCTTTAGCAAGCCCCTCCTACAAATAGTATTCTCAATGCAGTTGTCTATTTTTCTTTTAAATCAGCTGCAATATGCTTTCTCCCTCAGCCAGTCCACTAGAATTCCTCTGGAAATGATCTGTTTGCCAGTTTCAGGTTCTCTGCCAGTTTGCCAGTTTTAGATATGTTTGGAACTGTTTGTCAGTTCCATTCAGTTCTCTTCCCTATGACTTCTCTGTGGCACCAGATGCTGTTGAAGTCCTTCTTCAAATTGTCATTTTCTTTGGCATCTCTGATACTAGGTTAACTTGTTCATTCTCTTACATCTCTGAAGTGTTCCTGCTTAAATGGCATATGAGATATTCTTCTGTCAGCATTGTTGGCATCTGCCGATACTGTGTTATTGGTCATCTCTTTTTAAAAAAAAAAACAAAACTAATTTTAATTAATTTACTTATTTGGCTGTGCTGGGTCTCAGTGGTGGCGATTGAAATCTTCCATATTTGTTGTGGTATACAGGAGCTTTTACGTGCAACATGTAAACTCTTAGTTGTCACATGTAGGATCTAGTTCCTGATGAGGGATCAAACACAGGTCCCCTGCATTGGCAGAGTCTTAGCTACAGGACCACCTGGAAAGTCCCTGAGTCATCTTCTCTTAATCTCTTCTACTTCTTTTTTTTTTTTTTTTTTCAGATTTCAACTATTTCCCTTCCATCACAACCTATGTGAAATATTTCCTAAGTCTGTGTCTCCAACTTCATTTCATGAATTCCAGGAACAGTTATCTACTCAGCATTGGTACCTGGATGTCCAATAGTCATCTCCAGCCTCACGTGTTCAAACCTGTCTTCACTTCTCTTCCTCTTAAAGCTACTTTTCTTTCAGCCTAGCCTTCTATCCTGACTTTAACACTTTTCAGTTTTGTGCTTTATTTAAAGTTACTTAAGATTCCTAAATCTCAGTTTTTTCATTTATAAAAGGAGACTTAATACTAAATAATCAGTATAATTTTTGTGAGAATGATCTATTAATAGCAATAACAAGAAAAAAATCTACTACTGATTGCGTGTTGGCTCTGTTCTATGTGTCAGACACAGTCCTGATAGTTTACATGAATTGCTATTTATGAAAGGAGAGTATGTAAGTGGTTATTGCTATTATAATGGGAAGCCTGGGATTTGAAGCTCACTTCCTTTTAAATTTTATTCTCAGTGAAGCTTAGAGCAGTGAGTATGCCAGACACTGCTTTCCTGGGAACAAGAAAAGCTATCCTTCCAAGTCTATATTCTTGGAATAATAGGCAATTTCATTCTCCTTCTGCCCCAAGCAAATCCTTAAACCTGTGGGAGAACAGTGCATGCCAAATCTGCAATTCATAGTTGAGACACTTGGATTGTTAATTTTCATAATTAACATTTAAATAATTATCCAAAATTCAAAGATGTGTATAGTAGCTGCTATTCAGTTTTCTAATCATAGCCAGTTACCTGATGGAATCAGAGAAGAAAATTATGTGATTTTGCTTTGGAATTATGATATTAAATAATTCCAACTTACCATGTAGATAGAACAGGGAGCTTTTTTGAACATAGGAAAGACTTATTTGTTTACAGATAAAAATCAATACCATTGGTATGAGTCTTTCAGTATGAATTCTGCTAGAGAGTTACAAATCAGTCTCATACATTTTATGAAATAACTTGGATTACTTAATATTTTACAGGACTTTAGATACATAGTGGGCTTAGTAGCAGTAGGCTCAATGCGTTCATAACAGTGGCAATTAACCACTTTATTTTCAAGTTCATTTTTTCTTTTTAATTTTGTAATATGTGTCAAATTCCTGAAAAAAAATATTCTCAGGGAAATTCATAAATGCAGCCATACAAACTCAAGGAAAGTATCAGATATGATTTGAGGGGCTAATAGGCCACCTGAAGCCCACCTATCAACCCTCCATAGTCTAGAGACCCCAGATTAAAACTCCTCTATACTAGAGAATCTTTGAGGGTCTAGGGAGCCAAGCTTTCTAAAATCATGAAATACATGTCCATTTGTGTAGTAAAAAAGTCATTTATTCCAATTTGTTTTCTCAGTATAACTAGATTCCTCAAGCATTTTAAAAGTCTTAACAGTTATTTAAAAAGGTTTCTGCTTGGAATTAAAATATTCTTCCAGGAGTCAATGGATGAAACCCTTAGCTTACATGTCTGTTGGAGGCGACATATCTTTATCCTTTTAAAAGAGAGTCTTGGACCTGAAGAATTAACACTGACCAGAAAGAAGCAGTATGATAGTAGGACAGATACATGCAGTGATGTCATAATCTATATGTTGGAGAAAAATAAATATTGTTTTCTTTTATTTATTTCGTGACCTGATGGTTTCCAGAGCATGTTTTTGTCTTGAACACAAAATATGGCAAATCTATAGCCTTTCCTTCCCATTTGGGCTTGAATCATCTTATTTCTTTATCTTATACTTTTATTTTCCAAGTGCCCTTTTCTCTCTCCCCACCTCCCCCCACCCACTCCCACCCCATGCCACTTGGGACTCATTTTGAGGGGTTAGACTAGAAACAGATGTTCCAAAATACAGTCGGATAAATGTTTGCTTGTTTTTTCTCATGAGATTACTGACCTATATTTTCCTTTTCCATAGGACTCTTTCTGAAAATCTGATGTTTATACAAATAGGATATTCTCCTATTTTGCTTGTGAATACTTTTTTCTCTGATATCTTCTTTCAGGTTTTTTGAATGATCTAATATATAGATACCATCTTCCATTTTGTCGTTTGGTACCAACTTAATTACAAGATGAAGGAATAACATGGATAGGGACAAAAATACAGTCTCTGCAGCAAGAGCAAGCTGGTATTACATAATACAGTTAACATCTCTAGGAAAAATGTCTTTCAAATAGTGAAACTTAGTATTAAACAGACTTACCACACAGCCCCACACAACCCTGGTCTAGGACAAATCCTACCCCAAAGGGGCAGAATATAAATGTGATTTCTGCAAGGAGTTTGAGTTCAGAAGGAAGAGAGGAAACAGCAAGGGGGTGAATTATGCACACCCAGTTTATCTTTCCAAACTCCCAAATCAGTCAGCCTTTTCCACAAGAGAAAGACCCAGTCGGGGGTGGGAGGAGGGAAGCCAGAGGAGCTCCTAACACATGGAACAAACTTGTGAAGTGGGGAAGAACCACACCTCTACCCAATGCTCACATATTGTTAAATTTTAAGGTAAATATTAAAATGTGAGATGAGTCAAATAAAAGATGTGGACATCACCAATAAAAAGATGATATAAAACTAGAGTGAAGGCAAGTGCTATACAACACAGACATTTTTTAAAGTGTAAAATGAAGAACTTAAAAAAAATCTAGAGTCCTTTCCCATGAGATAGATACAAGTGGTCAATAAGTTTACTCCTTTTTTACTATCTGGCCCTAGATTTTGTAAGTGGTTTTCTGAAATTGTATAATCTGGCCAAAACATCTCAGGTCAGGAAAGCATTGAGAATAATTCCTTGGATGCTTTGATTAAATATTTGAGAGATGATAGTATTATGATTTGTTCTCAACTGCTCAACAGAACACACAATTTTAAGAGGAAAGTATGTTATAAGAAATGTGTCTGTTTCCTTTGTCAGTTGCTTACGATCCCCAAAAAGGGCTGTTGGAAATTGAAGAATAAGAGAACAGATTTCTCTTTTGTTGTAGGAGAAAGTTTAAAAAAAAAGTTAAGAGGAGAATAATAGCTGAAAGTTGGGATTTGGCAGATAGTATGATATGATCTGATTTTCAATCAATCTTGAAACTGAGAATTTAAACACCTTCATCTGACATCAAATAGAAATGACCTATCGGTCACGCGGTCAGTGTTTCTGAGCTCAGGATGCCTTACAATAAAAGATTTTCTGCTTTATTTGACTCTTTCTTCCCCTCTACCAAATCCCTACCTTTTCATGCTTGCTCTGAGTCCAAACCAATAACTTGCTGAGATAGCGTTGGGTAGTGAAAAGAGTGGTAGGATAGAATGTTTTTGAATAATAATATCAACACTTTGCAATTATGAAAATGGATCTCTGAGGTTCAGATTTGTGCATAAATTGATAGCAGTATTACCTTGCAGCTTTTTCTGTGAGAGTTTGAAAATCCATAGCATGGTTACTCCATCAGGGTGGGCGCACGCCTCTTGTCATCCAGCGTGTCTTAAACGAATAGTACCATGCCCGGCACATAATAAAAGCTTAGTTAATTTTTAACTGACTTATATTGAATTGAACTGTGAGGATTAAATGTGAATAAACATATAGAACCTGGGTCTCAGAATTGTCTCCTAAGTGATATTAATTCAAGAAGACAGCATGAGATGTTTAAAGAATCAGAGAAGAGTATAATACTTTATTTTTGCATTAATAAATGTTAGCAGACAAGGACTCAGTAGAAGTAATCCTTTTCCTTAATTTAAGAATATCCAACACTGCTTGGGGTGTATAGGAGTTTATATCATTCCCCAGATACTTTCATTTTTTGTCCCAACAAATATGTGATAATAACCCTTCTGTTTGCAGAGTTCTTTTTAATAAAAGAAATACTTTTTTTCTTTCACATGCAAATCCTAGTTGATAGAACAGATTGGTAAGCCATGGAAACATGTTACGGTAGATGATAACTTATGGTAGATAACATGTTATGGTAGATAACTCCAAGAGTTCTTGGAGCTGAAACTTAAATCTAAGTAGTCTAACCTCCTGTATGAACTTGGGTTAAATAATTTAATCTCTCTGAGCCTTATTAGCCCCATCTTTATAGATAAAGGAACAATCATGCCTACCCCATATGGTTGTGAAGATGAGATGAGACAACACATTTAAACCACTTCTTGCAGTGGTAAATAGGAAGGGCCAGTCAATTTTGGCTTTCATTTTCATAAGTAACACCTATTCTGTCCCAGGCATTATACTAGGCAGATAATATCACTTCTTACCTTGTTACCGTAATTAGAGATCGAAGATAAAAAAACATGACTTGTTCTAGATCACAAGACTAGTTAGTGCATAATAAGGATTTATGTTCCAGATTTCTTGGTTTCAACTTCACAGTCTTCAAGATGGATACAATACAATGTTTTGCCCAATGGTATAGCAGTTTGTGTTGTGGTGCTGGATAAGACTCTTGAGAATCCCCTGGACTGCAAGGAGATCAAACCAGTCAGTCCTAAGGGAAATCAACCTGCATGTACTTCAGAAGGACTGATGCTAAAGCTGAAGCTCCAGTACTTTGGCCACCTGATGCGAGATTGAAGGCAAAAAGGGTAGGGGGCGGCAGAGGATGAGATGGTTAGATAGCATCACTGACTCATTGGAGGTGAATCTGAGTGGACTCCAGGAGACAGTGTAGGACAGAGGAGCCTGGTATGCTGCAGTCCATGGGGTCACAAAGACTTAGCGACTCAGCAACAACAACTAATAGCAATTTGAGACTATAATTGTGGATTATGCTAATAGTGGCCAGTGGAAGATGGGACTCTCTATCCCTACCTGCTTCTCCACTTTTGAACTTGAAGAGTTTACAATTATGTATCTTGTTCCATTCCTGATAGTGGCACAGGCCCAATGGTTGCAGGTCAGGTGGGAGAACTTCCCAAGGAAGAACTTCCTTTCCTTGGGGGATCCATGTGAGTGGAAGGAGCCAGAGAGTACCAGCTAGGAAGTCTGCAAGGGCATCGAATCTGCAGGGTAGAAATTAACTTTATAGATGAGTAAACTATTTTATCCAGCCCAGGGAGGCCTGGTGTGCTGTAGTCCATGGGGTCACAAAGAGTTGGACACGACTGAGTGACTGAACTGAACTGAAACTGTTTTATAGATGAGTAAAGTAAACCCCATTGTGTGTGACTAACTTGCTTGAGAGCATGAAGTCAGTATGTAGTAGAGGTGGGACTAGTGCTGGATAGAGTCAATCAAGATGCTTAAATTCTTAAGTTGTGTATTTCGTTTCTAATGTACTGTTGTATAATTATACTTCGTGGAGATATGTAGAATTACAAGGTTAGTTAAGATGGGATGTGGTTTTGTCAGAACAATGCTACCTGGTAAAATTTCAAAATTTCCCAAGGCTGCCTAGCAAATCTTCAGATGTTTTTGGGTGTTAGGTGTCAGGAAGCATTTAACAAGAGGCTTCCTGTGTGCTGTTTTGGATCTGTCAGGAACTCTCTGGCCCTTACTGACTCTTGAATATTCAGGAATTAAGAGGAGAGGCACGCCTTTCCCGGGGCTGAGGAATCCAGGCATTTCTCATTACAGTGATAAGTACCCTCTTCCTTATTATGAAAAGGTTATTGTTTGCAACTCTCTCTTTAATAGGGATCGTCTTATGTTTTGTAAGTCTGGAATTTTAATCTTTGTCTTTGCTGAGAATAACCACCTTGTAAGACAGTATATATGCCCACACCATGTTGATTAAAATACCTTTGCTCCATCAGAGCTTTGGTTCCCGTGTCTTTCTTTCTTTCTATTCCTTCTTTCTGTCTTTCTCTCTCTATTTCTGGCTAATTCCTTGGAGCCCGGAGGCCTGCTGAGCTCACTTTCTTGCCCGGGCTTCTAAGCCCCTCTCAAGAAGGCGCATTGTGCCTTCACCCACTCGAGAGGGCGCCCGGTGCCTACATGCAGCAGCGCGAGCCCTAAGAACAGGACTCTATTGGTGTTCCACGTAAACCAGGGGACATCAGCCTCTTTCTCTCCCTTACTTTCTTATCGTCGACTCAGGGTCACCAGGTTCCGGTCCATTAAAGGACCAACAGTTAGGCCTCTCAGCTGTGAAATGGCACCAGAGAATAGCCATTTTAAGACTGGATAAGTTCTGCATTATCCTAGATACTTGTGCAGGCGTTCTCAGTTGCTTCAGTTGTGTCTGACTCTGCAACCCTATGGACTGTAGCCTGCCAGGCTTCTCTGTCCATGGGATGCTCCAAGCAAGAATATGGAGTGGGTTGCCCTGCCTTCCTCCAGGGGATCTTCCTGACCCAGGGATCGAACCCACATTTCCTGTGTCTCCTGCATTGCAGGGGGATTCTTTACTGCTGAGCCACTGGGGAAGCCCCTAAATACTCTTAAGTCAATGTTTATATTGTTAGGCAAGTATGAGAATGTCTTAAGTGAGTTATTAATTACCAGTCATTAATCTGAGACTATTGTATTATACCAATAGTTAATCTATAGTTTTCAGGCCTCAACTATGTTATGTAATACATTTCTGGTGCCTGGTAACATCCATCATACTGCTTCTTTTTGCTAGAATCTTTTAAAAACCAATCATTGTAGTATTTTTGCTGCCTTAGTTTTAGAAATAATCTTTTATTTCTTTTATTTAATATTCAGGGTATCAATTATTAGCAAAACTGTACATCACATGGTCTGATGCTGTCTCCAATAGCCTCATAATATACCCGAGAACTAATAAGCAAAAAAGAAGGCTCCCACACATCTGTAACTGACCAGAAAGCCTGAGTTTCACCCCACAGCTCTGCAGGTTGGAAGCCAAGCTTGACAGAACCTTCTTACCTTTATGTACTTTGTTTTCTCTGTCGCATAAATGGAGAGAATGTCAGATCTGTGTCGCAGGGTTTCCCTCTTAAATGCCTCTGAATATCTGTTATAAGGGCTTCTTATATTTCAGTTCAATCCATTCTCTAGATCACACAGTGAAAAATGTAAAGATGAGAATAGTAAATCAACAGGAACAGTGCTCAGAAGCCATGAGGCCAAGTCTACCTTAGAAACCCTTTGGTCTTTTAGGCAGGACACAGTTTTGAAGTTCAAGGGTAAAGTCCTTATGTTAAAAGGTGAATATTTTCAGAGTTAAAAGCAATACTTTTCCTCTCTCCCTCCTTTTTTATTTTTTTTTTTTAAATGTTTCAGCAAAGCTCCAAAGACCCAGAAAAGAAAATAAAGGGAGCATGTTACTTTTCCTCATCTCTCATTTTGTTTTCCTTTGTTCATGAGAAGGTGGAGCTATAGCTGAGGAGCTGAGGTGAGGATTGCACACCCTCTGTAGCGCCCATCAGAGGACAGGCTGCTGTCAGGGAGCGGTTGTGCTGACATGAGGAAAGGCACCCATTTCAAGGCATAGCCTGAACTGGCCGGCTCAGGACTGCAGTCAGCGGTGTCACTCACATCGTCAGAACAGGGAAGGTGGAAATATGGCCAGGGCAAAGGTGGAGAGTCAGGAGCAATACAGATTTGCCCTTCTGACAAATCCTACTGCTCTGGAAGTCATCAGGAGGTGCTTGTGAGAGCTGACATTATGATTTCTCCCCCCAAGAGTAATTGAAGCCAAAAAAAAAAAAAAAAAATGCCTAGGAACAGACGTTGAACTTCAGATCAGTTTTTATAAAGAAAAATCTAAGAATATAGCAAAGATAACTGTTGGATATTCTCTGTCTTTCTCTTGCAAAATTACGCCTAAGGTAATGATTACTCGATTCTATGGCCACAAGGGGAAACAGAAGGCTGATACAAAGGAAAAACTATTACAGACAAAAGTGTCAGGATAAACAGTGGGAGAGGTTTGGGGGATGCAGATGATAAATAAAACCTAGCTGAAATGCTGTACAACTGAATCAAGTAAATAATTTGTTATATATTCTTGAGTATAAAAAGTATATGAATCCATCTTTTTCTATACATGTGTATGTATACATGTGTATACGCCTTCACAGGTACATGTACATATCAGCTTCCTTTTAAAATATTTTTTTATTGAAGTATAGTTGATTTACAATGCTATGTTAATTTCTACTGTACAGCAAAGTGATTCAGTGATGCATATATATATTCTTTTCATATCCTTTTCCATTATTGTGATCACATTAACTTATATCAATTTTATTTATAAGTGAGATGTCATGAATATTAACAAAATAGATCCCATACCTGGAATTGAGAAGGAGAAGGTATAGAATATGATACCTTTAATACTGTAAGAGTTATGATTCCATAATAGAAATATTTGAGCCTTAAGTGAAGAAATGAGAATAATTCCTCTAGGAAAAAGTAGACCTAATTTGTATTAAATACATATTAGATGCCAGCCTAGCTTTTGGTACTTAACATGAAATAATTACGTACTTTACATAAAGTAATTTGGCATTAGTATATTTTTTTTAAATATGGACAAGGGCTTTGAGGGCAAAGTAATTAAACACATCACAGGACAGTAATTTAAAATGAAATATTTTTATCTGCATCTCTAGCTGTGATGAGGACAAGGCAAGAAGGCTCTTGTGTGGAGGGGAGGAGAGTGTAGAATGAAGAATAGAATTTCAGCTGTTTCTTGAAGCCTAGGATGGGCCTTTTATAAAGACAGATAACGTCAAGTTTTCTTCAATTCCCCATAGCATTTACGATGTGAGAACCTGGATCTCCATCTTGGCATTCCTGTCTACTGGTCGTGTGTGTGTGTGTGAGTGCACATGTGTGTGTACTTCATATTTATAGGTTGGGTTTTCTGGGAAACAGGACAAGACAGAGTAAGTAGTATAAAATAGTGAAGAGTAACCCTGGGTAATTCTAGAACAGAGATTAGAAATGGTTAGGCAGGGATTTCCTTGGTGGTCCAGTGGTTAATACCCTTAGTGCTCCTGATGCGGGAGGCCTGGATTTTATCTCTGGTTAGGGAACTAGATCCTACATGGCATAGGTAAGATCCCACATGTTGCAACTAAGACCGAGTGCAGGCAAATTAAAGAAAAAAAAGATTAGGGATTACACCACTGCTTTGCTTAGGCTTTGGTCAGGGGATGGTCCCAGAAGAGTAGGACCTTGCTTCTAAAGTTGATGGTACTCTGCTGAAGCTAAGAACTGGAAGTGAAGTGAAAGTTGCTCAGTCGTGTCTGACTCTTTGCAACCCCATGGACTATACAGTCCATGGAATTCTCCAGGCTAGAATATGGGAGTGGGTAGCCTTTTCCTTCTCCAGGAGATCATCCCAACCCAGATCTTGAACCCAGGTCTCCCCCATTACTGGCAGATTCTTTACCAGCTGAGCCATCAGGCAAGCCCAAGAATGCTGGAGAAGGTAGCCTATCCCTTCTCCAGGGGATCTTCCCAACCCAGGAATCGAACCAAGGCTTCCTGCATTGCAGGCAGATTCTTTTTTTTTTTTTTTTCATTTATTTTTATTAGTTGGAGGCTACTTGCTTTACAATATTGTAAATTTGTAATAAATTTTTTATTGTAATAAAGTGGGTTTTGTCATACATTGACATGAATTAGCCATGGATTTACATGTATTCCCCATCCTGATCCCCCCTCCCACCTCCCTCTCTGCCGCTATGGAAAACAGTGTGGAGATTTCTTAAAAAACTGGAAATAGAACTGCCATATGACCCAGTAATCCCACTTCTGGGCATACACACCGAGGAAACCAGATCTGAAAGAGACACGTGTACCCCAATGTTCATCGCAGCACTGTTTATAATAGCCAGGACATGGAAACAGCCTAGATGCCCATCAGCAGATGAATGGATAAGGAAGCTGTGGTACATATACACCATGGAATATTACTCAGCCATTAAAAAGAATTCATTTGAATCAGTTCTAATGAGATGGATGAAACTGGAGCCCATTATACAGAGTGAAGTAAGCCAGAAAGATAAAGACCATTACAGTATACTAACACATATATAGGAATTTAGAAAGATGGTAATGCAGGCAGATTTTTAACCAGCTGAGCTACCAGGGAATTGGAGGCTGCCACCTAATTAGACTGCTTGCACCCAGGCAACGAATTCTTTCTTGAAATGGTGTTTGAGCAGTTTATCTTCAGTTCTCATTTCAGTCTAGTGTATTTGGATATCCTGATACATTTGTTGATTGATTATTGAAAACATATGGAAATATATGAATGCTTTTCTCATCTTTACACAACAGGTGTAAATGATAAATGATTATATCTAAGTTTTGAAGGATATTATAAAATAAAGCCAATGTCTCCTCTGGAAGTGTGATTTTGCTATTTTCACTCATCTTTGATTACTGTCTGGATTTTCACATTTCTGAATCATCAGACTGCAGCTAGTAACTTTTTTCGCCCTGATTCCAGATCTAATTTAATCAACAGAAGCACTGGCTCATTCTCTGTTGTAATGTAGGTCTTTCAGTTTTGCTTGCTTTATTTTATTTTACTTATTTTTAGTATATAAGTTTGATGTGTACAATATTATAATTCAACGTTTGTGTGCATAGCAAAATGATAATGGTCACAAGTCTAATTACTATCCATCACTACACAGGTGACCCTCTTTCCCTCTGGTAACCATCAATCTGATCCCTGTATCTATGAGTTTATTGTTGTTTTATTTTGTTGATTATTTTTTAAGATTCCCATATGAGTTAAATCATTTTTTTTCCCATCCAGTTTATTTTACTTAGCATAATACCTTCAAGGCCCATCCATATTATTAAATGGCTGGATTCCAATTCTTTTTATGGCTTAGTAGTAGTGCATTGTGTATATTGAGCACAACTTCCTTATCAATTTATCCATCCATGGACACTTAGATTGTCTTAGTATCTTAAATACTGTAAATAACGCGGCAATGAATTTAGGGTTTCATATATCTTTCTGAATTAGTGTTTTTATGATCTTTGGATTAATTTCAAAAGCAGAATTACTGGGTTATGTGATAGTTCTATTAATTTTTTGAGTAATTGCTATACTCTTCCATAGTGGCTGCACCAATTTACACTCCCACCAACAATGAGGGTTCTCTTTTTTCTACATTTTCTCTATAATTTTTCTTATTTTTTGTCTTTTTAGTAATAGCCATTCTAACAGGTGTGAGGTGATGTCTCATTGCAGTTTTGATTTCCACTTCCCTGATAATTAGTGATGGACATCTTTTCCTGTGGCCATCTGTGTCTTATTTGGAAAAATACCTATTCAGATCCACTGCTCACTTTTAAATTAGTTTGCTTATATTTCTGTTGTTGAGTTGCTTGAGTTCTTTATGTATTTTTAGATACTAACCCCTTATCAGATATATGACTTGCAAATATCTTCTTCAGTTCAGCATATTGCCTTGGCATTTTGATGATTATTTCCTTTACTGTGTAGAAGTTTTCAGTTTGAAATAGTCCCATTTGATCTTGCCTTTGAAGTCATTCACAAAAAACATTACTAAAACAGACATTATTGAGATTACCACCTATGTTTTCTTCCAGGAATTTTGTAGCTTCAGATCTTATATGCAAGTCTTTAACCCACTTGTGTTAATTTTTTTTAATTTAATTTTTTATTGAAGGTAATTGCTTTACAGAACTTCATTGTTTTCTGTCAAACCTCAGCATGAATCAGCTATGGGTATACATATATCCCCTCCCTTTTCAACCCATTTTTGTGTATAGTGTAAGATAGTAGTCTAGTTTCATTCTTTGCATATGGCTCTTTAATTTTCCCAGTATAATTTCCTGAATGGAGTATCCTTTTTCCATTGTACATTCTTTGATCCCTTGTTGTAATTTAATTGTTCGTGTGTGTGTCAGTTTTTTCCTGGGCTTTCAATTCTGTTTCATGGTTTGTGTGTCTGTTTTTGTGCCAGTACCATTCTGTTTTGATTACTATAGTTTTGGAGTATAATTTGACGTCAGTAAGTGTGATTCCTGTAGCTTTGTTCTTCTTTTTCAATATTGCTTTGGATATGTGGGATATTTTGTGGTTCCATATAAATTTTAGAATTATTTATTTCAGTTATGTGAAAATTGCCTTGGAATTTTGATAGAGTTTGTATTGAATTTGTAGATCACTTTAAGTAATATGGACATTTTAATGTTAATTCTTCCAATTCATGAACACAGAATATCTTTCCATTTATTTGTGTCTTCTTCAGTTTCTTTCATCAGTGTCTTATAGTTTTCAGTATATAGGTCTTTCACTTACTTGGTTAGATTTATTCCAGGGGATTTTATTATTTTTGATGCAATTGTAAATGGGATTTTCTTAATTTCTATTTCTTATAGCTCATTATTAGTATATAGAAATGCCACAGTTTCTGTATATTGATCTTGCAACTTTGTTGAATTTATTTGTTAGTTCTAATAGATTTATACTGATGTCTTTACGGTTTTATATGTGTAGTATCATGTCATCTGTAAATAGTGAGAGCTTTACTTCTTTCTTTCTGATTTGGTTGCCTTTTATTTCTTTTTCTTATTTTATTGTTGTGGCTAGGACTTCCAAAACTATATTTAATAAAAGTAGAGAGAATTGGCATCCTTGTCTCATTTCTGATTTTAGAGGAGGCTTTCACCATTGAGTATAATATTAGTGTAGTATTGTCATATATGACCATTAATATATTGAGCCACATTCCCTCTTTACTTACTTTGTTGGGAGTTTTTTTATCATAAATGAATATTGAAATTTGTCAAATGCTTTTTCTGTATCTGTTGAAGTGATCATGTGATTTTCATCCTTCGTTTTGTTAATGTGCTGTTAACACATTGATTAATTTGCAGATACCAAACTATTCTTGCATTTCTGGAATAAATCTCACTCAATTATGGTGAATGATGATTTTAATGTATTGTTGGATTCAGTTTGCTAATATTTTGTTAAGGATTTTTGCATCTATGTTCATCAAAGATTTTGTCCTTCAAGTTTCTTTTTCTGGGATGTCTTTGTCTGGTTTTGTATCAGGGTAATGCTAGCTTTGTAAAATGTGTTTGGAAGGCTTCCCTTCTCTTTAGTTTTTGGAAGTCTTTGAGAAGTATTAAATTTGCTTTGAAGACTTTTTTTTTTTTCCATTTTTTATTAGTTGGAGGCTAATTACTGAAGATTTTGTAGAATTTGCCAGTGAAACCATCTAGTCCTGGTCTTTTGTTTGTTGAGAGTTTTTTTGATCACTGTTTCAATCTCCCTTTTAGTAATCAGTTTATTCATATTTTCTATTTCTTCATGAATTAGTCTTCAAAGATTATACATTTCTAGGGGTTTATCCACTTCTACCTACTTCCCTGGTGGCTCAGATGGTAAGGAGTCTGCCTGCAATTCAGGAGACCTGGTCGGGAAGATGCCCTGGAGAAGGAAATGGGAACCCACTCCAAATTCTTGCCTGAAAGATCCCATAGACAGAGGAGCCTGGCAGGCTACAGTCCATGGGGTTGCAAAGAGTTGGACACGACTGAGCGATTAACATTTTCAATCTCCCTTTTAGTAATCAGTTTATTCAGATTTCCTATTTCTTCATGATATAGTCTTTGAAGATTGGATGTTTCTAGGAGTTTATCCACTTCTTGTAGGTTGTCCAGTTTGTTGTTATATAATTATTTATAGTAGTCTTTTATGATGCTTTGTATTTCTGTGGTATTAGTTTAATTTCTCTTTCATTTCTGATTTTTTATTTGAGTTCTCTTTCTTTTTTTCTTGGTTAGTCTAACTAAATGCTTGTCAATTTTCTTTATCTTTTCAAAGAAAAAACTCTTAGTTTCACTGATCTTTTCTGTTTTTTTTTTCTTTTTTTTTTCAGTCTTTATTCCATTAATTTCCTCTCTGATTTCTATTATTTCCTTCCTGGTACTAATTTTGGGCTTTTCCTCTTCTACTTTTTCTAATTCTTTTAGGTGTAAAGTTAGATTGTTTATTTAAGATTTTTTTCTTGTTTCTTCAGGTAAGCCTCTCCTTTGATTTCTTTAATGACCTATTGGTTATTCAGTGAAATACTAACTCTTAGAACACATCTCTCAGATATAAACTCCTCATAAAATTTGAATTTAAGTAATGTGGCTGGAATATCTATTAATATTTTATTATGTTATTTAAAATAAAAATTGAATTTCTATACCAATATATATTTATTTAGATCATAGACAAAAGGCCAACCATTATTTAACTTAGATTTTGAGACATGGAGGTGTATAATTTGATTAATTAGTTTCTTTATAAAGGACCCATGGTTTCAAGATAAATAAAACCTGAACTAAATTTTGGAAAAGGTGTAAGAGAGGATCACCAATTGAATGAAGAAGGAGCAAGGGGACTCCAAGAAGAATTTATTACATTGAATTAGCAAGGAATAGTATGTGTGACCTTCTTGAAAAAAGTGAGGTTTGCACAAGGAATTGTTGAAAACTAAGAGGATTCAGACTGTGTAGAGTCAGTCCCATATCCAGGGTAGTATTAAACAGCTGTTAAAAAGTATGACCTGTGGTGTCATAGATACCTGAACTCAAACTCGTGTTCTGTTATTTCCAAATAATGAAGGTGATTTGCGTCAATTCCTCTATCTTTGTTCCCTCATCTGTGTAATGAGATAGTACCACTTTAAATATTACATGATAAAATGAGTGCAAAGTACTATTCCCAGTCCCTGGTAATAGTAAATACTCATCACTAGATAGTTTAAAATAATCAGGATATGTATATCGTTAACATTATAATTACTTTATATTTCAGTAATTTTAAAAATCACATGACAATATGTATAAACATTCATTTACATCACACTCTTTAAATACTAAAGCCGTGTCCCCTTTTTATAAAGTCTTCTCCTGTATGATGGGGTTCTCATGGCAATCTACAGTCTGAATAGTGCGAGAGAGCTTCAGATATTTGCCTTTAGTACTACTGGAATCTGTTGTGTGGTGCTGATTAGGTATGCTGCTGCAGCCACCAAGTCACTTCAGTCGTGTCCAAGTCTGTGTGGCCCCATAGACGGCAGCCCACCAGGCTCTGTCTTCCCTGGGATTCTCCAGGTAAGAACACTGGAGTGGGTTGCCATTTCCTTCTCCGATGCATGAAAATGAAAGGGGAAAGTGAAGTTGCTCAGTAGTGTCCAACTCCTAGCAACCCCATGGACTGTAGCCTACCAGGCTCCTCCCTCCATGGGATTTTCCAGGCAAGAGTACTGGAGTGGGTTGCCATTGCCTTCTCCGTTTAGGATTGCAGATGGGTGCATATTCAAATATCTCCAGAAAACTCATTGCTTTAGATAGTTTTCACAACACTCCCTCTAGGAGTCATCTTCACCTATGTATTTATTGTATTTCCTTTCCTATAAGTTGGTGAAGAGCCTGTGTCTATAACCTTTAGGTAGTTAAAATAAACAAACAATTCAAATGAGGTCTCTAGTGTTTGTTTATCTCATCCTCTGTTAATTAGGGATGAGTTGTGCCTTAGATTTATTCTCAAATGGGAAACATTCATAAAACTAGCAAGACATGAACCTCCAATCAGTTGGGCAATAGATGGCAAGTTTTCTCCAATCACACTTTACTCTCCCGTCACCCTCCCTTACTCACCCGAAGTGTTAGTAGCCCAGTCGTGTCTGACTCTTTGCGATCCCATGGACTGTGGGCCTCCAGGCTCCTCTGTCCATGGAATTCTCCAGGCAAGAACACTTAAGTGGATAGCTATTCCCTTCTCCAGGGGATCTTACTGACACAGGGATTGAACTTGAGTCTCCTGAATTGCAGGCAGATTCTTTACTGTCTGAGCCACTCATTCACTTCCACTCAAAACTGAGGAAATGGTATCATTTGCCTGTCATTTCATAAGTGTTGATTGCTAAAATTTGCGAGATGTCAGTGAATAAGGCCATGTATGGAAGGTGGGGCTGTCTAGTTTCTGGTTCTCTACTTGCCAGCCTACTGTTCCTCTAGTCCATTCCTAGGGCTGTTTTCAGTGTGACTCTTTAAAAATGTAAATCTGATCATCCAGGCTTCATGCTTCAACCCTTCAGGGGCTCATTTCACTCTTGCTTTCTATATAAATTATCTTCAAATACCTAAGCACAGTGTACTAGGTTCTTTCAAATTTGGTCCCCAACTATTGCCAGTGTCAGCTGACTTTCCTTTGGATTGCATTCTTCATGGGGATGGTGTGAGCAACCAGAGGCAGCGTGGGCTTTCATGAGCCCAGTGCCTTTGCCCTATACCTGAACCCCTCTTGGGCTTTCTCTCCAGTGCCCAGTCATATTTCACAACTAACTCAAGGGTTGTTGCTCTTTTCTAAAAGCCTTACTTGACACCCCATCTGACATGACTAAATTTGCCTCCTTTTTCTCTGTTTCCATAGATACCTGAATGAACCTTCTTAGTAGTAATTATGACAGTTTTTCAGAATATTGTGGCATTCATAATTTGAGACGAAGCACAGGAAGAGAAGTTCAAGTAGGATTGATACCCCTAAGTAGACTCAGCAGACTTGATAAGAAAGGAAGATTAAAGATAGCATCACAATTGTTTCTGAATATTTTGAAGATTCAGTGAGAATGATTGGAGAACATTCTCTTGAACACACTTGCTCAACCCTGCCTCACTAAAATATTATGAAACACATAAAAACAAGCAGAAGGTCCATGTTATGCATGCATATGTAGTATTTGCATGACCTCTTTATAGACATTGCTTTTAAGCCTGTGTTGAGGAGGCAGATGCCCCTTGGGCAGATGAAAATCAATGCCTGAGTGACAATTGTGCCATATCTCAATGTTAGTTAAGTGGTAGAAGTGATCCTAATGTCTATGGTGATGGCAGGGCTAACAACTGAAGGCATGTTAGTGAGTCAACAAAGATGAGGTTGGCTGAGATGAAGCTGCCAGTGTGGTTTGGCATACCTGTGTTGTTTAGTATAACCAGCTCCCCTGTCTAGAGCAAACCTAAGGGATGATTAGGCTGATATGAAGTATCTTTAAATGTCCTAATTATTATAGAATTGTAATGACAATTGGGAGTTTTTTTTAAATTTCATTGGAGTATAGTTGATGTACAATGTTGTGTTAGTTTCGGGTGTACAGTCAAATGAATCAGTTATACATACACATGTATCCACTCTTTTTTAGATTCTTTTCCCCATATAGGTCATTACCGAATATTGAGTAGAATTCTCTGTTATACAGTAGGTCCTTGTTAGTTATCTATTTTATACATTGTAGTGTGTATATATCAATCCCACTCACCTACTTTATCCCATCTCCTATCCCCATTGGTAGCCATAAGATTGTTTTCTACATCTGTGACTCTATTTATGTTTTATAAATAAGCTCATTTATCACATTTTTTTTGGATTCAGTGTAGAAGTGATGTCCATTAGAGGAACATATCTCCTTGGAGGGAATGGTGGAGGGATCTCTGTACCAATACAATATATTTTGGTTGTATTTTCAGTTGTAGTTTCCCTATCCAACTGTGATCAACTTCATGCAGAAGTCCTTTCTCTTTAATTCTTGATTTCACAACATCAAATTTAGTAGTTACCACATGGAAGACAATCATTGCGTGTGTGCTCAGTCATGTCCAACTCTTCATGATCTCATGGACTGTAGCCCACCAGACTCCTCTGCCCATGGAATTTCTCAGGCAGGAACACTGGAGTGGGTTGTCATTTTCCCTGTCATTTCCAGGGGATCTTCCCGACCCAGGGATTGAACTTGTATCTCCTGAGTCTCCTGCATGGCAGGCAGTTTCTTTACCACTAGTGCCACTTGGAAAGCCCTTAAATCATACTGAGTGAATATAGTTTATCTGTCTTTTAGATAGAGCCTAGTGCTAAAGGATAAGTTTAGAACACTTTTGATAGATTTCTAGATTTGTAGAGTTAGAAGGAAATGTAGGGGTTGAGTATTCCAACAACATCATGAGTTAGTGACCAATTCATGCTTAGGGGTCATGCTTCCAGTTTTCCCACCAGCATACTTTTTCCCTTCTTTACAGTTTAGCTTTCTCAGAACTGAGTGGCTCTTAGATTCATAACATTAAAGATTGATGAGGGATCTTGGTGCTCAAATAGTCTACCGTCTCACTTAATAACGAAGTACTTTCTATAGTTTCCTGCTCATTTTGGAAGCTGGACACTGAGCAGTGTGACTAGGGAAGTGTCTTCTGCTCGTGCCCAGAATAATGGCAGTGAGACAGCAGATGGAGCCTGTTTTTGAGGATTCCAGCTGAAGGCCAGGACAATGGGTCTTTTCTGAAAATGTTTCCCTAGCTTTTGGCTACTGTGTTTCAAACCAAAATATTGAAATGTGGCGTCTGGCCAATATTTATAGCCCGTTTTGCCAAGGAACCTTCACAGAGCTTATTACCAGGAGGATTTTCATGATTACTACCATCACAATAAAAAAGGAATTCATTTGAGAAATAAACCCCTGGGCTCAGTAAACAAAAACACAAGCACATCCAGAATTCTGGGTTACCTTTGCCAAATTCTCTCCCATCATCAGGCAATTGCTCAAAGAAACCCTGACTTCACGCCAAGTTGGGTTTCACAGAGAAATACTCAGACCTCTCCTGTTTTAACTTCATTCTTCCTTTCATGACTATAAAGGTTTTTTAATTCTTCACTTCATGACTGTACAAATTAAGATAAATTTTTATAGAAGGAGTTGTATAGATTGTGTTTTCCTAAATTTATATTATCATAGATAGAACTCCTAGATTTGGGAGATGAAGACATATGATCAAATTTTTAACAAAATACTCTGATTAAGTCAACCTGAGAATACTTCACACTGCCAGGGCTCAGAGCTACTCGGAGATGCGGATAATCTTCCTGGATGTAGTCATGGACCGGAGTCAGCTAACAGTCCTTCAAAACCTGTCTAGGCCTCTCTCCTTCACTGCTTTTCCTTTGTTGAAACATGCCCTTCAATGTAGAGACAATTGAATCTTTTCAGTTTCGTATATAGCATTTAGGTTCATAACAAGGGTTGCCTAAGTTGAAATTTATCAAACAGTGTTAATTAAGCTGGAGCATAATTGTAAATGAGAGCTAATTGTAAACTGTTTAGGAGTTAGAGAACTGGTTACAGCCCGTGGTTTGGGTGTTTCCAACATGGATATTTCCAAATGTGACAAATTAGGACTTTTAATTTATTATTTGATTAAGAGCCTACCGCTGAAAAAGTGTTCACATATTAATTGATTCCTTCAAGGCTTTGTTAAAATGCCATCTCCTGTTTGAAGCTTTCTGTCATCCAGTGAAATCCCTCTCCCAATAGTACTTAATTTTGAATCTTTTTATGAGATAAATAATTTTCAGACATAAAACACGGACATTTAACCACATATTTTTTTTTCCTGGAGTTTTAGTTTATTGAGTTTTGGATTGCTATATATTTAAAAAAATCCTTTAGAGCATCTTATGTAGTCCTTGTAGTTTAAGCACTCAGAAAAGATTTTGCAAATAAAATATTAGCCTACCAGTGAGCTAAGTTTCTCAAGTATATACTCAGTTATGCCACTGTTACCATTAAGATCTCAGTTAAGATTCTACCAGTGGGGACCATGGCAGTCTCAGGGTACTGACATGATATGTCATCTAAGGGAGGTAAGAAGACGCATGGAGTTGAGGGTGATAGCCTCTGTATTTTGCTTCGGTTGAGAGAACACCCCTTAATTTTTAAAGACCGGTCATCTGATCCATTTCTTTGGTTACAAAATTGCTCTTACTTGGGAAGGAGGTGGAAAGAGATATGCCATCCTGTGCTTTGAAATTGATGAATTTATTTCAGAGGATACATCATGCAAAAACATTAAAAGTTTTTTTTTTCAAGATAGCACAGTTATGAGTATGCTTAGAGAAAGGAGGATTTAAAGAAGAGTAAATGATTAAAGTGTCATTTGGTTATTTCTTCACTTATTCACTCATCAAACATGTATTGGTTGAATAATGTATTCTAGGCTTTGTTTTAGGCACTGAGGATATAAAGATAAAAAAGAATTTATGCATCCCTGTGGAAATTGCGATCTATTAAAAGTTGAAGGTGGAGGAAATGTATTTAGGAAGAGATTTCTTCAAAATTATGAGAAACTTAAGAGTCAAATAAATGACAAATTGAGGAATCAACTGAAAGCAGTTTTAGAAGATGAAACGTGTTATGAATGGTGAAGTATACAAAAGACTCCTTTTTCTTTGGTGTAATTGGGAGTTGAGTTCAAAGAGACAGAGAAAAAGAGAGATAAGAATGTGGGTTTGAACAGATCCTTCCTCTTGCCCAGATTTAGACTTCCAGATATATATGTGTGTATATATATGCTATTTATACCCAGTGGAGCCATTAGTGCTGAAGAGCTTAGCTGCATGGCTAGTAATTAGGAAGACTCAATGAGGAAACCTGTCCCCCGAGGTCTTCTCCCTGCTTCACCCCCACCACCTCTGTCTGCCCACTTGTGCAGTGGACATAGCTGTAGCAATTCTGTTCTCACAGTGGCAAAATAAATCACTGACACCGTTTTGCACTTGCCCAGGGACTTTCAAGTGAGGATCTCAAAGTGAATCCAGGCTGCTGTGTGCCACAAAGAGGACCAACATTTCTCTTTGGCTTGAAAGGATGTCCCATTGTGAGAATGAACTTTGGGTTTTATCTCTCCTTTTGAAATAGAATGCATCAAAGAGAGACATCTAAAGCCAAAGACACAATGATCCCCAATCCAAAGCCAAGTTCAAAAACACTGAGATGAGTTGTGTTATTATGATATTGTATTTTCTGGCTGAGATGGGGGACAAGGAAAGATTAACCTGCAAACATAAGACAAGCCTTGAAATTTCTATTAGTCTCGAGTCCCAGGGCACATGCTTTTTTCAGCAGGATACTTATTTTTTAGAAGTAGGGGAGCAATGTCTCATGTAACACATGGAGCCTCTTTTTCCCCTCTGTCTGCAATGTACAGTTATTCCAGTGAAATTTATTTATGGTTAGATGATAGATGAGGAAAACAAGCTTTGGAAAGTTGACACTGAGAAGAACTTCCTTGGAGTGGGGAGGGGGCAGCTCAGGCTTCTGAGAGCTGCATTCATGGATAGGCATTTTAAGTACGGCAATGGCTTTCCACGTGCCAAATTTCTGAAAGCATAACTCCAAGTCAGGTACACCTACCTAATTATAACTGTGCTTGAAACCTTAAATTATAATTAAATTATACATGTATCAATCATGTTAAAGGAGAAATTCTTCTAACCCAGCTGGATTTCAATATAGAGCAACGCATTTCAAATTTATTCATTTTAAAATCCGTTGTTACCAATTACTCCAGCTACTTTTTGCTCTAGTCATGCTTCAATAGTTGACTTATTCATTCCACATTCAACACATGGTGCAGGTAAATTTGTGATTCCTTGATCATACCATCTTCTATTCTCTTTTATTTTTTTAAATAATGAGTTAATTAAGTTGGCTGCACTGAGTCTTAGTTGTGTTGTGCAGAATCTTTTGTTGCAGCACACGGACTCTCCAGTTATAGCAGGTGGGCTTTCTAGTTGGCTCTGGGCTCTAGAGCACACAGGCTCAGTGGTTGTGGCTTGCTGGTTAGGTTGCCCCGAGGCATGTGGAATCTTAGTTCCCTGACCAGAGACTGAACCTTCATCCACCGCATTGCAGGGTGGATTCTTAACCACTGGACTACTAGGGACGTCCCTCCTGTTGTCTTAATTGGGAAACCAGACCCTAATAAGCATTCGAATGAAAAGAACTGGCTTGGGAAGTGAAGGAAACACAGATAGAGAAGCGCATAGTGATGTAGAAGAAACAGTCAATAAAAGGTACTCATCACCCTGCTTAACTAGAGTTACTGTCTGCGATGTCTAGACTCCTCTCCCTCATTGATAACCCAGTTCATATCTCTCAGGGTTGTTTTGCAGTCAGATGCTCTACCACAGAGCTATACCTCCATAGGTTGTTTTGCAGATTAAACTATGCAAAGCCAGTTACCGGGACCTGCCTGTAATGATCATCTATCATTATTATTGTGTGTGTGCTAGGCACACTCATGTCTGACTCTTTGTGACCCCATGGACTGTAGCCCTCCATGCTCCTCTCTCCATGGAATTTCCCAGGCAAGAGTACTGGAGTGGATTGCTGTTTCCTTCTCCAGGGGATCTTCCCCAGTGAAGGAACTGAACCCACGTATCCTGCACTGACAGGCAGGTGGGTTCTTTACCACTGCGCCACCAGGAAGCCATCATTATTATTATTGCAGCTTAATAAGAGAGAATAAATAACATTTTCACAAAGCTTCTAGGGACAGACATTGTCTCGAAGGCAGACTTATTATGACATATTAGGGAAATGGAAAGAAAATCCATGTTTTATGTCTTTTTCCCCGTCTGCAGCCCAAAGATCTGAGGAGCTTCAATTTTGTGCTTACTAATTGCTTTTATTCGAACACATTAAATATGTTACTGGAGCTGTCTGAGATTTCACAACCCTTTCTCATCTCATGTTGAGAATGAAAAGGCACGCTTTTCGGAGATGAATTGAGTCCACCTAAGCATGAATGAGAGGAGCAGAGGAAGTTCCCTTCTGGCATCGTTTCAGAGATTAGTAATTTGTGAAACTCTGATGATGCAAGGCACAGCATAGAAAGCCATTTCTCTCCCTTTTGTCCAGTCTAAATGCAAATTTGAACTTTCATGGCAGTTTGTTTGCATGTTAATGCCTGTGCTCTGTCACCCTGGAGTGCTTTAGCCTTCCTAAATTGGGTTGGATGGGTGATTTAAGGAACGGGTCATTCCATTACACAGGCTCCATTTCAGAGGCGCGATGCACAGAGCCGGAAATTCACAGGAGCTTCATTTTATCCCAGGGATGTGGCCTGGCTCAGGGCCTGCGAGGAGGAGTGTCAAGGGCCAGCAGCTGGTCAGAAGTGGCCTCCAGCTTGTCTCCCTAAAGATGGAAAAATGCAGCAGAAGAAGAAAGGGTAAGAGTACACCGTGGTCTAATTAGCATTTGCTTCTTGTAGGCCTGGAAATGTCAGTCACCAGTTGGTAGCAAAATAAAGATGTAATGTTAGTGATAATGAATTAAATTGTGGTCATTTGCATTGGAATGCCATGATAATGATCTGAAATTACCATTGTATATATTCCCCTTGACAGTTCAAAATTGGACTCCAAGCTAATAGTGTTTTGGATGAACTTTAAACCAATGGAATTGCTCTGAGTATACTCCTTTTGGCAAGCCATGTGGATTTGAGAAAGTTAATTTACCTCTGCTTTGTTCAAGCTGTTTGGTAATTGATGAACATACCATAAAAGTTTTAATGAGTAACCACAGGGACCATTTAATTTATTTACTAGGTAAAAGTGAAATGTACTTGATTACCTTCCCTAATCTGACTCTCCAGTTGAAGCCAACCCAGGGTAAATACTGTCTTTCCGTGTGTGTGTGCGATCTCTGTGGTACAAAACATCGCAGGCAAATATTTTCAGAAAGTCTGAATGGAGGAGTTGCATTTTCTCCCATTAGCTTAGATTTATAGTCCCGCTGCAAGTGTTAGACATTGCTCCGACTTCCGTCCCTGTGCATGAGGACTAGAGGCTCTGCTGCAGTGGGGTTAGGCAGCAACCCACAGAATCAGCACGTATCTTCGCAGCATCTGTTGTGTGAATAACTCTCTGGCAACACTCCATTATTGTGAAGAAGTTAGAATAAGAGCCACTTTTCTCCCCCCGGCCTCCCAGAATCTAATTACACGATAGCATCCTTTCATAAGTAGAATGTTATTATGAGATAAGTGCCTGCATGTATCTTAGTTTCCCATTAAATTGTATTCCTTGATATGCCTTTCTAGAGTGTCTTGAACAGTGCAGCCATGTGCAGACCAAGAAGGTTGCATTGAAGTAGTAGCAGAGTCAAAAGATGCACTCTGTCCCGTTCACTGCACCTTAGCAGGAGCCTCTTACACAAGTGGGTTAGATTTCCAGCCTTCTCACTTACCAACTATTCCTTTGTTGTTGCTTTTCAGTCACTAAAACTGTGTGACTCTTTGTGACCCCATGTACTGCAGCATGCCTGGCCTCCCTGTTCCTCCTCACCATCTCCCAGAGCTTGCCCAAGTTTGTGTCCATTGAATCAGTGATGTCATCCAACCATCTCATCCTCTGTTGCCCTCTTCTCCTGCCTTCAATCTTTCCCAGCTTCAGGGGCTTTTCCAGTGAGTCAGTTCTTCACATCAGGTGGCCAAAGTATTGGAGCTTCAGCATCAGTCCTTCCAATGAATATTCAGGGTTGATTTCCCTTAGGATTCACAGGTTTGATCTCTTTGCTGTCCGAGGGATTCTACGCCTTTGGGGGAATATTAATTCAGGGCCCTCTGGCTCAGTTTCCTCATCTGATATTAGGAGCTGACATTTAAGTTCTGCTGTGAGGATTAAACAAGGTAACTCCTGTGACATACATGATATGGTAGCTTGAGCAGAGCTTCTCACCTGGGAGGCCTTGTTAAACACAGATCCGGGACCCATTCCCAGAGATTCTGGTCCAGTGGGTCTGGGGTGGGGCTGGAGAATTTGTATTTCTAATAAGATTCAGGTGGTGTTTGTCCAGAGACCACACTTTGACAAGCCACAAGTCTGTCTTCCATGGCTAAAATAAACTGCTGCATCAGTATAAGCCCTCTAGAGGGCCCCAATCAGGTTTATTCACCTGATTAGCAAGGAGATCAAAACAGTCAATCCTAAAGAAAATCAACCCTGAATGTCCATTGGAAGGACTGATGCTGAAGTTCCAATACTTTAGGCACCTGATGCAAAGAGCCGAATCATTGGAAAAGACCCTGAAGCTGGGAAAGATTGAAGGCAGGAGGAGAAGGGGGAAACAGAGGATGAGATGGTTGAATGGCATCACTGACTCAATGGACATGAGTTTGGGCAAACTCTGGGAGATGGTGGAGGACAGGGAAGTCTGGCATGCTGCAGTCATGGGGTCACAAAGAGATGGACATGACTTAGCAACTGAACAGCAGTCCCCTACCTGGGAAACTAACATAATCGGTGTTGAGAACTGAATTAAACTGAGCTATGGATTTTAGGTCTAGAAACTCTGTCATCTCTGACAAAGTCAGTCATAGAACATAAATGGAACCCAGACCACGTGTGATATGCTACCAACTCTGCCACCTATGTTTTATATGTCTTTGTGAAACTGTGCAACTCAGATTGGGACTTGAACACACAGTCTTTTAATTAGACTCTCTCACTGGGTGTCTGGACTTCCAGAGGCTCAGGTTCTTAGTGTCTCAATACAGAAGGCATTCAGCCAGAGGCAAATGATAGGCAAGAAGTAGATTTATAGGACACTTGTGAGAGATGCAAGCAGGCAGGCGAGGGAGCTCTGCCTCAAAGGTTAAGTGGGCTACTTTTTTAAAATCAAAGGAAAGTGGTGGGGGGACAAGAGTACCTTCTTCAAGTAGACGTCAGGCTATATCACTAACTCCTCCTTCATATTGAGAAGCAGAGTGTCTACCCTATGAGGTCAAACTAGGACTGTTATTAGCACTTTTACAAATCAGTAGAAGAGTGATAATATTGTTTTTTTCTTTCACTTAATAACCTGGGGCATATCTCATGCTTTTATTTATGTGAAGTTGCTCAGTCATGTCTGATTCTTTGTGATCCCACGGACTGTAGCCTACTAGGTTCCTCCGTCCATGGAATTTTTCAGGCAAGAGTACTGGAGTAGGTTGCCATTTCCTTCTCCAGGGGATCTTCCAGAGAAGATGTAGGGGATCTTCCAGGGGATCGAACCCAGGTCTCCTACATTGCAGGCAGAGGCTTTACCATCTGAGTCACCAGGGAAGCCTGCTTTTATTTATGGCTATTTATTTATTTAAGTAGCTATCTCTGTGAGTGATGACTGATAAGGTGTTATACTAATTTGCATTAAGGAAAAATCATACCAGATTACCTAGCCCCATTACATATGGAAGCAGATGTCCTCAAGATACAGGTTTTATGGATGTAACTGGATGTTCTGGGTTAAACTAAGTCATCAGTTTCTGATGGGGACTTAGTTGAGGTTGGTGATGGCCAACATAAATAGTAGAGACTGGCCCGCAGGTATGAACACTGCACTGGAAATCGACTTTTCTCTCCCACTATTGTATCTTGGTCTGACTGTATTTGTGAGTGGTGAGGGTTCTGAAATGAAGATGGACCTGAAATGTGCATGGCATGTGAAAAGTGAAGTGAAAGTTTTAGTTCTTCAGTTGTGTCTGACTCTGCGACCCTATGGGCTTTAGCCCACCAAGTTCCTCTGTCCGTGGGATTGTCCAGGCAAGAATACTGGAGTGGGTAGACATTCCCTTCTCCAGGGGATCTTCTAGACCCAGGGATCAAACCTGGGTCCTCCCACATTGCAGGCAGGTTATTTACCATCTGAGCCACCAGGGAAGCCCCAGGAAGCTGCTCCCAAATTTGGAAAAAGAATTAAATATCAAGAAATTGCAGTTGTTAAAATAACATGAGTTGAGGAAAACAAAGAAAAGGTATAAAAAAAGTGTGAAAACTATCTTTATTTTTATATTTTAATCTTTTGTATAAAGTCACATTAGTGTTTATACCTACCAGATTTTTCTATGTAGACACATAAACACACAATTTATGTATTTATTAAATCAAAATTATTATTTTTACCCATGCTGTTTTTAATATTCTGTTTCTCTATCAATAATATATCATGGACAGATTTCTATACTAAAAAATAACTTATATCATTATTTTAATGTCTGCAAAGAATTCCATTGCATGAATATATCATAATTGACTTATTGAATCTATGTACTGCCATGTGATGAGCACTTTGTACATATATCTTTGTAACTTTTTCGTAAATTTTTTATGATAATTTATGACAAGTCGAGTGAATCATCAAATATTATGCAAATTTTAGGGGTTTCGAGCAGTGAGTTAGCTACACAGAGTAAAGGGCAAGCTTATTTTAGTGTAATATTTTTGCGAGCTAGTGATCAGTCATTCATTTATTCATTAATTATGAATGAATTCCTGATATGTGCCAGGCCTTTGATTACAGCAATAAATAAGTATAGATTAAATTTGTTCGAGATGGTGAAAAGGCCGGTGTATTTTCACTCATTGTGGGTGCAGCGCATGTTTACTCTTGGGCAGGAAAATGATTGTGTCCAGATTTACTTATATCACCTTGCTGCACGTTATAATCACTCGGGAAACTTTTCAAAAATGCCAGTGCTTAGCCACCTCTGAAGCTCTTTCATAGTCTGTGCTTGCTTCTGAGCATCAGGCAGTTTTAAAAATTTCCCAGTTGATTCTCATGAGCAGCCCAATTTAAGAATTACTGACCTCACCCCTCTCTCGACCGCCACATTAAGAAGACCCTACCTGTTTCTGACTTCCCTGGTGGCTCAGATGGTAAAGAATCCACCTGCAGTGCGGGAGACCCGGGTTCAGTCCCTGGGTTGGGAAGATGCCCTGGAGAAGGAAGTGATAATCCACTCCAGGGTTCTTGCCTGGAGAATTCCATGGACAGAGGAGGCTGATGGGCTACAGTCTGTGGGATTGCAAAGAGTTGGACATGACTGAATGACGAACACTTTCACTTTTTCACTTTTCCCTCTCAAACTGCCAGTCCAACTGAGCTTCAGTCTATCTCTGTGTCCAGGTCTCAACCCACACAGGAAATATGAGGGATATTTTTTTACCTGTGGGTCGAGGATAAATAGCCTTACTTTCATTTTTTTGCCAAGTGGGAGATGAGACTGATGCTATCTTTGTTTCATTGCCCGCTGAGACTTCCACAGATCTGGGATATGTGGGTTGGGCCCGACCTTTCTCCAGTTTCTGTCTGTGACTGAACAAATACTCACACCCCACCTCACACACACAGAGCTCTGACTTCTGGGTGGTTGGCTGATGTCACTCTATCACTGGGAGATTCCAGTGTCAAATCCGCAGTTCTGAGTGACTGGCAGTCTGTCTTACAATGTGGCTTAAATACTTAGTACTTTATTAAAACCAAAATACACTTTAGAAATACATCTGGAAGAGCAAATTGCTTGGATGGGAAAGAAGGATTTAATACATCCCAATAACAACGAAGCAGCAGGCGGCAGGATCCTGTCCCCATTTCCTGCAGTGCACGCAGCGTCCCAAGGTGTGGATGAGTCTAGTGTCCGTCTCGTGCTCTAGAGCAATTCAGTTCGTTTTCCCTGGATGGAGACATTAGGCTTTGAAAAATAGTAAAATGGGCTTGCCTTGAGCACTGCTTGAGGAAAATATGAATTTCCTTGTTACTGTCTATTAAGCCTCTCAGGAAGCTCTTAAAAAAAAAGGTTCTGGTTAGAGGTTTGCCTGAGTTTACTTGATTATAAACACAGGTTGATAATTCAGGAAAATAATCAGCAATAACAAAACAATTTGCATCTCAGGTTGTCTCCCCAACACACACACACAGAGTAAACTTCACTGTCCTTTGTTGGTAATGTTTGTTAAGGGAAGAAATTGTTTTTCTAGTCTTTGAATATAAAAGGAGCGTCCTTCCCTCTTTATAATACTCCTGAAATGAATCTCAATTCAATGCTTTTTATGTGCCAGGTGCTGTACCCAGCGTTTTAAGTGTTGGGTCTCATTTAATCTTACATTTGTGTATAGACCAAGTGTTTGTGAATGACAGTCAGTTACACTCATAACTCATTGGCTAGTCCTGTGCACCGAGACAAAAGATTAAAATGCATATGTTTAGGGTCGTATGGTAGAAGAAACTGATGGTTTATAATAAGTCAGTTTACTTTATGTGAGAAAGGATTGCTTTTTTCTAAAATGTGGTACTATTTCATGACCCGGTGACAATTCCTGGGCTTGCTCTCTCGCACCTCCTTTGAGTGTGAATGACTCAAACACTAACATGTCCACTAATGACATGTCAGATCCCAGGCCATTGGCTCTGGCTTGTATTGTTGGGATGTGTTCAAAATGCCGTGTTCTGCCCACCCAGCTGTTTTTCACTCTCAACGTGTTTTGGTTCTCTGGTTCCATGTTTGATTATGTATGCGTAGAACAAGGGCTCTTTGCCTCTAGGGCTGTGTCTGTGACAGGTTATCTTAGAACCTCCTGAGACTCGGTCTTGTCTTTTCAGCTCAATGATTTAATACATATTTGTTTAGCACTCCTTACTTGCTTGCACCCTGCTAAATCCTGTAGATAGAAGCGTGGAAAGCAAATACCTTTGAATTCAGTGTTGACGTGGTAATGTAATTGCTGTTTTTCCATTCCTCCCTTTTTGTGGAGTCTATTGGATATGGAAAACAAACAATTCCTCCAACCCATTTCTTGATTCCAGTGGTTCACAAATTAGTGGTATAGATTTGAAGTCTTTGATTGGTCTCATCCTTGATTTTCTTTTCTGGATAATGGAGATCATAAAGTAAAATCTACCTCATAGGGTTATTGTAGAAGTAGAAAAATGCAAGAGGGAGTGAAAAATGATAATTTAAGCATTTAACACCGGGGGTTAAAAAAAAAGAAACTGCAATATTCATGTGACGGAATACCATAAAGCAACAGAATCAATGTGCTAATTTGTCATGTGTTCACATGACTGCCCCTATAAAAACAACAAGATGCAATAAAAATGTAAGATCTAAGTAGTGGTATATAGGATATTATTAATGAAGAGTGAGAGAATAACTCACCCAACGATAGTTCCTATTGATTATGGACATATGTTGTTACTGTTTAGTTGGTAAGCTGTGTCTGGCTCTTGGTGACCCCGTGGACTGTAGCCCACCAGGCTCCTCTGTCCATGGGATTTCCCAGGCAAGAATACTGGAGTGGGTTGCCATTTCCTTCTCCAGGGGATCTTCCTGAACCGGGGATTGAACCCGTGTCTCCTGCATTGGCAGGCAGATTCTTTACCACTGAGCCACTGGGAACCCCTTATGGACATATATGTATTAATAAAAATGTGCGAACCCAGATGGAACCAATCATATCAACTTTCTAATGATGTTGATGGGGAGCAAAAGAGGGAAATACATTTGGGCAGGGGGAAGAGTTTCCACGCTATAAAATTTGACTTCCTACAAAAAAGGATCTCATCAAATAAGGCAAAATGCTGATTTCATGTTTTTAGGAAGAGCACATGTCATTTTTCTCATTCTCTTTGGAATTTAAATACTACTTAATCAGAGAATGGGAAAGGAAAGTGGGGAGAGAGAGACAGAGCAAGATGAAGAGGAGGTCTGAGAGAGGTCCTGCCTCCTCTCTCAGTTTGCCTTTCTTAGAGGGAATACGTTGGAGAGACGTTGACAGTGGATTTAACAAACAGTCCCACATCACATTGTGCTCGAGGCACCCAGTACCAGAAGGAGCATCAGATAGGCTGCTGGGGAGGCCCTGATTGTGTTGAATGCTTCTGCTCTCATGTGATTGAAGCAACAAGGTTTTAAGAGCTTCAAACCCCAGCTCTGATCTGAAATGAAGTTAGGTGTTTGAGAAACAGCTGCTGGAAACATTCCTGCTCCCTCTGGAGCCTCTGTTCAGCTTCAAAGCAAATGCTGGAGGGAGGGAGGCAAGCGGACTATCTTGTTTGTCTGTGTGTGTGTGTGTTAATAAAAACAAAGTGGCCTTCCCTGAATAAGACATGGCTGGTTTCCCCAGGATGAAGAATTCAATCGTAGTTTCACATTTTTGCCTCTTTGGAGGTTTTGAGCAAAGAACTTAGAGCCTCCTCTTTCCTTACTCTGGGGCCTTTGGATTCAAACAGCCCTGCATGCCTGTTCCAGGTCCAGCTCAGCTGTTTCCAGCTGTGGGATCTGGAGCAAAGTAATTATCCTCTCTGAGCCTCAGTTTCCTCTTCTTCTTGTACAGAACTAGAAAAGTGATAGACCTCAATAGAAGGGAATACCTTCTGCTAACCTTATTCAGTTACATATTCAGTTTTACTAGACCCTCTTTTGATTGCCTTTTTTCACTAACAGGGTGATCAGCTTGTCCTGATTTGCCCAGGCTTTCCTGGTTTCAGCACTGACAGTTCTGTGTCCTGGAAACCCCTCAGCTCTGGGCAAACCAGAGTTTTCTGTTTCTGGGCAAAAGCAGAGTTGGTCACTCTGCAGTGTATTCTGGCATATGTTAGATAGAGTTCATTGTCCTCTGTAAGTTTGTAATCTAGTATTATCTCTTTTTAGAAAACATTCATTTATTTTAATTTATTTATTTGGCTGTGCTGGGTGTTAGTTGCTGCACATGGGATCTTTGCTGTGGCACATAAAATCTAGTTCCCTGACCAGGGATTGAACCCAGGTTCCCTGCATTGAGAGTGCAGAGTCTTAACCACTAGACCACCAAGGAAGTCCTTAATATTATATCTTAATTTCCTCATCATCTTTGAGTATGAATTGTAATTGTTGTTTGTTTTATTGTTGTTATTTACACTACAGTCTCCCATTCTAGACTATACATTCAGAGAAAGCAGGAAATACATTATCTTTAATTATTTTTCATCTTTTTACATTATTTTCCCTACTATCAAACTCACATTTACTGGGGACTCGATATATATGTACTGTACACATTAATGAATACATGAGATCAATAAAGTTGTTTTCTTCCCAGTTTTTATGGTCTTAATCATAATACTGATGCTGGGAAAGATTGCAGGCAGGAGGAGAAGGAGATGACAGAGGACCAGATGGTTGGATGGCATCATTGACTCAATGGACATGAGTTTGAGCAAACTATGAGAGATGGTGAAGGACAGGGAAGCCTAGCATGCTGCAGTTCATGGGATCGCAAAGAGTTGGACACGACTGAGTGACTGAACAACAAATCATGACACTGACTTATTTTAGTGTTTATATTTCTATGTTAATTATATGCACATATATACGGAAACAATGAACTTGATTTTCTCAGTCACTGGTACATGAACTTCAGTACGTTGAAGACTCATCTGGAAGAATGGTTAAGATTCAAATTTTTGAGCCCCATACCACCCTTATGGAAGAAAGTGAAGAAGAACTAAAGAGCCTCTTGATGAAAGTGAAAGAGGAGAGTGAAAACGTTGGCTTAAGGCTCAACATTCAGAAAACTAAGATCATGGCATCTGGTCCCATCACTTCATGGCAAGTAGATGGGGATACAGTGGAAACAGTGACTGACTTTATTTTCCTGGGCTCCAAAATCACTGCAGATGGTGAGTGCAGTCATGAAATTAAAAGACGCTTACTCCTTGGAAGGAAAGTTATGACCAACCTAGACAGCATATTAAAAAGCAGAGACCTTACTTTGTCAACAAATGTCTGTCTAGTCAAGGCTATGGTTTTTCCAGTAGTCCTGTATGGATGTGAGAGTTGGACTATAAAGAAACCTGAGCACTGAAGAATTGATGCTTTTTAATTGTGGTGTTGGAGAAGACTCCTGAGAGTCCCTTGGACTGCAAGGAGATCCAACCAGTCCATCCTAAAGGAGATCAGTCCTGAATATTCATTGGAAGGACTAATGCTGAAGCTGAAACTCCAATACTTTGGCCACCTGATGCGAAGAGCTGACTCATTTGAAAAGACCCTGATACTGGGAAAGATTGAGGGCAGGAGGAGAAGGGAATGACAGAGGATGAGATGGTTGAATGGCATCACCGACTCGATGGACATGGGTTTGGGTGGACTCTGGGAGTTGGTGATGGACAGGGAGGCCTGGCGTGCTGCAGTTCATGGGGTCGCAAAGAATCGGACACGACTGAATGACTGAACTGAACTGATATCTGAGATTCTGCTATAGCAAGTAAGGGATAGGGCTCAAGAATCTGCAAACACTCAGCATGAGTCTCACGGCCCAGTAACAGTGGGAGAAATACAGGTCTATCCTCTTGCTCTGTGAATGGGGTGCCTTCTCACTTTCTCAGGGTAGCCCAGGTTTACACCTGTTAATTCAGTGAAATTATCAATAGCATCATTTTTACTGATTATCCCTGATCCCATGGATATACATGCAATCACCTCATGTATGAGTCTATGCATTTCAATACGTAACACACCCTGCAGAGCTCTTTTGTTGACTATCATTCAGGGATTTTTTTTTCTTTCATAACTTAGAACCTTCCTTACTTACCTATCTCATAAAGTAGGCTTTCTTTCTCATGTTTAGAAATTGTGCATCATCTCAAAACTTAGAAGCTCAGGAGACTGTTTTAAGTTATGTTCTTTTCTCAGTGGAATAGGAAAAGCAGCTTACTTCATTCCCTTAAAACAATCGTCATATTTCTATAATGGAGACAGCCTATCCTAAGGCTTTAACATACATATGATAACTATGAAAAATCATATCTTTGTGAATAGGAATTCCTGCACAAATAACCCCAGGAGGCCAATCCAGAAATCCAGGTAGATAGTTTTATTAGAAACTTTCATCAGAAGTGTCATACTCAGTTCTCACCTGAGTGTAACCACAATTTCAACTCAATCCTAAATGTACCTTCTTAAAGATGTGTTAAGGAAGTCTAGTTAGCCATGAGTTTCCTACTTGGAAAATGTTTCTGTGTATTTCTTTTCTTCCTTTCTTTCAATTTGGAAGCTGTCAGTAAGTTTATTTTATTCTCCTAAGAGGCATGTCTTTTAAAATGTTTCTTTTCTAATTTTACTTTTTAGCCTGTGCCCTGAAGCATGTGGTATCTTAGCTCCCTGAGCAGGATTCGAACCTGCATCCCCTGGATTGGAAGCTTGAAGTGTTCACCATTGGACCACCAGGGAAGTTCTTCTTTGTATATCTTGAAAGTAAAGTGAGTACTAGTTGCTCAGTCATGTCCAACTCTTTGTGACCCCATGGACTGTAGCCCACCAGCCTCCTCTGTCCATGGGATTCTCCAGGCAAAATTACTGGAGTGTGTTTCCATGGCTTTCTCCAGGGGATCTTCCCGACCCAGGGATTGAACCTAGGTCTCCCATATTGCAGGCAGATTCTTTACCATTTGAGCCACCCTGGGAAGCCACATTTCTTAGCATGGTAAAAATAAATCTCTTGGATAAGAACTTGTGGAAATCTGATTACTGGTGGCAGATAATGAGGTGATTAAGACTTCATGTTTTAGGATCGTCTGCTTGAGTTTGAAGTCCTGGTCTACCATTTACTGGCTCTGTGAAGTGGGGCAAATTATAGAATGTCTCTGGGTTTTAATATCCTCATAAGTAAATGGGGATGATAACAGTATAACAGTGTGTTATGAGGATTAAGAAAATAAGTCTTATCGCAGACTGTCTTGTTGCCTTTTCAACCTCTTTTTGACTCACTTCTGATTTTAGCCCACTCTTTGATGAAGGCTTTTGATTCATATTGACCACATCCCACCTCAAGCATTGCTTATCTCCCTGGTTTTTTTTTTTTTTTTTTTTTTTTCCTGAGGGCCTTCTCCAAACCTTGGTAGTCCCTTCAGCTCACATGCAGAGTCAGCCCAGAAACGATAGCCTTGAACCATTGGTAGTTGGAAGACAGTGGTAAATGCCTCAGTCTCCTGTTTTTCAGAAGAACAATTCCAGAAGTAATTTTCATGCTTCCTAGATGTCTTGGCAGGGTCAAGACCTTATTGCCAAAATCAGTGACTTACATAGAAGATCTCATTCCTCTCATTCACTCACTCATTCACTCACTCTGTTTCTAAGGATTGACCATTCCCTCCCCCAAATCTTCTCCTTCCCCTTCCCCTGATCTGACTCTTAGTGAACTGTTAGTTGCTCAGTTGTGTCTGACTCCTTGCAACCCCATGGACTGTAGCCCACTCTGTCCATGGTAATTCCCAGGCAAGAGTAACTGCCATTTCCTTCTCCAGAGGATCTCCCTGACCTAGGGATCAAACACACATCTCCTGCATTGCAAGTGAATTCTTTACCATCTGAGCCATCAAACTAAGCTATGTAAAAGAGTGAGCATAGTGTTGGCATGTACTAAGCTCCCAATAAAAATTAGTTACTACTACTAATCATAATAGAAATGACGATATCTTTTGCCCTGCAGGGTGAGCTAGAGATCTGCATACTATAAAGGAAATTCTTTCTTGAAATATTGAGATTCTTTCTGGGAATAGAATTGAGATGAAAAAGTTTTTTTCCACCCAAAAAGCTCATACACTCTATAGAGTCTGTATTTTACCAAAATAAATATCTATTGTTTTCTGCTTTCCACCTCACAGTAATGTTCTAAGAATCCTCAGTGAGTGCTTTTACTTAGTTCTGTCATCCCCCAGGCAGAGGAAAGGAAACCAGGCAAATTCAGGGGAATAGTTTGTATCGAACACCTGTTAATCTTTTTATATTTTACTGCTGTTTCTGCAGTATGAAAGAGATGGCTTCCATTCCCGCCGCTGGCAAATGTTATTATTTGTTGAACATCCACTTGTCCTTGAATTTAGAGATGTAGGCCGTCATTGACTTTCTGTTTGTCTGATCACTTTGTGATTCTTGTGGGAAATTCTTGTGGGTATTGTGGACTGAGACCCTCTTCTCAGCTCATCCTAAACATATAGATTTCATCCTGAGTCACAAGAGACTACAAGAGGAGTTTAGACAGACTTCCTAACCAGTTCTTCAGGTAAAGAAGATTCTGGAAATATGTGGGGCTCAGAAATGTGTGTCAGCATTGTGGAAAGACTATTTCTAACACTCTGTTCCTCTCCAGATTTTCAGCCTTCTAAGCTTTTTCCTGGTGGAAGGTAACAAGTTCCGATTGTTCCTTGATGGAGTTAAAGATAGACTCTCTCATCTTTGTTTACCAAACCGTTTCTTTTCCTTTTTTAAAACTTTATTTTACTTTGGTTCTCTGCCATTTAAAAAAAAATTTGTATTGGAGTTGAGTTGTTTTATAATATTGTGTTAGTTTCTCCCGTACAGCAGTGAATCAGCTATATGTATACACGTATCTGCTCTTTTTTGGATTTCCTTCCCATTTAGGTTGCCACAGAACAGTCGGTAGGGGTCCCTGTGCCATTCAGCAGGTTCTCACTAGTTATCTATTTTATGTCTCAATAGTGTATATCCGTCAATCCCAATCTCCCTGTTCATCCCACCCGCTTCCCACGTTGGTGTCCATCCGACCATTTTCTTTCTTTAAACGTTTCTTTTCTTCAAAACAATACGGGAAATGTGTCTGTTTCCTTTGTCAGCTTTTATTATTAAAACGTTGTTTGTATGAATCCCAATCGGTCAGTGCTGCTCAAAACTATGTTAGATGTCTCTGTCGGATATAATACTTTGTATTTGTTCAATCACAGTCAAGTAAATTGCTTCCCTTGTCTTTCTTCCTGAAGTGCAAGCTCCTGGAAGAAAAATGTTTTCGTAGTAACTAGTTCCTGACACATAAAGAAGCTTCTTGAAACTTTGGATTCATTTCTGTATAACATTTACTTCAATTCCAAAAATTCCATTATACAGCTTCTCATTGTGATACCAGTGCAAGCATTAAATGGAAAAATCTCTAATCTGGTTACTTATGCCTGTCATCAGAATCATTTCATTTGGAGAAGACATAGTTTCCATTTAGCATCAAAGACAGAAATGCACTTTATGAAAAAGGAAATTATCAAAATTATAATGGGTTAGTAGTAGCTATTGTGTTTATAATACTTTAAGCATCACAAATAATTTAAAAGACAAGAGTAGGTAGCATCTAGTGGCAGCCCTATTCTAGGCATTGTGCTAAGTATGCACTTTGCATGCATTCTTTTGTTTGTAATTCAGTGATTCTATGAACTAAGTGCTATGTTGAAGTTGAGTACTAACTTGCCAAAACTGACATACCCTGTAAAAGGTGGATCCGGGATTCCAACCAAGGTTTGTCTGACTCCATGATCAATAGATTAATTTTGACATAATCTATCTTACTTCCTGTCCATTATCTCATTTCTTTCTTACTGCCCAGAAGCTTTTAATTTCCCTCTTTTAGAGTCTTCCTTGGTGGCTAAGACTTTAAGGAGTCTGCCTGTAATGCGGGAGACCCCGGTTCAATCGCTGGGTCGGGAAGATCCCCTGGAGGAGGAAATGGCAACCCACTCCAGTTTTCTTGCCTGGGAAATCCAATGGATGGAGGAGCCTGGCAGGTTACAGTCCATGGGGTCGCAAAGAGTCGGGCATGACTGAGTGACTTCACTTCACTTTTAGGGTCAGGGAAACTGAGATTCAGGAAAGTTCAGTGTTTAGCCTTAAGCTTCTATACTGGCGAGGGCAGAACAATAGTCAGTTTTTCTCGCTTTTCTCTCCCATTCTATCACCTCCCTACACTCTCCAATATATATCCTATTTCAAACCTTGAGGGTTCAGGTGCTAATTCATTTGAACTACACATTCTTTTTCTACCAAGATAAAACTTTGGGGATTGCCTCAGAATAGCTTCCCTAGAAAACAGAGCCTGGGGCACAAGCTATGTGCTAATATTTTATAGAGGGGAACAATTTTTAGGAAGCAGGAATGAGAAGAAAAAGGAAATTAAGTGGGAAAGGAGAAAAAGCAGATACAAAGGGATCTATTACCTATCTGGTCACTGCTTTTCTTTCTTTCTTTCTTTCTTTTTGTCTTAGTATACCTGCTTTTATCAATCTCTCCAAATTACATGATCATAAAGATATTTATATCAATATTATTTTTAGTTTTTTTTTTTATTGGAGTATAGTTGCTTAGGTGACAGAAGATGAGATAGTTGAATGGCATCACCAACTCAATGGACATGCGTTTGAGCAAACTCCAGGAGATAGTGAAGGATAGGGAAGCGTGGTATGCTGATGTTCATGTGGTTGCAAAGAGTCCAACACGACTGAGCAACTGGACAGCAAAAATAGTTGCTTGACAATGTTGCATTAGTTTCTATAGCACAGCAAAATGAATCACTCATACATATGCACCTATCGCCTCCCTTGGTCACAGCTTTTTGAAAGTAGGACTGATCACTTATTTTAATATGTCTTCCAAATGTCTGCATGAACTTCTTTTTTTCTGTTTAAATAGTCAGTATTGGGGAGAAAGGAAAAAGAATATAACCATGGACTCTCATCTCCCATTTCCAAAGTTTCCCCCACTGTATGTCAGCTGGGTTATTCTCAGTCCCTTGGCAGTAACTCTTCTGGGGAGATAACAGGAAAGCAGAATCCTGACACAGGGGAAGCATCCGTGTAGCTAGCCAAAGTGTATAAGGTGACTGTGGTCCATCTCTAGGGCTTTCATGGTGGTTCAGATGGTAAAGAATCTGCCTGCATACAGGAGACCTGGGTTCGATTCCTGGGTCAGGAAGATCCCCTGGAGAAGGCAATGGCACCCAACTCCAGTATTTTGCCTGAAGAGTTCCATGGTTATAGGAGCCTGGTGGGCTAAAGTCCTTGGAGTCTCAGAGTCAGACATGACTCAGAGACTAAAACTTTCACTTTCACTTGTCACGATTCATCTCAATCTGATTGCCTGCAGTTTATAAGTCCTTGGACCCACAAGGGACCAACCAGGGCGCCTGCACAGGCACTAAGCTAGTCCTCATGACCAATAAGGAAACCTGTAGGTTATGTGTGAAGATGCAAAAGGCAGGATACTAAAGGCACAGCACATTGTCACAGTTTCAAAATGTTCTGCAATGTGTGACAGGGAAAGATGAAAGCAGATTGAAAGGAATCCAGGGTTCTGGAAAAACGGGGGATCTCCTCAAGAAAGTGGTTTCTTTTATCTTGCCAGGAATAAGTTACAGCTTTCCTGAATACCTAAAAGCAGTATTGGGAGTTACCCTTAGCTCTGGATGGCTTTGGTCAAATAAGTGCATGGACACATTTATAAATAGTATCCAGGTTGTTTAGAACCTTTGTCTAATTACAGTCCAGTCTCTGCAGGTGCTCAGCATTCTTGTCCTGTAATAGTAACTCTGCACATCTGTATCCTCAGATATCTGATGGGGGACCTTACTGTATCTCACTACACATGCCCATGAGCTCATGAAGACACAGCCCCTGCCAGGGGATGGTTGCTGAATTTAATAATCCTCCCTGCATAGAAGATGAAAACCTCCCCACTCCCACCTCTGCCCCCTGCCTGCTAGAAAGCAATTGTCGACAGACCATCTTCCTTAGAAGGTCATCCAAAGCATCGAGCAGAAAACTGTGGCTGATAGAATCCCAGGAGATTTTTAAATGCCATAGGCTAGAGCACAGGTTCTAGAGACTGTCATGCAGAGTGAAGTCAGAAAGAGAAAACAAATATCATATATTAATGCATATATGTGGGATCTGAAGAAATTGGTGCAGACGATCTTATTTACAAAGCAGAAATAGAGAAAGATATAGAGAACAAGCATAGGGATGCTAAGGCGGGACGTGGTGGGGGGGTGGGTGGGATGAACTGAGTTTGGGATTGACCTATATGAACTATTGATACTATGTATAAAGCAGGTAAGAGTTTCCCAGGTGGTGCTAGTGGTAAAGAACCTGCCTGCTGACACAGGAGATGTAAGAGATGTGGGTTTGATCCCTGGGTTGGGAAGATCCCCTGGAGAAGGCATGGCAGTCGACTCCAGTATTCTTGTCTGGAGAATTCCATGGACAGAGGAGCGTGGCGGGCTACAGTCTATAGGGTTGGACACGACTGAAGCAACTTAATACACATGCACACATAAAGTAGATAACTAATGACAACCTACTGTATAGCACAGAGAACCCTACTCGATGCCCTGTGGTAACCTGAATGGACGGAAATAAAAAAGAGGGGATATATGGATACATAGAGCTGAATCACTTTGCTATACAACAGAAACCAATGCAACTTTGTAAAGCAACTAACTACAATAAAAATTTACCAAAAAAAAAAAAAAAAACAACCCAAAAAACCAGGTTCCAAATTACCCCATCCCAGTCCTGAGAAACTGCTAAACCTGGGTAAGTTTGGAGGACTTGGGAGCCAGAAGATGGTAGAATCTCCTGATATTAATTTATGTGATGGTCTTGGGTGCTTCATGGGAGTGAATCTGTATTGAGGGAGAGAATAAGATGGAAATTTGGTCCCATGACAAGACATCATTCAGCAGAAGGAGGAGGGATTTGCTCCATCCCTTTCCTCTGGGACTCTATAAGTAAGTGAAGTCGCTCAGTCGTGTCCGACTCTTTGCGACCCCATGGACTATAGCCTATCAGGCTCCTCCATCCATGGGATTTTCCAGGCAAGAATACTGGAGTGGGTTGCCATTTCCTTCTCCAGGAGATCTTCCCCACCCAGGGATCGAACCCGGGTCTCCCGCATTGTAGACAGACACTTTACCATCTGAGCCACCAAGGAAGTCTATTTTTATAGAGTGTTTATTTATAGAGTCTTGGACTCTATAAATCCTCCATGAACTGGCTATTAGAGAAAGGTGAACACTAAACCAGAACTTGCCTGGGACACTAGGGTAAGGAAGTGGTACACGTTACATCCCAATGGCAGCATTCATCGTGAGATGAACAGGAACAGAAATTCTGGCAGCAACAGCAGAAGCATCACTACTGTAGTCATCTACCATGTTCCCAGCATCACCTGTCAGCACTACGGACACAGACATTAATGACCTTGGCCTCCAGTATCAGCAACCTAGTCCAGGCGCCAGTTGCCTTAGTAACATCAAAAGCTATGGTGAAGCCTCAGCAGGCACGAACAGCTGGACATGTAGTTTTGTGAGGGAAGTAAGGGAGAGGCAGATAGCTGTACTGTATGCTGGGGAATGTGCTTATCTGTGTGCTTGAAGGAGAGTTGAACCAGATATATGGGAGTGTTGACTGTGACTAAACATACCCTTTAATGGTGATGGTGCTGGGCCCATTTTAGGACCACTAAGTTGCCTAAGAAAATTTGCTCTACATCCTTTAGGAGGCAGGGAATGGATTAGTCCAGGGGTCTGCGAACCTCTTCTGTAAGGGTCAGATAGTAAATGCTGTAGATTTGGCAGGCGTTACCATCTCTCTTACAACTGTTCAACTCTGCCATTGTAGCACAAAAGCAGTCAGAAAATACATAAGAAGATGAGCAGGACTGTGTTCCAATAAAACTTTATTTATAAGAACAGGTCATGGGCCAGGTTTGGCCCCTGGGTTGTAGTTTGCTGACTAGTTAAAGGTTGTAGGTTTCCTAGACTAGTTAAAGAAAGCATCAATACAGTTAGACCAGAAGAGAAGCTTCTTTTTATCCCTTATTCATAACAGACCAGCAAAAGATAACACCCCCTTCTAAGATCATGCTGTTTCTTTCTCTGCCATTAAAATTTTATTTTGACTTTATAACTCTTCAACTGCATGAAAAATTTACATAAGACAGTAAAGTACAGTGATATACTCATTATTTTTTATCACCTGGAGGATGCATGGAAATGAAGTGTACTCACCAGCTGCCATAGTCTAACTGATAAAATTATATGCTCTCCATTCATTGATCAGCATGTAAAATAGTATAAGAAATATATTTCCATTATTTTATAAGCATAAGGTGTGAAACTCATAATTGCTTATAACACTAAATCCCAATTCATTCTGCAAGAGACACGAAGTAAGGGAATAACTGAAAAATTATGTCCTAGGCATAATATAATCTTCAGAATTATGTTCAATATGCACAATAAATAAAGTGAAAACAAGCTATGAAATGTGGAAGCAGAGAAATACTCTTGCACAAGTTTGTTTGAATAATTAAATATACCCCCTTCCTATAATAGGGGGGATGGGTATTTGTCTAGAGAGGAATGTGGGGTGTTTCAGGTGTCACTATACTAGGGTTTCAGAGATATCCGGTTGTAATGTATGTGTTTCTATCAATAAATACACATTTATACACACACCACATGTGTTTGCTGTATACATTCACATGTGTACATATACACAGACATACACATTTTTCAAGCTCTGTTGATTTAGTCTTACTTACTTACTTAAGTAGCCTAAAAAAGAAGAGAACTTAGACATTAGCATCCACCTTATTTTCCCTGGATCACTCTACCAAACAAAGGGACCCTGTAACTGAGCATGGTCTATTCAAAACGCTAATGCCAAATCTAGAAAGCAAATGATACAAATGAATTTATTTACCAAATAGAATCATACTCTCAGTCTTAGAAAACAGAACTTATGATTACCATGGAGGAAGGGTGGGGATGACAGAAAGGATAGATTGAGAGTTTGGAAATGACAAGTACACTCTACCGTATTGATTTATTTTAATTGGAGGATAATTACTTTACAATATTGTGAAGTAATACATCAACATGAATCAGCCACGGGTGTACTTAAAATAGATAACCAACAAGAACCTACTGTATAGCACAGGGAACACTGCTCCATATCCTGTAACATCCTGAATGGGAAAAGAATTTGAGGAAGAGCAGATCCACGTATATGTCTAACTGAATCACTTTGCTATACACCTGAAACTAACTCATCACGGTTAGTCAACTATGCGCCAATATAAAATAAAAAAAAGATACTAATGCCAGTTGAGTTGGGATTTAAAGCACCCTCTTCATTTCTATTGCCACACCCTGCCTTGAGCTCTCCCCATCTCTATCTCCAGTCAATAACTCTTCTCCCCACTGGGAATCTCTTATTAGTTTACTGTCCTTTTCATTATATGGAGTCTTGCTTCATTATTTTTTTATTTCAGTCTCGTGTGGGTATCATATCTTATTTGTCAGTAGGAATGCAATAATGTAATCAGTTTGAAAAGATTTATAACTTTTCAACACAAACATTTTCTGCTATTCCGCTGTTTTGCTCTTGAGATATTTATATAAGTATTCTGAGATCAGCAAATGAGTTCTTAATAGATATCACCATTTGCAAATACTTACTTAGGTGATTCAAAGTCTGCTGAATATTGTAAAAAAAAAATGTGGAAACAAATTAGCTGAGGGTGATCATTCTCACACTTAATTCCTGATTTCAAGTGATTTTATTCAACAAAATGATCTCATTGTTTTCATGGATTGACTTTGTAATACTATAGTTTTAAACTTATAAAATAAATGTGCACTGATGGAATATAACTTTTATTAACTTTTCCCCAAATATGTTTACCATAAATGTTTTATTTTAAAAAAATTTCTTGCTACTTAAAACCAAAGTGAAAATCAGTGAAACAAAATAATGTTAGAATTGGGGTATTGAGAGATGAACGTGCCATGTATTGAGACAGAAAATCAAGCTAAATGCAAGATAAAAAGAAATAAGCGGTTCCAAGACTAGTTTTCTGAAACAGAGGAAGAGCCTGTAGAAGCTCCCATACAAATTCATCCATGGGTTCCTGGTATATAAAATAGCCAAAAACAGGCCCTTTCTGTCAAAGCAAGAGATGGAGTGGTTGCCTTCCCATGAATTAAGTCATTCAACATATTTCCAATGTGTGCCAGGCACTTTTCTAGGAACTGGGTTAAATAAAATAAGTGACTCTTGCTTTTGAGGAGATTGAATTCCAGTGGGAGGAAACAGACAAGAAGCATAATAAATGCAGTATATTATAAAGATAATATTAGTAACATAGTATTATTACAAGAAGTGAAAAACAAAGCAAGATCATCTCAAAGCCTGGGGAGGGGTGTTTTATCTAGGTAATTTTCGGTTAATTTCATGGAGAAGGTGACTTGAACTAGATGAGGGAATGAACCGTGTGAACTTAAGGAGGAATATTATTATGAGCAGAAGGAGTAGCCAGTTCACAGGTGCTGAGTGAGCAGAAGATGGCTAATGTACTATAGATTAAGAGTTAAAATAATAGACAATGATTATTCATCTCCCCTCACTGTCGTAGGATCTGCAATAACTTTCAAACTCATAGTTTTCAATGGATGAAGATGCTAAATTATTGAAATTAAGCTACCAGCTCAAGGTCATTATGCTGTAGGTATATTTAGCCTTTATAGCACTGCCTTGCTTTTTGAGTCTCAAAATCCTTATTTTGTCCATAAGAAAACTTCAAAGAACTTAACTCATTCATGATTGCACAACTAATGAATGTTGGAGATGGGATTAACATCCAGTTCTCTTTTTTAAGATTGATGTTCAGGGTATCTGTACATGGGGAGAGAAACTCTTATGAAATTTCTCAGTAACTCCTAACAAATGCAACTACAAATGGGCAGTGTGAGGTTTATTAAATTTCCTAAAGAGGAAAATGGGGTTTCCCAGGTGGCTCAGTGATAAGGAGTCCATCTGCCAAAGTAGGAGACCCGGGTTCAATCCATTGGCAACCTGCTCCAGTATTCTTGTCTGGGAAATCCCATGGACAGAGGAGCCTGGCAGTCTGCAATCCATGGGGTCATAGAAGAGTCAGACATGACTTAACAACGACAACTAAACAATGACAACAAAGAGGAGAACAGTATTATGAAGGCACAGTTTGTCATGCTAAAGAATCTGAGTTTTTTAATGGGATTCAAAAAGGATCCTTTTAGAGCTTGTGGAATGACTTCAATTAAAGAGAAGAGGATGCAGACTCTTGACTTAAAGTTTCAAGAGCTTGTTGGATATCTTAGGCCAGTGGTTGTCAATGAAGGAGGATATTTTGTCCTCCAGGGGAAAGTCTGGAGATGTTTTTGAATGCCATGATTTGGGGTCTTCGTGCCACTGGCATCTTGTAGGTAGAACCCAAGAGATGCAGCTGAGCATCTTTCAATGTACAAGACCACCCAAAGGGGTTTTCTAGCCCAAGATATCAGTAGTGCCAAGATTGAAAAACTTTCTCTTAGGACAGAGGGGAGAAAAGATGTAAACTGGGACCTATAGTGTCTGAATTTAGACAGTCTACTATTAGTATTATTCTTTTAACCAGGGAGACTGATCTAGTTGATTTGCAAAAACAATACTAGTGAGATTTCTCTGCAGGAATGGTCATGATTAACTGAAGAAGAATGAAAATCTCAAGGCATGTAGACATGAGATAAAATTCTTGAGTTGCAATGTGTTTTAGCTGCTGTGTGATTACTTCTGAAATTCTCAGTTTCTTCATCTGTAAAATGGGAACTGTAAAACTGTAAACATTATTTGGAGATATTAAAAAAAACACACATTTTGGCCCAAGTTTGGAATTATTAACAAATGTTATCTTTTTTTTTAAAATGTTAGTTATGTTTACTGAACACCTGTTCAAACTGAGCAAATAATACTATTAAGTTATGAGGAATGCGGTGCAAATCTGTCTCCTAGGTTCCATGAGAAACTCTGAGAAATAGTCTGGGTTAGAGGCAGGCTTTATCTGGGTGAAGCCAGACTCAATTTTGATCTTCAGGTGTCACCTATTTGATGTATGTTCTAGTAAATTTCTGGCTTTCCCAAATCTGCTGAGGAAAGAAGAGTATCTTGCAGAGAGAATTCAGGCAATATTTCAAGGATAAAAATCATTTAAGATATTTTTAAGGGTTAGCTGCTAAAAGTTAAAACTTTGTTGTTGTTTTTTTCTTTTCTAGAAAGAGTATTGTAAACTGCAGGGAATTTGGTAAATATGTTAATGCATAAAATCATCTTAATGATGATTATGTTAATTCAAAGTGTAGAAATCAGTGTTAAAATTAGGGGTTATAGCTGACTTTGCAGGTGGCTCTTTGAGAGGGATTTTTAGCAAATTGTTTTAGCAAAGGTTTGTATAGTCAAGGTTATTGTCTTCTCAGTGGTCATGTGCGATTTTGAGAGCTGGACAGTAAAGAAGGCAGAGCGACAAAGAATTGATGCCTTTGGACTGCGGTGCTAGAGAAGACTCCTGAAAGTCCCTCGGACAGCAAGGAGATCAAACCAGTCAACCTTAAGTGAGATCAACCCTGAATATTCACTGGAAGGACTGATGCTAAAGCTGAAGCTCCAGTATTTCGGTCATCTGATGAGAACAGATGACTCATTGGAAAAGTCCTTGATGCTGGGAAAGATCAAGGGCAGGAGAAGAGGGCATCAAAGAATGAGATGGCCGGACAGCAGCACCGATGCAATGAACATGAACTTGGGCAAACTCCAGGAGATGGTGAGGGACAGGGAGGTCTGGGGTGTTGCAGTCCATGGGATCACAAAGAGTCGGACATGATTGGGCAACTGAACAACAACTCCTTATTTTGGGTAGGTTGATTTCTCTCTGTTTTTCATTGCTTAAGGCAAAAGTAGCAATTCCAACTCCCTGTCACTTAAGGAGGTGGAGATTTATTGCATTTAGCTGAAAGGGCACTGTTGGAGCAGGGACAACGTAAGTTAGGTGTAATCAAGGTGCTCCCGCCTGGCTATCCTTGCCTCCCAGTGTGTTCCTTATCTGCCTCTGCTGCTCAGTCATCTGCAGTTGGGACTGTATCCCCAGAAATGCTGCTGGAGAAAAGACTCAGAAGTGATCGGCTTTTTGTTGACTGCATGTGACGACCTGGGTAACTTCTGACTTTCTTTTTGTGTGTCCTGTTTTATACATCCAGCAGACTCAAGGACTGTTCTTGTCCAGTGATGAATTAGAGCATGTTCAGCAATTGTTCCTCCAACAACTAGGAAAGAATTGCATATAGAGAAGTTAGTTTTTGGTTGGAATTAAAACATAGCCAAGAGATGCTAAAAGACACGGTTTCAGTTTAGCCAAGGTGTAGCTACGTGTCAGCCCAAGTCCTTGTTCCTTATTTTTGGCTCTGAGGAGATATTCAGCTTTCAGTATGGGATTCAGGGTCATGTCCTGGTTTATAGGGCTCCAATTCCCTGGACAAAGAGCTCTACAAACACTTCACAGAAATACTTTGCTGTAGGGTCTGCTTTTTTTCCAACACTTCAGTGATTATATGATTTAAGATGTCCATTTAGGTTTTTTTTTTTTGCTTTCAAGATTGTCTCATGGATAGATGTTACAGAAACATACCTATATTTTAAATATAACTGAGATCACATCATTTGGTAGCAGTTAGCATTCCAGTTTTAGACTGTGGCATATTTCATATTTATGCAAGAAATCCTCCAACATTCTTAACCAAGAACTAACTTTAAAGTATAGTAATGGGAAACTTTCTATTTAATTAAAATACATTCTTTCTGACTAAAGAATAAAGTTCCTTATATTTCTTTTTCTCTTTTTTTTATAGGTTCTAAGATAATATAGATAGCACGTAATTTCCCCAGTATTCAATCCATTGTAACTTAACAAAGAGAAACTTTGCCTTTGAATTTGAGGAATATACTTCCTCCAGAGATAAACTTTCATAATATTTGCTTCAGAACTTAAGAGTTTAATTTGTAATTCTCCATTATATTCTGCCATTGTCAGACTGGAAACATTTGGAAGAGTAAGGGAAAACTTGATGTTGGTATTAAGCTTTTAAACCTTTTTATAGGTATTTTTGCACAATTTATATTAGAATGTGGTATGGAGGCTTTTCAGGTTTTCTTAGAGGCTCTGTCTTTTGGGCAGTGGATAGTAGTGTAAGGAAATTAGTCTAAACTCTATCTTGACTGAGTGATTACCTCCTGTTTTTCAGAATAGTTTTTAAGATGAGATGAGTTTTTAGCCTATTGCTTGTTTTTCTGTGTGAATTAAATTACTGAATTCTAACATGAATTCAAAAAAGACGTAAATTATAATTTTATAGCTGAAGGCAATTTCATTCAGATCAGGAAAGAAAATATTACCCGTACTCCATAAACATTCTTCATGGCACCTTAGTCACTAGCTTCTTCCCCTGATTGGAAACTTCTAGCATCTCTAATACCAGAGATTAGTTTCGTCTATTTTGGATTTTATATAAATGAAATCATAGGTATATACTCATTTGTGTCTGATTTTTCTTTTTGTCTCAACATTTTGTTCATGAGACTCATCTATAGTATCAGTTCATTTATTCTAATTGGTGTATGCCACATGTAGGAAAATGCCATAATTAACTTATTTATTTATTGTTGACATATTTGAGTTGCTTGCAAATTGTGATATTATATAAACAGTTTTGTTTTCTCTCAGCACATTACAAACACACTACTGTGGAGAAATAAAACTGTTTGTCTTTATTTTACTCTGGCGGGAGGATTTTTTTCTTATTGCTTTTAAGAATTTATTTTCTGTTTCTATAAATTTTACTAAGATGTATTCATTTTGTAAATTTTTTTTGGTATTTGCTTGATATTTGTAGTGCTTGATATTTGTTGCTTGGTATCATTCATCAGCTTTGCAAAAATTAATTATTTCTTTAAAATCTTCACATTTTCTCTCCTTTTGGGCCTTTAATTACACAGGTATTGGTCCTTTTCATGTTTCTTTACTCTGTTTTAGATATGTATCTTTCATTTTTCACTTTGTGATTCAGACTGAATCATGTTACTGACATCTTCAAAATCTACAATCCTCTTCACCTGTGTCTAATCTGCTGTTAAACCCACTCTATTGAGTTCTCAAAATCAATAATTGTATGTTCATGTCTAGAACTTCCATTTTATTCTTTTATGGATTCCAGTGCTCTTATGATATTCTTCATTTTATTATCTCTTTGAAGATGCCAATTGTATTGATAACGGTGATACCTGATCACTTGTCAGTCTCTTACTGTGCTTTTTTTCCTTCTCTCTTAGTCCTGTCTCTTGGAATTTCTATTAAGTTTTCATTGAATGCTGGCTGTTGGCCATGACAAATTGAACAGTCTCTGCCGTTAGCTACTGGTGAGAGTATAAGCAGATTACCATAGTGCAACAAGGTAGAGGTGTTTCCAGGCTGCGTTTCAGCCTCTGGAGGGCCTAGTCATTTTAGAATTCACCCTTTCTTCTGAGGTATAGTCTTTTGGTGTTCCAAACTGAGTTCCTGAGATATTTGTCAGGCCCTTTCTCTTTTGTTGAAACCTGTATGCCAGCTTTATATATCTAAATCACAGTTGCTCTGTCAACTCTTCCACCTCCTGACTTCCGCTTTCTGCTAAACTTTTCTTGACCTGTGCACATACAAATAAGTGGAAACCTCAAGGGTGGAAAATAAGTCGAATTTCAGCTCACCTCATTGAATTTTTCTTCTCTATAGTATCTAGCCCCTTCAAGCCTTGGTGCCTTGATAGTTCTCATGCCTTCAAGAAGATATTCAGTGAGTTCTATATGCTACAATTTAGTCCACCATTACTGGAGTTTGAAATTTCAGGTATTCTTCTGCATCTCACTTCACCACAAACTTACCTTTTTTGTATTAATCAGACTAGCAATTTTAAATTTATTTTTATGATAATTTATATTAGTGTATATCTCTCTCAGTAGACTATGAATTCCAAGACGGAAGTGCCTGTATATGTTTTTATGCACTCTTGCATATCAAGTAGACTAGCAGAGTGCCTGATGCATAGTATGAAATCAAATATTATGTGAATGAATGAATGATTAGGGAGTTTTTGAGTTTGTAGAAAGAGTCAGATAAAACATTAAGCTAAAGTAATAAGGCAAAAGTAAAATCTTGATCCAGAACAAAAGAACTGAAAAGCTTATCAGGAATATATTATTTCATGAGATGGATCTTAGAAAGATGGCTGCAGGCAGTCGTGGGAACTGAGAACAATATTTTATTCAAGCTTTTATGAGAATTTGTAGGCAGAAAGGAAGTTAGTAAAGGCTCTGACAATGTAAATATCTGGATGGTAGAATATTTATGAGGATTAAATAAGATGTTGCTTTGAAAGTGCCTGTCACCATGCCTAGAGAGTATAATAGGTATTCAGCTACAATGGTTAATGGAGTCCCATTCCCAAATAGTGAAAACTGATTTAAAAAATTCTGTGTGTTTAGAATTCTCATACTCTGCGTTTTCAAAGGAGAAAGTTAGTATTGTTGATTATAGGATCTCATATTTGAAAGGGAGTTTGAATATTACTGATGTAAGATAAAGCACACTGGAAGTATGTTGATTCCTTGAGGGTTCTAACTAAAAGTAAACAAGTAGAAAGGCCTATTTTGCAGCTCAGGTATTGGGATTGATTTGGGGATAAATAAAAAATATTTGATAATCTTGTTTAAATGAATTAGGAGTGAATATAATGTTTAATTCAAGATAGTTCAAGTTAAAAACAATGAACACTATTTTTCATATCTAATTGCCATTGATCTCCTGCAAGTGAAAGAGGTTAGAAAATTGTCTCAGTAGACCATGAGCATAGAATTAATATGTATATGAGCATAATTAATATATTGTTAGGACTTGGCCTGAGAATCTTCTTTCTTTAATCTGGGGAGGAGAGGATTTATTTATTTGTTCATTCAGTAGATATGCCCTGAGTGAGTATTATGTGCCTGGGTGTCTTAGGCACAGGTAATATAGTCAGGAAACATTACTGGGCACCCAGCTACGGAAAGCTGAGTGTGTGTAACTGCACAGAGGGAGGTTGGACAACCAGAAATGAAAGTTTGAATATATTATCTGAATGAAACGCCCAACAGAACACTTTTGATGTCAGGAATACTAAGTGTAGCATATGTAGATTCTGGCCTGCATTGCTGCAGGGTCTGAGAATATAATTGTTTCCCAACAGTGCAATTTTTAACGCACATCTCCATAGAATGGTGCAGGGCTGGATGACTGAATTTAAGAGCCAATTTCTAATGTCGCTGTCAGCATATGGTATAGATGCCTTTTCGATGAGGCAGTGTAGCTTCATTATTAAGAGAAGGTAGGCAACCTGATGTCAAATCCTGATTCTGTCACTTTTTAACTGGATGACCCCAGACAAGATACTTAACTTCTGCATCTTCATAAAATGACAGTAAGATAATGATTGTGCCTATTTCACAGGATCGCTGGTTAGGCTTGAATGAGACAATGCATGTTAATGCTTTAACAAGTTGAAGCTGCTAGGTCTTCTTAGATGTGACTTTATATTTCATTTATTGAGAACAGAAAATGAAAATAAAAGACAGTGTATGTCAGACAACATCATCCTTTCCCATCCCATCAAAAGGCACGTTAACAAATCATCACCTTTTCCAATTCCTAGAACTGCCACCTTTTATTTTTTTCTCTATACTTCAATTCAGAAGAGGTGTTATTGCCAACATTCTTGCCAAAACATTAGTGACCCTTGACAAGCACCATTAGTCGAAACTCCAGCAAGCCCGGCATGTTCAGCAGGGGTCCATGGGAACTCATCAGCTTGCATTGTTTTCAGCAGATGCTTTAGAGCCAAACACTCTGTCCTGTGGCTCAGTCCTACCCACACACCATTTACAAAAGTGACCTGAGACATTTACAATAATTACAGGGGAAAATGTAGACACCTAACAAGTCACATGAAGTTGCTATTATTTTCCATTATAGCTTTTTAAAAAATAATAAGATGGCTGGAGAAGACTTTATTGAAAGTTCATACCAAGAAAATCCAATACTTCTTTTTTTTGTGTCTGAAATATTCTCTTTTTGTTCCCAACTGTCATATCAATTCCTCTGTGACCAAAAGGGAGAATTTATCTGTTATTTTACAAAGAAAAAAATATAAAACTTTTATTTTTCCCTCAGTGTAACTTGATATGTTACATAGAAAGAGCAAATTTTGTCTCGTTAAGGAGCTATTGTGTCTGCTTATTTGACTTGTTTATTTACATAAAGAGAGATTGCAATCCCCTTCATTATAGAGTCACTACCATGTGCTGGGAGAGTTACAAGGTGTTGGGATGCAGAAATGAATAAGACAAGTCCTTTTTCTTGGGGAGCTAAAGGTGTAATAGCAGATGCATGTTACACAGAAAAGTGTCAAACAACATGGTAAGTGCAAGTGATGGAGGAGCGTGTCTATAAGGGGAAGGAAGAAGATAGGTCATTTGAATATTATTAAAATACTATTAATGAGATCAGATTTGAAATAGATCATACTCACAGATATTGAAATCCCTTAGAAATGTAAGAAGAGGTAGTTTATAGGTGTTGATTTGGCTCCTAAGGCAATGGCCTTAAGCAAATGATTAAGGAATGAGGAACAGTTGCTAAGAGATGTTAGGATGAGTTGTCAGTCAGGGAAGAAGAGTGATGATCCACTAGTTGGAAGACAGCAGTGTATTCTCCTATCCCAACCAACGGTTTGTGGGGATGTGGTTGGTCTACACAGGAGAAGACTTGTATGAGGACTGCACTTCTATTAAGACAGGATAGAGAGAAAGCAATTTGTGAAATCTGAGGATGAGAAGAAATTTAAAATGTAAGAATGAGTTCACTAAGGAGCAGATCAGAAAAGCAAAGCTACAGAACAGAATTTATGGAAAAGATTACCCTGTTTGATGACTAAGGATTATGGTGATAAGAGGGATCTTGGAAAATGACTAATTTTCAGTATTTTAAAGTATTTTGCTGCCTAGCTGACTGTGACCTGAGCAGTGTTTGGCGGGGTCTCAGAGATGTAGGTAACAAAGTTTGCAACAGGCTAATGGGTTTCCTATTCTTGATGATGATTATCTTTTAGCCTAAAGAGGAGCATCAATAGCCCTAGTTAAGAAGTTCTGGAGAGTACCAAGGTTCCAGAACTATTAGTAGGTTAGACTTGTTCTGAACAAGTCTTAAGGTGTTTGCAGCAGTTCCATAGAATTTGTTCAGTCCCAGAGTTATTTGAAACAATGTAGTAGCTTTTTGACATATGACAGCATAGACACAAGAGAATAAAAGGAGATGATGAGAATCACCATTATCTCACTCTTGGGATAGATAAACACACCTTTGGGATCTGAGACATAAGGGATTCACACAGTTAGAATATTAGCAAATGAATTTGCCAATAGTTTGTGATCAGGTGGAAGATAAGCCAATGAAAAGTTAAAGGTTAGCTTCTGCTTTGCGCTCAGCTTCATTGCCTGACTTTCCTTTGCTCTGTTTTTGTCACAGGCAAGTGTATTTTCTTTGCCTTCTGGCCTTTGCACAGGTAGAGGTTTGCACAATGGTAAACACTGGCAGAATACCGGAGGGCACCAGGAGGGGACACACGGGGCATCTATCCTTTCTGTGTTTCTGATGTCATCTCCAGCAGTGACCGAGTCTCTTTTCTGGGTGCAACTTCCCCAGGAAAGCCCTTCCATGTAGAACCTTACTATAGTTCTTATTCCCAGGATGCACCTGGCTTCAAAGGCTCCAAGTCACTGGTTCCTCCTGTCATTAGCAGCTTCCTGTTCTCACTCAGCTCCAGGTCACCTCCCCATCATCTTTGGTTCTTTATTTCTTCCAGTATTTAGATCACCAGTTTCCTCCAATGCAGTTCCTCTGTTTGAAAGACCTAGAAAAGTTTCTCATATACTTTCTTATTTCCCTGCCATATCCTCACTCTTACAGAGGACAAATATTCAATAAAAATTTGATGGAGTAAAAAGGATTAAGAGGAGGAGAAACATGTAAATGAACAAAGCCGTTAAATAAAAACAGCAAAAAACAAGATGGCTGGAATCAAATGGGTTGATTGCAGTTGTCCATGGTGAGGTATATGGCCAATGAAGGGGGGATGTAGGGTCAAGGCCTTTTACTGAAATGACCTTCATGACTTTTGTGTGTCCAGACACATCAGCCTCTTAGTATAATCCTTTTTCTTTGAATTAAAAAGAAATTAGAAACAATAAGGTCCTTTCGTATAGCACAGAACTGTCTATAATATCCTATGATAAACCATAATGGAAAAGAATATTAAAATATATCTATGTGTGTGTGTGTAACTGAATCACTTTGTTGTTAAGCAGAAATTAAACACAATATTGTAAATTTTAAAAAAATTAGAACTTTAAGGCCTCATTTATGTGTAATTAGTTTAGTTTCAGTTCCTGAAATCTTTTACCTAGCCTTTGCAAATTTGTTTAAACCTTGACACTTTCCCCCAGCCCCAGTGGGGCGTGTACATACCTGGAAACTAGAGGCACCCCCGCCTATGTCTGGAAGTCATTCATTATTTCAGGTTTCTTAATCTCAGTGTCTGCTCGTACCTTTCCAAGTGAGCCTTTTCTGATGAGTGCCCTAGGAAAACAAGGACAACTCACAGTGCAAGTTGAAAATAATGACTTGATGTCACAGAAAAGAAGGACAATGACAGTTGCCCAGGACACTCAAAATAGCTTTTTACCACTCTCTAATATATGTATTCTGAGTGTCCTGGGCAATTGTCTTCCATTCTGTGCCATTAGCCTTCTGCCTTAAGTGGTGGCGGTAGATGTTTTATAGGAAGAGAGACACCCTGATGGGAATAAGCAAACACCTGATTATCATGCAGCCCTGAAATACGCATGCCCTGGTACTCTACAGCACCATTAAACATCATCTCTGTTGCTACGACTCACACTGGATCAACAGCCCCTGCATTTAATATTAGTAATTGACACAAACACTGTGGAACATATGGACCCTGAACACAGCATAGAGGTTATTCAACAAACATTTAATTAGTACCTCATATCCTAGGCGTTCAGGAATAAAGAAGATATAAGAACAATTTGTGATAAAGGAAAACTTAACAGAAATTGTCACCAGTAGGCCTACCATTTAAAAAATGGTGCAGGAACATTCTCAAAACAGAAAGAAATCTGATAAAAACTGTAGGTTCACATGCAATGTAAGCAATGATATAGAGAGATTCTGTGGGTGCTTTATCCAATTTTTCCCAATAATAGCATCTTGCAAAGATACAGTACAATATCTCAACCCAGGATGCTGATACAATCAAGATACAGAACATTTCTGTCATCACAAGAAGTCATCATGTTTCACTTTTACAGCCAAACCCCCTTCCCTCCCACCCTATCCCCTATTTAATCACCAGCAACCACTAAATTGTTCTCCATTTCTATAATTTTATCATTTTAAAAATGCTATGTAAATATAATAAGTAACCTTTTGGGAATGGCTTTTTTCACTGGGCATAGTTCTTTGAAGTTCACTCAGATATCTGTGGGGCTTCCCGGGTAGATCAGCTGGTAAAGAAGCCACCTGCAATGCAGGAGACACTGGTTTAATTTCTGGGTCAGGAAGTTCCCCTGGAGAAGGGAGAGGCTGCCCACTCTAGTATTCTTGGGCTTCCCTGGTGGCTCAGATGGTGAAGAATCCGCCTGCAAGGTGGGAGAACTGGGTTCGACCCCTGGGTTGGGAAGATCCCGTGAAGACAGGCATGGCAACGCACTCTAGTATTCTTGCCGAACATCCCATGGACAGAGGAGTCTGGCGGGCTACAGTCGATGGGGTTGCAGAGTCGGGCATAACTGAGAGACTAAACACAGCACAGATAGTTGTGTTTATCAATATTTCATTACTTTGTATTGCTGAGTATTATTCTGTGGTATGGGTGTACTGTAGTTTGTTTATCCATTCACCTATTAAAGGACATTGAATTGTTTCCAGTTTTTGGTATTATGAACTAAGCACCTATAAACATCTCTCAACAGATTTTTGTGTCAACATAAATCTTCATTTCTGTGTGATAAATGCCTAGGATTATAAATACTGGATTGTGTATAACTGTGGTTTTTGAAGAGAGTGCCAACCTGTTTTTCAGAGTGACTGTACCATTTTGCATTCCCACCAACAGTGTATGATATTTTGGTTTCTTCATCTCCTTGCCAGCAATTATTGTTGTCATTATTTTTTAGTTTAGTCATGTAGTCATAGTAGTGATACCTTATTGTTATTTTAGCTTGCATTTTCTTAGTGGTTTATGATGTTGAACACCTTTTCATGAGAATATTTGCCATCTTTATATCTTCCTCAGTGAAATGTCCTTTCCTGTCTTTTGTCCATTTTCTTTTTGGATTATTTCTTTTTTTATTATTTCATTTTGAAAGGCCTTCAGATATTTTAGATACTAGTCCTTTGTTGTATTATATAGTTTGCAAATTATTTCTTCCATTTTGTAACTTGTCTATTCACCCTTTTTTTAAAATTTATTTTTTTAATATATATATATTTTTTATTTACCCTTTTAACAGAGTGTTTTGTAGAAACAGTTTTTAAAGTTTTCACAAAGTCCAATTTATTTATTTTTCTTTTTATGGATTGTGATTTTGGTGTCAAGCCTAAGAATTCTTCACCTATCCTTAGACTTTGAAGATTTTCTCCTAGTTTTTAAAATCTAAAGCTAAAAGTTTTATAGCTTTCCATATAGTTACATTCAGGATTTAATTTTTGTATGAGGCTTTAGCCAAAATTCCTCTTTTTTTTTGGCCATAGATGTCAATTGCTCCATCATCTGTTTGTTGAAAAGGCTATCTTTCCTCCATTAAACTGATTTTGCACCCTTGTAAAGGCTCTTTATTTTACATATTTCTTTCTGTTTTAAGAATGTTCTTTAGCCTTTTTCTTTTTTTTTTAAATGGTAGGCCTATTGGTGACAAGTTATGTTAGTTTTCCTTCATCACACATTGTTTTTATTTCTCTTTTATTCCTGAAGGATATTTTTTGCTGGGTTTAGAATTCTTGGTTGACATTTTTTTTTTCCTCTTAGGTCTTGAAAATGTTTTGCGATTTCTGTCTAGTGTCTTTGGTTTCTGACAGGAAATCTACAGTCATTTAAATTGCTGTATCATCCCTTTCTGGCTGCTTTCAAGATTTTTTTCTTTGACTCCAAGTTTCAGAAGCTACTTATGTCGTGTCTTGGAGTGGATTGGTTTGGGTTTATCTTGTTTGGGGTTTATTTAGCTTCACAGATAGGGCTTCCATGGTTGCTCAAATGGTAAAAGATCCACCTGCAATGCAGGAGACACAAGTTCTACCCCTGGGCTGGAAAGGTCCCCTGGAGGAGCACAACCCACTCCAATATGCTTGCCTGGAGAATCCAATGGAGCTGGAAGGGCTACAGTCAATTGGGTCTCAAAGAATTGAACTGGACTGAGGATTCACACACACACACACACAGCTTCACAAATCCCTTTAGGGCTATGGTCAGCCATTGTTTCTTTGAGTAATTTTTCAGCCCTACCCTCTTTTATCACTCCTTCATGGATTCTAATGACACAAACATTAGATATTTTCTTATAGTCTCATAGGCCCCTGAGGCTCTGTTTATTTTTTTCATCCATTTTCCCCTCTTCAGATTGGGGTAATTTCTTTTGTTCTGTCTTCCAGTTCATCGGCTTTCCCCTCCTCTTCCTCCTTCATTCTGCTGTTGAGCCCAGTCCCCGAACTTTTAACTTTCATTATTATATTTTTTTGTCTCTAAAAGTTGCAATTGGATCTACTTTACAGCTTGTATTTCTCCACTGAAACTTTTAATATCTTTACAAAGTCTGTATTTTTAAAAATGTTTAAGGTTAAAATTCTGGAGTAGGAAATAGTAACTCACTCTAGTATGCTTGCCTGGAGAATTCTGTGGATAGAGAAGCCTGGTGTGTTACAGTCTATGGGGTTGCAAAGAGTCAGACATGATGAGTGACTAACACTACACTAGGTTGTAATTGCTCATTGAAGCGTTTATCATGACTTTAAAATTTTTTGTCAGATAATTCTCACATCTCTGTCATTTTAGTATTGGCACTACTGGTTGTCTTTTTCCCTTTTAGTCTGAGATCTTCTTTGCTCCTAATATGATGAGTGATTTTTCCTTTCTTGTATTCCTCTCTGAGACTGGATCTTATTTAAATCATCTGTTTTAGTTGGCTGTCTGTGATGCCCCTGGAGCAGTAAAAGTGGAAGGATGCTGCCTTATATAACAGCCAGGAGAAGGTTGAAATTTGGGTTCTACCCTTGTCCTTCATTGAAACCGAGGGTGGAAGCGTGGTGCCCTTTTACAGCTGGGGAGGAGTGGGAATTCCAGCTCTTGGTAGTCCCTATTGGAAGCACAGTAGTGGTGGCCTCTTACCTCTGGGGTGCTTGTGGAAGTCTTTGTCTTCCACTAAGCATCTCTGACAGTACTCCAGTGGGGAGGATGAAGTGGAGTGTCTTGTTATTATGAGGTGGGAATGGAAGTCCTGGTTCCTTGCTTGATCTTTGTTGACACCACCTAGATAAAGGTGTTGGGCGACATTTTACAACCTTGCTAGGGTGGAAGTCTTGGCTTCTCATTTGCCCTTTGCTTGCATAGGTGAGATTGTGGACAGAAGACACTCTCCCTCACTCCTGGCCCCCCACCCTCCTACTGTGGTATGACTGAGACAGCTTTAAGAATTTCCTAAGCTTGTCCAAACTATATATACCCCTCTTTCTGCCTATAGGTCTGTGACTTTCTTTTTCATATAGCATTTACTTTAGAAAACTTGTAATTCCTTTCTCTGCCTCTGAGATACAAATCTTTTTAAAAGCATCTAGCTACTTAAACAACCCACTAGTGTCTTTCTCAAGGACCTTGGAACCATCTTTTTGAAATGTAAATATGGAAGGAGATAGTATCTCTATCTTTGAATCTGTTGACAGAGTAGGAACCTAACTTTAGTGGTCAGTTGCCAATTACCAAGCCCAGATGACCTAATTACAGATAAGAGCATTTGCAGAGTCAGCAATAACAATGTGCTGAACACATCCCATTCATCAATTTCATCCTCCAGTTCTTCTCCACTAGCTCTTTCCCAGTGCTTAAAAACCTCCTGCATTTTGTTTAAGTGGAGTTCAGTTTAATCTCTCTCTCTCCTACTGCAATAGTCGTGAAAAACTGTTTAACTCTGTCACATGCAGTTTTTGTTTTGACAAGTGTTTGGTTGGAGTGGAGTGATTATTGTCTAAAAGTTTCTGGCTTGCTGCACTACCCCTTTCTCGCTCCTTTGGCTGGAGAAAGTGGTTTTTTTGTAGAGGTTTTTCACATCTGTACCTCTTGGCACCTCTGGATTGCTGACTTTTTCAGATACAAACCTGGAATACATGAACTAAAAAATCCCCCCAGTGAACTCACTACTGTGTCATTCTTTAATTCACATGTCCCTAGTCAGTCTGACTTCTCACCACCTTTCGGAGTCTTTTGGAGTTTGCATTATATGCATTGTCTAGGGAATTTAGTTATAATTAGTGTGTGTGTCAGGGAAGGAGGAGGGAAAAAAACACCTCTACCCCATCTTTTCAAAAGTGAAAGTCCTGACTCTGTTTTCTCCCATCACATTTGTTCTTCAAGTGGTGACTTGACCTATTCAAACTCTTGGGAGCTGTCATTATGAAGAAACTTTATTCCCGTAAGTGATAACACATTAATATTTTTTTGCAATCATTCAAAGATTTACAGTCATTGACATTATATTTAAGGAATTGGACTGCTTTTCCTTATCTTTCATAGCTAAATGTAATGTTGAAACAAGTTATGATAATGAGAGTGAGTTTAGAATTTAATCAAACTCTTTCATGTTGGATACTTAAAAACAATGACAAGGCTGTAATTCCTGGGATATGTTGTTGTTTAGTCACTAAGTTGTATCCTACTCTTTGTGACCCCATGGACTGTAGCCTCCAGGTTCCTCTGTCCATGGGATTTCTAAGGCAAGAATACTGGAGTGGGTTGCCATCTAGGAGATCTTCCTGACCTAGTGATTGAACCCATGTCTCCTGCATTGGTAGGTGGATACTTTGCTGCTGAACCTCCAGGGAAGCCACACTCTTTGGATACCTTGGACCATATCTCATTCAGCAGTTCTTCACAGACAGTTTCCAGATGCCCAGTAACACACATGTGCCTGACTGTTGACATGATTACCCAGGTGGTAGAGGAACTCCTTGGCCACATTCAGCCCTCCATGTTGGACAGTGCCAGATGATACAGACCGGATCTTCCAACTTAATGAACTGGAGGAAGAGGACAGTCAGATATCCCTGAACTAAGGCTGGCCTCCCAAAGTTCCTAGAAAATGTGATTACTGAGAAAGGTGACCCACAAGAAAGCCTAGCAACTTCTGGCCATTCCTGTATCTGTGAAGGCTGAGATGGCCGATCAATACCTCATGACATGCATGTAACCCATTGGCTGCACATTAGCTGGGAAACTCTACCTTAAGTGTAGAGATTATGGTTTCTCTATCTGATTCTTTTCTCCAGCTCCTATTCTACTATAGTGCCAGGAATGTGGTGGAACTTAGTGCTCAATAACTGGACATTAAATAAATTTATAAAAGAGTAGGTATAGTCACTGATAGGTTTTACATGCTATGATAGTTTTAACCTTTCATTATTTAAAAAAGTCTCCCAATAAAAGGAAGTGATTTTAATTGAAATTAATTTTTAAAATAAATAACCATCTTCCTATTTGTTAAGTTTTAGAATATCCATAACCAAGGAAGAATGGAAGCTTTGTGTGTGTGTGTGTGTGTGTGTGTGTATTCAGTCATGTCTGACTCATTGTGACCCCATGGACTGTAGCCTTCCAGGCTCCTCTGTCCATGGAATAGTCCAGGCAAGAATTCTGGAGTTGCTTGCCATGCCCTTCTCCGGAGAATCTTCCTAACCTAGGGATCGAACCTGTGTCTCTTGTGTCTCCTGCATTGTAGGTGGATTCTTTACCAACTGTACTACCTGGGAAGTCCATGTAAAATAGATAGCCAGTGGGAATTTGCTGTAGGGCCCAGGGAAACATTACCACAACTAAATTGCCAGACCAATATTTTTTTAGCTCTACTAATATAGAGAGCATAGATTCTATCTTAATACTGAAAGTGAGAGGTACTTTGAAATCTCTCAACTGTGTACAGATGTATTCTGCAGTTGGAAACATCAAACACCAGGCTGACAGCTAACATCACAGACATTTGAACACAAACAAAAGGCGGATACGATTTGATGATTTGTTTATTTTTCAAAGTTCTGAGAAAAATGCATGGACATTTCATTTGGCTAACAGAAGACAAAAGGCCGTGCACATATACCATTTCTCATCTCAAATGGGCACATTTTCTACTGTTCTTGTTTTGTCTTGTGACTGTTCTACATTGCCTTGAAATATATCTGCAGTCTGTTTTTCTAAAACTGGTATTTCTTAAAAAGCTCAGCTTCAAAAATGTCAGACATAATGAAAAATGAAAATCACAAAAGAGAAGGTTGTTCACAGCCCCTCCCCTGGGGTTCCCTCATGTTTCTGGGTCACCATGCTGACTCTCCCTGGGTAGAAATAACATCCATGGTATACTTAGCGGGAACCCCTTGTGATCAGGGTCACAGTGGTCTCCAAATAAACAAAGCCAATCCTCTCCTTGAAGACAATGAGCATCTGTTCAGAAAAATTCCACACCATCCACCAAAGCAGCTCCAAAAAGAAGTTCTCCTTTCAAAGCATAAGGGAAAAAAGAAAGCTCCTTTGGAAAAAATTATAAAAGAGCACTTTATTTTCATCTTGTGGGGCTTGAGCAGATGAAGGGCATGGAAGCAGAGGACTGCCAATGAGGGAAGGGGATTTGGCTGAATTTGATGAAGACCGTCTGAGGGAGGCAGTGAATAAGCACTGAGGTTCTGATGAAGTGAGGACCGACAAGCTCAGATCAACATAGAGGAGAAACAAATGGCACAGAATCTCAGAAGATTAAAGCCAGAAATGACCTTTAAAGGTGATAAAATGCATTTCTGGTTAAAAGAAATAATAAAAGAAGAAAAAAATCCATTCCTATCTCTTCAGATGGGGCAACTGAAGTCAAGAGAGAAGTAGCCTATGCAAGTTTCATCCTATATATGTTTCTAAGCTTGCATTATTAATATTTCTGTCACTGATTATGTTAGCTACTGCTAAGCTTGTGCTCTTGTACCAAATCCTGTGAAGAAGTGCTTAAAATTGTATATTCTGGAATTGAAGAGGACCAAATTTGAATACCAAGTATACCACTTATTATAGATATGCGACCTTAGATTATGTAATTTACTTCTCTCAAATGCAGCTTCTTTATTTGGAAACTTTGAAATATTAGTAGCTTTCTCACTGGTTGTGCTGACAATTAAGTAGATGTAGATAATAAATTTAGCAAGACACCAGGCATATGATAAATGATCCAAAATATTATTAATTATATCAGCTGTAGTGAATTATTATGTTTATATATTATTTAATATTTTATATTAACTGTTAGCATTATTTCATATCAACTTATATCAACTTGTTTTTTATCTTTGTATACATATTCAATATTATATACTTATTCCAATATTTATGTTTATATGAATATAAATTTTATTTGCTACATGCTATTGAAAAGGATGACAATCATATACTTAATCTAAAATTCTCATAAGCAAATGACCAATCATAAAATGGGCAGAAGACCTACATAGACACTTCTCCAAAAAAGACATTCAGATGACCAACAGGCACATGAAAAGATGCTCAGCATTGCTAATTATTAGGGAGATGCAAATCAAAACTACAGTGAAGAATCACCTCATGCGAGTCAGAATGTGCTTGTGTGCTAAGTCATTTCAGTCATGTCCAACTATTTGTGACCCACCAGGTTCCTCTGTCCATGGGATTCCCTAGGCAAGAGTACTGGAGTGGGTTGTCATGCCCTCCTCGATGGGCCAGAATGGCCATCATCAAAAAGTCTATAAATAATAAATGTTGGAGAGGGTTTGGGGAAAGGAAATCCTCCTACACTGTTAGTTAGATTGTAAACTGGTGCAGCCCCTATGGAAACAATATGGATGTCCCTCAAAAAACTAAAAATAGAGTTACCATAAGATCCAGAGATTCCACTCCTGGGTGTATATCTGGAAAAGATGAAAACTAATTCAAAAGGATACCTGCAGCTGAGTGTCCATAACATGACTATTTATAATAGCCAAGACATGAAAACAACCTAAGTGTCCATCAGCAGATGAATGGATAAAGAAGCTGTGGCACATATATACAATGGAATACTACTCAGTCACAAAAGGACAAAATGATGCCATTTGCAGCAATATGGGTGGACCTCGAGATCATTATACGAAGTGAAGTAAGTCAGACAGAGAAAGACATATTATATCACTTATATGTGGAACCTAAAAAATACTACAAATGAACTTATTTACAAAACAGAAACAGATTCATAGAGATAGAAAACAAGCTTCTCTTTTCCAAAGGGAAAGAGAGGAGGAGGGGGTAAATTTGGAGTTTGGGATAAACAGGCACATGTTAGTATATATAAAATAGATAAACAGCAAGGAATTACTGTATAGCACAGGAAATATAAAACCTATAATGGAAAAGAACATATATATAACTGAATCTCTTTGCTGTAGACCTAAAAGTAACACAATGTTGTAAATGAACTATACTTCAAAGAAAAGAAAAGAAAATTTTTATTTTAGTCCCTAGGGAATTTCATTTTGGCAGACTATCAACTATTTTTCATGAAGTGAGTACAAAATCTGTAGTTTCAACTAGTTCACTAATAAAAACTCTAAATAGTAGCAGTTTTTACAAGGTTTTTGTGAAGATTAAGCAAGATATTATATATATGGTATATGACATTTTGTCTAATTTCATATCTGAAAGTATATGAAAAATACTGTTGTCTCAAAAATTCTCATAAGCAATAGCAGCTTTTGTGCAGAGCTATTGTTATAGGTATTAATATACAACATTGGATTCAATGCTTTAAATATTGAATATAGTAAATATTGATATAGTATATGTCCTATATATGCAGTCACTGCAACTTTTCCTAGCTTTCATGAATAGTGTACTTTCTACTCCCATCTTGATACTTGTAACAGACCCTAGAGTATCTTCATTTCTCCTAATTCTCAAATGCATACTGTGCAGTGATTTTATAAAGGGAACTCACACAGAGAAGAAACACCAGGCAATCCAGTTAAAACCCAAAGTCTCATTGCTTCCAACAAGTAGCCTAAATGACCAGACGCCCTTCATAGCTTTCGAGAGGGCCATTCTGTCTGCCAGCTTTGTTCCAAATTGTTTCATTTGGAAACATCCATGGCACATCAGTGTGCTGCTGGCATGCATGAAGTGAATCTGACTGTCAAAGGCATGGGTCCTTCCTCAGCTGCCAACTTGGTTCAGAATATCCTAGGGGATAATGAGAACCAATTTCTAGCTGGATTATATGTTGAAATTCAGAAGCTTCTTCATTAGGCAAGGCTGGTTATGAGTATTATTTCAGTGGGACCTATGTGAACAGAAAGTGCCAGGAACTGGGAAGGGTATGAGATTTTACCCTTCCTGTAAGCCAACAAGCTCATCTGTCACATTTTCACAGAGGTTGGCAGAAAACACAAGACTTGTGGGTCAGAGACAGAAGACTTGGTCACAGCATGGAAGACAACATGAGCTTCATGTTCCTACTGGTTTCGCCTGTCCCCAGAAGCTATGGGGCGATTCAGAAGTGTATGTTATACACGGGGCTTCCCAGGTGGCATTAGAGAACCCGCCTGCCAGTGCAGGAGGCATAAGAGATGCAGTTTCAATCCCTGGATCCGCTGGAAGAAGGCATGACAACAGACTCTAGTATTACTGTCTGGAGAATCCTGTGGACAGAGGAGCCTGCTGGGCTACAGTCCACAGGGTCGCAAAGAGTGGGATATGACTAGAGCAACTTAGCACACTTGCTATATACACAGTGGGTCTGTTTCTCAGTCAGGAAATCCTAGTCTTGGAAAATATCCTATCTTATAAAGAACATTTGCCACCAGAATCTGTCTGCTCAGAAAAGAAAGCCATCCTCTGCCCCCAGAGAGACACTATCTTTATTTTCCATGCTGTTTGCTCTACAAATATCTTTGCAAATATAGTCCAGAATAAAAGATTTCAGTGCCTTTGCTCAGAAGATGGAAGAAACACAAGAAACCCGTGGAGATTTGTCCCTCAACAAGGTATAATATGGTGAGGTTGTGATAGCACCTTAGTTGTGCTACCATGGGCAGGGTGGGATGGAGATCCAAGAAAAATAGCTTCCATTTCACATCTGCATAGGTTTTAAAATAAGCTTTCATTTAAAGGAAGATTTTTGTGGTTAACACCAAACTAACCTCGCAAATAAAATCTCAAAACTAAACAAATATCTAATATAGCATTACAATGGAGAAAGACAATGAGTCATAGGTTAAAAAGATCATGTAATAGACTCTCACATTAACTTATGTGTGGCAGGGAATACATTGCTTAAACACCAGTAGTCTCAAATTTATTTGTACAATGGTGAAAATAATATCTATCATACAAGATAATTGAGAAGCTTGAATAAGATAATATGTCAGATCTTGATTCACATAGCCCTCAACAATAATGCTTCCCTTCTATAGAGGGTAAGTATATAGCAGATGTATACAGGAGATACTGTTGGTACCCTGCTCAGATATTTTTGGATCCCTTTTATCAATTTGATGCATGCATCTAGATATATATCTGCAGATATATATAGCAGATACTGTTGGTACCCTGCTCAGATATTCTGGAATCCCTTTTATCTATTTGATGCATGCATCTAGATATATATCTGCAGATATATATAGCAGATACTGTTGGTATCCTGCTCAGATATTCTGGGATCCCTTTTATCTATTTGATGCAAGCTGCTGTAGGTGCTGCTAATAATGGCTCATCACCACAACCTTCTTTGGAGGACTACACTTGGGTCATTGTGGGCAATGAATCCATTAAAAGAAATGGAGTAGCCCCTATAGTCAACAAAAGAGTCCAAAATTCAGTACTTGGGTGCAATCTCAAAAATGACAGAATGATCTCTGTTCATTTCCCAGGCAAACCATTCAATATCACAGTAATCCAAGTCTATGCCCCAACCACTAATGCTGAAGAAGCTCAGGTTGAACAGTTCTGTGAAGTCCTACAAGGCCTTGTAGAAGTAACACCAACAAAATATGTCCTTTTCATCATAGGGGACTGGAATGCAAAAGTAGGAAGTCAAGAGATACCTGGAGTACAGGCAAGTTTGGCCTTGGAGTACAGAATGAAGCAGGGCAAAGGCTAATAGGGTTTTGCCAGGAGAACACACTGGTCATAGCAAGCACCCTCTTCCAACAAAACAAGAGACGACTCTACACATGGACATCACCAGATGTCCAATACCAAAATCAGGTTGATTATACTCTTTGCAGCTGAAGATGGAGAAACTCTATACAGTCAGCAAATGCAAGACTGGGAGCTGACTGTGTCTCAGAACATGAACTCCTTATTGCCAGACTTAAATTGAAGAAAGTAGGGAAAACCATAAGATCATTCAGGTGTGACCTAAATCAAATCCCTTACAATTATACAGTGGAAGTGACAGATAGATTCAAAAGATTAGATCTGATAGAATGCCTGAAGAACTGTGGATGGAATTTCGTAACATTGTACAGAAGGCAGTGATCAAAACTATCCCCCAAAAAAGAAATGCAGCAGGCAAAATGGTTGTCTGAGGAGGCCTTACAAATAGCTGAGAAAAGAAGAGAAGCTAAAGGCAAAAGAGAAAAGGGAAGATGTACCCAACTGAATGCAAAGAATAGAAAGGAGAGATAAGAAAGCCTTCCTTCATGATCAATGCAAAGAAATAGAGGAAGATAATAGAATGGAAAGACTAGAGAGCTCTTCAGGAAAACTAGAGATACCAAGGGAATATTTCATGCAATGATGGGTGCAATAAAGGACAGAAGTGGTATGGACCTAACATAAGCAGAAGATGTTAAGAAGAGGTGGCAAGAATACACAGAAGAACTATACAAAAAAGATCTTGACGATCCAGATAACCACGATGGTGTGATCACTCACCTAGAGCCAGACATCCTGGAATGTGAAATCAAGTCAGCCTTAGGAAGCATCACTGTGAACAAAGCTAGTGGAGGTGATTGGATTCCAGTAGAGCTATTTCAAATCCTAAAAGAGTATGCTGTGAAAGTGCTGCACTCAATATGCCAGCAAATTTGGAAAACTCAGCAGTGGCCTCAGAACTGGAAAAGGTCAGTTTTCATTCCAATCCTAAAGAGAGGCAATGCCAAAGAATGTTCAAACTACCACACAATTGCACTCATCTCATGCTAGCAAAGTAATGCTCAGCATTCTCCAAGCTAGGCTTCAACAGTACAGGAACTGAGAACTTCCAGATGTTCTAGCTGGATTTAGAAAAGGCAGAGGAACCAGAGATCAAATTGCCAACATCTGTTGGATTATAGAAAATGTAGAATTTCAGAAAAACATCTACTTTTGCTTCACCGACCACGTTGAAGCCTTTGAGTTTGTGGATCACAACATACTGTGGACAATTCTTCAAGAGATGGGAATACCAGTCCACTTGACCTGCCTCCTGAGAAATCTGTATTCAGGTCAAGAAGCAACAGTTATAACTAGACAAGAAGCAACAGTTATAACTGGACATGGAACAATTGACTGGTTCAACATTAGGAAAGGAGTACATCAAGGCTATGTATTGTCACCCTGCTTATTTAAATTATATGCAGAGTACATCATGAGAAATGCTGGACTGGATGAAGCACAAGTTGGAATCAAGATTGCCAGGAGAAATATCAATAACATCAGATATGCAGAAGATACCACCCCTATGGCAGAAAGCAAAAGGGAACTAAAGAACCTCTTGATGAAAGTGAAAGCAGAGACTGAAATTATGGCTTAAAACTCAACATTCAATAAACTAAGATCATAGCATCTGGTCTCAACACTTCATGGCAAAAAGATGGGGTAAAAATGGAAATAGTGAAAGGCTTTATTTTCTTGGGCTCCAAACTTGCTGCAGATGGTGAATGCAGTCATGGAATTAAAAGACGCTCCTTGGAAGAAAAGCTATGACCAATCTAGACAGTGTATTTAAAAGCAGAGATGTTACTTTGCCAACAAAGACCCATCTAATCAAAGCTATGGTTTTTCCAGTAGTCATGTATGGATGTGAGAGTTAGGCTATAAAGAAAGCTGAGCACTGAAGAATTGATGCTTCTGAACTGTGGTGTTGGAGAAGACTCTTGAGAGTCCCTTGAACTGCAAGGAGATCCAACCAGTCCATCCTAAAGGAAATCAGTCCTGAATATTCATTGGAAGGACTGATGCTGAAGCTGAAGCTCTAAACTTTGGTCACTTGATGTGAAGAACTGACTCATTGGAAAAGGCCCTGATGCTGGGAAAGGTTGAAAGCAGGAGAAGAAGGGGACAATAGAGGATGTGATGGTTGGATGGCATCATCGATTCGCGGGACATGAGTTTGAGCAAGCTCCAGGAGTTGGTGATGGACAGGGAAGCCTCGCGTGCTGCAGTCCATGGGATCGCACAGAGTCACACCCTACTGAGTGATTGAACTGAACTGAACTTTGGTCATTACACAGCTTTTCCTAGTAGTTTCTTGGCGTTATGTCCCCTCTCACAAGGCCAGTGGTGACTGCTGCACATCACAATGGGACAGACGCTGCAGTGTGTACTCTAGAACTTTCAGAGGGATTAGTTCAGTAGCTCAGTCATGTCCATGTTTGACTCTTTGCAACCCCATGGACTATAGCACACCAGGCTTCCCCTTACTTCACTATCTCCCGGAGCTTGCTCAAACTCATGTCCTTTGAGTCGATGATGCCATCCATCTCATTCTCTGCTGTCCCCTTCTCCTCCTGCCTTCTATCTTTCCCAGCATCAGGTCTTTACGTAGTTTCTTCGCTACTCCCTTTATGCTACCTTCCCTTCCTTACGTGTCTCTCCTTGAGAAGACTCCCTTAATAAATCTCTTGAACATAAATCCCTACCTCTTGTTCGGCTTGCAAGGAATTTGCACTAAGATGCTATTCAAGCATTGGTCCTTATATTGTATAAGTTGAGCAGTGTTCAGCTTTACCAGAGATATTGATACTCTGATTTCCTGTAGTATATAATCTGTAATCTCTCTTTACAGTTTCAAAGTATTGCAAATGATAGGTATATCTGTTTTTGTCATCATTTAAAACAAGACACATTTCCCTAATATAACAAATTGAAAGAGGTCAGAGCATTTTAGCAGAGAATTCAGGTGGCATATTGTTTTCTTTATGTTGTTGACTCACATCTGTTAATAGCACTTTATTTTATATTATGCACACACTCACACACACACACACAAACACACATACAGGGTCAGTTAGTTCTGCTTAAATGCCTGTTTTGAAAATGTGAATTTGTTCCAACATGATTGATATATTAGGGAACAATTTGAGCATGATGTGAATTTTGCATTTACTTATGTGCTATTACATCTGTGAGAAACACTAGGTGAATACAGAAAAGTACACTGAGTTGACCTGAACTGTGCAAGGGCACAAAAAACGTACTCACACATGCATGCACACCTCAAACATCTACTATCTATCTTGGCACAAAAAACGTGCTCACACATGCATGCACACCTCAAACATCTACTGTCTATCTTGGTACAAAAACCGTGCTCACACATGCATGCACACCTCAAACATCTACTGTCTATCTTGGTTTATGGCCTATGACAGCCTGCTATGTATTTTGCTCTTCTTTTATATTCATGAAACTTTTCTAAATTAAAATTAAAACACTCATCCAACATCCCAAAGTTGTTTTAGTGTCCTGGGTCAAAATCACTAAGCATTGTGTGCCACAGGGATGCTTTAAGTATTGAAAGAAGTGAGAGAACATGTGAAAATTTCTGAGCAACAGGCATGAAGGAATCCATGTTGGGGACTATCAGAGATAATGCCATGGAAATAAAAGAAAGGTGTATGAGTTCAAGTCCTGTGAAGTCAATAAGAACACGGCCTAAAGGGATAAAAGAAATGGACAGACTGTTAAGCATATGAATTTCAGACCAAAGACAGAACAAAAAATCAGAAACAGCCTTTCTCAGCATCAAAGAGAAAGCACTGTCTACATGTGAAGACCATAAATGAAGTCATCTAATCCTGAAGACATGGCTCCTTTTAATGCTCGAAGTGGCTGGTTTGGTGGCTTCAAATATCACAACAATTTTCAAAGCCTTCAGCTGTTAGGTGAAGCTATCCTCACAGATGAGAAGGCCCCCAGAAGAGTTTACTCAGTTTAATTGAAGAAGGTATTCATTGGATTGAATTACTGATTTTGAAGAAATAGATATCTATCACAAATGCATGCCTCAAAAGACATATATCTTCTTTCTTTAGATTATAATTGACATACAATGTTATATTAGTTCTGGGTATACAACATAGTAACTTGATTTTTTTTTAACTTGATATTTTTATATTATTAAATGACCACCATGATAAGTCTAGTTACCATCTGTCATTATATAGAATTATTAAAGTGTTATTGAGTATGTTCCCTCTTCTGTACACCACATCTCCATGATTTGTTTATTTTATAGATGGAAATTTGTGTTTCTTAATTCCCTTCACCTGTTTTGCCTGCCTACCCCCCAACTCTCTCTCCAAGAACATATATTTTAAAGGCACATCAAAAAAAATAGATAAACCACAAAAAAACAAAACAAAACAAAAAACAAAAATAAAATAAAATAAAGGCACATCATATGCTCCAGAATTTAAATCTGCTAAAGATTGCAGCTTTTGATAAACCTCCACTGCTTGGAATAAGTCACCAACTATAATCTTTATCATGACTATGTTCACAAATAGTTTATCTATTTTAACCATTTAACATGTCTAGAACCCTGCTACCATGTTTAGGAGGTTCCTATAGTGTTTGTGTGACTTTTGTGAAGTTTTTGAGGATTTTGTCCTGAATCATTTTTTTGCATAAGTTCCCTGGTGGCACAAAAGGTTAAGAATCTGCTCGCAATGCAGGAGACCCGGGTTTGATTCCTAGGCCAGGAAGATCCCCTGTAGAAGGTCATGGCAACCCAATCCCGTATTCTTGCCTGGAGAGTCCCACAGATAGAGAGAGGAGTCTGGTAGGCTACAGTCCATGGGGTCGCAAAGAGTCAGTCATAACTAAGTGACTCACACACACACATACACCACAATGTTTATTGTACCTTCTGCATAGCGTGGTGAGTTTCAGGAATGTGTACATCATGTTACAGGAGTGCATGTGTGGATGTCCTTCCCTCTGCCTGGAAGATCCTTCTCCCCCTTTCTATTACTTGACTCCTACTCTTTCTTCAGGTTGAACTCTATTTGTTCAGAAGAGATTACAGTCTTTGGCTCATTGTCCATAGGGCAGACTTGGAGACAGATTTTGGAGTGCAAGTAGTTCAATTGGAAGGTTATTCTAGGAAGAAATATTAGGAGTGGGTACAAGGCACCTCATGAAGGGAAGGTGCATTTATGAGCAGATTACTTGGAAGGGCACCTGCGGCTTAAGCCTGTGGGCCCTCCTGGGAGATGGTATGGAACTCATCTCACAGTGGTCTCACCTGAGGATGATGAAGGTGGACTGTTTACCCTCCTGCTCACAACTGTCAGGTCTGAAGTCTGCTCTCAAGAGCATTAAGTCCCTGGCACTTCTTGTGTGCCCCCACATGCAGGCTGAGAGAAATCCTTTAGATGGAAAGTCGCAGCTGTTTGCAGTGGCATGCTGTTAGCATATAATAAAGTGGTGAATGCCCATGGGATGGGATGTGTGTTGAGGGGTTGGGAAGGAGGTGGGAAAGAATAGTAGCATCTACCACTGCTCTACTGACTCCCTGTCAAAGAAAAATATTTTTTTTATATAGTTCCTTGAACTAACATTCTAACAGTATTTTCTTTGTAGCACTTACTATGTTGGTCAAATTTCATTTATTGATGAAATTACTTGATGTATATTCAGCTCACATTGGCTCACAAGAGCCACTTGTTCTGCAAACCCATTGATGTCATGTTGGTAGGTTGCAATAGGCTGGTAGAAGTACATAGGACATAGATAGAAATGGCGAACACTACAAAATCTTTTCTCCTTCCCAGGTTTTCCACTTCATCAGCCCACTTCTTTCTGGAGAGCTCATTGTTAAACATTTACATGCACAGTCACTAAGTGTGTCTGTTGAGTGTCACGAATATATGAACACATCCTTTTTTCTCTTAAGTTGCACAGCAGACTGGGGTCCACCTATGACTGCATTGATTGACAGGTCAGATGAGGCAACTAAGAATGCCTGCTCAGGTTGTGGAGAGTGTCTGCCCCAAACCGCAGTATTAATCTTGGCAGAGTGGATATTGACCTTTTCTTGGCAGCAATTAGGACACAGGAACTGTTGAAACTTGAGGCCATCATTGTCGTCAGGAGAGGAGGATATTTGTCATCCTAATTGCTCTGCTGAGAGGGCATTCATCCAGTCCATCTTAATGCTGAATATTATTTAACTTCAGAGAAGGAGGGGGAGGGTTATGAATTCTTGACACAGTACTTTAACCTCCAAAGAACATGCTCACTCATGTTTTTAAAGTTTGATGATTACAGAGCTTTGCAAAACCAAACAGTAGTATAGAGGTTGAACTTCATAATCAATGAAGTTCCTTATGATTTTAAATTCTGCCAGTAACTTCCATTGTTTTCAAAAATTCTAATGTTAAGATACATCACTTGGGATGAAACATCCATGACAATAACAAGAACCATGAAAAATACGTGCTACATTTGTGTCAGTGAATGAGTAGAAAGAAATTATTTTGGAAAATAAATCAGCCTCTGGGGAAAAATGATTTGAGGTGTGTGTATTCAAGCTGATTTGCCATAATTTGATATATTTGTATACTTCTAGAAACAAGTTGTTTTATTGTGTCAAATTGACCTTCCCAGTATCTGGGAAGTATTCCCAGTCATACTTCAGAGATAAATGTAACTTGCTATAGCAGGCAAGTTTCTAACTCCCAGTGACCATCCAAAGAACAATTATTTTTGACATGGGATATATTGTTCCTGGTGTTGCAGTCTTGGTAATATTGACAGTGATCTACAGCCATCATTGTCATAGAAGTGCATACAGATTTTTAAATTATAATGTCTATGAGAGTGTGTCTGTCCACATGTGTGTATCCAAGAGCAAGACTGTATATAAAACTTTGAATTTTTTTCCATGACTTTAAAATAAAATCCTTGCTTCAACTCCAGTTATAACCAGAAACTTTATGTCGGTTCCTGAAATCATTGAGTATCATGTCTACCTAGAAACTTGCAGACATGAAGATGTCAGCTGTTTGGTCACAACTGTGAAAAGTCCACATCTGGGTGTTACAAAATGTTATCTCATTCAAATAACCACTAGTGGTCCTCCTGTCTGCGGTTCAATGAACCAAAAACTCCCAGTTGCTGCATCTAATTAACAAGGTTCCACCAGGAATCTTGGAAAGCATCAGGTTGACAAAATAAGGCATTCCCATTTCTACCTCCGAATCAAGACCATAACAGAAAGCAGTCTCTGCATGTTTACTTTTAATTTTATTTAATCAACTTCATTTTAATCAGAAAATTATGTCTAGAAGAAGTTTGTTGATATCTAAAAAAATGACATGAACACTTAATACCGTGTTGACATACGTTTTAGTGTACCATCTCAACATGAATTTATGCTAGACCAATGGGATATTTTTAAGGAGAAGATTAAATATTTAAAGTGGAAGGAAATAAGGTACTTTTCTAACCTCATGATGCAAAGAATTATCCTTAGGATTTATAATTTTGTAGCCTGATGCTTTGTGATCTCATTTTGCTATACAAATAATGCACAGCAAGTATAAATGAGGAATTTTGAAATTCTGATAATGTAACAATTATTTTTCTGGAATGATTTTAAATGACTTTTTAGCATTCTCTTTCAACTTATATAGCTTTTGTGGGTTTACTTTGTTTATCCATGAATGCATCATGTGACAAACAGTGATTGGTCAACTAATATGAATAAACACATGCTAACTAAACATTCAAAATTCTCAGAGAAAGTGCAGGCGGTTCCCTACACAGATCAACTTCTTTTGGCAATGAATTCATTATCTATACTATGTACATTAAATTTCATTATCTCAAACTGGGTATCATATGATACACTAAAAAGTATGCATTGAAACATTGTATTACAGCAGTATCTTTTGGGCTTAAAATCAGCTCTGCCTCTTACTAGCTCTGTAATCTTTGTGTCAGCTTTCATGCTTATAAAATGGGGATGTTGATAAAGTTCCTATAAAGAAGATTAAATGTAACTTACTATGTGTTTATATTTTTTAGAATAGTTCCTAACATATAGTAAGTATATTATATTATTATTCAGTTCAGTTCAGTTCAGTTGCTCAGTCGTGTCCGACTCTTTGCGACCCCATGAATCGCAGCACACCAGGCCTCCCTGTCCATCACCAACTCCCGGAGTTTACTCAAACTCATGTCCATCGAGTCGGTGATGCCATCCAGCCATCTCATCCTCTGTCTTCGCCTTCTCCTCCTTCCCCCAATCCCTCCCAGCATCAGGGTCTTTTCTAATGAGTCTACTCTTCGCATGAGGTGGCCAAAGTATTGGAGTTTCAGCTTCAGCATCCGTCCTTCCAATGAACAGCCAGGACTGATGTCCTTTAGGATGGACTGGTGGAATCTCCTTGCACTCCAAGGGACTCTCAAGAGTCTTCTCCAACACCACAGTTCAAAAGCATCAATATTTTGGCGCTCAATTTTCTTCACAGTCCAACTCTCACATCCATACATGACCACTGGAAAAACCATAGCCTTGACTAGACAGACCTTTGTTGGCAAAGTAATGTCTCTGCTTATGCTATCTAGGTTGGTTATAACTTTCCTTCCAAGGAGTAAGCGTCTTTTAATTTCATGGCTGCAATCAACATCTGCAGTGATTTTGGAGCTCAAAAAAATAAAGTCTGACACTGTTTCCATTGTTTCCCCATCTATTTCCCATGAAGTGATGGGACCAAATGCCATGATCTTAGTTTTCTGAAGTGGAGCTTTAAGCCAAGATATTATTATTAATGGGTAATAAATGTACAGAGCTTACTATATTCCATGCACTGGTTTGTATTACTAACTGGAGAGAGAAATCTCTACAATGAATAAAGACCTCACATTCTAGTAGGAAGACATGCCCATCTGTACATAGCTGTTGCACAGTACAGTGTACAATATAACAGATTAATCTATTCTATTGGCAAGAGTCAGAAGAAGGAGCAAAATTTGAGCTGAAGTCCAAGATAGGACTCCTAATTCTTTGAATAGAGAAGGATGACGTGTGTTGCAGTCAGAGGGAACATGTTCTGCTTTAAGGAGGCATACATACATGATAGAACTGTGTGTTTTACAAAAATTAAAACACAATGTCTTTTTGTGTGTGTGTAGGTGGTATTTTTATATTTATTAAGATGATTGCTTCAGGTGACAGGATAAAATGTTTTGTAATACTACAGAAAGAACACTGGCTTGAGGATGCAAAGACCAGATTTTCTATGGATCATTTAACTGTTAAGTGAAAGAAAGTGAAAGTGAAAGTCGCTCAGTTGTGTCTAACTCTTCACAACCCCATGGACTATATAGGAGTTCTCCAGGCCAGAATACTGGATTGGGTAGCCTTTCCCTTCTCCAGAGGATCTTCCCAACCCAGGGACCAAACACAGGTCTCCCGCATTGCAGGCGAATTCTTTACCAGCTGAGCCACAAGAGAAGCCCAGTTAACTGTGAGATGTGGGCAAATTTCCCAAAGGGCTTAATGACCTCTAATGTGCTTCTTTATCTCCAGTTTTGCATTAAAAAACCCTAAAACTTTAAATTTAGTTTCCAGTTCAGTGCAAACACTCAACAACTTCTATGCAAAATGAGTTTTCAGATCTATAAATACAATCTAGTGCGGATGCTAGGGAGAAAGATAAAAATGGATTTTGATGCTCGCTTTGTTAAATCACTAGGGTTTTTACATGACAGGGCAATGGTAAGGAAGGAAATATTTAGTTTGAATATATATTGATAAATTGATAATTTAGATTGGCTAAAGGGTAGTTTTCCACCCAAGTATAAGCTTATTTTAATTCCTATGGTTATTGAATTGAATTATTAAATTGATTAGCTCTTCCTTCTCCTGTGTCCAAGATTTCTCTTGTGAGACACAGGAGATAGAGGGGACTGTATGGATAGCAAGCTCCTCGAGGCAAGGCATAGCAGCCAAAACTGAGCACGAGGAATAATATTTTCTCTTCCCTACATATTTTAGCATGCACATGTGTGTTCTGTCGCTTCAGTTGTGTCTGACTCTGCAACCCTATGGACTATAGCCCACCAGGCTCTTCTGTCCATGTGTGGGGTTCTCCAGGCAAGAATACTGGAGTGGGCTGCCATGCCCTCCTCCAGGGGATCTTCCTCAGTCACCCAGGGATTGAACCCAAGTCTCCTGCATCTCCTGCACTGCAGGTGGATTCTTTGCTGCTGAGTCACCTGGGAAGCCCCAAATATTTTAGCAGAGGTCCCAGAATTGAGTCTTGTTGGCTCTGAGTGGTCTGCCACATGTCAAGTCTGTCCTCAGTTATCTGTGGCTAGGGGATGTGAGGCTCTGATTATGTAGGCTTTTGTCCAGAGTTATCCCTTAGGCTGAGGATGCATGAGCCCCACTGAGGCCTGTGCACTAAGATGAAAAGGATGGTTTCCAGGTAAAGTCTGGGCAGATTTCCTGAAGATGTGGAAGAAGATGCTGTTCAGTAAAAGCTAGACACATAGTTCCACAAAGAGACCACCTTCCTTCTAGGTGTCATAAAATAGCGATGGAATCCATAAATAACTTGACATTTTCTTTTCATTCAGTTGTCTCACTTTAGAGCTCTCTTTCAGGAGGAAGCAGAAGAGTTATTATGCCCATTAGTATCTGAAATGATGTAATGGCACTCTATCTGTCAAACTGCTTAAAATTATTTGTATTAAGGGCACAGAATGTGTCCCTAGCCTTTGCTCAGATAACATTTGCCTTCTTATTTAAAGATAATATATCCTCTAAACAGAGGATAAACGGAGAATAAAATAGAATCTAGAGGCACATTCCTCTGTAGGGCAGAGGAATTAGAAACTGTAAAAATTAGTTTTAGAGCTTCATCATTGCAGACGGCTGTTTTAGATTAATTTAGCTGAAATAGCTACTCTTAAGATATATAGCTTTTGTCGTTGTTTTTGCTCAAGTACCATGTTTAGTGAAAATAAATAATCATCTCTAAGACCCAAATATGTCCTGCTAAAATACAGGTAGAATCTGAGCTAGAACAGATGCTACTCTTATTGAAAAGAATGAAAAATTTTCACCTTGGTATGTGTTTTCTTCCTGCAACTTATGGTCTGTATGACTTTGGGCAATTCATTTTAATCTCTTTAAGCCTCTATCTTCTAATGAATAATATGAGGTGGGGGTGGGGGGAAGTGCCTACCTGAATTTTAAAGATCTCATGAGATAGACTATTTCAAGCATGGAGCATACTACCATGTTCAACTAATGTTACTTTTATTTCTGTCAATAGCTATTATATAGGCATGCTATTGTTCAATCATTCTGTTGTGGTTAACAATGTCTATGTGTATATATTCACAGACTTTTGTAAATAACCCTGAAATTGTCATTTTTGTATATTATAAATCTTTTTCTTGGTTGTTGAGCTCATTTCCTTGGAATATAATCCTATAAAGGTGCTTCTGGGTCAAGTATTTCTAGAGTTAGAGCAATATTTTGAAATTCCATTCTGGTGCCCCTGACTGAAAGGACCTGGCTTTCCTCCTGGCCCACGGCTTCTTATTGCATTGCAAATAGCCGGAGGGACATGGCTTGTTTTCTGTGGAGTGACCCATACCCAGTGGTCGACTTTCCTAGTTGCTGGCCTTTAGAAAGGCTAACTAACAAGCTGTTAGACCACTGCCCTTTGAAAGGGCAAATCACGGACTGCATTCCCAGACCAGAATTGCTTATTTGTTCTAGCCTGATATTTTTGTTCTGCACATGCTAGAAGGTTTTCAGATTGGTCCTGGTGTTTGTCCCTGAAACTTATAAGGGTTGCAACTAGTGGGAAAATAAAAAAAGCACAGCGTAAATGTGCCTAAGTTGTAACGTTTGCTCTCCCCCGAATTAGCTTGCTGTTCTGGTCTCTGGATTTCTTTTGGTGTTTGCTTCCCTTGAGGAAATAATCTTAAAGAGAGTGAGCGAGAAAGGCATTATAAATATTGATATATAAACAGATGATAAAAAAAATAAACAGATGATAGATGGAAGGGTTTGGTTAACTATGTAAAAACAGTTTAAAATAATTAAGAGCAATGTTTTTCATATACTGAACCAGGATAGGTCAGTATTAAAAAACTGAGCTGCAGTGACCAACTGTTCCTGTTTGCCTGTGATTGAGGGTTTTTCTGGGATGTTGGAATTTCAGTGCCAAAACTGGGGGGCATCCCAGGCAAAGTGTGGTTGATTACCTTAAGGGAGATTTTTTAAAAAGTGTTTTATTCATTTATTTTTATTTAATTTACTAATTTTTAACTGGAAGATCATCGCTTTACAATGTAGTGTCGGTATCTGCTATACATCAACACGAATCAGTCATTGATATTCACACGTCCCCTCCTTCTTGAACCTCCTTCCCAACTCCCACCCCATCCTGCCCGCCTGTGTTGTCACAGAGCACCAGGTTGAGCTCCCTGCATCACACAGCAAACTCCTACTAGCTATCTATTTTGCATGGGCTTCCCAGGTGGCTCAGTTGGTTAAAAAAAAATCTGCCTGCCAATGCAGGAGACACAAGAAATGGGAGTTTGATTCCTGGGTAATGAAGATCCCCTGGAGGAGGAAATGGCAACAGACTCCAGTATTCTTGCCTGGGAAATTCCATGGACAGAGGAGCCTGGTGGGCTACAGTCCATGGGGTTGCAAGGAGTTGGACAGGACTGAGCACACACTCACAAAGGGGAGATTTTGAATCAGGCTAGAACCTTGTCACTGTTCACTATCCTTTTAATAAAAGTCCCTTTTTGCTTAGTCTGTGTTACACTGAATTTCTGCCCCTTGCAAGGAGAATTATGATCAATGCATCTTGCTGCCATGTGCCTGTCCTCAACAATGCCTGGGGTACTGCTGTCTGTAGATTGTAGTAATGGGCTGCTAATTCTCTTTATGCAGCATTTTCTTGAAACCCCTACCCCAGTCCAGATTGACTGCTTTCCTTGGTCATAGCAGGATATGCTTGCTTTACTCTCTGCCTGCCTGGTAGCCCTTTGCAGAGCTCAAGATGTTTTGTGCTGTCCTTCCAAATCACACAAATGAGGACAGGAGATTTTGTAGGAAGAGGACGTGTCTGGTTAGAGTGGTAGATGTAGGGACATGCTATCTTTTCATTGCTTATTTTTCTTGTTCCTTACCTTCACTTTCAACACTTGCCCCAGATCACTTTAAGGCAGTGGCGTCTCCCAATTGCCTCAAAGACACATTACTGTTCTACTCTTTCCCATTCCTCTTCTTCTTCTTCCTCCTTTCCCTTCCTCCTCCTTCACTTTCTCCTCCTTCTTCTTTTCCTTCTCACCACTTTTCTTTATCATTGACTTTCTTTTAATTGTTAGCAATAACCACTATTTATGAAGCAAGCATTGGGTGAGGCATTTTGTATGCTATCTCAAGAATTTCACCAAAAATTCCATTAGTTAGGTGTGATTATCCTCATCTCGTAAATGGGAGAGATAAGGCTCAAGAGTTTAGATACTTAAGTAGCAGGCAACAGTATTTCGTAGTGATTAGTATGAAGGTTTGGCAGTCAGGGAAACCCAGATCCAAACCCTGACCACTCTTCCTTGTCACAGATCATGTAGCTGTTAAGGGTGAAATGAAATCTTCTTTCTAAAGAAAGTTCTTCTCAGAAACTCCTGCAAATGTCACATGAAGCTGTGTCTCTTAAGCTTCAATGTACGTCAAATCTCATGGGGATTTTGTGAAAATGCAGATTCTGAATTAGTTTTATCAAGGCCTGAATTTCTGCATTTCTAACAAGCTTCTCAGGAGGAAATGCTGATTCTGCAGTTCTGCAGAAAACTCTGAGGCCAGCAAGATGGAAGCATCAACACCTAAAGTCACAGAGCCACGTGGTTAGAATGTTTCTCTTTGTACAGAGTTCAGACAAATCTCTTGGCAAACAGCTATGATGTCATATCTAATCAAGGTCTTTGAAACTTGCAACCCAGAAAGACCAAGGCTTCCTTCTTCAGGCCACTGCCAATCTTTGCATTAGAATGCAGGAGGCCTCTGCTTGACTCAGAAATTAGATTTCCCTTCAAAGATACTAACTTTCCTGTAAAAAGAATAAATTGCCTTGCACACAGGTAAGAGATGCAAGAAAGGGCATTGACTTCTCCGTGAGTACTTGGAATTCAGTTCTGGTGCATCAATGCAAAGTTACTGAACTTTTTCTGCTCCTGGGCTTCTCGTTGATCAGTCTGTTAATTGATTAACAAATTCTCTGTTCGGTGGCACATTGCCTGGAACATTGTGGGCATTTAGTGATTAAAGGCTTGTTGAATTCCTTATGTCCACATATCCTTCAAAGATCCATAAAACACTCTACTTCTTAAGATGTGTCATAAAACAAAAAGGATCTATTTCACATGAATTTTGGAAACTGACTAGTGTATCCCACTTCTGGAGGTTCACAGTAAACTGTATGTAAAATTCTCTGAGAAACACTGCAGTAATAAATGAATTGCACGGATTGTTTTTTTCAATCATCTGGCCAAATTTCACGGACCTCAGGAGTCTAGAGTTTAGATTTTATGGAAGAGGTGTGTTGCAGTCGGCATTGGCACTGACTCCATCCATGTACATTTTCAGGTAGAACCTGGAATATCATGTGAGTTCTTATGATCTTCAACCTCCTGCTTCTTGCTGCCTGCCTCTTCTCATGTATTCAGCTATATAAACTGCATGCTTTCATGCTAAGGAAGCCAACTCTTGGGCTGACTGGAATTAAGAGCATAGCCCGTGGACAGGAATTAAATATCTCAATTTGTATTGAGCCTGTCTCTGAGCATGTGCCTTTTTTTTTTTTTTTTTTTGTCTATGAATGTGTAGAAATCCAAATGCATCTGACTCTTATTGCTGGGAGAAATATCTGTTCTCTTGATGAGTAAGGAATAGCTGTCTTCTTTTAAAATACCATTAAAAGAAATAATACATGTATACATTTTAGTACTCTATTTTACTACTGTTATTTTTATAATTTTTTTATTGAAGGATAATTGCTTTATAGAATTTTGTTATTTTCTGTCAAACCTCAACATGAATCAGCCATAGGTATACATATATCCTCTCCCTATTGAATCTCCCTCCCATCTCCCTCCCCATCCCACCCCTCTAGGTTGATACGGAGCCCCTGTTTGGGTTTCCTGAGCCATAGAGCAAATTCCTGTTGGCTATCTATTTTACATATGGTAATGTAAGTTTCCATGTTACTCTTTCTATACATCTCACCCTCTCCTCCCCTCTTCCCATGTCCACAAGTCTATTCTCTATGACTGTTTCTACATTGCTGCCCTTCAGAAGGAAATTCTTCTGTATGTCCTTCAGAAGTAAATTCTTCAGTGCCATTTTTCTAGATTCTGTATACTGCGTTAGAATATGATATTTATCTTTCTCTTTCTGACTTACTTCACTCTTTATAATAGGCTCTAGGTTCATCCACCTCATTAGAACTGACTCAAATACATTCCTTTTTATGGCTGAGTGATATTCCCTCATCTATATGAACCACAACTTCTTTATCCATTTATCTGTTGATGGACATCAAAGTTGCTTCCTCATTCTAGCTATTGTAAATAGTGCTGCAATGAACAATGGGATACATGTGTCTTTTTCAATTTTGGTTTCCTCAGGGTATATGCTAGGAGTGGGATTGCTAGGTCATATGGTAGTTTTATTTCTAGTTTTTTAAGGAATCTCCATACCATCTTCCATAGTGACCGTATCAGTTTACATTCCCATGAACAGTGCAAGAGCATTCCCTTCTCTCCACACCCTCTCCAGCATTTATTGATTGTAGGCTTTTTGATGATGGCCATTCTGACTGGTGGAAGGTAATATCTCATTGTAGTTTTGATTTACATTTCTGTAATAATGAGTGATGTTGAGCATCTTTTCATGTGTTTGTTAGCCATCTATATGTCCTCTTTGGAGAAATGTCAGTTTAGGTCTTTTTCCCACTTTTTGATTGGGTTGTTTCTTTTTCTGGTATTGAGTTGTATGAGCTGCTTGTATATTTTGGAAAGTAGTCCTTTGTCACTTGTTTCATTTGCTATTATTTTCTCCCATTCTGAGGGTTGTATTTTCACTTTGCTTATAGTTTCCTTTGCTGTGCAAAAGCTTTTAAGTTCAATCAGGTCTCACTTTTTTACTTTTGTTTTTATTTCTGTTACTCTAGAAGGTGGGTCATAGAGACTCTTGCTTTGATTTATGTCATTGAGTGTTCTGCCTGTGTTTTCCTCAAAGAGTTTTATAGTTTCTGGTCTCACATTTGGGTTTTTAATGCATTTTGAGTTTTACCTTTGTGTATGGTGTTAGGAAGTGTTCTAACTTCGTTCTTTTACATGTAGTTGTCCTGTTTTCCCAGCACCATTTATTGAAGAGGCTGTCTTTGCCCCATTGTATATTCTTGCCTCCTTTGTCAGAAATAAGGTACCCATAGATGCATGGGTTTATTTCTGGGCTCTCTATCTTGTTCCATTGGTCTATATTTCTGTTTTTGTGCCAGTACCATACTGTCTTGATGATTGTAGCTTTGTAGTATAATCTGAAGTCAAGAGATTATTTCTCCAGCTCCATTCTTCTTTCTCAAGACTGCTTTGGCTATTCAGGGCCTTTTGTGTTTCCATGTGAATTGTGAAATTTTTCGTTGTAGTTCTGTGAAAAAGGTCAGTCGTTATTTGATAGGGACCACAGTGAATCTGTTGATTGTGTTTGGTAGTATAGTCATTTTCACAATATTGGTTCTTCCTACCCAGGAACATGGAATATCTCTCCATCTGTTTATGTTGTCTTTGATTTCTTTCATTAGTGTCTTACAACTTTCTGTGTACAGTTCTTTTGTCTCCTTTGGTAAGTTTATTCCTAGATATTTAATTCTTTTGTTGCAGTGGTGAGTGGGATTGATTCTTTAATTTCTTTTCCTGATTTTTTATTGTTAGTATATAGAAATGTAAGTGATTTCTGTGTATTGATTTTGTATCCTGCAACTTGGCTAAATTCACTGATTAGCTCTGGTAATTTTCTGATATTATCTTTAGGGTTTTCTATATACAGTATTATGTCATCTGCAAACAGTGAGAGCTTTACTTCCTCTTTTCCAATCTGGATTCCTTTATTTTTTTATTCCTTTATTTTTTTCTTCTCTGAAAGAAAATAGGATAGGACTTCTATCCTATCCTATTCTGAAAGAAAATGTAGATAGAACTTCTAGAATTATGTTGAATAATACTGGTGAAAGTCTGATCTTGTTCGTGATCTTAGGGGTAATGCTTTCAGTTTTTTACCATTGAGAATAATATTTGCCATATATGGCAAATGTTTATCATATATGGCCTTTACTATGTTGTGGTAGGTTCCTTCTATGCCCATTTTTTGAAGAGTTTTAATCATAAATAGGTGCTGAATTTGTCAAAGGCTTTTTCTGCATCTATTGAGATTATCACATGGTTTTTATCTTTCAATTTGTTAATATGGTGTATCACACTGATTGGTTTGTGTATGTTGAAGAAACTTGCATTCTTAGAATAAACCCAACTTGATCATGATGTATGATCTTTTTTATATGTTGTTGAATTCTGTTTGCTAAAAGTTTGTTGAGGATTTTACATCTATGTTCATCAGTGATACTGGCCTGTAGTTTTCTTTTGTGTGTGTTACTTTTGTCTTCTTCTGGTATCAGGGTGATGGTGGTCTTGCAGAATGAGTTTGAATGTGTTCCTTCTTCTGCAATTTTTGGAAAGAATTTTAGAGGGATAGGCATAAGATCGTCTCTAGATGTTTGATAGAATTCTCCTGTGAAGCCATCTGGTCCTGGATTGTTTTTTTTTTGGGGGGGGGGCAGATTTTTGATCACAGCTTCAATTTCAGTGCTTGGATTCAGGTTGTTCATAATTCCTATTTCTTCCTGATTCAGTCTTGGAAGATTGAACTTTTCTAAGAATCTGTCCACTTCTTCCAGGTTATCCATTTTATTGCCGTATAGTTGTTCATAATGGTCTCTTATAATCCTTTGTATTTCTCCATTGTCTGTTGTAACCTCTCCTTTTTCATTTCTAATTTTGTTGATTTGTTTCTTCTCTTTTTCTCTTGATGAGTCTGGCCAAAGGTTTGTCAATGTTGTTTATTTTCTCAAAAAATCATCTTTTAGTTTTATTTATCTTTACTATTGTTTCTTTCATTTCTTTTTCATTTATTTCTGCTTGGATCTTTATGATTTCTTTCCTTCTACTATTTTGAGTTTTTTTCCCCTTCTTTTTCCAGTTGTTTTAGTGTCAGGAAGCATTTAACAAGAGGCTTCCTGTGTGCTGTTTTGGATCTGTCAGGAACCCTCTGGCCCTTATTAATTCCTGAATATTCAGAAATTAAGAGGAGAGGCATGCCTTTCCTGGGGCTGAGGAATCCAGGCATTTCTCATTATGGTGAGAGGTATACGGTAAAAGGTGATTGCAACTCTCTCTTTGATAGTGATCGTCTTATGCTTTGTAAGTCTGGAATTTTAATCTTTATCTTTCCTGAGAGGAACCACCTTGTAAGACATTATGTATGCACTTGCCATGTTGATTAAAACACCTTTGCTCCATCAGAGCTTTGGTCCCGTGTCTTTCTTTCTTTCTATTCTTTCTCTCTCTCTCTCTCTCTCTCTCTCTCTCTCTCTCTCTCTCTCTCTCTCTCTATTTCTGGCTAATTCCTTGGAGTGCGGAGGCGCTCTGAGCTCACTTTCTTGCCCGGGCTTCTAAGACCCTCTCGAGAAGGCGCACTGTGCCTTCACCCACTCGAGAGGGCGCCTGGTGCCTACGTGAAGCAGCGCTAGCCCTAAAAACAGGACCCTATTGGCTTTCCGCGTAAACCAGGGGATATCAGCCTCTTTTTCTTACTCTCCAGATCACCAGGTTCCGGTCCATTAAAGGACCAACATTTTAGGTGTAAAATTAGGTTGTCTATTCAATGTGTTTCTTGTTTCTTGAGATAGGATTGTACTGCTATAAACTTCCCTCTTAAAACTGCTTTTGTTGTATCTCATAGGTTTTTAGTTGTCGTGTTTTCATTGTCATTTGTTTCTAGAAATTTTTTGATTTCCCTTTTGATTTCTTCAGTAACCTGTTGGTTATTTAGAAACATATTATTTAATCTCCATGTGTTTGTGTTTCTTACAGCATTTTCTTACAATTGATATCTAGTCTCATAGTGTTGTGGTCAGAAAAGATGCTTGATATGATTTCAATTTTCTTAAATTTACTGAGATTTGATTTGTGCCCCGAGATGTGTTCTATTCTGGAGAATGTTCCATGTACACTTGAGAAGAGCATGTATTCTTCTACATTTGGGTTGAATGTCCTGAAGATATCAATGAAATCCATCTCATCTAATGTATCATTTAAGATTTGTGTTCCTTACTAATTTTCTGCTTTGATGATCTGTCCATTGGTCTGAGTGGGGTGTTAAAGTCTCCTTCTATTATTGTGTCACTGTCAATTTCTCCTTTTATGTATGTTAGTGTTTGTCTTATGTATTGAGGTGCTCCTATGTTGGGTACATAGATATTTACAATTGTTATGTTTTCCTCTTGGATTGATCCCTTGATCATTATGTAGTGTCCTTCCTTATCTCCTGTAATCTTTATATTAAGGTCTATTTTCTCTGACATGTGGATTGCTACTTCCATTCTCTCACTTTCAGTCTATATGTGTCTCTAAGTCTGAAGTGGGTTTCTTATAGACAGCATATATATGGGTCTTGTTTTTGTATCCATTCAGCCAGTCTGTGACTTTTGGTTGGAGCATTTAATCCATTTACATTTAAAGTACTATTTGATATACACGTTCCTACTGTCATTTTCTTAATCTTTGGGGGTTGATTTTGTAGATCTTTTTCCTTCTTGTATTTCTTGACCACATAAGTCCCTTTAACATTTGTTGTAAAGCTGGTTTGGTGTTACTGAATTCTCTTAACTTTTGCTTATCTGAAAAGCTTTTGATTTCGCTGTCAATTTTGAATGAGATCCTTGCTGGGTACAGTAATCTTGGTTGTAGATTTTTCCCTTTCATTACTTTAAATAGATCCTGCCATTCTCTTCCGACATGCAGGGTTTCTCCTAAAGATCAGCTGTTAAATGTATGGGCTTTCCCTTTTATGTTACTTGTTGGTTTTCCCTTGATGCGTTTAAGATTCTTTTTTTGTGTGTTTAGTCTTTGTTAGTTTGATTAGTATGTGTCTTGGCATGTTTCTCCTTGGGTTTATCCTGTATGGGACTCTTTGTGCCTCTTGGATTTGATTGGCTGTTTCCCTTTCCGTATTGGTGGAATTTTCAACTCTAATCTCATCTAAAATTTTCTCATACCCTTTCTTTTTCTCTTCTTCTTCTGGGACCCCTATAATTCAAATGTTGGTGCATGTGATATTGTCCCAGAGGTCTCTGAGACTATCCTTAGTTGTTTTTGCTCTTTTTACTTTATTCTACTCTTCAGAAGTTATTTCCAGCATTTTATCTTCCAGCTCACTGATTCATTCTTCTGCTCCAGATATTCTGCTATTGATTCCTTCTAGAATATTTTTTTTTTGTTTGTTTGACAAAGCAAGAGATTTTATTGGGAAAGGGCACCCGGGTGGAGAGCAGGAGGGTAAGGGAACCCAGGAGAACTGCTCTGCCACATGGCTCACAGTCTTGGGTTTTATGGGGATAGGATTAGTTTCCGGGTGGTCTTTGGCCAATCATTCTAATTCAGAGTCTTTTCTGGTGGTGCACGCATCGCTCAGCCTAAATTCGTAATTGTGTTGTTTGTCTCTGTATGTTTATTCTTTAATTCTTGTAGGTCTTTGTTAATTGATTCTTGCATTTTCTCCATTTTGTTTTCAAGGTTTTTGACCATCTTTACTATCATTATTCTGAATTCTTTTTTCAGGTAGTTTGCCTATTTCCTCTTCATTTATTTGAACTTCTGTGTTTCTATTTTGTTCCCTCATTTGTGTAGTATTTCTCTGCCTTTTCATTATTTTTTTAAAAGTTACTGTGTTTGAGGTCTCCTTTTCCCAGACTTCAAGGTTGAATTCTTTCATCCTTTTGGTTTCTGCCCTCCTAAATTTGGTTCAGCAGTTTGTGTAAGCTTTGTATAGCGTGTGATTTGTGCTGAATTGGTTTTTTGTTTGTTTTTCCTCTGATGGTCAGGGTTGAGTGAGGCGGTATTCCTATGCACTGTTGATTTGGTTTGTATTTTTGTTTTGTTTGTTGTTTAAACGAGGTGTCCTGCATAGGGTGCTACTGGTGGTTGGGTGATGCTGGGTCTTGTATTCAAGTGGTTTTCTTTGTGTGAGTTCTCACTAGATGATACTCCCTAGGGTTAATTCTCTGGTAGTCTAGTGTCTTAAAGTCAGTGCTCCCACTCCAAAGGCTCAGGGCTTGATCTATGATTGTGGAGGCTTTCAGTCTTTGGTAAGTCCCAAATCTTTAATCTGGAAGGCTGGAGACCAGGGAAAAGTTGCAGTCTGAATCTAAAGACAGGGTTTTGGCAGAATTTCTTCTTGGTGAGGGAGGTCAGTCTTTGTCCTATTAAGGCCTTTAATTGACTGGATGAGGCTGACCTACTTCTAGAAGCAGTTCTTTCCCTATGGCTCCAAAGAGTGACTTATACTTTGATCATCAAAACAGCCACAATAGGTATTTCAGACCATGCAGAAGGAAACACTGACCCTTTTTTTCCTAGTTTAGTTTCAATTGCTCATGAGGTGCTGCATGCAGGGGCCTTGCCCTGAGAACTTTCAGATGGAGCTCCTGTTTTACGACTGTTGTTAGCATTATTTTTCTTAAGCAGAGGATAGCGCTTGTTTATTAAAATGCATTATCATTTAAATCACATTCATTAGTCATAATCAGTACTGATTAGCAGTCAGTAAGATGAGTTTCTTCAGTATTAACCACTCAGTTATCCCTTCAGCCATTTGTTTACCTTGTTATTAATAGCATTTTCTTCTGTTTGCATCAATTTTTTTACCAGCATCTTTTAAAATTGTTACAATGCTTCAAGAGAATTTTACATTCTCAGGACTGAATTCATGAAATTCTTTTAGTAGAAATGAATAAACTTCATGGTGAAGGGGTCATTTTGCAAAATAAACACCTTTATAAAGATAATTTTTTTTGTTTAGTGGAAAGAAGACTGAACTGAGAATGAGATATATTGAGTCATATTTTTAACCCTGTCCCTTTAAACATGTATGCCTTTGGACAAATCACTGTACTTCTCTGAGTTTCTTCCCTTTGTCTATTACATGAAGGGGTGCCAAGAGCTTCCTTTAACAAGTGGTGCGAATATCACTGCAGGGCCAACTCCTTGATTCAGAAGTTGCCATACTTGTGTGTAAATTTAATTAAGCTTTTCTCAGAATCTCAGTTTGCCAATTTGTAAAAAGACTACATTGAAATTGGCTAGGTGATTTTATCACTTTTCCAGAAATGTTAGACCTAGAATCCTCAGCCTAAAGATCATAAAACCTTAGAACTGGATTCCTCTTTGCAGTTTGGAGGCACAGACAGATCTAATCCCAGCCTCAATTCTGGGAAATGATTTTGTTTTTAAGAAAAAGAAAGTTGATCAATGGTTTTTGAGAGGTGGTTGTTTAATCGAGTGTGAGGTATTTCTGTGGAAATATAATTCCTACAAAGCTAGTATGTAAACTCCATGAAAACAGCGCTTTTGGTTGATTTAGTCTCAACTTTCAGCACTTAGGACAGCACCTGAAACTATTTGGTTGGCCAAAACGTTCGTTCAGATTTTTCTGTGCGCTGCTGTAGAAAAACTCCAATGAACTTTTTGGCCAACCCAATAGTTGTTGAAGAAATGATCTTATACTGGGAATACCTGAAAGAGTGAGAGAAACTAGTTTCTTGTGTAGCCTTGACTTTATATGGTAGCAACTTGTAGTTATTATAATTACAGTGACAAAGGCTGCTCAAAAGAGTTAGTGCTAATGTCTGAAGGTGTGAAAACAACCAACATTATAGATTTCCAGAAGGGCTAAGTTCTGCATGATGAATCTAACTTGGGGATTGTTTCCCCCTACCTAACAGTGTCAGTGTTGAGAGCACAAGAAATCACAGGGGATAACAACGTCTTTTTCACTTTGCTCAGGGTGGTTAAATCACCATGGTGATGACTAAAATTACGACACAGCCTCACAAGGCCTGTGAGCAGAGATTTCCGAGTTGTCAATCATGAGCATTCATAATGCACACAGAGTCCACAGTAAAACCAAGGGTTACTGTAAGTACTATTTCACCCATTAGACTTACCAGAAAGATTAATGTTAAAAGAAAAAAAAAAGCAAGCCACTATATTTAAATGAACTCTTTGCTTTTTGATCAATTCATTATGTTTCATAACTACCTCTTGAAGGTGCTTAAACGCTCTTCAATGGTTTCTTACTGCTCTTAAAATGACTTTAAAATTTCCCGAAATTTTGTTTGAATTACTTTCCCTGTTCTGTAGGCTCTGTTTATTTATCCCATCTTATGCATTCTCTCTCTTGCTCACTCTGCTTGGCCACATGACTTTCTGACAATTTCCTGAACGTAGAAAACCTTGTCTCTGACTGCTCTTGCTATTCGTTATTTTGGAACAATTTCCCTGTGTGGTTTTCCTGCATGCCTTCTCAAACCTTAGGTCCAATCTGAATACCAAACTCCTTGAAGAAGCCTTTATTAACTACTCTATCCAAAGAAGATCCATGCCCTGTAGTCATCTAGCACTGAACCTTGTTGTTTCCTTTAGATCAAAGCTTATCCTAATAGTTTTGAATTATTTGCTCTCTTGTACTTGCCTGTCATCTCCCTCTGCTCCCTTACTAAAATCTATCTTCCATAAGAGAAGGGACCAAAAATTACTTATCAACATTTTAAAATATGGCAGGCACTCTGCCAGACCCTAGATATAGAATGCTGAATTAAATGTTTATTGAATAAACAAGAAATCTAATAGCTAATGAGAACATACTATATAGCACGGGGAATCGACTTCATACACTACTGATGACCTAAATGGGGAAGGAAGTTCATAAGGGAAAGAGTGTATGTAAACAAATGCCTGATTAATTTTGCTGTACTGTACAAACTAACCCAACATCGTAAAACAACTCTACTCCAATAAAAATTAATTAAAAAATAATTAACTGAAATAGAATAAGAGCCAGGAAGCCCAGTTCAGTAATTCTTGAGTCTTTTTAGGCATAGGAAATAAACCATGCAGGATATAATAAATAAAGTTTTAAAGCTTTGTTTTGGAGCCCGATATTTTGCTTTAAATATTTCCTCAAGTTTTTCAGAACTCCTTAAGACTTAAGGGGCTGTGAAGAGGCATCGGTTCAGTTTAGTTCAGTCGCTCAGTCATGTCCGACTCTTTGTGACCCCATGGACTGCAGAACGCCAGGCTTCCCTGTCCATCACCAACTCTGGAGTTTCCTCAAACTCATGTCCATTGAGTCAGTGATGCCATCCAACCATCTCATTCTCTGTCGTCCCCTTCTTACCCTGCTTTCAATCTTTCCCAGCATCAGGGTCTTTTCAAATGAATCAGTTCTTCGCAACAGCTGGCCAAAGTGTCAATTTCAGCTTCAGCATCAGTCCCTCCAATGAATATTCAGGACTGATTTCCTTTAGTATAGACAGGTTGTATCTCTGCAGTTCAAGAAACTCCCAAGAGTCTTCCCCAACACTACAGTTCAAAAGTATCAGTTCTTCAGTGCTCAGCTTTATAGTCCAACTCTCACATCCATATATGACTACTGGAAAAATCATAGCTTTGACTAGACTTTGTTGGCAAAGTAATGTTAATGCTTTTTAATATGCTGTTTAAGTTGGTCATAACTTTTCTTCCAAGGAGCAAGTGTCTTTTAATTTCATGCCTGCAGTCACCATCTGCAGTGATTTTGGAGCCCCCAAAATAAAGTCTGTCACTGTTTCACTGTTTCCCCATCTTCTTGCCATGAAGTGATGGGACTGGATGCTATGATTTTAGTTTTCTGAATGTTGAGTTTTAAGCCAACTTTTTAACTCTCCTCTTTGTGAAAGCACTTTCATCAAGAGGCTCTTTAGTTCTTCTTCACTTTCTGACATAAGGGTGGTGTTACCTGCATATCTCAGGTTCTTGATATTTCTCCTGGCAATCTTGATTCCAACTTGTGCTTCATCCAGTCCAGCATTTCTCATGATGTACTCTGCATATAAGTTACATAAACAGGGTGACAATATACAGCCTTGATGTACTCCTTTCTCAATTTGGAACCAATCTGTTGTTCCATGCCCAGTTCTAACTGTTGCTTCCTGACCTGAATACAGATTTCTCAAGAGGCATGACAGGTGGTCTGGTATTCCCATCTCTTTCAGAATTTTCCACAGTTTGTCCTGATCCACACAGTCAAAGGCTTTGTCATAGTCAATAAAGCAGAAAAGTATATTTTTCTGGAATTCTCTTGCTTTTTTGATTATCCAACGGATCTTGGCAATTTGATCTCTTACTCCTTGGAAGGAAAGTTATAACCAACTTAGATAGCATATTAAAAAGCAGAGACATTACTTTGCCAACGACGGTCTGTCTAGTCAAGGCTATGATTTTTCCAGTGGTCATGTATGGATGTGAGAGTTGGACTATAAAGAAATCTGAGTGCCGAAAAATTGATGCTTTTGAACTGTGGTGTTGGAGAAGACTCTTGAGAGTCCCTTGGACTGCAAGGAGATCCAACCAGTCCATCCTAAAGGAGATCAGTCCTGGGTGTTCATTGGAAGGACTGATGTTGAAGCTGAAACTCCAATACTTTGGCCACCTGATGCGAAGAGTAGACTCACTGGAAAAGACCCTGATGCTGGGAGGGATCGGGGGCAAGAGGAGAAGGGGACGACAGAGGGTGAGATGGCTGGATGGCATCACTGACTTGATGGGCATGAGTTTGAGTAAACTCCGGGAGTTGGTGATGGACAGGGAGGCCTGGCGTGCAGCAATTCATGGGGTCGCAAAGAGTCGGACATGACTGAGCAACTGAACTGAACTCCTCTGTCTTTTCTAAATCCAACTTGAACATCTGCAAGTTCATGGTTCACGTATTGTTGAAGCCTTGTTTGGAGAATTTTGAGCATTACTTTACTAGTGTGTGATATCAGTGCAATTGTGCAGTAGTTTGAGCATTCTTTGGGATTGCCTTTCTTTGGGATTGGAATGAAAATTGACCTTTTCCAATCTTGTGGTCACTGCTGAGTTTTCCAAATTTGCTGGCATATTGAGTGCAGAACTTTCACAGCATCATCTTTTAGGATTTGAAATAGCTCAACTGAAATTCATCACCTCTACTAGCTTTGTTCACAGTGATGCTTCCTAAGGCTCACTTGGTGTTGCATTCCAGGATATCTGGCTCTAGGTGAGTGATCACAGCATTGTAATTATCTGGGTTTTGAAGATCTTTTTTTGTATAGTTCTTCTATATGTTCTTGCCACCTCTTCTAAATATCTTCTTCTTCTGTTAGGTCCATACCATTTCTGTCCTTCTTTGTACCCATCTTTGCATGAAATGTTCCCTTGGTGTCTCTGGTTTTCTTGAAGAGATCTCTAGTCTTTCCCATTCTATTGTTTTCCTCTATTTCTTTGTACTGATCACTGAGGAAGTCTTTTTTTTCTTTCTTTTTTTTGTGAAGTAATTAATTTATTTTAATTGGAGGCTAATTACTTTACAGTATTGTGGTTTTTGCCCTACCTTGACATTGACATGAATCAGCCTTGTGTGTACATGTATCTCCCATCCTGGACCCCCCTCCCTCCTCCCTCCCCCTCCCATCTCTCATGGTCGTCCCAGTGCACTGGCCCTGAGTGTAATGACCCTATATGCAAGACAGCAAAAGAGACACAAATGTAAAGAACAGACTTTTGAACTCTGTGGGAGAAGGCGAGGGTGGGCGATTTGAGAGAATAGCATTGAAACATGTATATGTGAAATAGATCGCTGTTCCTGGTTCAATGCATGAGACAGGGCACTCAGGGCCGGTGCACTGAGGAAGGCTTTCTTGTCTCTCCTTGCTATTCTTTGGAACTCTGCATTCAAATGGGTATATGTTTCTTTTATTCCTTTGTCTTTCGCTTCTCTTCTTTTCACAGCTATTTGTAAGGCCTCCTCAGACAACCATTTTGCCTTTTTGCATTTCTTTTTCTTGGGGATGGCCTTAATCACTGCCTCCTATACCAGGTTGCAAACCTTAGTCCATAGTTCCTCAGGCACTCTGTCTATCAGATCAAGCCCCTTGAATCTATTTGTCACTTCCACTGTATAATTGTAAGGGATTTGATTTAGGTCATACCTGAATGGTCTAGTGGTTTTCCATACTTTCTTCAATTTAAGTCTGAATTTGGGAATAAGGAGTTCATGATCTGAGCCACAGTCAGCTCCCGGTCTTGTTTTTGCTGACTTCTCCATCTTTGGCAGCAAAGAATATAATCAATCTGATTTCAGTGTTGACCATCTGGTGATGTTCATGTGTAGATTCTTCTCTTGTGTTGTTGAAAGAGGGTGTTTGCTATGACCAGTGCGTTCTCTTGGCAAAATTCTATTAGCCTTCACCCTGCTTCATTCTATACTCCAAAGTCAAATTTGCCTGTTACTCCAGGGATTTCTTGATTTCCTCCTTTTGGATTCCAGTCCCCTATAATGGAAAGGACATCTTTTTTGGGTGTTAGTTTAGAAGGTCTTGTACTATTCATCTAATTCTTCCTGAAGGAATCAGTTTACTATCTTTCAAGTATTTAACTACTTGATTAAGAATAAATTTATGTTTGTTTTTTTTTAAACGAAGCTTTTACTGTGAGAATAAAAGAAACAAGAAGACTGTATCATCTCTTTCTGTTTTATTTAAACTGGCAGTTCTCAAAGGCACTAACGTTGTCATGTTTTCCATAGTTTCTGTAGGTGTTCACAAAATTGAAATGCTGCAAATAATATTTTCCTTATTAATGTAAATTTTAGAATTATTTGTAACCTCCATTTGAAACATACACATACAGTTGTATGTGTGAGAGTATAGAAGTGATGTGTCATACCTAAGATAAAAAATAAAATGGTGATTTTCTAGCCCAGGAGTTGGCAAACTACCTCTTGTGGGTCAAATCCAGGTCACTTGGTTTACCATTTTACCTTTTTCAATGTGACCTGGTAGATTTTGTTATCTTTCTCTGCTGCCAACGGAAACTCATTGGACAATCGCTATTAATGTGCGTCTTTTGTTCTTCTACCATATTGTGAGTTGAGCCTTCTTCACTCTTGTACTTTTAAGAAGAGGCACCACATGAATATTTGTAAATGAATAATGAAATATGAGCAAGTTTAAAAAAATTTCCTTTATTTATCTTCTGTTACTATCCTGCTTATACACTGGACCCTGCCAGTTCCAACTGAATAGACTTTTCTTAAGCAGGTCAAGTCCTTTCAGACCTTCTTGGTATTCTCCCTACATGATTGAATCGTACTGCCTTGTTTTCTTAGAAACTTTCTACTCCAAGCAACTGGGTGGCACATCATGACCTTTTCCGTGAAGACCGCCTCAACACTCAAAGACCAAGTGATCATTCCTGCACGTCCTCTGCTGGTGCTTTGCTCCTTTCTCTGTTCTGGCAGGAACTAGTCTTTAGGGAGCTGTTAGCTTATTTTTCTCCCCACCCATGAGGACATAAAAACTCTGGGATGAATTGGTGTTTTATAGTAGTTTGTTTAATGTGGATTCTAGGGAACGCTAACCATTATTGGAACTCTATCCTCAAAGATACATCTTCTTATTTTAAATTTTATTTTTAATCTTGCTTGCTGGGTCACCATAATCATTTCAGGATTTGGGAAACAAAGAGTTAGCAAGAATAAGTTTGCAAAATTCTCAGGATCTCACAAATGCCTTTCCTCATCACCCCCTTTTAAGATAAGCCTTTCTCCAGGAGACTAATATCCTTTTTCTTTTTTTCTTTTCTTTTTTTTTTTTACAAAGTTATTCAGGTGTTCAACTCACTTGACCTGCTGCTTTAATTTGTGTTTAATCACTTAGATTCCTCATTTTGAATAACTGTTTACAATTTGTATAATTTTCTTTAGTAAGATTTGACTTCTTGTGAATGATACAGAGTGAAACTAAATAAAGAGATTTTCTATCAGGTGCAAAAAGATTTCAAAGAAGAGAAAGTTATAATTACTCTTAGACATAGAGTCAACTATCATTGTGGCCAATTGTGTATGAAATAAAGCATTTCAAATAAATCTATAATAAAAGCAAATTTTAAAAATTGTTTAATCCTGTTTTTCTGGGAACTCTCTCTATGTTATCTCCATCTAATTATTCACTGTGAGTCCTAGCATTAGTAAAGCTTCCCAGGTGGCACTAGTGGTAAAGAATCCACCTGTCAATGCAGGAGGCATGAGAGACACGGGTTTGATCCCTGGGTCGGGAAGATACCATGGAAGAGGGCATGGCAACCCACTCCAATGTTCTTGCCTGGAGAATCCCATAGACACAAGAGCCTGGCGGGCTACAGTCCATGGTGTTGAGAGGAGTCAGATATGACTAAAGTGAATTAGCACAACATTAGTAAAGTTTTATTTTTTAGGAATTCATTTTGAGGAAACTATATGATAATATGAAATAGGAATTAGGAAGATGTTTTAGTATTATACTACATAATTTGAGGAGAAAAATTTTCAGAGAAGAATGAAGCAAGTGCAGGAGAGAGGTAGAAATAACATATGAAAAGATAGTACTTCCTAATTTCCTCAAAGTCATTGTGTCTACCAATAAAGCCCCTTTTTAGCCCAAGCAATTTAAATTTCAGCTTGTGTTATTGCAAATAGGAGTCCCAACTGAGAAAAAAAAAAATTCAAAGTCACATTCTGGAGTCTGAAGAAAATGAAGACTTTGTATGAATATATAAGGACTTAATTTGACTAGAATATCATCTTATTTCTTTCCATTCTGTATCCTTTCTGTGACTGTGATAAGGAAGCTGGTCTTATATTTAAATAGAGAATTAGCTCTGGCGAGAAATGTGTTAGTTCATTATTTGTAGACAAATAAGTAAACTTCTGCCAATGAATACTTCAAGTCACTGTCTCTCACCTCCAAGACTGTACCTTGAAATGAATAAAATCCGTAGAATAAGATATAAGTGCAATGTGCCCCTACATGATGGGGAATAATTTTAGGAAGAAAAGAGGAAACTGCATTGTTGAGTTTTGAATATTGATAGTCTGCTGAAGTTACTGATAGTTTTTGTAGGAAAAATGGCACTATAATAGTATATATGTGATAAGATATTTTGTTTCGTATGTTTCTCTAAAACTCCTCTGTGAAATTTTCTGAACCTAACTAGAAACTTATTTATAGTTTCACATTCTTCAGTCTCCTCTCTACTATCTCTCATGTGTATCATGATTCTTACAGGATAAAATATTTTGAGAATATTTGTGTACTGGGAAGATAGTTTCCTCTTTTGTTATATTCTCTATCATTTCTGAACTCTTGGGTTTTGGATTGTGTAATAGTCTACTTAAGGATTCCCTTAGTCATGTTTGTGTAATTGCACAGAAGCAGTGTTGCTTCATAATAATATTTAGCATTTATTTAGGAATTACTATATTCCAGTAGTCTTACAAGAATTGCTGGTATGTTATCCTATTTAATTCTCACAAATCAGCCAGAGGTAGGTACTTCTACTGTCACTTCCATCTTGCAAACTAAAATAATGAGGCAAAGTGAGTTGATCAACTTGTCTGAGGTCACACAGGTAGTCATCGTTAAACTGATTGTCTGTGAGACGCTACATTCTACATCTCTTATGGTAAAAAGGTCAGTGGATTACAAGGCCAGGGTCTTGAGTCCTGATTCTACTGCTCATGTCATGGTAGGTCTCAGCAAGGCTCCTGTCTGACTGGTGCAGTTAAAACCTATCTCAGTGGGGTGTGGAGATTTAGTAGGCAACATTGCTCACCTAGCTATATGAGAAGAGATAGGACTAGATTAGCAGTTTTATTGGTTCTGATAATTATATCAGAGGTTCTCAATTTAAAGATGCTGTTACATTCTACTTAAATGTTATATGTATGTATATATCTATGCAATTTTCATGAATACATGGTCTGAGTTTCTATAGCTTTATGTAAGGGAGGTTCAATACCAAAAGAGATATAGACTAGATAAACCGCTAATTTATCTTATAGTCTAGGAGATCTTTGAAAATTAAAGGAGATATTATTATTAATCACACTGAGACAACAGGTCTGAATCAGAAAGTATAGTCACTCTGTAAATAATGAATGAAAATACATATATCTGGACTTTAGTTTTCTCTTATATATAAACAAAGAGGTCAAATTAAATTATTCTCAAGGGCCCTTCTACTTCCAAGGTTATATGACCTGTCTTCAGTTAACTTTAAATCTGACTGGTTCAACATGCCAGTCAGATCACTGAAGACTGACTTTTGTCATCTGTCATTGGAGAAGATAAATCACATTTACCATTGAAAGCAAATGTGCAGTGACAACAAAGGAAAAAAATAAAAATTCAAATCCAAATATAAATAGCATTGTGATAATTCTATTATGTGTCATTTAGGGAGGATGCCATATTCACCTATTTGCATGAAGAATTATGGGGTGACTCTTTCTTTAACATCTGGAAAAGCAGCATCTTCCAACAAAGTAGAAATGTTCTGATGTTCAGTAAGATTCAGATTGGCAAGGCCTCTCTTTGAACTCTGAGCGTGGTTTGATTTGTCAATTCTACACCTGATATAAAACAATATCACCTGAGTATCAACACACCCATGGTCTAACATCTTTAATGACAAAACAGAGTAAGGATGCCAGCATTTGTGGTGATTATAAGATGGTATCACCTTGTTGGTGATTCAGGAGATTCTCTTGGTATCCATCTTGACCCAGAATCTATATCCTCTTTAAATATACCTTGAAACTCTTCCAGGTCTGTGGTGAAGATGAACAAACCAGTGACCGGAACCAAAGTTGTTCAAAAAATCTTTGTTAGGTTGAAGCAAGAAAAAAACCATGAAATTCCAAAGAAATAAAAAGAGAGGAATAGTGCAACTACTCTCTTTGCTTGAGGTTTTATGCTAATATTTGTCATTAAATACAATAAAATGTTATAGGCTAAGCTTTGACTCAGTATATACCCCCAGAAAGCTGCACTGTCTTTCTTTGTAAGTTGTGGTAAGATAAACATAATATACAGCTTATCATTTTAACCATTTTAAGGTGTGCATTTCGTTGACGTTACATACATTCCCAGTGTTGTGAAATCATCACCACTATCCAGTTCCAGAATGCTTCTGTCTCCCCAGATGGAAGCCGTATATCCAGTAAATAGTTAACCTCCACTCTCCCTTCTCCAAGCTTCTGGTAATCACACATCCACCCTCCACCTCTAAACGTTCCCCTATTGTTATTTCTTATAAAGGTTAATCTAAATAAACATTGATTAAGTTTCAGAAGCATTAACTATTTTGATGGCCACGAAGACTCTCCCTTGTGGCAATAGCACTTCTGTGGGCTGGTCCTGGAGTGTCGCAAAGGAAGGTGGAGGCCACAGGTTAGCAGAACCTCACAAAGTCTGTTACTGGCAGAAGACAATGGCCTGATCCAAGCTCAGTTTTGCTTGAAAGACTTTCACAAAGTGGACAGGGCTTATCTCACCAGTTCTCCAGTAAGCAGTGAAACCATGCACAGTGGGGAGTGGAGAAGAAATTTTCTGGAGAGACTGGAAAAATTAATCCGGGACCTTTGTTTCACCCTGGGACGTTTGTTTCTCTCAATGTGTTGGATTGGAGAGATTTCGGTATCTTATTGCATGTTGCTCCAAATAATCCTCAGGGAGACTTTGTGGCACTATAAGTTAAATATCAAGCATCATTAATTACCTGCCTATGTCCTTGATTCTAGGCCAGCACCTCTCTAGTCCTGAACTAAGGTTAGTTTGGCTTGCCCAGCAAAAGATGCTGGTGTGAAGCTCCTTGTTCATCCATAGCTACTGTGAATTCAGTGTCATAGTAGAATAAATTGGGTTTGCCTGAGATTTTGATCCTTTACATAATTGATAACAGGCCTTGACATTCTTCAGATATTTATGTGTATTTAACAAAAATATTTTAGTCTAATAAACATGCATATTGCATTTCTTATTGATGTAGGGGCAGGATATGTTATTCTTTTTTTCTTTTTTTTGAGATTTTTTGATGTGGACCATTTTTAACATCTGTACTGAATTTGTTTCAATGTTGTTTCTGTTTTTATGTGTTGGTTTTTGGGTCACAAGACAAGTGGGATCTTAGCTCCCCAACCAGGGATTGAACCCACACACCCCTTGTATTGGAAGGCGAACTCTTAATCCCTGAACTGCCAGGGAAGTCCCTGATGTTCTTGATTTAATAACTCTTTTAAACTTTTTCCCAATGATCATGTTTCCCATCTCTTATCATAATGGTTTAACTTCTCAATTATTAAGCTTCCAGTTGGACTTTACTAAGGCATTACTTTCTCTCCTTAATGAAACAGCATGCAGTTTCCTTTCCCTGTTTTTTAAAATACATCCTTAAAAACACTATTTATTTTTCCTTAGAAGCCGCTTGTCCTTTATTTTTCCAACAGAAATATTTGGGGTTTAATTAAAACCATCAAAAATGCCATTAAAAGATCATTAGTAAAAACACCTGGTACCATTATTACTGAGCGCACTTTTCCCTGGAGCCCAAAGGAACTTTCAGTTTGTGGAAATGTGTATATCATTTGCTTTATGTAATTGTGGTGCTGGATTTTTGCCGAGGTTTGGAAATTTTCATCCACCCCACTCAGAAATTCCTACATTGGACAGTGTGAGAAGTGCCACACCCAGTGAACCAAGTACCTTTGTGTATGTGTGTGTGTGTGAGTGTGTGTGTGTGTGTGAGTGTGTGTGTGTGTGAGTGTGTGTGTGTGTGTGTGTGCTCAGTCGTGTCTGACTCTTCATGACTCCAGGGACTGCAGCCCGCCATACCCCTCTATCCGTGGGATTCTCCAGGCAAGAATACTGGAGTGGGTTGCCATTTCCTCCTCCAGGGGATCTTCACAACCCAGGGATGAAACTGCATCTCCTGCATCTCTTGGAGTTGGATTCTTTACCACTGAGCCACCTGGAAAACCCTCAAGTACCTTTACATGTTTTAAATAAACGTGAGCTCTAGATTCAGGCTACACTGGAATTTCACTTTCAGCTTTATATCACTAGCAAGAGAAGATGAGTAAAGTATAGGATCATCTTTACTCACCATTGCATGCCTGACACATCAAAATGATCCCAGATCTGCTGTCTGCAGCACAGATTTACCACTGGAAGGAGCTAGAGTAAAGATATTGAAAGAACACACTGTAACTGGGTAACAGTGTGATTAACAATGGCATGGAGGAAAATGATAAGGGGGGAAAAAAGAAAAAGAAAGACTGGCCTTAACTTCTGAAAGGCAGAGGCTCAGATTTGAAATTCCATGGCACTGAGATACATGAGATCACTTAAAAATTTTGAAATGTAGAACTTGTATAAAAGTCGTAAGACAATAGCTTGAAAGCCTGTCATTTCCTTTTATTTTGCTTACATCAAAGATACGAAAGGGAAGCAGTACAGAGAGAGAGAAGGGATTGGAGGCCATTACTCTCTCTCGGAGAACCCTTAAATCTTTACAAAGAAGAGATCTCAGAAAAAAGATATGCTACAAATATTTAACTCCTTATTGGCCAAATTTCACCATCTTCTCATCTCAAGTAACGATGAAGTTTATTTGGCTTAACTGAAAATCTGAGTCGAAGCATTTGAGATCACTAATAATTCAGTTAAGTGTGAGAGTACTGGTAAAAGTTAAAACTGAAGTCTAAGACTGATTCTAAAAGTATTATCATCCAGTCTTTTTTTTCCTGAAAATAAAAAAAAACTAACAAGAGAGGTATTCAGTAATATATCCTAGAGTTTCCCCCATAGTCAGAAATTCTTCCCAGCTTCTAAATTAATACAACTACTTTTTTCTGTTCTTATTGATAGGAGGTAAAATAATTAAATGAATTACTGATGATAGCCTGTGCTTATTACTGCTGGGCAGAAGTTTTGCTTAAAGCATTAAGAGAGGTGAATCATTTTTAAAGTTACATTGATAAGTATGCAGCTCAGATTAGCGATAATATCCAAAGCATTCAGATTAAGTATTCTTTGTTCATGGTATAACAGAAAATTGACCAGGAGACTTCTGGACTACATGATTACTGTGAGTCCTGGGGGTATCTCCATGAAGAAGCAGGCAGAGAATAGTAGTCAAGGATGTTCTGTCTTTCAGACACCATTCTATCTAGGCACATCATTCATTTTAATAATAATTTAAAAAATCAAGTCATTTCTTACATATCCAAATCATAAGCCATTTATTCTGGTAAATGGGCGACTTTTTGGTGGAACCTACATTCCCAAGAATTAATCTTGATCTACAAGTGTGATGCTGAATTTTATGCTTCAGTTTGACTGGACTATGGGATGCCCCAAAAGTTGTTAAGTCATTATTTCTAGGTGTGTCTGTGCAGATGATTCCAGAAGAGATTAGCACTGGAATTCCTGAGCTCATTCCAGCAGATAGCCCTTGCCATTGTGGATGAGGACCATACAAATTGTGGAGGGTCTGAAAAAAAGCAAAAATGCAGGGCAAGGGAAAATTCACTTTGTGTCTGACGTTTATTTCCTCCTCCCTTAGACATCCGTGCTGCTGGCTCTCAGACGTTCAGACTTGTATCCGACAGTGTATCAGCCTCCCCACTGTCAGGCCTTTGGGCTCAGACTGAATTGCGTGACTGAATTTCCTGGCTGTGTAGCTTGCAGATGGCAGATCATGAATTCTCTTCCTTCATAACCACGTAAGTCAATTCCTGTTAATAAACAGAAATTATATATATCTCCTTTTATATATATCTACATATATCCTATTAGTTCTGTTTCTCTGCAGAACTCTGACTAGTACATCAAGGGAGGAAAGGAGAGAGATTGATTTCATTTGAGGGAATTGATTCAGATTAGCTCTCTCTTTGAGAGTCATGTTTTCTTCTAGTATATGAATGCTCCTAGAATTTCTGCAATTAATGTTGTTTAACTCATCCAGAGTTATTTGCTCTCAGAAGCATTAAAAATATTTTAATATATAGCATACTTTGAAAAACATTTTATTATGCACACTAATTCCTGGGATTTGCTTCCTATGGGCTAATGAAGGATTGTGTTAGTTGCTCAGCTGTATCTGATTCTTTGTGGCCCCATTAGGGACTGTAACCCACCAGGCTCCTTTGTCCATGGAATTCCCCAGGCAAGAATACTGGAGTGGACTGCCATTCTCTTCTCCAGGGGATCCTCCTGACCCATGGATCAAACCTGGGTCTCCCACACTGCAGGCAGATTCTTTACTATCTAAGCCACCAGGGAAGCCCTAATAAAGGATGACCATTAAAAAAATACTTGTGTATATATGCACACACACACATGTTGATTGTTGTATACATTTGCCTGATAGTTGTGTGCTTTACTGGGGCTTAAAAACAGTATCTTGTTTGAGGGGGACAGGGTTGTTTATTTTGTTTTTCAGTGCTTGTTCCTTAATGTAGATTCTGCAGTTTCTACAGAACACTATTTTGAGTAGAAGGAACAACAGAAGAAAACAATACTTATTTATGCTGCCATGTTTCTGAAGGAGTCCATAAAGTTACACAGGAAAACAAGCGGTATACTCTTTAGTTTCTCTGTCTTTTTACATAATCATTTTGAGCACAGTTACCTAGAAATCACACCATTTTGACATTCTGATCTCCCGACTGGAAATGGAGTCCCTCCTGCCACCTTTTCATAGTCATCCTTGGAAGATGTTTTTAGTCTTTTTTCTTTCATCTTTATTAAAGTCATACTCACCTTTGTTAACAAATGGTTTATGACCTTACAAAAAGCCAAGATTCTAATATCCTTGGATTAAATATTTACTGAGCACGGCCTCGCCCATCAGAACAAGAACCAGTTTCCCCTTCAGTCAGTTTCTCCCATCAGGAAACTTCCATAAGCCTCTTTTTTTTTTTTTTTTTTTTAAGTCTTTAACTGACTTCATTACAATACTGCTCCTGTTTTTTTCATATTTTGCTGTTTTGGTCCTGAGGGTGAGGCATGTGGGATCTTTGATCCCTGGTCAGGGATCGAACCTGAGTCCCCTGCACTGAAAGACAAAGTCCCAACCACTGGACCGCCAGGGAAGCCCCTTCCATAAGCCTCTTATCCTTCTCCATCAGAGGGCAGACAGAGTGAAAAGCACAATCACGGAAAACTAACCAATCTGATCACATGGACTACAGCTTTGTCTAACTCAATGAAACTATAAGCCATGCCATGTAGGGCCACCCAAGACGGACAGAGAGTTCATGGTGGAGAGTTCTGACAAAATGTGGTCCACTGGAGAAGGGAATGGCAAAACAATTCAGTATTCCTGCCTTGAGAACCCCATGAACAGTATGAAAAGCCAACAAGATAGGATACTGAAAGATGAACTCCCCAGGCCAGTAGGTGCCCAACATGCTACTGGAGATCAGTGGAGAAATAACTCCAGAAAGAATGAAGAGACAGAGCAAAATAAAAACAACACCCAGTTGTGGATGTGACTGGTGACAGCAACAAAGTGTAATGCTGTAAAGAGCAGTGTTGCATAGGAAGCTGAAATGTTAGGTCAATGAATCAAGGCAAATTGGAAGTGGTCCAACAGGAGATGTCAAGAGTGGATGTCAACATTTTAGGAATCAGTGAACTAAAATGGACTGGAATGGATGAATTTAACTCAGATGGCCATTATATCTACTACTGTGGGCAAGAATCCCTTAAAAGAAGTGGAAGAGCCATTATAGTCAACAGAAGAGTCCGAAATGCAGTACTTGAATGCAGTCTCAAAAATGACAGAATGACCTCTGTTCGTTTCCAAGGCAAGCCATTGAATATTGCAGTAATCCAAGTCTATGCCCCAACCAGTAATGCTGAAGAAGCTGAAGTTGAGTGGTTATTTGAAGACCTACAAGACTTCCTAGAACTAACACCCAAAAAAGATATCCTTTCCATTATAGGGGACTGGAATCCAAAAGGAGGAAATTAAGAAACACCTGGAGTAACAGGCAAATTTGGCCTTGGAGTACCGAATGAAGCAGGGCAAAGGCTAATAGAGTTTTGCAAAGAGAACACACTGGTCATAACAAACACCCTCTTCCAACAACACAAGAGAAGACTCTACACATGGTCATCATCAGATGGTCAATACCGAAATCAGATTGATTATATTCTTTGCAGCCAAAGATGGAGAAACTCTATACAGTCAGCAAAAACAAGACTGGGAGCTGACTGTGGCTCAGATCATGAACTCCTTATTGCCAACTTCAGACTTAAATTGAAGAAAGTATGGAAAACCACTAAACCATTCAGGTATGACCTAAATCAAATCCCTTATGATTATACAGTGAAAGTGACAAAGAAATTCAAAAGATTAGATCTGATAGACAGAGTCCCTGAAGAACTATGGACAGAGGTTCATGACATTCCACAGGAGACAGGGGTCAAGACCATCCCCAAGAAAAAGAAATTCAAAAAAGCAAAATGGCTGTCTGAGGAGGCCTTACAAATAGCTGTGAAAGAAAAGAAGCAAAAAGCAAAAGAGGAAAGGAAATATATACCCATTTGAATGCAGAGTTCCAAAGAATAGCAAGGAGAGATAAGAAAGCCTCAGTGATCAATGCGAAGAAATAGAGGAAAACAATAAAATGGGAAAGACTAGAGATCTCTTCAAGAAAATCAGAGAAACCAAGGGAGCATTTCATGCAAAGATGGGCACAATAAAGGGCAGAAATGGTATGGACCAAACAGAAGCAGAAGATATTAAGAAGAGGTGGCAAGAACATAAAGAAGAACTGTACAAAAAAGATCTTCACGACCCAGATAATCACAATGGTGTGTTCACTCACCTAGAGCCAGACATCCTGGAATGCAAAGTCAAGTGGGCCTTAGGAAACATCACTGCAAACAAAGCTAGTGGATGTGATGGAATTCCAGTTGAGTTACTTCAAATCCTAAAAGATGATGCTGTGAAAGCGATGCATTCAATATGCCAGCAAATTTGGAAAACTCAGCAGTGGCCACAGGACTGGAAAATGTCAGTTTTCATTCCAATCCCAAAGAAATGCAATGCCAAAGAATGGTCAAACTACTGCACAATTGCACTGATCTCACACGCTAGTAAAGTAATGCTCAAAATTTTCCAAACCAGGCTTCAACAGTGCATGAACTGTGAACTTCCAGATGTTCAAGCTGGATTTAGAAAAGGCAGAGGAACCAGAGATCAAATTGCCAACATCTGCAAGATCATCAAAAAAGCAAGAGAGTTCCAGAGAAACATCTATTTCTGCTTTATTGACTATGACAAAGCCTTTGAGTGTGTGGATCAGGACAAACTGTGGAAAATTCTGAAAGAGATGGGCATAACAGGCCATCTGACCTGCCTCTTGATAAATCTGTATTCAGGTCAGGAAGCAATAATTCGAATGGGGCATGGAACTACAGACTGGTTCCAAATTGAGAAAGGAGTACATCAAGGCTGTATATTGTCACCCTGCTTATGTAGCTTATATGTAGAGTACATCATGAGAAATGCTGGACTGGATGAAGCACAAGTTGGAATCAAGATTGCCAGGAGAAATATCAAGAACCTGAGATGTGCAGGTGACACCACCCTTATGGGAGAAAGCAAAGAAGAACTAAAGATTTTCTTGATGAAAGTGCTTTCACAAAGAGGAGAGTGAAAAAGTTGGCTTAAAACTCAGCATTCAGAAAACTAAGGTAATGGCATCTGGTCCAGTCACTTCATGGCAAATAGATGGGGAAACAGTGGAAAGAGTGACAGACTTCATTTTTTTGGGCTTCGAAATCACTGCTGATGGTGACCAGATGGTGACTGCAGCCATGAAATTAAAAGACGCTTACTCCTTGGAAGAAAAGTTATGACCACCCTAGACAGCATATTAAAAGCAGAGCCATTAGTTTCCCAACAAAGGTCTGTCTATTCAAAGCTATGGTTTTCCCAGTAATCATGTATGGATGTGAGTTGGACTATAAAGAAAGCTGAGCACCGAAGAATTGATCCTTTTGAACTGTGGTGTTGGAGAAGACTCTTGAGAGTAACTTGGACTGCAAGGAGATCCAACCAGTCCATCCTGAAGGAAATCAGTCCTGAATATTCATTGGAAGGAGTGATGCTGAAGCTGAAACTCCAATACTTTGGCCACCTGATGTGAAGTATTGAAATAGATCCTGATGCTGGGAAAGATTGAAGGCAGAGGATGAGATGGCTGGATGGCATCACCGACTCAATGGACTTGAGTATGAGTAAGCTCTGGGAGTTGGTGATGGACAGGGAGGCCTGGCGTGCTACAGTCCATGGGGTAGCAGAGTCAAACATGACTGAGCAACTGAACTGACTGATTTGAGTTTATTAATCTGCTGTTAGGATAGTTGTGGAAGATAAAATCTACTTTGCATATGTCATCATGTTGATCTTTAGGAATTTTTTTTATTACAATCTGCTGGCTTTTGAATGATCATTACCTGTTAAGATCCTTGAGCAAACCTGTAAGATAAAGACCTTTCGAAATGAAAGGCTAGTGTTCTTCAGTGAAGGGTTTGTGGCTGTGCCATCTCTTTGCTGGAGCCCTATTGTGTGACTGAATGTATGAGGAAAAATATGGAAATGTCTTGAAATTTTGAAAACTAAAGTGAATCATGAAAGCAGGGCAAAGATCTATTCATTAAGTGAGGCTATATGACTATGTATCAAAATTTAGTTTTGACTTTTGCTTTAAGAGAAAGATCTTTTTGAGAATGACTTTTCCATTATGCTCCTTTTCTTGTCATGGTCCTGTACAATATTTATGGACATGAAATTTTTTTTCCTGTTTCAAAGCACTTGGAAAGAATTTCTACTGCTGCTTTTTTAAAGGAATAATTCCTTTTGTGTATACTTAAATGTTTGCATTATTTCTAATTTAGCTCCAACGTGGATGCAGTATAAGGTACAGATCCAAGTATCAGAGGAGAAAGTTTTGGATTAGCAGATGCAAACTATTATATACAGGATGGATAAGCAACAAGGTCCTACTATATAGCATAGGAACTATAATCAATATCCTGTGATAAACCATAATGGAAAGGAATATGAAAAATACACATATATATGTAAAATGGAATCACCTTTCTACAGAGCAGAAATTAACATGACATTGTAACTACAGTTGTTGATGTTTCCTTTAGGATTCTCCAAATTTGTCTTATGTTAGATATACATGCAGATCTCTGAGATACTGTGATGTTTGTTCTAGACCACTGCAATAAACTGAGTGTTGTGATAAAGCAAGACACATGAATTTTTAAATTTCCTAGTGCATATGAAAGTTATGTTTACAGTATACTGTGGTCTATTGGTGTGTAATAGCATTCTGTCTAAAAAATATATATATATGCCTTAATTAAAAAATGGGCTTCCCTGGTGGCTCAGAGGGTAAAGACCAATAATGGTATTGCAAAAATGGCTCCAATAGACTTGCATGATAAAGAATTGCCAGAAACCTTCAATTTGTAAAAAATGTAATATATATAAAGTATAATAAAACAAAAAAAAAGAGAGAGAGTTAAAAGTGAAATAACTCAAGGCATCAAATTGAAACTTCAGCACTGATCACATTATGTAATTATTATTAATAGAGATTTCAAAAATTCTAAATGCTAGCTTGCCCTGTTAAATATGACATCTCATTGGAAATTCCATGGAAGTCCATTGGTTAAGATTCCTTGTTCTCATGGCTGGGAGACTGGGTTCATTCCTTGTTGGGTAACTATGAACCCACAAGCCATGTGGTGTGGCCAGTAAAGTACATACATGTGTATATACATACATACATAAATATGTGTGTGTGTTTAGTTGCCCAGTCATGTTTGACTTTTTGTGACCCCATGGACTGTATACATATGTATGTATGTGTGTATATATACACATGTGTATATAATACCATTTACTTGCTTTTAAACAATTCTTGACTGAATAATGTCAAGTGTTACACAGTTAGGTCTTAGGCTCTATTTTAACATAGCAGAAGCAATCTATAAGTGGAAGGATACTTATGCATGTGAGAGAGACAGCCAAAGGCAGTCAATATTCAAAAAATAGAAATAAGGAAGAAAAATGGTTAATGGGAATGTGTCATTTGCCAGGTAGGCAGAAGGTAATGTGTAAGTGACTGACAATCCAATTAGAGAATTCTTTGTAGGCGGAAAAGTGTGGCAGAGCAGAAAGTTATGAACTACATAACACACCATGACACAAGTTCCCGGGGCAACCAGTACCATTCCATTTTCAAATATATGCATGAGAAAAGCCACGGATGATGAATTTCGTAACATCCTTGCTATGCATTACTTAAAACATTTGTGCTAACTGAATGTGATCATATATATTTTTTCACTACAGTTTTTTTTTATATGGTTGATATTTTCTGCCTGTGATATTACTATAGGTACATGATGCTGGACATGTTGTTTAAAAGCCTACAACAGATTATCAGAATTTAGATGACATCATAAGCATTTGGAAAAAACTCCACGGCAACAGATTTTTTAAAAACTATTCAGTACTTGTATACTGTATTTTTTCCAGAAAGGATGTTGTAAAAATAAAAAGGATGGGTGTATGCTAACTTATGGGTTGTTTAATTTTCTAATTTAGTGTTGTGATTATTCAGCATTTCATATCTCAGCAAAATCTTAGGAAAAGGCTTTTTTTCCCCTCCTACCTATCTCCAACATGGCAGAAGTTATCCAGGCAAAGTAGAGTTAGATGGAAAATAACTTATTACCTGAAAATATCAGACTCTAGCCAAAATGCACATATTTAAGCCCTAAGTTTTCAGTAGGAAACGTTAATGTTAGAATGTCCATTTTGGAAGCTCAGAGTTTATCAAGACTCAATTCATTTTCTTACAAAAGAGGATGCTGATGGTTATTGGAAGTCCAGCTAAGGCACCATCACATTGTTTTTCAGCACAAATTTCTTACATTTGCTTAACAGCACTTGGAATGCTGATCATGTTCTAGGCTTCATGCTATGATGTATAAAGAGTGATAACATGAGACATAAGTTATCAGTGTAGTAGATCAATGTCAGGGATCATTTCTCTGTGGGCTTACTAGAACTAAATTTATTGACAATCATATGTATATAGATATGTATTATACTTTATATCATCATGTGTGTTAATATATCACATACATGTTATATTATGCATAATATATTATTTTTGCTATATATTTATATGTTATATATAATATAATACCATGTATAATATATTTAACTCTAGATTAGTATTAACTCAGTCTTACTGAGTTAATTAACAGTTAACAGTTATTAGCAGTTAAATATTGAGATATAAATTCCATTTCAGTGTTAGACTAAAATTCCAAATCTCTACAGGAGTATTAATGCTTATAAATAGTCCTGGTTGTTGAAATTGACTGATAATTCATATAGTGCTTTCTCAGAAGCTGCTTTTATTATATATTTTACATTACACAAATCGCACTTGTTTACATACATACCCAGGTTTAAAACTTCTGCATGGAACAAGACTATGCCTCTGATTCATAGCTGTTATCTACAGCATCCAGAGCAGTGCTCAAACATAATTGATGTTCATTAAGTTTTTTTGAATGAATAAACAAGTGTGTATATGTGTGTGTGTGTATGTGTGTGTGACAGAGAGAGAGAGAGAGAGAGAGAAATTATTTTTTTCCCTCTTTTAAAACATGGTTGAAAGATTAAAAAAAAAAAGGGATTAGAGTAATGCATAATGATTTTAATGGACTATACATAATATATGGGCTTCCCTGGTGGCTCAGAGGTAAAGAACACGCCTGCCAATGCAAAGACATGGATTCGATTCCTGGGTCAGGATGATCGCCTGGAGAAGGAAATGGCAACCCTCAAAATGCTATGAATAGAGGAGCCTGGTGGGCAACAGTCCATGGGGTCACAAAAGGGTCAGACATGACTTAGCAACTAAGCAACAACAACAACAACAATACACAATATATGCATAATAATTGTTATGGCAAAACTATGTACCATATTTGAGCTTTTAAGTAAAAGCAAGATCCTGGGCTCTTTTCCATAATTTGTCTCATGTAATTCTTAACCTGCCATGTGGATAGATGATTGTTCTCATTTTACAAGTGGGGATAGTGAAGCTCAGAGAGGTTGAGTAATTTTGCACAATATCCTAATGCGAGCCAACCACAGAGCTAGAATTTAAAACAGATTTTCTCTGACACCAAAGTCCCACTTTTTAATGTTTATACATTTCTAGTGGTCCAGATGCCAGCATGCCATGCTCCATGGATGTAACTGAGTATGATAAAATGCATAATGCAAATTTTGTTAGAAGCTGAACCATTGTTAATATCAGCATTAATAGAACCCTGAAAGCCTGCCTGAAGTGAAGTGAAAGTCACTCAGTCGTGTCCTACTCTTTGTGACCCCGTGGGCTACACACTCCATGGAATCGTCCAGGCCAGAATACTGGAGTGGGTAGCTTTCCCTTCTCCAGGGGATCTTCCCAGCCCAGGGAGCGAACCCAGGGGTCCTGCATTGCAGGCGGATTCTTTACCAGCTGAGCCACAGGGAAGCCCAGACACCTGCCTAAAACTACCCGAAAGGCGGGGGCTGGTTTGGCTAAGCTGCCTCTCTTGGTTGCAAAATTCTTTGGGCTAAGGGCTTTGGTTTTGTCTTCATGAAGTAGAAATATATATCTAGCCAACTATCAAGCTGGTATTCACATGCTTTATGTAAATTAAATGAAAAAGAGTGATTTTAAATAACTTTTTATTTTGTATCGGGGTATAGCCCATAAACAAATCTGTGACAGTTTCAGGTGAACAGTCAAGGGACTCAGCCGTCCATGTACCTGCATCCATTCTCCCCTGAACTCCCAGCCCATCTAGTAACATTGAGCTGAAGGCCCTATACAGTAGGTCCTTGTTGGTTATCCATTTGTAATATAGCATTGTGTACATGTCCATCTCAAACTCCCTGACTGTCCTTCCTCCCAGTACATCCCCCAGGCAACCACAAGTTCGTTCTTTAAGTCTGTGACTCTCTTTCTGTTTTGTCAGTAAGTTCATTTTTATCATTTCTTTTTAGACTCCGCATGTAAGGGATGTCATATGGTATTGCTCCTTCTCTGTCTGACTTACTTCAAGGAGTGATTATTTTTTAATTCAAAAAATGTATCAAAGTATAATCTACATACAAAAATGCACATATTATAGATATACAGCTTACTGAACTTGCACACACAGAACACACCTATGTATTTAGCCCCAAGATAAGAAAACAATATTACCAGTCCTCCATGAACACTACATACCATCATGGTCTCTTAGAGTCAATAATCCTTCCCCTCCCCAAGCATAGACATTATATTATTATCCTGACTTCTAACAGCGTAGATTAGATTAGTCTTTTGTAATACTTTGTATGATGGTGTTATCATTCTAAATTTTTTTTTTTTTGCATGTGGTTGTTGATGTTTGATTTCCTTTGCTGTATGTCATTTTATTGTACAAACATGCTACAGTTTATTTATTAGTCCTTCTGTTAATGAACATTTAGATTTTCCTAGTTTGCATAACATTCCTATGAACATGTGCTAGGGTATTTTTGGTGAACATATTTACACGTCTTTTTAAAACTTTATACTTGGGAGTATGAGGTTGCAAAGAGTCAGACATGGCTTAGCAACTGAGCACACACACACAGAAGTAGAATTACTGGGTCATAGTTACGTATATGAGCTTCCTTGGTGGCTCAGTTGGTAAAGAATCTGCCTGCAATGTGGGAGACCTTGGTTCATTCCCTGGGTTTGGAAGATCCCCTGGAGAAGGGAACAGCTGTATATTCAACATAGTAGTTATTGCTAAGTAGTTTTCCACATTTATATTACCACTAGCAGTATTTGATTCTGATTGTTCAACATCCTTGCCAACACTTTATGCTTTTTAAGTTTAAAAAAATTTCAATATAGTTCTCAGGATGAATGTGAAGTAAGTAGTATGTCATTGTGATTTTAATTTGCATTTTCTTCTGATGAAATAATACTGAGAGCCTTTTCACATGTTTATTGGTATATTTTTTATGAATCATGTATTTGTATTTTTTCTTTTGGGTTATCCTGTCTTGGAATTAATTAGTAAGGATTAATTATATATTTTGGATATAAGTCCTTTGTTGAAAATATATTTTCAAAGAGCTTCTAACTTTGTGAAATGAAAGATTTTATATAGACAGAAATAGTTAAAATTTGTATATGTTGTCTAATAAAATTGTGTATATGTATCTTACATATATATGTATATATATATATATTTGCTGAGAAACACCAAATTTTTCCCACGTTATATTACAAATGCTTGAGTTTTTAGGACTATTGCTCCTTTTTAACCCTCTTCACCACAAGGTCTGTAGCACAGTACTCTTCAAGAGATATAGGCAATAACATTTTTGCTGACTTCTTGATGATTTGCAAAATAAAATAGGGTTCTTTGAGATTAAGAAACTTACCTTTCTTCTTCATAACCAAGCCTGAAAAAAGGCCACCTGGAAACTGTTTTCCAGGAGAACCCTAAGCAATATAGTTGGAAAATTCAGATAGTAATAAAATTTTGGTTTGAAACAGGACTGGGTTAAATTTACTGCAAACACTTTCTACTCTCAAGCAAAACCAAAGATAAAATAAGAGCAACTTTTACAAGTTTGGGTTGAGTATCAGTGTTCAAACATCAAACAGGATTAAATCTCAGTTTCTGAGGGTTAGAAACAGCAAACCACTTGCTCTTCTTACGGCAACTCTCAATGTTCTTCATGGCATTTTCGTGGTGTGTGTCCCAACTGCTGTCAGACAGCTGCTGTGTATCTTGCTAAATGTACATTTGAATTAAAAATCTTCAGACGTTTGTAGGAAAGTAGTGTAGATATAGCTGAGGGGACTCTGAGAAAGATAAATGACTTCACATTCTTCCTATTAAGAACTGACCAGAAACAAGCACAGAGACTGTGTTTTGTTTTTGGAGTAATAAAAGAAGACTGATAGTTTAATTAGTTTAGAGTAAGGTTATAAGTGACGGGTCCTGCGCTCCAGCTATTAGCCAGTAAGATGTCTTTATATATTTTCAGACAAATAAACTCCCTCCACCACCACGGAAGGAAAAGTATTTTTATTCGAAGACAAAAAGTTCTTTTTTAGAACTTGTTTGGCACAGATTCCTTAATCATTGTCACAGGCATTCCATTTCCTTAGTAAGCTTGCTGAATTCATGAACTGTGCTAGAGAGCGGGAGGTTCAATTTTCCATTTTTATTCACTGACTAATATATGCATCCTAGGAAAGGGGGAGTACTTGTGGAAAAGAATGACTAGAAATGTATTGTGTTTTCTTCTCCATGAAATGGGGATCTTGAGGTTTGTGAGGCAAATAGGAGATTTGCAAATGTGTGTATATATGTGTGCTCAGCTGTTTCTGACTTTTTGAGATTCCATGGACTATAGCCCCCAAAACTCCTCTGTCCATGGGATTTCCCAGGCAAGGATACTGGAGTGGGTTGCCATTTCCTCCTCAAGGGATCTTCTGTACTCGGGGATTGAACCCACATCTCCTATGTCTCCTGCATTGGCAGGCAGGTTCTTTACCATCTGCGCCACCTGGGAAGCCCGTAAACTGTTAAATCTGAGGTCTATCCTCCTTCCTCTAGACCAGGATGCTTTATTAGGATAGTCTTTTTCCTTTTTCATCTTCATAAAAAAAAAAAATCACAGCCTGTCTATCTTCATGTTGGGCAATATTCAGCATCCTGACTAAATCCCATATGGTAGAAGCCCTTTTTATGGTTCATGTTCATTTGAAAGAGTAGTTAGCAAACACTAAACATTTACAACACAGACCTTGGAATTTTTAGGACACTTTCATGAGGTTCATAGATATTTTAAAGCCCATCCATGTATCTCCAAATAAAAACTTTGGCATAAAGATAGTTGAACATGGAACTTAATGGAAGGGAAAATGGTAAAGACATGCATTAAATCTGTGATTTTCCATACAACATATTTGCCATTCATTCACTCCATGTCCATGCCAGGTACTGGAAGTTTAGAAGGAGACGCCTCCTATCTTTATCATTCTAAGAGGAGAAAATAAAATTCCCTAAATATTCAATGCTTTCCCCCCCCTTTCTTATGAGCAATAAAATGTACTGGAATTTTTTTCATGTGGGAAATAAAAGAAAGACTTCATCTTTCCATTCAGATAATCATTTTACCTTTGAATGTTTAACTCCACCTAGCTATCTGTTTATCTATCAAAGTAACAAAATAGAAAACTACAGTCATCTCCAAATTCCCCAAATTGCTTCTAGAAATGAAAACAAAGTGTTCATTCTAACACATATGCAACTTCTCAGAATTTACTCTCCTAAAGGCTAATTTGCATTTCATTTCAACATCTTGCTTTTCTTCTGGTGGAGGATGGGAGCTGTCCAGGGCATGTTCAGTGGAACCGTATCTACTTCATTCTCCTTAAAGTTTTCATGGTCTCTGAGGACCTTCTGTTACTTTGTAGCCGTTATTCGGCATTGACTTTCTAATTCCTACAAGGCAATGATACCTCTGACACCAGACTGCATCTGTGCCTAAATCAAGGACAAAGACAGGTGGCTTGGTGAGATTTGCTTGAGATTCCAGGACGGTGAACATTACCATATGTTCTATTAGTTTGTTAATTAGTAGGGTGACTATACAATTTATCATCTAAGCAGGGGCACTTTTGAGAGAGAAAGGGGTGCTAATAATAATATGACCTGATGACAGGTGTAAGGTGGGACTGACTGTGGCAAACTGGGGTATATATATATGGTCAGTCGCAATTAAGAATATGAGGTACCTCCCCTTTCTTTTGTTTTATCCTGGAATCACTGAAATCTCCCACATCTAGTCATCCCTCACAACTCTGTCAAGTGATGTGCCATAGGCACACAGCTGATGGCCCTCCCCTCAAACCAATTTTTTGAAATAATATTCTTTTATGAATTTAAAAAATACATATAATTGTTTTAAGATTTTATATATTTTATAGCTTTTCTTACAAGTGTTTTCTCTGATGAGAATATTTTTTTAATACTTTATAAACTATTTTAAAATTCCTTTTCATTCTCCAATTCAACTATCACTACCAACCACCCCCTACCTCCAACATGTGGAAATTCCCAACATCTTATTCTTCCTTACTAGCTATGGAAGCTTTGGGGGAAAGGATTAACCTAGGATTGACCCCCTGGAGAAGGGGTAGGCTACCCACTTCAGTATTCTTGGTCTTCCTTTGTGGCTCAGCAAGAGAAGTAAAGAATCCATCTGCAATGCAAGAGACCTGGGTTCGATCCCTGGGTTGGGAAGATCCCCTGGAGAAGGGAAGGGCTCCCCACTCCTGTGTTCTCGCCTAGAGAATTCCATGGACTGTGTAGTCCATGGGGTCGCAAAGAGTCAGACAAGACTGCGCGACTTTCACTGTTCACTTTCACTTTTCTTTGTCTTCATCAGTAATAAGAGAGTAATTCCAGGGGATTGTTTAGTGGATGAAGTAAAATATTGTTCACAGTGCCTAGAAACCATAGAAAACAAAAATAAGCAAGCAAAACCCCAAACCTCTGGATTGTATTGAAGTTTCAAGAAACTGTCAAAAATATCTAATTCATAAACTACTTCAGCTGGAAGATGAGACAATTGATTTCTCATCTTAAATACTGAGGGTTACAGAGAGGATTTTATAAATGGGAATATAATAGATTCAAAGTATGAAATTTAATAAGCTTATCATTGATTGATTTCATTAACTAACACATTTGTGAATGATCATTAATTTTCATACTAGCCATTGATTTATCACTTGAGGCAGTTATCCAAAAAAAAAAAAAAAAAAAAGAAACAAACCTTAAAATCAACTCAAATATAAGGATCCCTAAACAGGCATTTCAAAACTTTAAGTCTAGCAAAGGATGAGACTTATATTCTTTTCCCTGAGGTTCAAGAATAAGAAAGGGCTGCTTATAGCAAACATTCAATCTGAATTTAAAATATTTTAAAGAATTCCAGCTGGAGGAGGAAATTTATTGATTAAAAGCTAGTTTCTATTTTACAAAGATGTTTTATATTTCTTAGTTTATATTTTCATTAAAAAGTCATTATTGCTCCCCACCTTCATAGCATGTTAGATGCTCACATAAACATTGGCTGGTTCCAAAGCGAATTACTTAACCACTGAACTTGAGAGATAGAAATAGTCTGCTTCTCCATTTTTCCTATCCTTACAAGACATGCTCACAATGCTCCATTTTTTTTTGTCTATCTTCCTCATTTATGTCTATTTTCCCTAGTTATGTAAACATCTTTCAGGACAGGAGCTGTGCTTTCTTTTTCCTCTTCTTAGCTCCAGGCATCCACATACTGACTAAATGTTTGAATGAATGGATAAGTGGTTTTCTCTTGAACCTTTCCTGTGGATGCCAGTTGCCTTGCAGATACCTCTGTTTATTCATCTTTTATTTACGTTTTCATGAGATTTAGAATGATGAGCATAAACCCATACTGATATAGAAATCTTATCTAATTACAGATGAGTACAGTATATAATAAAATTTCTGTGCCTGTAGATGGTCTTTTTATATATAATGGTCTTTGAGATACCTAAAGATGTAATTGATAATGAAAACATTTCATAAATTCAATGGGAGGAAATTTTCACTAACACCCACAGTATGCACATAATACAGACATGGTTTATTCTCTTTGTAAAGGTCAAGACTCTTTAAATTAATTTCTCTTTAAATCTGTTGGAAGATTCTGAATGTTATCAAAAGATCATGTCATTTGACAGAAACTCCTATAGAACAATTTTTTTTTAGACACTTAGGTTATCTTTGAGAAATAAGATTTGTTTTAAATATCTAAATTCCTTTTTCTTTAATAAAAATCTAGTTTACCAGGAGAACTGACTTCTGTGAGGTAGTTTTTAGGCAAGGCTCTGGGATCGAAGGTGATACATAATAGCTCTCCAGATACATAACTGCATCTCCAGTTATCTGTATCCTGGTATGGGAAACGCATGTTTGTATGTTGAGCTTTTATGCAAATTCATACTGAATTTGTCCATTCAGTATGGTGGAGTCCATTCCATGGACAGTCCACTGTCCATTCAGTGGTGGAGTTGCCCATTGTGAGAAGTGAAATAAATTGGTGGAAAAGACTGCAGCTGTCATCCTGGGTAGGTGTGCTATCCACAGGTTGCAGAGTAGCATCTGACAAAAGAAAGTTTTCTCTGTCCTTGTTTGGGGATAATTAGTAGTCTTATGTTTTTGTTGTTCCTTTGCTCAGTTGTGTCCAGCTCTTTGCGACCCCTTGAACTGCAGCACGCCAGACTTCCCTGTCCTTCACCATCTCCCGGAGTTTGCTCAGACTCATGTTCATTGAGTCAATGATGCCATCCAACCCTCTTATCCTCTGTCAGCCCCTTCTCCTGACTGCAATCTTTTCCAGCATCATTCTTTTCCAATAAGTTGGCTCTTCACATCAGATGGCCTAAGTATTGAGCTTCAGCTTCAGCATCAGTCCTTCCGATCAATCTTCAGAGTTGATTTCCTTTAGGATTTGCTTGCTTGATATCCATGCTGTCCAAGGAACTCTCAAGAGTCTTCTCCAGCCCCACAATTTGAAAGCTTCAGTTCTTTTGTGCTCAACTTTCTTTATGGTGCAACTGTCACATCCATACATTACTACTGGAAAAACCAAATCTTTGACTGTATGGACCTTGGTTGGCAAAATGATGTCTCTGCTCTTTAGTATGCTGCCTAAGTTTGTCATAGCTTTTCTTCCAAGAAGTAAGTGTTTTTAAATTTCTATGTAGTCCTATGACTTGAAGGCAACTCTCCAGGGAATTAAAAAAAAATTGTTACCATGACATTTTGAAGAAGTCTTTCAGATGACTGGGTTTAAAAATTTGCTGTCCTCGCCAGACAGTGAAATGGCATGGAAGTAATACACATTTTGTTGTCACATACTTAACACTTATGGTCAAAAACTTAAACTCTCTAACTTTGTTTCCTAATCTATAGAGATAATTGAAGTGTGAAAGTTAAAGGGTTAGTCGCTCAATTGTGTCCCATTCTTTGCGATCCCATGGACTCGCCAGGCTCCTCTGTCCATGGAATTCTTCAGGTAAGAATATACTGGGTGGGGGGGTTGCCATTCCCTTCTCCAGTGGATCTTCCCAATCCAGGAACTGAACCCGGTTCTCCTGTGTTATAGGCAGTTTCTTTACCGTCTGAGCCACTAGGAAAGCCCATAGAGATAATAAAAACACTTATTAAAGAAAATGTTAATGATGATTCAGTGAAATGGTTCTGTGCCTACATACAGCAAATCATAAAATATATGTCAGCAAATATTATCATTGGTTATTAGTGTCATGTCATTTATCCTTTGGGTAGGTATTTATGATTGATACTTCCTACTCTCAAGAGTCTAACAGTGTTTAAAACTACAAGTGACACACATAAAAAGTCACTCAGTTAGCAGATGAATCCATGATTACCCTAAAAAGGGACTTTGGTAGTTTTGATTTAGATGAGATAATTTTCAATTTTGGTGGGAAGTGAATGTGGTGGCTGGAATGTTGGTTTGGGAGACATTTTCTTAAAGCTGGATTTGGAGGAATAAATATAAGTTAGAGACCTGAGATAAGAAAGCACGCTAAACCAGAAGGAAGATCATAGGCATGGGAAAACATTTGGTGGAAATGAAGGATGGTAAGGCATGGAACTTAGATGGAAATTTTGGAAGTGTAATCTGCTATCTCACTGTTGTCAGCTTTGAATGATAGGCGAGGCCTGTGAAGTTTTTTTGTAGATACCTGGAAGAGACTGTTTTTGACAGAGAAAGGATCAAAACTTAAGATGGATAAGAAGAAAAAAAAGCCTGAGATCCAGACAGAAGACTCTTCTTGCTAAACTAGACTACTTGAGATTGAATAGGAACTATGGAAGACTCAAGGGTAATCCAGTGGGAAAAGATTATGAAGTTAAAAGTGATAGGATTTGAAGATAGATTGACTCCTGCATACAAAGGGAACATTACAATTCTAAACTTGAACCACTGAGAATTTTCCATTGTTGGAGGAGGAAGTTAGGGAGAGTTTCTAAATTATTTAAGAAAAGATGATCTTTCTAGTTTTGGACAATGAGATGTCTTGGGGATGCTATCTGGCAGTTCTCTGAAATATGGTATAGACTTCAGAATTTGGATTTTAAAATACATACTGGAAACGGGAGGTAATTAGCCAATGGAATTAAGCAAAACTAAGATCTGAATTGTAATCTTTAATAAGACAGAGGCATCCCTTTGAATGTGATCAAGCCTCTTGGAAACAACTGACAAATGGAACAATTCAATCAGAATTCAACACCCTGTTTTAAAAAAATGGTCTGTGGGACGCTCAAACCTCTTACAAAGGGAAACTTTCTGCTTTTGAAGCAGGTTTAGATAAGGGGACATTATGGAGCTCTGATATTAGTATTCTATTTATACATCCCCTTGTCATGGTTGGATAAGCTCTCATAAGATTGGAAATTCAATCTTTTGACTTAGTCATTTTAGAAGAAGACTTAAATTCTTTTAGAAAATTTGCTGCCGTTCCCTAGTTGATTATTACTAAATAAAGGAAGTAAATTGTGGCATAGACAGCCCCCACTAGGTCCCTCATAAACACTCCATTTCAGATGAACAAAATGGCAAATGCATTTCCTGTATTTTCTGTGCATTTAATGAGCTTCAAAAATTACAGTCAGGAGACCTAATATCCTAATTGGTCCTAATTCTGGCCTATTCCACTGTGGGAGCATAAGTAAATGACTTAAAACCTTTGTCTTGGTTTCCTTATAATGTAAAGCGTGGAGGAATATGGGGATATTTATAGTTAACTAAAATAGGATTAGTGTAAAGCTCACCTTACATAGTAATAGTGTATATTTCTGAAGACATTCTTTCAGCCCTAGAATACAACAAGGGTGTCTGCATTTGAGCTTTAGGAGGTGATTTTAGGAGGAAATGTGAAAATAATGCCTAGTGCAGTAACTGAAACATGTGAGCTGCTTTATAAATATATGCCATCTGGGTGAATGCAATTCAACAGACATATGGAGAAAGGCAGGCAGGAAAAACAGTCAAGGTATGGTAGTGTTAAAATCAACTAAAACCCTTGAAAATCTAATTGGGTTTTCTAAGTGCTTTCATCTTCTGGAAACTGGGAAATTGAGGCTTGAAGAGAGGATCCATCCTTCCAATAAAAAATTTAATTTTGCACAAATGTGTCCCAGACTGAGCTAATACTTTCTTACATATTAACAATGAACTTTCAAAGCAACCGTACTCTATTATTATCCCCCTTTCCAGAGGTGACATCTAAGTGTGAGAGAGGCTAATTAACTTGCAAAGAGTTGTGGGTAGAAGCTCTGAGTCCTGACTATGATCTGCCCATGTTGAGTCTTTGAGAGTGACAACTTGGTTCAGTTTTTCTTAGTAAGTACTAAAATACCAATAGCAACAGAGAAATGGAGATCCCTTGGCTACCTAGAAATATAGTTCTCATAGCAACTTACTCACTTATTTGAAGTAGTAGTTTAGCAAAGCCAGAAAGTTCTTCCAATTCCAACTGACTTTCTTCCAAGCTCTGAGTCTGTGGGCAGTTGCCAATGCACAGGGCTGGGAAATGTGATATAATGGTGCCTGCAGGCTAGGAATCTGGTCTGTGGGACATATTGTTATTTACAGAGTTGCCATGAAACTTGGCTAGAGACTCAGCCCTCTATATGGGAGCCAGACTCTGAGTGTCTTTGGCTGATCAGTATGCTTCCAGGGAGAAAAAAATAATTGCTGGTAAGCAAAGGCACTGTTAATCATTAACTGTGTGGCATCTGCTTCCACAATTACATTTCTAAAAGATCTGGATAATCACATCTTTTTGAAAATGGTCTAATTAATGCATTTTTGCTATTATTTTTATATTTGAGCACTGGTAATACCATGTTAATCATGAAAGGCCTCCCATTTTGCAGTGTGCAGAAGTATCTTATTGATTGATAGGAATATCTAGAGAAACTGTAATGGATCAACAAAGACTGTGATGCCTTTAGTCCCTGCCAAACCCAAGGAAGGAAACTGAATGCTTTGTGCATCTTCTTTTCTCACAACTTTCTCTGGGTATAATCAGGATTAGATCCAAAATAATACATATCTTCCCACGCACAAATACATAAAGAACAAGTAGCGCCACCATATAAAATTGGGTTGGAGTCTCAGTCCTGACACTAACCATCTGTGTGACAGTAAACATAAACATTCTCACCATCAGTTGCCTCTTCTTTACAATATGGGCTATAATTTGTGCCTTTAAGTATTCTTATGAAGATTAAATGAGGTGACACATGTAAAATGTATTGGCACAATAAATTGCACTCAGTAATTCATTCAGCCCTCAATAAATTATCATTTCCCTTCTCCATAGTATTCGGCTATTGGTGTGATGCCCCTATTTTTTTGTTTTATGACCTGGCAAGTTGGAGGGTACTCATATGGGCAGTAAAACAAAGTACTGCGATTTGGCCTGTCCAGGATGTGTGGTTTCCCAAAACTATTTAGACATTTGGTGAGAAAACTAAAAGTTGCCTGGAGCAGTTTTGAGAAATGGAGCAGTGTGGTATTGATGATAACCACTGAAAGTACTGGGTGTCAGACTCAGCACTAACCATCACCAAGATTCTGGCCTCTCCCAGTGGGGCACATAGTATGCAAGGCAGCAATCATCTGCTCCATTCCCTTTAACTACGAATAAGGTAGAGCTACAGAGTTGACATACTGAAAATGAAGCTATCTTACCAGCTCCAGTCCACATTCAAAAGGAGATGTGAAAATTATATACCTAAAATTTAGGTAATTTTTCCCATTAGAAAATGATTTCCAAAATTAATACAAAGGCTAAAAACTGCTAACTTTTACTGTCAGTTTATTCTATGACAATAATTATGCCCATCTTAGGTTTTACTCACACTATAAACATGTCAAACGGTTACTGTTTCTGATTTTTATAGATAAAGACACCAAAATATAGAAGTGTTAAGTAATCCATCATATAACAATGCCTCAAAATAATAGAGTTGGGAATTGAATCCAGAACCTGTGTCTATTCAGACCTGGATAATAAAAAGAGTCATGATTTTTGAAGTTTGAAAAAAGTTTTAGACAGAGTGTTTTCAAGAGCCATGGAGTTTTTAATCTTAGGAAATCTCCAATTCCAGGTAATTTTATTTGGTTTTAATATTTGCCCGGGCTGTGAAGAACCATAAGGCATTTTCGCTGTCTTATATTACAAACAATCACAGTAGGTCAAACGCAGTAGATTAAATGCTATGACCCTCTGAAGACTCAGAGGCCATTAGAAATAGCCTCTGTAATAAAAAAAAAAAAAAAAGAAATAGCCTCTGTAATCCTATTCCTTTTTTTTCCTTTTTTTTTTCCATTTATTTTTATTAGTTGGAGGCTAATTACTTTACAATATTTTAGTGGTGTTGCTCTGGAAGCGTATGTTGACTTTACAAATAAAATCACTATTTGTTTCACCAGCAAAATGAATTTATTCAGAAATAGCCAGAGACCAGAGACATTGCAACTCAGGAAATGCAAGCTATGGAGGTCTGTAGGCAAATCCTAGAACAAAGAAGGGGACCTTGCTTTAATAGAGAAAAGAGGGGGGTCAGAAGGGGCTGTCCTAAATAAAGGTTCACTGAAGGAAACTAAAGAGTTTAGGAAGCAGTTGGTTCTCATTGGCTGAACTGCTGCATCTCCTCTAGACTGGGCTATTGGTTGGCAAGGAAAAAACCTTTCTCTGGCTGGAGAATTAAAGTAGAATTCTAAAGTAAAGTGCAACAGTGTGTATGAGGGCTCCCTATGCAGAGTTTCCTGACTCCATTTTTAATGAAGTTTCTCTTTATTAATTTTTGTACGCATAAGGGGGGTATCACAGTTACTCAGCATTTTGATGCTTTCTAGTTTTGTCAATATTTCAAAACTTATTTCCCAGATGACAAGCTTTGTTTCAACTTTCTGTACTTACAGCCTGAGCCAGTTAGCATTCATCCGACTTTTGACCTTTCCCAGCTTCTGGACTTAGACACATTCTGGCAGTCAGGATTTATTGAACAGAATATAGGGCACTTGGTGCCCCCCTTTTTTTTGTACATGGAACTTTTTATTTTTAAATAATTTTATTATGAAAATACCACATGCACAAAGTAATAAATAATTGCACATAATAAATAAATATTTGTGGTATGCAGGATCTTTTAGTTGCAGTGTACAAACCCTTAGTTGTGGCATGCAGGATATAGTCCCCTGACCAAGAATTGAACCCAGGCCACCTGCATTGGAAGCACAGTCTTAGCCACTGGACCACTAGAGAAGTCCCCCAAATTAACATGTTTTAATGCTCATATCTCTCTAACACAGTTTGACATCTGAAAAGGCAAGTCCTCTTCCATTACTCCTCCCTTTTAGAAATCTTTCTGGCTATTCTTAGATGTCTGGGCTATAGATTTGGCTGATTAAATTTTCTTATCTATTTTGTTTCTGATATTTTTGAGTAGGATCTGATTGTGTTGGTAATTTGTATTAGAATTATTTTTAGAGTGATGGTTTTAAAAATGTGTTTCAATTATTTGTTACCATAAACAATTATGGTAATGACCATTTAACAACATCTCTAATTGTTTTCTTAGACTAGACCCTAGGAATAGGGTCATAGAATGTGTCAAAGGTACAGAGATATGTGTATTTCTATCTTGTAAACTGGCTTTCCTTAAAGATTAGAGCAAGTGCACAAAATTACTGTTTCCCCTGTCTTCTCTCTAGGACTGAATATAGTGAATATATTATGTCTAAGTGTTTCAGGAATTTTCCGCACCAAAATATCTATGAAATATAATGAGAGGGAGACTCACTAGGATAATTTGGTGGTTATGTCTTGTTTCCTTTATTGTACTGATGGGAAAATCAAGGCAGAAATTGTTAAGACCTGGTCAGAATCATGCAGACATAAGCATTAAAGGGATCAATGTCCAGTGCTCTTGTCCTATGAATTGAAGCAGCAATATATGTGCAAGTATACACGCACACATGATTTTAACCTCAGATGCGTTCCCAAATTAGAATTCAATCTGTCCCTAAGAAATGTGTTGAAATGCTATTTCTGAGCCACTGATAACCAAAGAGTTTTGATGATTATAAAATTCCAAAATTTTAGGTAGAGACTGAATGTAAAATAAGACCACAGCATTTCTTTCAAACTGCTGCTTTCTGAAACTTAGAAGACAAAACAAGAGTAACTAGAAGTTTCTTTTTAACTTTGCATCACTTATTTATAAATTCCTGTTTAATGTACAATGTACAGATGATATCCATATGCTTTCAAAGATGATGACACTCAAAATAATGGTAATAAAAGACTAAGGAACAGTTTCATATAATTTTCATCATTTTTTTCTGAGTTATAGGCCACATACCTATATTATTACAGGGAGTATATTTCTTTGGTATAAATATTTAAAATATGATGGTATCTATAAGCACAAAAATTCCAGGTCCAGCCATATATGTAAAAATGTATAATGATTTTCTGATGTAATTGGTTTTTTCCTAGGTACACTAAACTAATTTGTAATAATGGCTTTAGAACTAACTGACAGTGGTAAAATATTTACATGATAAAGTCTTGAAACATGGTAAAGTTGCTTCACAGTTTTTGGACATTAACTGTTTCACGGAAACAGTCTCAGATACCCAAAACAGCATGGGACATGAACAAACAGACAATATATGGGCAATTTCCACACAGGAAAATTGAAAATAAAAGAGACAAGCATTTTCAGATGACCCATCGTCAATCTGTATTAACTCCCCATCAAATTCAAGGGGGAAGAAAAATGCCCTTTTGGTACTCTCCTTGACAGAGAAACATCACTCTCTGACTTACAGGAAAGAGTAAGTGCTTCTAAGAGCTACTGCAGCCAGAGCTGGTTCTGAAGAGTTATAAGTCCGTAAAAAATATTATTTTTAAGTGGCCTTCACAACCCCAGATTCCACAACATCTTACTAGCTTTTGCTTTCAAGTGTCTTAATTGATAGACTACATTTTCTTTAGAAACTACATCCAAATATCTTTAAAAATTGTTTTAATTAGTAATTATATTAATAACTAGAGAATGCCAGTGATTTAAGTACATGCTTATTCTTATTTTGTTCCATAATTTTCATATTTTCTTTTGAGCTTTTCTATATAGGCTCACTTTACAAGGCAACCCACTCCAGGATTCTTGTCTGAAAAATTCCATAGACAGAGGAGCCTGGTGAACTACAGTCCACGGGGTTGCAAAAAAATCAGACATGACCGAGTGACTGAGTATGCATACACGCACAAGTTAAATGGGGCTGAGTTAGAATGCCAAAATTGTGGCATAGTTCACCAATTAAATTCTAATGATTGTAGATCTACTTTTATCCATAGTGCCTGCTTAGAGCTAAGAAAGATTAACACAACATGTAACATTCTTGCTCTCAAGGTATCTTCAACCTGGGTGAGTTTCTGTATGTGTGTGTCTGTGTCTGTGATATCGAGATCACTATAATTATTTTTCTTAATATATAAAGATTTTATTTTTTGAGCAGTTTTTGACAAAATTAAAAACTATTTCTTCAATGGATCTTGCCTTTAGTATTGTATCTAAAAAGTCATTACCATACCTATGGCAGTGTTATCTCTTATGTAATATTCTTGGAATTTTTTAGAGTTGAATTTCATATTTAGGTCTGTGATTCATTTTGAGTTAGTTTTTGTTAAGGATCTATGTTTAGATTCACTTTTTTGCGAGTGGATATCCAGTTGTCTCAACACCATTTGATGAAAAGATCATCTTTTCTCCAACGTGTTGCCTTTGGTCCTTTGTCGAAGATCATTGAATATTTTTTAAAAACTATTTTTAATTGGGGCATAATTGCCTTACATTGTTGTGTTAGTTTCTGCAACAATGTGAATCAGTTATATGTGTACATACATCTGTTCCCTCCTGAGCCTCCCTCCCACTCCCCCATCCCACCAGTCTAGGTCATCACAGAGCACCAAGCTAAGTTCCCTGAGCTATAGAGCAGCTTCCCACTAGTTATTTATTTTACACATGACAGTGTGGATGTCAATACTCTCATTTCATCCCATTCTATCCTTCCTCCTCTGTGTCAACAAGTCCTTTCTCAACATCTCTGCACTCTGGTCTTTGAATGATAATTAATTCTTGGATAATAATTCAAGAATCTATATGTTGGTAGACACATACCTTTAAAAAAACAGCTATCTCTTTCTCCCTTGGCTAGGAGTGGATATCCTTTAATTACATTTCCAAAGATATATATTTATTAAACCTGAGATTCTTTGTCTTTTGTCAGTTTGGAGAAGTTCTCAACCAGTTTCTTTGAATATTACTTCTCAAATTATCTTTACTTCCAACATTTAGAACTTAGAATAGAAATTTTTGCTGGAACTTCTCAGTCTGTCTTACCTGTATCAGATTTTCTTTCATATGTCTCTTTGATTCTCTGTGTTTTATTCTGGGTATTTTGCATGATTATGTCTTCTAGTTAATGGATTTTCCATCTGTGTCTTTTATGCCATTTAGAATTTCCATTCTAAATCTCTCTGTGTGTATACATCATATATATGTTTTTATTTTTTCAACTTGAATGGTAATTTTTTATTGCGTCTTTTTCTTATCTCATATTTTCAGTTTCTAGTTTCAGCTCCTTAAATATCTTCTGCATATAGCTGTTATATATGGACTCTTGTGTCTAGTATTTGTTTTTGCATGTTAACTATGAGCTTCTCTTCCTTGGGACTTCATATGTAGACATTTCCTGAGTTCCAGATTACTAGAGTATATTTCCAGAGATCGTTTGAATTTTCTTTTTCCAGATTGCTGGAAGCATTGTCAACCTAAATCCTTTAAACCAAATTCTTTGCTTGAATTTGGGTGTGAAGGCAATATGATGGAATGTGAATGATTAGGCATTCTCATGAGAGATTTTGGGATTTTGGTTTAATTCTTTCTTGAAGTTAGATGCAAGATGATTTTCCTATCAGTTCCCCCTATGAGATTATATATATATATATATATATTTTTTTTTTTTTGGTTTTGTTTTGTTTACAGTTTCACAGAAGGTTTGGAAACATGGAGACTCAGCATAATGTAAGAGATTTATGATCTTCTCTCTGTGTTATGTGGATCTGTGGCCTTGCCCCTTATATTCTTGATGTGGTTATTAAAACCTTGTCTTATAACTCATGTTTTACTGTTGTTTTTTTTTTTTATTCTGAAGATTTCCCTTTATTTAAGCCAGAAGATTTTCAGGAATATACTGCTCAGCATCTTTATATATCATTACAGTAGGGTTGGTTTCTCAGTGTATCTGATATGCTATGTTGCCAGAAATAAAAATCTCAAACTAGTTTTAATGTTTATTTTGAATTCTTTGCAAAGTGGATCAATGTTGATTATTATCTGTTGTCAATTACCAGAGTGTCTGGGAGGTCAGTTGGAAGAACTATATTCCTGCTGATTATTTCCTTCCTTTTCTACATGACGTGTCTTTTATTTACAATTTCCCTCCTGATCTGAATTTATAAATGAATACTGATGAGTCACTATTGCTGAACTCGGAATCTCCAAGGGGGCAGGACAGTGGAGAGGAAGATGAATGTGTGTAATTCTGCAAGTTTTCCATTGTGCCTGGAGAACTGAGACTGCTTTTGATGTTTCCTGGGCCCTCTTTGTCCTAGTCATCTTTACTGACTAGTGCTTAAGTGCTTTTCAGACAACTTGGTACAACCAAGAAGATGTGCAGCCAGAAATGTGTCAGTCAGAAATTCAAGCTACTGCTGCCAGTGTCTTTGTTCCCTTGATTGTACATACTGGTTCTCCAATTTTCTGTTTTCATATTTCACAGTGCTTGCTTAGGTATTTTCTTTTCTGTCTTGACTGTATAGATCATCTCCCTCTTAGAAATGTTTCTCTTAAAAAGGAAAGTCACCCTGGACCTTCCCTTCAGACTAACCTCCCCACTCTATTGAGACTTGATAATGGGTAGTTTTCATTTATAAGCTCCCACTGGTCCTCCCTTATAAACCATCCTCAGTTCTAGCTTTAACAATTGCCAGAGAATAAATACATATTGGGAAGGTTAACATTATATTTTCCAGTTTTGATTAGTCCTGTTGCATTGCTTTGCATTAGTTTTCAGAGCAACGATAGAAAAGAAAACTCCAAAGCAACTTTCAAATTGAATCGGTGTGTGTATACTGCTGATATTCTGGAAACTCTTTCACCCATCTTATTAATTTATACTAAGGGAGTAGGCAATTTTCAGATTTTATTTTGAGATGATAAACTGTAATGCATCTAAACATGTGAAGATGCATATTTAATGCACTTTAATGCATTTATGGTCTCACTGCTAAAATGTAGAATCCTAAATAATCTTGTGTAGGAATGCTTACACTGTCACTGAAACATTCCCTACAGAGCTATGAATATGTACTAGTGGGGGCTCTACCGTACTAACTTGTTGAAATATTTCTTTCTTTGAAACTTTTACTTTGTACTGGGATTCCACTGGTCAAGGAGTTTAATGTGCTGCTGTGCATTGTAAATCCAGACATGGAGCCAAGGCTTGATTTTCCTTTCCATGGAGGATTTAAGGCTAGTATTTTATGGAAAATAACTCCGGAGGCTGATGTAACTCTTGCTGTGGATATAGTGTGTTTATTCTTGTTATTAGTAATGTTGAGTTTTGTCTCTCACTACAAATATCAACTTATTAAAAAATTTATTTACTTTCTAATTGAAGGATAATTGCGTTACAGAATTTTCTTGTTTTCTGTCAAAACTCAACATGAATCAGTCATAGGTATACATATATCCCCTCCCTTTTGGAACTCCCTCCCATCTCCCTTACCATCCCACCCCTCTAGGTTGATACAGACCTCCTGTTTGGGTTTCCTGAGACATACAGCAAATTCCAGTTGGCTATCTGTTTTACATATGGCAATGTAAATTACCATGTTACTCTCTATCCATACATCTCACCCTCTCCTCCTCTCTCCCCATGTGCATAAGTCTATACTGTATGTTTGTTTCTACATTGCAAATAAATTCTTCAGTACCATTTCCGTACATATGCGTTAGTATACAATACTTATCATTCTCTTTCTGACTTACTTCACTCTGTATAATAGGCTCTAGGTTCATCTACCTCATTAGAACTGACTCAAGTGCGTTCCTTTTTATGGCTGAAAATATTCCATTGTGTATATGTACCACAACTTCTTTATCCATTCATCTGTCAGTGAACATGGTTGGTTGTTCATCATTACGTTGCTTCCATGTTCTAGCTATTGTAAATAGTGCTGCAGTGAACATTGGGATTCAGTTCAGTTCAGTAACTCAGTCGTGTCTGTTTCTTTGCGACCCCATGAACTGCAATGCGCCAGACCTCCCTGTTCATCACCAACTGCCAGAGTCTACCCAAACCCATGTCCATTGAGTCAGTGATGCCATCCAATCATCATCCTCTGCCGTCCCCTTCTCTTCCTTACCTCAATCTTTCTCAGCATCAGGGTCTTTTCAAATGATTAGCTTTCCGCATCAGGTAGCCAAAGTATTGGCATTTCAGCTTCAACATCAGTCCTTCCAATGAACACCCAGGACTGATCTCCTTTAGGAAGGACTGGTTAGATCTCCTTGCACTCCAAGGGACTCTCAAGAGTCTTCTCCAACACCACAGTTCAAAAGCATCAATTCTTTGGTGCTCAGCTTTCTTTATAGTCTAACTCTCACATCCATACATGACCACTGGAAAAACCATAGCCTTGACTAGATGGACCTTTGTTGGCAAAGTAATGTCTCTGCTTTTTAATATGCTGTCTAGGTTGGTCATAACTTTCCTTCCAAGGAGTAAGCGTCTTTTGATTTCATGGCTGCAATCACCATCTGCAGTGATTTGGGGGCCCCCAAAAATATAGCCAGCCACTGTTGCCACTGTTTCCCCATCTGTTAGCCATGAAGTGATGAGACCTGATGCCATGATCTTAGTTTTCTGAATGTTGAGCTTTAAGCCAACAATGGGATACATGTGTCTTTTTCAATTTTGGTTTCCTCAGGGTATATGCCTAGGAGTAGGATTGCTGGGCCATATAGTGGTTTTATTCCTAGATTTCTAATGAATCTCCATACCGTCTGCCATAGTGACTGTATCAATTTACATTCCCACCAACAGTGCAAGAGCGTTCCCTTTTCTCCACACCCTCTGCAGCATTTATTGTTTGTAGACTTTTTGATGATGGCCATTCTGACTGGTGTAAGGTGATATCTCATTGTAGTTTTGATTTGCGTTTCTCTAATAATGATCAATGTTGAGCATCATTTCATGTGTCTGTTAGCCATCTGTATGTCCTCTTTGGAGAAATGTCTGTTTAGGTCTTTTCCCCACTTTTTGATTGGGTTGTTTGTTTTTCTGGCATTGAATTGTTTGAACTGCTTGTATATTTTGGAAATTAATCCTTGGTCAGTTGTTTCATTTGCTTTTATTTTCTCCCATTCTGAGGGTTGTCTTTTTACCTTGCTTATAATTTCCTTTGCTGTACAAAAGCTTTTAAGTTTAATCAGGTCCCACTTTCTCACTTTTGTTTTTATTTCTGTTACTCTAGAAGGTGGGTCATAGAGGATCTTTCTTTGATTTATGTCATCGAATGTTCTGCCTATGTTTTCCTCTAAGAGTTTTATAATTTCTGGTCTTACATTTAGGTCTTTAATGCATTTTGAGTTTATCTTTGTGTATAGTGTTAGGAAGTGTTTTAATTTCATTCTTTTACATGTAGTTGTCCAGTTTTCCCAGCACCATTTTTTTGAAGAGGCTGTCTTTGCCCTGCTGTATATTCTTGCTTCCTTTGTCAAAAATAAGTTACCCATAGGTGCATGGGTTTATTTCTGGGCTCTCTATCTTGTTCCATTGGTCAGTATTTCTGTTTTTGTGCCAGTACCATGCTATCTTGATGACTATAGCTTTGTAGTATAATCCGAAGTCAGGAGGGTTGATTCCTCCAGCTCCATTCTTCTTTCTCAAGATTACTTTGGCTATTCGGGGTCTTTTATGTTTCCATATGAATTGTGAAATTTTTTGTTCTAGTTCTGTGAAAAATGTCATTGGTAATTCAATAGGGATCACATTAAATCTGTAGATTGCATTTGGTAGTATAGTCATTTTCACAATATTGGTTCTTCCTACCTAGGAACATGGAGTATCTCTCCATCTGCTTATGTCATCTTTGATTTCTTTCATCAGCATCTTATAATTTTCTATGTACAGTTCTTTTGTCTCCTGAGGTAAGTTTATTCCTAGATATTTAATTCTTTTTGTTGCAGTGGTGAATGGCATTGATTCTTTAATTTCTCTCTGATGTTTCATTGTTAGTATATAGAAATGTAAGTGATTTCTGTGTATTGCTTTTGTATCTTGCAATTACTAAATTAAGTAATTAGCTCTAGTAATTTTCTGATCGTTTCTTTAGGGTTTTTATGTACAGTATCATGTCATTGGCAAACAGTAAGAGCTTTAATTCTTCTTTTCCAATCTGGATTATTTTATTTCTTTCTCTTTTCTGATTGCTGTAGCTAGGACTCCAAAACTATGTTGAATAATAGTTATGAAAGTGGACACCCTTGTCTTCTTCATGATCTTAGGGGGAATGCTTTCAGTTTTTCACCATTGAGAATAATGTTAACTGTAGGCTTATCATATATGGTCTTTATTATGCTGAGGCTGTTTCCTTCTTTGCCCATTTTTTGAAGAGTTTTAATTATAAATGGGTGCTGAATTTTGTCAAAATCTTTCTTTGCATCTACCGTGATTATCATATGGTTTTATCTTTCAATTTGTTAATATGGTGTATCACATTGATCGATTAACATATATTGAAGAATCCTTGCATTCCTGGAATAAACCTAACTTGAACATGGTGTATGAGCTTTTTGGTGTGTTGCTGAATTCTGTTTGCTAAAATTTTATTGAGGGTTTTTGCATCTGTGTTCATCAGTGGTATTGGGCTATAGTTTTCTTTTTTTCTTGTTGTCTTGTCTGGTTTTGGTAGCAAGGTGATGGTGGCCTTGTAGAACAAATTTGGATGTGTTCCTTCCTCTGCAATTTTTTGAAAGAATATAAGGAGAGGCATTAGCTCTTCTCTCAATGTTTGATAGAATTCTCCTGTGAAGCCATCTGGTCCTGGGCTTTTGTTTATGGGGAGATTTTTGACCACAGCTTCAATTTCAATGCTTGTAATTGGATTGTTCATAATTTCTATTTCTTTCTGGTTCAGTCTTAGAAGTTTGAATTTTTCTAAGTATATATCTATTTCTTCCAGGTTATCCATTTTATTGCCATATAGCTGTTCATAATGGTATCTTATAATCCTTTGTATTTCTGCATTGTCTGTTGCAACCTCTCCTTTTTCATTTCTAATTTTGTTGATTTGATTCTCCTCTCTCTCTTTTTTTTAATGAGTCTGGCTAAAGGTGTGTCAATTTTGTTTGTCCTCTCAGAAAACCAGCTTTTAGTTTTATTAATCTTTACTATTGTTTCCTTCCTTTCTTTTCATTTATTTCTGCTTGGATCTTTACGATTTCTTTCCCTCTGCTAGTTTTGGTTTTTTTTTTTTTTTTTTTGTTGTTGTTCTTTTTCCACTTTTAGTTGTAAAGTTAGGATGTCTATTTGATGTTTTTCTTGTTTCTTGAGGTAGGATTGTATTGCTACGAATTTCCCTCTTAGAACTGCTTTTGCTGCATCCCATAGATTTTGAGTTGTTTGTTTTCATTGTCATACATTTCTAGAAATTTTTTGATTTCCCTTTTGATTTCTTCATTAACCTGTTGGTTTTTTAGAAACATATTGTTTAATTTCCATGTGTTTGCTTTTGCCGTTTTTTTTTTCTTCTTGTAATTGATATCTAGTCTCATTGCATTGTGGTTGGAAAAGATGCTTGATACGATTTCAATTTTCTTAAATTTACTGAGGTTTTATTTGTGATCCAAGGTATGGTCTATGTTGGAGAATGTTCCATATATACCTGAGAAGAAAGTGTATTCTTCTGCATTTGGATGAAATGTCCTGAAGATACCAATGAGATCCATTTCATCTAATGTATCATTTAAGACTTGTTTCTTTATTAATTTTCTGTTTTGATGATCTGTCCATTAGTGTGAGTGGGTGTTAAAATCTCCTACTATTATTGTGTTACTGTCAATTTCTCCTTTTGTGTCTGTTAGTTTGTCTTATGTATTGAGGTGCTCCTATGTTGGGTGCATAGATATTTACAATTGTTAGGTGTTCCTCTTGGGTTGATCCCTTGATCATTATGTAGTGTCCTTTCTTATCTCTTGTAATCTTTATTTTAAGGTCTGTTTTGTCTTATATGAGCATTGCTACTCCACTTTTCTTTTGCATTTGCATGGAATATATTTTTTAAACCTGTCACCTTCAGTCTATATGTGTGTTTAGGTCTGAAGTGTGTTTCTTGTAGACAGCATATATATGGGTCTTGTTTTTTTATCCATTCATCCAGTCTGTGACTTTTGGTTGTAGCATTTAATCCATTTACATTTAAAGTAATATTTGATATACATGTTCCCATTGCCATTTTGTTAAAAAATTGTTTGGGGTTTGATTTTGTAGATCTTTTTCTTCTCTTGTATTTCTTGTATTGACTATATAAGTCCCTGGTTTGGTGGTACTGAATTCTCTTAACTTTTGCTTTTCTGAAAAGCTTTTGATTTCTCCATCAATTTTGAATGAGATCCTTGCTGGGTACAGTAGTCTTGATTGTAAATTTTTCCCTTTCATTACTTTAAATATGTACTGCTATCACATTCTGGCCTGCAGAGTTTCTGCTGAAAGATCAGCTGTTAAATGTATGGGGCTCCCCTCGTATGCTATTTGTTGCTTTTCCCTTGCTGCTTTTAATATTCTTTCTTTGTGTTTAGTCTTTGTTAGTTTGATTGGTATGTGTCTTGGCGTGTTTCTCCTTGGGTTTTCTCCTTTATGGAATTCTTTGTGCCTCTTGGACGTGATTGACTATTTCCTTTTCCATGTTAGGGAAATTTTCACCTATAATTCATCAAAAATTTTCTCATACCCTTTCTTTTTCTCATCTTTTTCTGGGACCTGTATAATTTGAATGTTATTGCATTTGATATTATCCCAGAGGTCTCTGAGACTATCCTCAGTTCTTTTTATTCTTTTTACTTTATTCTGCTCTTCAGAAGTTTTCCCCACCATTTTATCTTCCATCTCAGTGATTCATTCTTCTGCTTCGGATATTCTGCTATTGATTCCTTCTAGAATATTTTCAGTTTCACTAGTTGTATTGTCTCTGTATGTTTATTCTTTAATTATTCTAGGTCTTTGTTAATTGATTCTTGTATTTTCTCCATTTTGTTTTCAAGGTTTTTTATTATCTTTACTACCATTTTTCTGAATTCTTTTTCAGGTAGTTTGCCTATTTTCTCTTCATTTCCTTGGACTTCTGTGTTTCTATTTTGTTCTTTCATTTATGCACTCTTTCTCTGCCTTTTCATTATTTTTTAAAACTTATTGTGTTTGAGGTCTCCTTTTCCCAGACTTCAAGGTTGAATTCTTTCTTCCTTTTGGTTTTTGCCACTCTAAAGTTGGTGCAGTGGTTTGTGTAAGCTTTGTATAGGGTGAGATTTCTGCTAAGTATTTTTTTGTTTTTCCTCTGATGGGCAAGGCTAAGTGAGGTGGTAATCCTGTCTGTTGATGACTGGGTTTGTATTTTTGTTTTGTTCATTGTTTGGATGAGGCATCTTGCACAGGGTGCTACTCGTGGTTGGGTGATGCCAGGTCTTGTATTCAAGTGGTTTCCTTTGTGTGAGTTCTCACTGTATGATACTCCCTATGGTTAGTTCTCTGGTAGTCTAGGGTCTTGGAGTCAGTGCTCTGACTCCAAAGCCTCAGGTCTTGATTCATTTTCTTACAAACCAGAAGGGAAGATCCTGAGAACTGGGAATATCCTTGTTACTCCAGTGCCTGTTACAATGCCTGGTCCATCACAGAAGCTCGATGTGTGATCTGGTCTTCCTAAGACTGGGATGCTTGCAGTAGCAACTTCTTCCAGCCCCCAATATCAACTTTTAATTACACAAAGTCTTTACCATCAGTTCATTTCAGTTGCTCAGTCATGTCTGACTTTTGCAACCCCATGCACTATAGCACACCAGGCTTCCCTGTCCATCACTAACTCCCAGAACTTGCTGAAACTCATGTCCATTGAGTCAGTGATGCCATCCAACCATCTCTTCCTCTGTCATCCTGTTCTCTTCCTGCCTTCAATCTTTCCCAGCATCAGGGTATTTTTCAATAAGTCAGTTCTTTGCATCAGTGGCCAAAATACTCAAGTTTCAGCTTGAGCATCAGTCCTTCCAGTGAATATTCAGGACTGATTTCCTTTAGGGTTGACAGGTTATGTACTACTATTCATATTTTGTATTTGAAGCAGATGAATAGATGAGCCACTTTGAATAATCACTGGCCAATATTTATAGAGAAGTTAATACTGAAAAGCCATATCCTAATTTTTTTTTTTTTGCTTTATCTCTTTTATCCTTTGGTATAGATTTTTTTTTAATTCTTTTTTTTTTTTTTTGTACATGAGGAAAGGGAGTCCTAGAGACTTCTTCTCAAAATCATGCCATCACTGAATGTTGAAAGTTACGTTGCAGTTCTGATCTTCCTTCACTAGAAATGAGCACTGGTTAAGAGTGCTGGTTTAGGAAGAGAAGAACAAAAAGAATATGTGCTAGTCATCTAAATGCTTGACATCCAGTAAAGCTTTTAATACTGATGATGTGCTAGCAAATACTCTGGCACACTTTATCAATAGTAAAACTATAGTTTAAAGAAGAGACATGGTGTATTTCAAATACACATAGTTTTCTTTTATTTCACATTTATTGGTCCTTTTATCCATAACAGAATGTAAATTCCTTCACTTCCTGTAATAAGTGAATGGAAATTACTTTTATACCAGTTGGGCCCACCTTATACATACTATGTATATAACTTACCAATTTTTGTAACAATAATCAGTAAATTGATTTATATATAAGTGCTTTAAATATATGAACGTTTGCATTTCCTTTGTAGCATCAGCCTCCAGATATATTCTTGATGACCAAGATGGTCATTCTGAGTTTTATCTCCATGTTGAAGATAATGATGATGAATGTTAGCTGATAAAATCATCATCATTATTATTAATGGGTTCTTAGAAAGTCCTTGGCTTGGACCCAAGTTCCTTTATAATTATTTTCTCAATCCAAAATCCAACCCCATGGAGTAGGCAATATTATCTACCAGTTTTATTGATGAAGGAACAAAAGCTTAGAAAAATTAGGTAATGTGCCCAAGCAAATGAGTAGCAGAATTAGAATTTTGGACCTTCTTTCTCCTTAGATCACTGTTCATTCTTCATTTTGGTACCTTTACTACTTATTTAATAGAAGTTTTAACAGTGTGCAGTTTTTTACTTTTTCTTTCCTTTGCATGCATGTGTGCTCAGTTGGTAAGTCATGTAGGACTCTTTGCAAACCCATGGACTATAGCCCTCCAGGCTCCTCTGTCCATGGGATTCTCCAGGCAAGAATACTGGAATGGGTTGCCATTTCCTCCTCCTGTGGATTTTCTGGACCCACAGATTGAACTCGTGTCTCCTGAATCTCCTGCCTTGGAGATGGACTCTTTGCCACTGAGCCACTGTTCCACTGCATGCAAGCTTCATGGCAACAGAGACTATTAGCCTAAGTCATGTTTTCTGGGTTACATTCCCAGTGTGGAGCGCAGTGCCTGCTACACAAAAGATACTTCTCATGTTGACAGGATTTGCTGAAAGAGCAGATGAATATCTGATACCAAAGTCACATCTGGGGTCAGTATACACATGAGAGAAAGTTTCTGCTAAACAGACTTATCCATTTTAAGGGGGGACATCCAGGTTTTAATTTAGGTGATGATTTAGTTGGCTAAAATTAGAAATGAGGTAATTTCATAAGAATTTTATGTTACAATTTAGTATCCTGAATTATTGAGTCTCGAGAATGCAGTGTAGAAATGTGACTTAATTACTGCCATCATATATTTGAGGGAAATTGTAATGAGAGGGGTGACCAGCTGTTCCCCATCTGTACTAGTACAGAATAAGAGGAAAAGGCCTTACATCAAAAGTACAAAAATTAAGCCCATCTCAGAAAGTGCTGGAAGGTATTAGGATACGTTTCTGAGATATTATCAAGAATCAGTTTTCCACAGATTTTTGTTTAATTTTTCTCTTTGTGCTGTCATATGATGTGCCCATTAATCTTACTATCTCCTTTCTGATTTCCAAAGTCCTGGTCTCACTAGAAACATCAAAGGCTAAGTATCAAGAACAAGCTCCTCAGATGTGGTCATCACTGTGAATGACACTGATCTTACAATTAATTCTGTATGCTCTGTACCAGCCACTGAGATGAGAAATAATTAGTTCTATAAGTGAGGCAATTTGCAGTTTGTGACAAAGTAGGGGACTTACTTGACTGTCATTTAGACTATATAACTTTACTGAATTTAATTTTCCTAATGCATTTGTACTTCTCATGTTTGATAATATCACTAAGAAATAGATGTAATCTTCAAAATGATGATCAACTCTGAAATGGACAATTAGTTGAATCAAATATCCAAATGTATAATTGATTACTTAAGTAAGAAGTTTAATCTTCTCTGGCATTCTCACAGATATTAAAATTAAAGAATATTGGGTGGGCTTGCTTTTCACTTTTGTAGGGCTGCATTTTTTGTTTTATTTTTTAATCTTTTTTTTTTTATTCTTTAAGAGCTCTTACCTTGTCAAACTTACAAGTTTTATTTTATGATTTTTAGGATTTTTTTTTTTAATGTGAACCATTTTAAAGGTCTTTATCAAATTTATTACAGCATTGCTTCTGTTTTATGTTTTGATTTTCTGGCTATGAGGCACATGGGATCTTATCTCCCTGACCAGGAATCAAACCTGTACCCCCTGCATTGGAGGGTGAAATCTTTACCACTGCAGCACCGAGGAAGTCCCTGTTATTTGATTTGGAGTAAAGCTATCACCCTTATGGCAGAAAATGAAGAGGGTCTAAAGAGTCTCTGGCTGAAAGTGAAAGAGGAGAGTGAAAAAGATGGCTTAAAGCTCAACATTCAGGAAACTAAGATCATGGCATCTGGTCCCATCACTTTATGGGAAATAGATGGGGAAACAGTGGCTGGCTTTATTTTGGGGGGCTCCAAAATCACTGAAGATGGTGATTACAGCCATGAAATTAGAAGACATTTACTCCTTGGAAGGAAAGTTATGACCAAACTAAATAGCACATTAAAAAGCAAAGACATTACTTTGCCAATAAAGGCACATCTAGTCAAGGCTATGATTTTTCCAGTGGTCATGTATGGATGTGAGAGTTGGACTGTGAAGAAAGCTGAGTGCCGAAGAATTGATGCTTTTGAACTGAGGTGCTGGAGAAGTCTCTTGAGAGTCCCTTGGACTGCATGGAGATCCAACCAGTCCATCCTAAAGGAGATCAGTCCTGGGTGTTCATTGGAAGGACTGATGTTGAAGCTGAAACTCCAATACTTTGGCCACCTCATGCGAAGAGCTGACTCATTGGAAAAGACCCTGATGCTGGGAGGGATTGAGGGCAAGAGGAGAAGGGGACGACAGAGGATGAGAAGGCTTGATGGCATCACTGACTCAATGGACATGAGTTTGGGTAAACTCCAGCAGTTGGTGATGGACAGGGAGGCCTGGTGTGCTGCGATTCATGGGCTCACAAAGAGTTGGACACGACTGAGTCACTGAACTGAACTGAACTGAATCAGTTAGGGCATAAAATAAATTTCTTATTACCCTTAACTCTGCATGACATTATTTCTCATGCACTCTAAGTTTTTAATTCAATAAATATTTTGAGGTGCCCACTATATTTCAGGTTACATCAAATGGTGGTACTGTTGACTTGTTATCAAGGGAAAATACAGGCAAAGGTTAAAGGGGGAAGTTAAATCACAGTTCTGGTTAGTCACAGATCTAACCACAAGAATATATCAAGTAAGTGTAACATATTTCCAATACTTCTCACAGATGAAAGAAATACAGTGCTGTCTGCACATTCCAGGGAGGAGAAACCCTAGTGGAGTGTTTAAGAACTTAACTCTGAAGCCAGTTCATATACTGCCTCCTCGATTTATTTGCTATAGCATTGAACAAATTGCTTAATATCCTTGTAACACAATTTCTTCGTCTTCTGATTAGGGGTAATAATAGAACTACTTTTTAGGGTTGTTGTGAGAATTACCCGCTGTGTGTGTGTGTGTGTGTGTGTGTGTGTGTGTGTGTACACCTGCACTTGCCAAAGAGATTGACAAAGTAGTCTGTAGTCCACATTTAGCCTGATGCCTAGGGCTTCCCAGGTGGCTTAGTGGTAAAGAATCCACTTGCAATGCAGAAGCCACAGGAGACACGGGTTTGATCCCTGGATTGGGCAGATCCCCTGGAGGAGGAAATGACAACCCACTCCAGTATTCTTGCTAGGATAATCTCATGGACAGAGGAGACTGGTGCCTACAGTCCATGGGGTTGCAAAGAGTTGGACATGACTGAACATACATAATACTGTTTTTGCATGGCCCAGCAACTACGAATAGATTTTACCTACTATAATGATTGAAAAAAAATGAAAAGGAATAGGATATTTTTTCATACATGAAAATTATATGAAATCCAGCATCCATTTATTCAGTGTCCATAAGTATCACAGTCATGCTCATTTGCTTACATATTGTCTATAACTCTCATTCAACAAAGGCAGAGTTGAGTAGTTTGAATAGTTGTGACTGAGACTGTATATAGCTTTTAAAGTCTAATATATTTATTATCTGGCTGGTTATAGAAACTAAAAAACTGTCAAACTCTGGCTTGTAACATTGTTTGATATAAAGTAAATGCTATAAATTGTTGCCTATTATTATTATTGATCCATTTTCTAAGTTAGAGTAATACTTTGGCTTGAAATTTAGCATGAACATCTCCTAATAGAGAGGCTAAATAGAAATAAACTGAAGAGTATTCATGTAGTTGTAAAGTACAAGCATATATCTGATTCAGATGTCTGTCTCCCTGTTATATCTTAGAATTTCATTAAGAGTGAATATATTGTAAACCTCTTGACTAGACAGGTAGAACTTTAATGCTTTGTGGGGCAAAATGTTTGATAACTGGTCTCACTTTGCATGATTGTCATATTATAGAATACGGTTGTAAAATGTTAACTGAGGCTCATGGGATTTATCTTCTACATTCCTGCCTCGCCAGCCACACCCATAATAAATTATCTTTGAGAAAAACAAAGAGGAATTGTTCAGAGTACAAGGAGGAATTAGAATTACATTCCCAAGGCAGACCCAATTATCGAGTCATAGGAATCCAACTGGTAGATGCTATGTCAACATTCACTTCTCTGATGCAAAAGTCCTCTCCAAGGTTTTTCTAGTTGGACGCTCATCTTGGCTCCATGATTACTGCACACATTTGAGGAAGTATATTCACTGTAACATTATTTCAGTTCCTGCTATGAAGTATTTCTTTAGCGAGGTGACTCATTTGTTCTGCTATTATTTATTCATCTGTAGACTTCTTATACAAATTGCTTCACTTACAGCTTTTGGGCTCCCCATTCTGAATCTCTCTTTTGAAAATCAATAACACCTATCTTCTGAGGGAAACTCTCAGCACAGCCAGCTGTGATGACTTTTGTTATACTTCTTGGCATTAATTATTCATGGTTATTTATTGAATAATTCAATGTGTTATATGATAATTTAAAAATTCTCTACCTTGTTACTGAAAAGTGAGGGCTTTTGGGGCCATCAACTGAGTCATGCCAATTGAAACTATTAGCAGTGAGTGCATACAGTGTCTGAGAAGGTGACATTCAGCTTTCAGGTCTTCATTAAATAGTATAAAGATGATTTGAGTATATTCGTGGCCCTTAAGGAGAGCAGGGAGTCTCTTCCTATCCAACCTATAGTGTAAGTAAAGGGGAATTAACCAGTTTACTTAGAAAAGGAACACTTTCTTTTATGATAAAGTACCAGTGAAATAATGAAGCAAAGCATCTTCCCTCTATGGTTAATTAAATGGCATGAAGTATTCCCACAAAGTAGTCTCTTTTTCTCTGCTTGTTTTCCTCTCCATTTACTTCTTTGAATTTAATTGGCAAAAAGCAGGAGATTCTTTAAAGTGTTTGTTTTTGTAATTTTAAATTATTTTTCTGTTTTTATAACTGTTTCATTCCATTACCTCTTCCTTTGTTCTGGATTTGATTCTCCATTAACTGACTTTAAGATGGTTATGGTTCCTTTGTAAATGCATAACTCCACTATCTATACAAATCAACAATAATCCACAATATCACTTAAAGCTGTTCAATATAAAAAACCCAGCAAAATCAGGATTTCTGACTATCAGATCCTTCTCTAAATTTCCAGGATTCCCACACTAAATGATTATGTAGCTAGTATGCTTCTAAACAGTTTTTATCTGTACTGACATATCATTAACTGATATATAAAATAATTTCAAAATCCTGTAGCTATGTTTGAACCATGGCCGTTTTTAAAATCCATCATCAGATGGCATATCGATTCAGACTGTGTTGAGGTTGGGCCAGAAGAGCTGAATATGAATTAAAGTATGATAAAGCGTAGTGTCACATGGATAAGATGTAGCAAACAGGTAACTCAGAGAAGCTGTAATACAATTATATAATCAGATACAATCTTAGAATTTCTGAATCTTAAATATCTGTCTACAGAGATATCTTTAGAGCTCCTGCAAGGCAAATTGTAAAATCAGAAAGTTTCCTTGTGATTGTGGAGTCAGATCAAAATGAAGAGGAATGGATAAAATATTTATTTATTAATTGATTTCCATCTCATCTTCTGAGGACTCAAAAAGTCACTTAAAAACTAATGAGGAAATAAATGCTAATGAGAAATTGGATTAAGATCATGTGGAGTTAGATGACAAAAATCCTATATACTGATTTTGCATCGGGAGGTTAAACTGACTCACTGTGAGCAAAAGTTGTTTTTAAATTAATATTTAAGGAAAATCGTTAAATTTCAGACCGTGCTGATTTTACCATAATGACCACGCATATTATTGTGAATGTCCTTACACTTTTAACCTGTTTAGTTTATCATTTTTAAAAGAAATCTTTGAGTAAAGTTTGGTAAACCAGAAATATGTGCAATTAATGGCAAGGCTATAGTGAAGGGCTCTTAGCTCTAACCACAGGGATGGAAAACTTCCTTTCTCCTGTTCTAGAGAATGAAGTCTTTGATTTCTGAAAGTCTGAAGTTACACTTGTCCCTAGCTAGAATTAATAAACCTTTAAACTATTGAAGCCTTGTAATTTAATGGATAATGATGCTGGATAATCCTAGAAGGAAGGTCCAAGGATTAGAGAGACAGAAGTATGCCTTCCTGGAGAAGAAGAAACTTGCAAACAGTAGAGAAAGGATGAGCAGCTGTTTTGGCAAGGAGATATGGTGAAGGTAGTTCAAGAATGCTGTAGATCCCTGCACTATTTCACATACTCTTGTTGAAATATTGTAGCATAATAATAATAATGTAGCATATTCTGTTGTGTTCTCTCTATAGCTGTGTAAGCACGCTAGTGACACTATACCACTTCTTCCGGGATTGTGTTCAGAGACACTTGGTTCATGACAATAACAATGGGTAGTGTGAGAACCAAATTTACATTGTTAGCATGAGGAACACTGTATAAAAAATTGTTTTTTTGAAGCTTTTTATTTTATGTTGGAAAACAGTTGATTGGCAACTGTTTCAGGTGTATAACAAAGTGATTCACTTATATATATAGGTGAATCTTCTTTTTTTCTAAACACATCATATACACAAACATACTGTATCCTTTAGCTTGCTAATTAATGTGAACATAAGTGTATGGAAAGGCATTATTTCTGTACTTTCAATAATTTTCATTATGCCAATTTCAATGAAAATGTAAACTATGGCTGGACATTTTCCAGTTTTTTTTTCCCCCAGCCAAGTTTTGATTGGCTTCTGGGTTTCTGCTTTTTTGCCGTCTTTTAAAGTAACATCTAGGAGCTATGCCTCGCCCAAGGTCAGGGGTGGCGACCGAGAGTGCCAGGCTGCTACGGCGCAGGAACAGCCAAGAGGAGCTACCCCACGTCAGAGGTCAGGGGCAGCAGCCGAGAGGAGCTACCCCATATCCAACTGGTCCATCCTAAAGGAGATCAGTCCTGGGTGTTCATTGGAAGGACTGATGCTGAAGCTGAAGCTCCAATACTTTGGCCACCTCATGTGAAGAGTTGACTCATTGGAAAAGACCCTGATACTGGGAGGGATTGGGGGCAGGAGGAGGGGATGACAGAGGACGAGATGGCTGGATGGCATCACCGACTTGATGGACATGAGTTTGGGTAAACCCCGGGAGTTGATGATGGACAGGGAGGCCTGGCGTGCTGTGATTCATGGGGTCACAAAGAGCCGGACACGACTGAGCGACTGAACTGAACTGAAGGTAACATCTAGAAACAACTAAGTTATTACTTATATATCTGTATATCTATATCTATATCTATATCTATATCTAGATAGATAGATAGATAGATAGATAGATAGATAGATATTCTAGCATCAGGTGTTCTCAATTCCTCATAGATGATAATAGCAAATGTTACGTGGAAAATATTTTCTTGGAAAACATAAATAACATTTATATTGTTTTGAAATATACCATTAGGAAGGAAGACACTGCCATATCCAATTCTACATCACAAACAATCAAATACAGCATTAATTTCCAATTTAAAGATATATATAGTATATATATATATCAAGATGGTATATAGTAATGTATTAAAATCACTATTTTTTATCACATACTGGATAAATTGATGCTTGCTTAAAGGTAATGACAAAATAATTTTATATTCCTGGAGAAAAGTAGAACTACACAATTTCCTAATAAATATACATATAAAATAGTAATAAGTATATAGGTACAGAGATACTCTAAACTAAATAATTTCCATCATTCAAACATAAAGACATAGACAAGACATTTTCTACTGATAAAGTGTAAATTTTGTATTCATCTTACTGCTTTATGTTTTGGAATTTCAGGTCAATTTTATGCTTTATATAATTAATAACTATATAATATATAAATAATAACAATATATAAAAAATAACTAATAATTCTAATACTCATAAGCATAAAATGAAGAATCTAGTTATTTGCTTTATTACAAAGCTCATAATAGGTGTCATGTGATAATCTATTGAGATATAAATTAGTGTTTGGTTGTAGATGCTGTAAGATGTTTAAGATAATGAGAGGAAAACTTCCCTTCTGTTCTAGAGAATGAAGTCTTTGATTTCTGAAAATCATAAGTTACCCTTGTCCCCAGCTAGAATTAATAGATCTTTAAACTATTGAAACCTTGTAATTTAATGGATGATGATGTTGGATAATCCTAGAAGGAAGGTCTAAGGATTAGAGAGACAGAAGTATCCCTTCCTGGAGAAAGAGAAACTTTCAAACAGTAAAGAAGGGATGAGGAGCTGTTTCGGCAAGGAGATATGGTGAAGGTAGTCCAAGAATGGTATAGATCCCTGCTCTGTTTATCCACATGCTCTTGTTGAAAACTGGCCATTGACTCCTTAGAGAAGCTAAACTCTAGGAGGCTTGATGAAGAATCATGGTAGTATTTATAATAGAAAAGGCCTGTTTCAGAGGCATCTGTGGCAGGCATTGTTGCTCCAGGAAGCATTAGAGAGGATGCTTAAAATCAGGCTGGGATGGCATCTATGTTGGCTCTTGTACGTCTGCTCCTCCTATGCTTTTCAGGTGGCTTAGTGGTAAAAGCATTTACCTACCAATGCAGGAGAAGCAAGAGGTATGGGTTTGATCCCTGGGTCAGGAAGATCCCCTGGAGCAGGAAACAGTAACCCACTCCACTATTCTTGCCTGGGAAATTCCATGGATAGAGGAGCCTGGTTACAGTCCATGACATTGCAAAGGGCCATGGCTCTCAGATAAGTGCAGCGTGGAGGTGAGGTGGACCATAAGACAAAGACCATAAGACTTTGTTTTAGAAGTCTTTTTTTGCCCTTTTCAAGAAATACCTTGATGCCAGCATATGAATGTTTCTTTTACATATATATTGTGGAACAAATTTGCTTCTCAGAGGAGTAAACATGCAAAATATTTTATTTGAACTAAATAATACATTATGGATCAGATATTTACAAATTTTCCAGGAGTAAAAGATTTCCAGGAGTCAACGAAATAGAGGAAAACAACAGAATGGGAAAGACTGGAGATCTCTTCAACAAAATTCGAGATACCAAGGGAACATTTCATGCAAAGATGGGTTCAATAAAGGACAGAAATGGTAGGGACCTAAGAGAGGCACAAGATATTAAGAAGAGGTGGCAAGAATACACAGAAGAACTGTACAAAAAAGATCTGCACGACTCAGATAATTACGATGGTGTGATCACTCATCTAGAGCCAGACATCCTGGAATGTGAAGTCATGTGGGCCATAGGAAGCATCACCACAAACACAGCTCGTGGAGGTGATGGAATTCCAGTTGAGCTATTTCAAATCCTGAAAGATGATGCTGTGAAAGTGCTGCGCTCAATATGCCAGCAAAGATGGAAAACTCAGCAGAGGCCACAGGACTGGAAAAGGTCAGTTTTCATTCCAATCCAAAGAAAAGCAATGCTCAAGCTACCACACAATTGCACTCATCTCACATGCTAGTAAAGTGGTGCTTAAAATTCTCCAAGCCAGGCTTCAGCAATACATGAACCGTGAACTTCCAGATGTTCAAGCTGGTTTTAAAAAAGGCAGAGGAACCAGAGATCAAATTGCCAACATCCGATGGATCATCGAAAAAACAAGAAAGTTTCAGAAAACATCTATTTCTGCTTTATTGACTATGCCAAAGCCTTCGATTGTGTGGATCACAATGAACTGTGGAAAATTCTGAAAGAGATGGGAATACCAGACCACCTGACCTGCCTCTTGAGAAACCTGTATGCAGGTCAGGAAGCAACAGTTAGAACTGAACATCGAACAACAGACTAGTTCCAATAGGAAAAGGAGTACTTCAACACTGTATATTGTCACCCTGTTTATTTAACTTATATGCAGAGTACATCATGAGAAATGCTGGGCTGGAGGAAGAACAAGCTGGAATCAAGATTGCCGGGAGAAATATCAATAACCTCAGTTATGCAGATGACACCACCCTTATGGCAGAAAGTGAAGAAGCACTAAAGAGCCTCTTGATGAAAGTGAAAGAGGAGAGTGAAAAAGTTGGCTTAAAGCTCAACATTCAGAAAACTAAGATCATGGCATCTGGTCCCATCACTTCATGGCAGATAGATGGGGAAACAGTGGAAACAGTGGCTGACTTAATTTTGGGGGGCTCCAAAATCACTGCAGATGGTGATTGCAGCCATGAAATTAAAACACGCTTACTCCCTGGAAGGAAAGTTATGACCAACCTAGACAGCATATTAAAAAGCAGAGACATTACTTTGCCAATAAAGGTCTGTCTGGTCAAGGCTATGGTTTTTCCAGTGGTCGTGTATGAATGTAAGAGTTAGACTATAAAGAAAGCTGAGTGCCAAAGAATTGATGCTTTTGAACTGTGGTGTTGGAGAAGACTCTTGAGAGTCCCTTGGAGTGCAAGGAGATCCAACCAGTCCATCCTAAAGGAGATAAGTCCTGGGTGTTCATTGGAAGGACTGATGTTGAAGCTGAAACTCCAATACTTTGACCACCTCATGCGAAGAGCTGACTCATTTGAAAAGACCCTGATGCTGGGAAAGATTGAGGGCAGGAGGAGAAGGGGACAACAGAGGATGACATGGTTGGATGACATCATCGAGTCAGTGGACATGGGTTTGGGTGGACTCCGGCATTTGGTGATGGACAGGGAGGCCTGGCGTGCTGCGTTTCATGGGGTCACAAAAGTCAGACACAACTAAGAGACTGAACTGAACTGAAAAGATTTTGTTGTAGCTTAAATTTGTACAACTGGTCCAGGATGAAGACTTCTTTAAGTTCTATAGTTATAATGCAAAAGGTGTTTTTGTTTTACTTAACTTGTATCTCTTGTTCTGCATTCATTTATGCATTCTTTCAATCTGTAACATTTATTGCTTAATATAATAAACAAACTGGAGATTTGCTCTGACCTTGGTTCAATTACAGTGTAGAGAGTGATTAAAGAAGAAATATGATGAATATAAAGTTTATTATTAAAATTTTATGTTGTTGCATTTAGAATAATGCTTTCCAAGTCCCTTTGGAAGATAGGACACCTGAAAGGTGACCTTAAGAGTCTTGGTATTTCCAGTGTAGAGTGTCAAGGTCAAATATATGGCTGTCAGAAAAGTCAAAGCCATTTGCTATGCAGATATTTTTAGATGAGTGCAAAAATTAGTCTCTCTCACTTTTATTAGTTTTACATATTACTTTCCTTAAGGATGGATCTGACCAAAAAGAAACACATCCTGTTTCACTGACAAAAAGTCATTAAAGCAACTTTTGGAAAGTAGTCTTAACAAATAAATAAGTTGAGTTTGGTCATTCCATATGTTCCTCCAACCAACTTTTCTTTAAGAATCTGCTAGGTCCCACATAGTGTAATTATTATGGTTATAGCTACACACTGAAGGAGCTTGCATTTAATCACAGAAGATATGATTTGTTAAATATAAAAAAGCATAATGAATATTACAAAGACATGTTAAACGAGATTTGAGTCTAGACTAGGGTTTCTCAGCTGGGGGCGATTTTGCTCTCCAGTGGACATGTGACAATGTCTAGAGACATTTTCGATTGTCACAACTGGGGAAGAGAAAACTACTGGAATCTAGTGTGTAGAGACCAGGGATGCTGATAAACCTCTTCAAAAGGCATCTGATGGCCCTCACAACAAGGATTTCTTTGCTCTTAAAAGTCCATAGTGGCACTATTGAGTACCCTGGTCTAGAGTAACGGGAGGGACAGACAGGGAATGGAGGTTTGAGAATCTCTGTGGCAGCCATATGGTTGAGCAACTGCTTTCTGGGTGGTGGTATCTTTTAAATATTCCACCCATTAGATGTATAGTTCAATAATTCCATTGTGTTTTATATCTAGATAAAGCTTCATAAAGGTTGATTGAATAAATAAATCACAAAATGGCAAATGTTAATATGAGACAGATGGTACCCAACCTTCTTTAATCTACTTTCCTACCTCTTTATTCTGTGACAGAATAATCAATGTTCCCCAGGTTTGATTTTTGGCTCTGGTTACTGGCTACATGACCTACAATTGTTACTGAAACTGTAAAGTGGAGATAATGATAGCTTCCTTTACAATTGTTGTGAGAATTAAATGAGAATGTTCAATAAATATGAAGTGTCCTGCACAGTCTCTGAATAAATGGCAGCTATTAATCAGAGAAGATCACATTATGCCTCAAATGATGTAAGTCACAGAGCTTCTGTGGCCCCATAAATTACAGAATTATTATATCTTACATGAAGACCGAAATGGAAATGATTACCTCTTTTGATGAAGAGCTATGTTGTGAATTACTTTTTTAAACCTTCAGTTAGATGAGTTATATATGAAAAGCTCTGGAATGCTAAGTGTTTTCACAAGATTTGTTACTGGCAAGAAATGGGCAGGCATAAATGAGATCAGTCCAAAAAAATTACCCTGCAAACTTGCTGATGTGCTGTCTGCTCAAGTAGTGACAGATCATAAAACCACTGAGAAAGACAGAGGTATAGGGCACTGGAAATATAAACGGCACTGTCTCCAGATCTTTACAAGTGTAACTTTTCCCAGAATTTATACTGCTACACCGCTATGCTTGGCATCATAGTTCCTTTTATGTGCAGTACAGGAGATTGACCTGAGTTCAGGCCAAGGTAAGTGTTATCAGCAGTGACGATGCACCATTACTGTGCCGGTGCCATGAAGTTATGAGAAAGGAGATTGAAGTCAGCTGTAATGTCCCATCTTGGATGTGTGACAGCATGGTGACCTTGAGCAAGTTCACTGTCTCAGATAAATATTCTTTTCTGTACAATGGGGACATTGACAATACCTACTTCCTCAGTTGTGTTGATTAAACTGAGTAATTCATGAGAAGCACTTTGTGTAGTGACTGGGACTATCATCATTATCATTTATCATCATTTATCATTTTTACTGTTGCCTTTTAAAAACTTTCTATGCTTTTTAAGATTTTTGTTTATTTAATTTTGGCTGTTCTGGTCTTCGTTGCTGCGTGCGGGCTTTCTCTAGTTGCAGTGAACAGGGGCTTCTCTTCACTGTTGTGCACAGACTTCTCATTGCCACGGCTTCTCTTGGGGATTGCGGGCTCTAGGCACACTGGCCCAGTAGTTGTGGCTGACAGGCTTAGTTGTCCTACAGCATGTGGGATCTTCCCAGACCAGGGGTTGAACCCATGTCCCCTGCATTGGGAGGTGGATTCTTAACCACTGGGCCACCAGGGAAGTCTGAAACTTTCTATTTATTCTTAAATAATTTGTACCACTTAAACTTTTGCCTCTGTTAAAAGGAATAACTCTTAAAATGATTCTTCTGTATGTTTCTAATTTAAATATGATTAAGTTTCTGGGTTGAGATACAATCTATTTTTGTATCTTTTTTTTTTTTTTTTGGTTATGAGTTTTCTCATTGTGTAGAAAGAACAGTGAATCTTTCTGTTTATGGGTGTTTTCATTTCATAATTCTTGAATCTGATTGTCAATATCTATAGAATCTCTTCTTATTAAGTGATTATTTGTTTTTCATTTTCCTATCTGTCACTGTCCAGTTCTTCCTTCAATGATATGATCAGTCGACCAGTATCAATGATTGCATTTGACTTTGGAAGAACTTGTTAAATGCTCAAAACTTGAGCATATATGAACTGAGGTGCTTTCCAGTTGTGTCTGACTTCTTAAAAAGTGGGAAATGAGATAGATGATTGCGGAAATCAGACCGCAAAGGACGTAAGCTGATCGTGTGGATGACATTCAGGGTAACCTTCATTGCATTATAAATTCCAACATCTCAGCTCTTTAGGTAGGCTACGGGTAGATGCTCCCCTGTCTCCTAACTGTGGCAGACATCTCTGGTTGATTATAAACTTCATTTTCGCTGGCCTCAGAAGACTTCTCAATTCACAGTCAAAGCAACCATTGATTAATGTCAGCTACCTTAATGAAATCTCTTCTTCATCTGTACTTGTATAGGGGTCCCAAAAATGTGAGTATGGGCTCCTAGATAAGTAGCAAGAGTAGTTTAAAATATTTAGATAGGATCGAAATACTACCTGAAAAATATGAGATGGAAGAGATAACACAAAAGGAACTTATATAGGAAAGGCATTAGTTTATCAGGTGTATAAATCAACAAGTACAAACACTTGTGTCATGGAATGCTGGAGACCCAGAATCAATTGGCTGGTGATCAGCTAAGAGATTATGAAGACATACAGTTTTGAAGAATGTGTCACACATATGAGAACATCCACTTTTATGACATCCGAATATAGTAGATTTGATAGTACTAATCAAGAAAGTCTAATGACTTCTATTTTATTACATAGATTGTTTTTTCCCATGCACCTGTTTATCTAAAGGGAGAACTGGATCATAGGAACCAGGCCACAACTTTTTTTAATTTGTATGAAAAGGAAAACAAAGTCAGAGTTTTCAAAGTATATAAAATTGTTGAAAGTAAAGAGAGAAAGTGTGGAGAGGAGTGTTTGATGTTCCAGGGTGTTTTTGTAGTCACTGCTTTTGTTTCATTTTGTTGGTTTAGTTGTGGAGTCCTTACTTTCCAGAGTGAGGAAAAAAAGCAGTGGATTTAGTTTCCACTGATGAATCCTGTCAGGAGAGCAGTATCCAGGCCTAATTCTTCTCCTTTGATCAGGAATGTACAGAGGGACCCCAATACTTGAGATCTTGTGTGAAGCTGTTTCACTACTGAGTCTATTTTACAGCTTATCAGTTTCTTCTCATCGGATAATCATAAAAGCAAGCACTTATTGACTCCTGTAGATGTCAGGCGACTGCACTGATTGTTTTTCATCCTATATTTTCTCATTTAATCCTCCAAACAATCCTGCTGAAAAATTAATGCTTTTGAGTCCCAGTTTCATAACTTATAAAATAGAGACTTAAGTGAATGCATTTCTTAAGGATTCACATCTGAAGATTGGGACAACAAAATCTGATGATATGAAAATCTTATTCTAGTCATGTTTCTAACATGTGATAAGAAGTAAAACAATGTGCTATAACATGCTCATTTCCTTTTCCTCAATTTTAAAATAAAAAATGATGAATTTAATGGAGTCATAGATTGTTCCAAAGCATTTTTTTTTTCAGATGGAGCTGAAGAATATTTGAAAATTCAGGTAACTCCTATAGCTTCAAGTTTATTTATATTGAATAAAGATACATAGTAGTTGTTTTTTTTTAATAAAAAGGAAAAAAATGATGTCAAAAGTGTTTAAATGTAAATCAGTATTTAAAGATATGCTAATGTGAATTTGCTCTTAAAAATCATTTGGGGAGATAGTTATATTCTTTCCATCAAATGACATGAGATAGATTTTGGTAAGTTACATGTGTGTGTGTGTATATATGTGTGTGTGTGTATCTCAAGTCCAATGTGCTTGACAATGAGGGGGTAGTTGACTCTAATTGATGGATGACAAAATGGGTTCAGAGAGGTTATGTGGCCTTGGGTAAACCTCTGTAATTCATTCATTTTTTTGTGTGTTTATTCATATATTTTTTCCCTCCACAACAATAAACATCTGATACTATGCCAAAGCCTTTGACTGTGTGGGTCATAATAAACTATGGAAAATTCTGAAAGAGATGGGAATACCAGACCACCTGACCTGCCTCGTGGGAAATCGGTATGCAGGTCAGGAAGCAACAGTTAGAACTGGACATGGAACAACAGACTGTTTCCAAATAGGAAAAGAAATACCTCAAGGCTCTATATTGTCACCCTGCTTATTTAGCTTATATGCAGAGTACATCATGAGAAATACTGGACTGGAGGAAGCACAAGCTGGAATCAAGATTGCCAGGAGAAATATCAATAACCTCAGTTAAGCAGATGACACCACCCTTATGGAAGAAAGTGAAGAAGAACTAAAGAGCCTCTTGATGATGGTGAAAGAGGAGAGTGAAAAAGTTGGCTTAAAGCTCAACATTCAGAAAACTAAGATCATGGCATCTGGTGTCATCACTTCATGGCACATAGATGGGGAAATAGTGGAAACAGTGGCTGACTTTATTTTGGGGGGCTCCAAAATCACTGCAGATGGTGATTTCAGTCATGAAATTAAAAGACACTTACTCCTTGGAAGGAAAGTTATGACCAACCTAGACAACATATTAAAAAGCAGAGACATTACTTTGCCAACAAAGGTCCATCTAGTCAGGGCTATGGTTTTTCCAGTAGTCATGTATGGATGTGAGAGTTAGACTATAAAGAAAGCTGAGCACCGAAGAATTGATGCTTTTGAACTGTGGTGTTGGAGAAGACCCTTGAGAGTCCCTTGGACTGCAAGGAGATCCAACCAATCCATCTTAAAGGAGATCAGTCCTGGGTGTTCCTTGGAAGGACTGATGTTGAAGCTGAAATGCCAATACTTTGGCCACCTGACGTGAAGAGCTGACTCATTTGAAAAGACCCTGATGCTGGGAAAGATTGAGGGCAGGAGGAGAAGGGGACGACAGAGCATGAGATGGTTGGATGGCATCACCGACTCGATGGACATGGGTTTGGGTGGACTCTGGATGTTGGTGATGGACAGGGAGGCCTGGCGTGCTGCGGTTTGTTGGGTTCCAAAGAGTTGGACACTACTGAGTGACTGAACTGAATGATAGTGAAGAAGTGGATGAGAAGGAACAAAAGGAAGTGATCCTAATACATGTAGAACATTTCTTTAAATGGTCACACTGACCACGAAAAACACTTGTAAAACTCTGGCTTTCAGTCTTGACTTGCTTTTTAATAGCAGTGTGGATTTTTTGGTGCAACTAGTTAATCAACTTAAAACTTTAATTTCTTTATCCATAATATGGGGTTAGCTATGATCCCTCACCCATCCCACAACACTTACTTTCTCATAACCTAAGTCATCAGTAGTCATCTGTGTGTTCTTCAGGCCTAGTTCAAGAATACCATACATAGCTTTGAGAAGTCAATATGATGAATAAATAAATCCTGTAAATATATAATTGCAACACAGTATGGTGAACTGGGTTTCCCACATGGCTCTAGTGGCAAAGAACCTGCCTGCCGATGCAGGAGACATAAAAGATGTGGGTTCAATCCCTGGGTCAGAAAGATCCCCTGGAGGAAGGCAAGGAACCTACTCTAGTATTTATGCCTGGAGAATTCCATGGACAGAGGAGCCTGGCGAGCTCCAGGCCATAGGGTTGCAAAGAGTAGGACACGATTAAAGTGACTTAGCAGGCATGTGTGCACATGGGAGCAGCGTGACAGCTTAAGCTTGGCCTTCTGGCAGGAGAGAGGAGGTAATTCTTTCTGCTGGAGAGAATTGTCACCCTTGACTCATATCAGACTCAAACCCAGCTTTTCAAAGAGGTGTTAGAAGATTGGTGCTGTTTTTTCTACTACAACCAGTAGCTTGTCTATATATATTATATCTAGATTGATCTATCTATCTGGCTGGGTATCTCTTCTCTGTGTATATATATATATTATATATATATATACACACACACACACACATATATATATATGCATATACATATATATATGGAATATATATATTCCATATATTGTGCCATTTGTCTAGCTCCTGCTCATAATACTCTTAACCTATTGTAGGAGATTCCCATCAGACCTATAAATTTTGCAAATGTTCATTAGTTTTATTGCTAGCATATTTTAAGAATAGTTTTCAATTTATATTTAAGCAGTTAATCACCCTGTAGGTAATAAGTGAGAACGCATGAAAGGAACAATCCATGCATGGGGCCTTACGTAGAGAAGCCACACAGCAAGCTTGAGTTCTCTATGGGCTGAGAATGGTGACATTTTATTTTCATTAATTTCTCCTGAGTAAACATGTAGGATGTATACACAGGAAGGAAACAATAGCAAACGGCAGTTAACACTAATGCATCATTAATAACTAATGCAGAATTTCAAGGGAAATTATCCAACAAAGGATGTATGTCATGGAAGCACCTTCTGGGAATGGTGGCAGACCCTGACTGCTCTGAACCATTTAAAACTGAACCTGCAGAAACTCAGCAGGATAATTATATCATAGAAAATTATCCTTATTAAGAAGCTGCCTTGTTAGCTTGCAAGTGGCCTTTCTCTCCCTTGCTTCTAACATTTCATGGTACTTCTCAGCTGAAGAAACTTTTAAATACTGTTGACAAATTGATGAACTTTACGCAAAAGGTTGAGTCTTCCTTCAGCAAGCATTTGTAATATTGATTAAAAACAAACGCTGTTTCAATGTGTCCCATAGAAACAATCAGCAGTCACGTCAAGTCCTTTACTAAGCTCTGTTGCATAAAAAAATACAAGAACAAATGCAAAGAGAGCAAAATCAATGCTCTTCAGAAAAGGGGTTTGCAGTTTGTTCTATAAAATTAAATCACTATTCATCCACAAAGTGTATGATTATATGATTATAGTTGCATATAGCATTGATATTTTAATATTAGTTGTATGATACTTGTATATATTTAAGATGAAAAGTGAAAGAAGGATAAATGTTCTTTGGGTTTTTTTTTTCTCACATATTTGAAATTTGTAGGAAAAACCCCTACTTTTAGTATTTAGGGTTTCAGCATAAAACAGAATTCTTTGCAGTTGGTCCAAATGTAGAGATATTAAAGGGATAAAGAATATTGAGAAATCCAGAAACTAGTAACACCAGGAGGCTCAAAGGGCTGAAAGAAGATAGAGGAGAAAAAATGATGACAGCAGAGCCCAGTGAGAGCTGAAACTGTGGTTGCCACAGGGTTGCTTAGCAGAGTGGTGGTTGTGGAGCATCTCAGCTGCTACTAGAGATTCAATACTGATGCAGGGAGGAAATGAGGAACAAATGGATTATTCTCTTTCTCCTCTTACCTTGACCCTCCTGGAGGGTGCCTCCTATTGACTGACTGAATACAGAATCCAGAAGGTGAGAAACCCTGGTGATGCAGTCCTTGGCAGTGAGGACCCTTTGGGTACGAAGCAGGATGGATAGAGGGAGAGACCATGGCCCCAACGAGGAGACTTCCACAATGTGTATCGACTCCAGGGCACTTAGTGTTTCCAGGGACATGGCAAGAGGGATGGAGTGATGTTACCCAAGGCCTGCTCATACATTTCTATTTTTGGGAGATATTCTAAACACAAGATAGGAAGGATTTGTAGTCAAATAGAATACAATCGTGAATTTCAAAGAGCAAGAAATGTAGCCCATTAACAGGTTGCTTTACTTCAAAATTTCCCAAAGCCTTTAGATTTTGAAAATGAGCTTAACAGAGTTAATTTGATAGAGATGCCAATAGATATTCCACAGAAGCAGTGCCCATATAAAATATGTTGGAAGATACTGAAATGATTGGATTAAAGTGGAAATCTGAGAAAGTGACATCTTGGATAGTTGAGAAATAAACTCTATTCGATCTACATTATCCATTCCTTTCTTTCTTCATGAAACAGAACTATATAGCATTCAAAGTCAGAAGAGATGAGAAGTTAAAGGGAAAATTGTCTTTTCTTCTGTTTCAACAGTGGATATTCCTGCAAATTCTTACTTCAATGTTCTGATCTTTCTTTATACTGTCTTTTAAGGAATGCCTTCTTCTCTGTGATTTCAATTGTAACCTCCATTCTCATTATACTGCAATTGAAAACTGCCTTCCTAAAGTCTAGTTCAAAGTATCTAAGTAGAGATTTTTCAAATGGATATTTGCTTTAGGCAGGCATCTTGGATTTATCATCAGGTTATCTAGTTATTTGGTCCTGGCTAAGTTACTTAACCTTTCTTCAACTAAATTTCCTTATCTGTGATATGATGGAGTTGGGATAGACATAATTCATGTAAGAATGTTGCTTCATGTGTGGTTGTGGTTGTTGTTTAGCCTCTAAGTCATGTCTGACTCTTTGCGACCCCAGGCTCCTTTGTCCATGGGATTCCCCAGGCACAAACATTGGTGTGGGTTGCCATGCCCTCCATCAGGGCATCTTCCTGACCCAGGGGTCCAACCCTCATCTCTTGTGTCTCCTGCATTGGCAGGTGGGTTCTTTACCATTAGCATCACCTGGGCAAGGCCCTAACCTCCTAATTCTCCCAGATTTCTATGAGTCACTTAAAATCTCCTGGAGGAAGTTTTACATCCTTCTAAATCCATTAGTTCCACGAGATAAAGAACGGGTATGGGAATCTGTTATTTGCAGTTCAGAGGTGGGACAGGAATTGAGAAGTAGAATCTAGAGTTGCATATTTGGTCCTAAGCTGCCTCTTTGCAAAAGACTATGCTCAAGTCCACCGACTTATGAGGTTTCCTGGAGGAGCCGCCCAACAGAGCACAGAGGGTCACATCAGGCACGTGGAGGTGGGGCCTGCCGGCGCTGGTGGTTCTGATATTCCATGTGTTTCCACCGATGTAGTATACATCTTATAACGCTTACACCATCCTCATTGGTGTTTGACTTTGCACTGTATATTGTGCTCCATTTGTCTGTCCTTTGTTCATGAATGGTATCAGAATCTCATATTTTTTTTAATTATTGGTTTGAGATCATGTTTATTGCTTTTCATTTTGAGTGTCTCCCCTTAGCCATTTTTGCTTGTTTATCTTTATAAAAACTTTTTAACAATTTTGTTAAATATACTATTACTGTATTTATACTATCACCCATTTAAAGTATAAGATTCAATGGTTTTTAGTATAAGCATGGATATGAATGGCCATCACCAGAGTCAATTTTAGAATACCTTCATCACCTTAAAAAGAAACACTGTACCTTTTAGCTATCACCTCCCTATCTACTCATCTCTCCACAGCCCTAAGCAATGACCAGTCTACTTTTTATTTCTATAAATTTTCCTATTCTGGACATTTCATGCAAATGGAATCATACCATATATGGTCTTGTGGGACTGACTTTTTTCCTTTAGCAAACATTTTCAAGGTTCATCCATATTGTAGCATGTATAAGTATTCCATTACTTTTTAAGGTTAAGTAACATCCCATTATGTGGATATGTGGGGCTTCCCAGGTAGCATGAATGGTAAAGAACCTGCCTACCAATGCAGGAGACTTAAGAGATGCAGGTTCAATCCCTGGGTTGGGAAGATCCCCTGGAAGAGGATGTGGCAACCTACTCCAGTGTTCTTGCCTGGAGAATCCCATGGACAGAGGAACCTGGTGGGCTACAGTCCATGGGGTTGCAAGGAGTTGGACACGACTGAAGTGACTCAGCGTGCACACATGCATGTGGGTATGTCAGTTTCACCATTCCTCACTTGATGGACATTCAGCTTATTTCTTTCTTTTGGTTACTTTGAGTAATGCTTTTTTCTGAAAGTTTGTTTATTGTGTGTGTGTGTGTGTGTGTGTGTGTGTGTGTGTGTGTGTGTTTTCATTTCTCTTGGGTGTTTAACTAGGAGAAGCATTGGTGGGTCACATGGTATTCGACCTTAAATCATTTGAGGAAGTACCAGGTGGTTTCCCAAAGTAGATGCAGCATTTTATTTCTCTCTCAGGAGGTTATAAGATTCTGATTTCTCCACATCTTCAACAATATTATCATTATCTGACTTTTGGTTCTAATAATTCTAGTGTGGGTGAAGTGATATCTCATTGTTTTGATGCATAAGAATTTTAATTCTTTTTGTTAACTTAAAAACAAAAGAGTAGTGTTTTATTGTAGTTATAATTTGGGGACAATTGAAATAATTATATTTTAAATAAACATAATAATCATGTGATACTTTTTTCTCCATGTAGTTCTTACAGACCTTTCTTATTAAATATATCCTCATAGATTTTATGTTTTGTAAATTCAGCTAGTTTAAACTTTTTAGCTGGTTGTGTGTGTTTGTAGAAAAGCTACTATCTGAAATATTGAATTTGTACATTGTTGTGTTACTGAGTTCTAAGAGTGCTTTTTAGTTGATTCTTTTGAATTTTTCAGATATAAACCATAAGATAACAACTTTCTCTTCTCTAATTTTTATACTTCACAGTCTTATTCTTTTTTCTTGTTAAGTATAATGTTATATTTTGGTTTAATATATGCTTTATCACAATAATATTAAATTTTAAAGTTTTAAAAAAGTAGATGTTTTCTGTATCAAATACTTTTTCATTGTGTAAGAAGATAAACAACACTTGGTCATGATGTATTATTATTTTGATTCGCTACTGAATTCTAATTGTTAATATATTATTTAAGATGTTAGCTTTGATGATCAGAAATGAGATTTGTTTGTAATTATTTTTGGGGGGCTATTATTGTCAAGTTAGGTATCAATGTTATTGTACTTTATCAAAAGAAATTAAAGTTTTAGTTCTTTTTATACTCTGAAACAGTTCAGGAAATATTGGGATTATTTGCTCTCTAAAATTTTAGTAGAGTTCTCCTGCAGAGGAGTTTAGGTTTTGTGGTAGGGAGCAGAATAACGCTGCCCACCCTTCCAACAATATCCATGTTCTAGCCCCTGGAACCTGTGAGTGCCAGGTTACATGTTAGCAAGGAAGAATAAAGGTTGAAGATCAAATTAAGACTGCTAATAAATTAATATTAAAGTAAGTTCATCAGGGCTTCCCAGGTGGTGCTAGTGGTAAAAAACAAAGAAAAACAAAAAAACACTTGCCAATGCAGGTAAGAGATGGAGGTTTGATCTCTGGGTCAGGAAGACCCCATGGAGGAGGGCATGGAAACCCACTCCAGTGTTCTGGTCTGGAGAATCCCATGGACAGAGGACCCTGGCAGGCTATAGTCCATGTGGTTGCAAAAGAGTCAGACATGACTGAAACGACTTAGCATGCATGAATGGAAGAAGTTTATTAAGTTTGGCTCAGTGTAACCACAGTGTCTTTTAAAGTGAAAGATGGAGGCAGACATGGTAGGACTCAGAGAGAGATGTGAGAATGCTATGCTACTAGTTTTGATGATGGAGGGAGGAAGAGGGCATACACCAAGGAACGCAGGTAGCTTCTCAAGCTGGAAAAGGGAAGGAAACAGAGGCTCCCCTAGAACCTCCAGAAGGAATGCATCCCTGCTGACATGTTGATTTTAGCCTAGTGAGACCCATTTTGGACTTTTGACTTCCAGAACTTTTAGAATAAGTTTGTATAGTTTTAAGTTACTAAGCCTGTTATAATTTGTTACCATAGTAATACATATATATATATATATATATTCAATCATATGTGTATGTATTCATAAAATTTACATATGAATGTATATAGTTATTATGTATATATATTAAAGTCAGCAATATTAGTGCATATATATATATATATGAATCAGTATGTCAGTGCTGAATTCATGAATTCAACCCTAGTATAGTTGACACTCCAATCCATATCTACAGATTTCACACTTGTGGATTCAACAAATAATAAGAAAATGGGAAAAAAATTCCAGAAATTTCCCAAAAGCAAAATCTGAATTTAATGTGCATTGATAACCTGTTTACATGGCCTTTACATTGTGTTAGATATTATAAGTAATCTAGAGATAATGTAAAATATATGGGAGGAAGTTATGTGCAGGTGCTATGCCATTTTATTTAAGGATCTTGAACAGATAAAGATTTTGGTTTCTGTGAAGGGTCCTGGAACCAATACCCTGTTGATACTGAGGGATGATGACTGTATACACATAAAGTCCATTCCTCTGTGAGATACAAATTTATTAACTGAAGTACAATATTTATGTATGATAATTTTTCAATCTTTAACCTTATGGTATCCAGTCAAATGGCTTTCCAGATGGTTCAGTGGTAAAGAATCCACTTGCCAATGCAGGAGACTTGGGTTCCATCCCTGGGTCAGGAAGATCCCCTGGAGAAGGAAATGGCAACCCACTCTAGTATTCTTGCCTAAGAAACACCATGGATGGAGGAGCCTGGCAGGCTACAGTCCATGGGGCGCAAAAGAGTTGGACACGACTTAGCAACTAAATAACAACACTCCAGTCAAAGCATAATTTTTAAAAGTTTACTTTGATTAGCTCCTTTTCCTGCCTAATTGATGTAAAAAAGTTATTTTCTAATATTGACTTATAACTTTTTTTTAAATTAGTTGCTTAGTCATGTCCGACTCTTTGCGACCCCATGGACTATACTGTCCATGGAATTCTCCAGGCCAGAATACTGGAGTGGGTATCCTTTCCCTTCTCCAGGGGATCACTCCAACTCAGGGATCAAACCCAGGTTTCCTGCATTGCAGGCAGATTCTTTACCAGCTGAACCACAAGGGAAGCCCAAGAATACTGAAGTAGGTAGCCTATCACTTCTCCAGGGGATCTTCCTGATTCAGGAATCAAATCTGGGTCTCCTGCATTGCAGGCAGATTCTTTACCAACTGAGCCATCAGGGGAAAATGCTACAAATTTTCCTGAGGATCTCTTAAACTATATCTCACAGCTTGTTATTAACTGTTATAATTAACATTATAATCCATTTTACTGTTCTTGGTTTATATCCTTACTAACTTAATTTCTTAAAATACACATCTTTTGCCAGGTGATAGGGTTGATTTATTTTCTGGCTTTGTTATTGTGTTAGTTTTATTGCATCTCATATGAGAAAACTTTTAATTACACATTTCTGAAAATTATTGACAGTTGCTTTGTGACATAATATATATCATCAATTTTGTGACCGTCCCATGAGCATATGGGATAATATAAAGTATATTCTTTATTTTCAGGGAAGAAAATTTTAGTTACATTTTAGTTAAATCTCTTTGTTTTTTAAAGTATTCTTTTATTAAAATAATTTTGTGTACTTGTTATTTCATAGTCTGATATCTGTGAATTAAAGCTTCCTGCTTGTTGCTTATTTCTGTGTATTTCCCTCTGATATCTTTTACAGTTTTTGCTTTATCACTGTTGATGTGACATTGTTTGGCTTATGCATACCCATAATTGCTATACATTTATGCAGATTGTACTCTCACCAGTATAAATTGCTTTCCTTAGTCTAACTTATTTTCTTGTCTTTGCCCTGAATTCTATTTTGGCTAGTGTCCTACTTACCATTAAAATTTTTTTTTAAATTTTATATTGGAGTACAGTAGATTAACAATGCTGTGTTTCAGGTGGCAAAGTGATTCAGTTATACTTATACATATTTAAGATGGGATAACCAACAAGGACCTACTTTTTTTTTGTTTGATTTTATCCCCTTAAATTTTTCTGGTTTTGATTTACCGTTGTGTCCAACCTGAAAGCTTTTGTAGTTATTCTCACCCTTTAAATATTAATTGACATGGCATATATCTGGTTTTAGTTACATCCAGTTTTTTGTTTTTTAATGTTCTTTTAACTTTTTTAAAAATTATGCATAGTTTCTTTGCTTTCTCTGGGTTTTCTTTGTCTAATAGCTGACCTGTATAATTATTTTTAAAATATGTGTGGCCCTCTATTTGTTTAAATAATGTGACTTCTTCATTTGAATTTGTGTGACAAAATACCTTCCCAGGGTTATCAGATAATGAGTTATGGAGCCATAATTTAAGTCATGTAACCTTTGTTTTGTGCATTTGTTTTTGTTTCATTTGCTTTGAGTCAGTTATAGGCTCTAAGGACAGTCAGTACAGAGATATATTTCAATGATCTTTTAAGGTTTGGGCAATTTCCCAACTCCCTTTCTGCATCACACATTTGTTTAATTTCTTTGAACATTTATTTAATGAACAAATCAAATGAATAAATGAGTGACCTGAATCAGTGATAGATAAAGATGGAGAATTTTTAGGAAATTGGTTTAACATTATAAGATAAAATGTAATATTACTGATGAAGATTTTCCTTCTTGTTGCTGTTTTGTGTTTTTTTCAATCTTCAAAAATATTTATGTTAGGAATATGTTAAATATTAATGAGCCTCTGATAAACTTGCTAGCTTTTGAAAGATTTCACTACCCTAAATAGAGTTTTGTTTTTTCGACTTGCCTTCTCTCAGATCCTCTGCCTGTACGTGTAGAAAGTTGAAAACTAGTGACAAACCATCCATTTAAAGCAAATGCTTTTCTAGAGACGTAATAGTTACAGTGATAGACCAGGAGTGATACTCGTATCACATGTTGTGTGGAGGAAGAAAAAAGATGCAAGCCTTACCTGACAGCCACTTTTAAAAAAGTCTTTGAATGAGTTGGTGCAAAATAAAATCTGAGGTAGATTTAGTCACAAGAGGACAGTTTTCTGAACTTAACATTTTCTTTCATAAAATGACCAATTCATCTCATTCAGAATCTTAAAACATTTGTCATTTTGCTCAACTCCAGTTTACATAAAGCAAGGCTATAGGCTTCTCAAGTGAGAAAGACCAGGCATGCTGGAATGAGACCCAGTTGTTTGAGAATCAGAGCTCTGTTGATGGAATATTTCTTAACCTCTCTGACACTTGGTTTTCTTGTCTGTGGAATAGATGAACACGAGCGTGCATGCATGCTCAGTCATGTCCCACTCTACAACCCCATGGAGCCCGCCAGGTTTCTCTGTTCATAGAATTTTCCAGGCAAGAATACTGGAATGGGTTGCCTTTTTCTACTCCAGAGTAATCCCTATCTTCCAGAGAGAAGAGGCCTTAAATAAACAGTGTATTACAATGGGTGTTTTAAGAAATAAGAATTCCCTTTCTACAGTCATTGTCCAGCAGAAGCCTGTTGAGGGCTTCTCAGCCAATCCAAAGTAGTCCAATTCATTTAAAGACAATGCGGAAGCTACTAAACAAGCTGACCTTTGAATAGCTGTCATGAGTGCTCTGTATCAAAGAAGAAATGAGTCCTATAGGATTACAACAACTCTCTGACTGTGGGCTTTAGTTTATTTTCTGAGGAGCTGTTTTATTCTCCTGACCAGGCCAATATGGATTTAGCATTATCCTAGTTTTCTTAACCAAGTTACCTGATATAAATGTCCATATTGGTAAATTTGCCTGCTAATACATATAATGCTAATAATAGACTCAACAATGAAATTAAATTTGCTTTATTAATTTTTCAATATTAAATTTCACTAACAGATGCATTAAAAATTAATTGTCATCTTTATTATGCCAACTCTAATGAAAAGACATACATCATTAGTGAGATGCTTACAATATAAAGTGTGTAAGAACATTTATAAGGGAAAAATCAATAACCTCATTAAACGTGTTCATGTTTGTTTCTTCAGTGTCAATTATTTCCATAGTTATTAGCATATTCACATTATGACATGGAACCAATGAATAGCATTTTTTCATATAGTAACCTGGTTTTGTCTGTCTAATTTTAATTAATTTGTGTTTTGTAATATTTTTATATGCAGAATCTTAATACTGAAAAAAATTTGTGATTGAAATTGAACCAGACTTTCCTTTATATTTTAATACACATTTCTAAAAAGAAAAAAATAAGCCTGAATCCACCATCTAGATTGAAATTATATGTGTATAAATGATTTAAATATTTAAATTTTACCTATAGACAAAATGAGTTTAAATTCTGCAAAAATTTCCTTATCTGGAAAGTATCTCATTTAAATTTGGATCTGGAGACTCAATGACATCTTATTTTGTCCCCCAAGATTTGAAAACCTAAAAAATCACTGCATCCCCTACTTTGTACTATTTTTAACATATTTTAAAACGAAATATTGTATTCAAAACTCTGGTGTTACAACAGAAGAAACAATATGTCCTTTGTATTTAGTTATTTTTTTCAAAGCTTGTTATTTATAGACTTGCTTAAGTATATGTTTTACATTTGTATGTGTGTGTGCACTTGTATGTATATGCATGTTTTATTTCATATCTTTTTATTACCACTGTTTTGAATTGAGCTATAGTCATTTGTAGAAAATATGTCACAATATTATAATTATTTATAGTAAATGCTAAATGGTTGCACTCAGTCTAAACATTTGAAAGGCTAGTCAGTGTAACAATAATGCAAGAAGTTTGAGAAATCTTATCCAGTTGAATAATAGGTAGGTATGCTTGCATATGTAGGAAATACCATATGAATGTATCAGCCTCTGAGGTGATGGGGCATAGGATAAGGTTAAAGGAGAGCAAGAAATGCAAGGGAACAGAATAAAAAGAAAATGTTGTCCAGAAAATTTGACTGATAACTCCACTAAACTGAACAGTCAAGGAATTATAAAGACTTGATATTTATTATAATCATTGCAAAGCAATTTGAAGTTAGGCCAAGGCTCTCCAAACCTTGTGATTTAATTCTATGTTTATGAATAATCCAACAGGACACCTACCCAAAGAACTGGCCCTTGGAAGTTGTAATGGAATGGAATTACGAGCCAGCTCTTGGCCTCCTGAGCTGCAATAAATGTGCTATAAGAATGTCAGATACATATGATACCTTTTGTGAGAGATCATTTTAGTGACATAGACTGAAACTTTAAAAGACCTATGTGGAGGTACAGTTCCATAATTCTCATAAGAAAAGAAGGGTGTGAAATTGACAGGCAAAATTTCACAACCTCTCTTCCTTTCTCCCAAGTATATCACCACAGCAAGTCTATGGACTCTGTTTTTTGGATTCTAAATACTTGTGTTAAGTATTTTTGCCTGACCTATACTTTTCTAAGCTTTTTTTCTATCCCCTTCACCCAAGAATATTAAAATAGAATGCTGAGTTTACTAAAGAAAAAATACAAAATTTTAAGTAGTTAAAATTTCCCCTGAGATATTTAAAAAAATGTTTAAGGTAGATTAAACCTAAACCAAAAATTAAATCAAATTATATTCTGTGTGCTCAATTTTCTGTAGGGAACCAAAAATCACTGGAGTGTAAAATTCTAATTAATTATGTGGAATGCTAATGGATTTTAAATTAAAAATATGTGCTGTTTAACACCACCACACTCTATACAGTTTTGCAAGTGGATATTATGATGAAACTGTCCTATGAAATCTGGAATGCATGAAATGTAAATTGTCACTTTTCCAATTTAATCTAAGGAGAAGAGCTATACTCTTCATCAAGGAGGCATTCTGCAGAACTGTACTTTGACAGTTCAACCTGAAGGAAGGTTTATTATTCTACTCCACATACAGTAACGGATTAACTGGTGACATATATTTTAACAATCAAAGTGTTGTTATAGCTTTTCTAATTTTGTAGTAGTTCTTAAGCCTAACTTCTTTTGCAGATATGGAAACAGGTTGACAACAACAAGGTTTCCCATTCCCTGGTGGGACATGTAATTAATCATGGCAAGCCCAAATGCAAAGGACACCTGTGAATCCATGTCATTAAAAAAAAAAATATATATATATATATACACACATATATATACATATATATATATATATGTATATATATATATATTTTGGGGCTGCACTGGGTCTTAATAGTAGCATGTGGGATCTTTAGTTGTGGCGTGGGATCTCTTATCTGAGGCATGTGGGATCTAGTTCTCTGATCAGGGATTGAACCCAGGCATGTTGCATTGGGAGCGAGGAGTCTTAGCCACCAGGGGAGTCGATGAGTTCATGTCATTTTAAAATACCAACATGGAATTCTCCAGGCAAGAATACTTTCCTTTCTCCAGGGGATCTTCCTGACTCAGGGATCGAACCCAGGTCTTCTGCATTGCAGGTGGGTTCTTTACCATCTGAGCCAACAGGGAAGCCCCAGAAACCCTTTACTTTCTACCAAGTTGCTCCCAATGTTCTAACACTGACCCTTGGATGTTGCTCTAAGAAAAAGCACGGTGCTATCTAGGGTTGGCATGGTGTCTCTCATTCATTGGTTTGCTTGTTCAGTGAGCACATCTATATTGTAGCAAGCACTGTTTTATGTATCAAAGACTCAGCAGTGACTAAAACAAACAAAATCCCCTTCCTTGTAGAATCTAGTGTAGGAAGATCATTTCTTCTAAAAGGGAAAAAAAAAATGTATCATGTTGCAATAACAATTGAAAGGAAAAAGCTTAAGTGATGTAAGGGTGATTAGGCAAATGGTGATTGCTGTTTTCTCCTGCCTGGTCAACATTCACTGACAAAACAATGTTTTAGCTGACTCCAGCAGGGCATGAGAGAGCAAACTACATGAATATCAAGTGGAAGAGAGTTCCTGGCAGAGAAAACTACAAAGGCAAAGGTCCTGGTGTGAAAGCACCCTTGTATGAGACACTCAACTAGTCCAGGTCTCGGGGCAAAAGGAGGAATAGGGGGCTGGTGACCGAATGGGTAGAAGCTAACAGGGACCAAACAAAATGACCATTGAACAGAACGAGGGGGAATATAGTCTGTTTCTGTGGCATCATCGTGGCTAAAGATACGGTGGTGAGTGTTGGCCACTGCGAGACGAGGCTGACTCCGTTGTCTAAGAAGTAAGAATCTCCACAGAGAGGAAGAAAATGCAGAATCCATGAGAACTCTGAAAAATCCCTTGTTAACTCATATCCACAGTGCATGCTTTTGTGTTTCATTTGTTTCTTTTTTTGAAAAAGCAGTCCCTTTTTAGAGGAATCTAATCAAAATTATTTCATGAGTAGTGTTTTGGAGCTAGGACTGTGAAAACAAGAGCAAAGCCCTTATCCATGGGACTTATGAAAGTTAAAGTGTTAGTTGCTCACTCGTGTCTGATTCTTTGTGACCCCACGGACTGTAGCCTGCTAGGCTCCTCTGTCCATGGGATTCCCCAGGCAAGAATACTGGAGTGGGTAGCCATTCCCTACTCCAGGGGATCTTCCTGACCCAGGGATTGAGCCCAGGTCTCCTGCATTGCAGCAGATTCTTTACCATCTGAGCCACAAGTGAGGTGTCAAATACAACTAAGTCTAGGAACAGACAGTCTCCCATTTTCTAATCTTGGCAAATGCTGTCTCTTGACCTTCCTTTATTTCTAATCTCCTTCCCTACCTAACACTCCTTTGTTTAAAGAGTGAGTTTATGTTATCCACGAATTTCTACTCTTGCTTCCACCCTGCAACATCTTCCCTCTTGGGTCAGATTAGCTGCTTCTCTTCGTTATTTTTTGCCTGCTGTCCCCAATCAGCCTAAAATGAAAGCACCATGAGAACAGACATGGTGTGTGGGTTTTTTGGTATTATATACCCAATACTTAGAAGAGACTCAAAAATAGTAGGTACTCAACAAATAATTAACGAATGATTAATTAAGGAGTGAGTAAAAAGCATTAAAACAACTAAATAGACAATGTTGTTGTTCTTTCGCTAAGTTGCCTCTGACTCTTTGTGACCCATGGACTGCAGCACACCAGACTACCCTGTCCTTCACCATTTCCCAAAGTTTGACAAAATAGACAATGGCCAAAGGAAATATCTTTCCCCACAGTGCAGTGTTTCTTTTTCACCGCAGTTCTGGCACAGAACTTAAACACAGTAGGTGCTTAATAACTGGATTGTTGGATGAGTGCCTTACCAGAAATTTAAGTTTTTTCTCTGTGGTTTGCATCCATGAAGAACAACACATGTATACTTCTCCCAAGGTGCTATTTTTCTTGGCCCCAGATAAATCATACGTTGATATGATTGCCTAGGGGGTCTATGTAGCTAGGTAAAATTTAATTTTATAAAACTCTATCATTCCAAACACCATGGTTTAAAAACATATGGTTATGTTTATAAGTTGACTATTTTTTGAGATTAACTCTAATTCTGCAGAATCTTAATATGTGTGATTTGATTTATGAAAACTATACCCATCATCTACTATCTGTCTGTTAGCTAGCTAGCTAGCTAGCTATCCTATTGTGTTCAAAACACATGTAAAAATAATTTCTTCAGCCTGGTAAAGATTTTGTAGTAGTATTAATATTTGTTGTGAAAAATGGGAGTTTGATATACAACTCTTTTCTTTCTCTTTGACTCCCTTGAAACAATCTCCAGGACTAGTTGTGCATGCGTGTGTGTGTATGTTCTGTTGCTTAGTCATGTCTGACTCTTTGCAACTCCATGAACTATAGCTCACCAGACTCTGTTCTTGAGATTTCCCAGGGAAGAATACTGGAGAGGGTTTCCATTTCATTTTCCAGGTAATCTTCCTGACCCAGGGATAAAAACTGTGTCTCCTGCAGTGGCATACAGATTCTTTACCACTGCACCACCTGAGAACTTCAGTGAATACTTCCTTAACATCATGATAGAGTGAGAATTCAAGGAAGTCATCTTTTGTTTAGTTACATATAAAGTTTAGAATAGGAAAAAAGAAAGTTGAGAGTTGTTGAAGTTGGGTGATGGGTATGTGGAGGTTCATAATATATTATTTTATACCCATAAAATTTTATAAGATTTATAAATCTTATAAAAATCTGAAATGTTTATAATAAACCCCTCAAATTTAAAAATACACAGGGTCGTCATCTCACTTGTTCTCTTATTGAGAATCAGCAGTTTGGTCCTTTTAGTTATTTTGGCCCAAAACTCAGTTTAGGTATTTTGTAAGTAGTCTAGTGGCCATATCTATATCATCCAAACCAGGACCCTGCTGGGAATGAATAGAAGTGCTTTTAATGCATCAGGACTCCAATCATGAAAAAGGGCTGTTCAAAACAAATCGACTCAAGCAGTTCACCACTTGGTAAGGATTCTACTGAATGTCTTGAAAAAATGCATTTTCTGAAGGTCAACAAATAAATGAGTCAGTATAATAAGCACATGAACTCAGGCACAATGCCAGTTTTTCTGGTTTCAGCATATTCTGAGGTGCCTGAATCTGTGAATGAGGCAGTTATTCATGAAGGGAGTGCCCCCTGATTCTTTGGGAGACTGCCTTTCCACATGTTGGCTTCCTGGCAGTGAACTCTGCATGCCCTGGACGTAGTGTGTGCATGGCTAACCCACCGAGAGTTAAGGAGTTCCCAGGTGCCAGCTGGCTAACGAAGATGGCTTGGCTCCCTCCCAACTCACTGCTCCCGTGGCAGTCATGAAAACCATTTCCTTATTCATCCATGTGTCCAGCCAGCTGGCAGGGGAGTGATCACTAGGCCGTGAATGGGTTGCTGGTAATGAATGCCCCATGGGCCTCAGGGGTCTCCTATGAATACTGGATATGACGGGCACGCAGTTTCTCAAACAGAATTTTTTTAGGTCTGGTACCTAATGTGAACATGGTTGGTAAATTTATATAAAATATTAAGCTTGACCAATTTGTTTTTGTGATTTTACATTTTCCAACTGAATTTTACTAAAATTGTTTCAGGTTTTTTTTTTTTTTTTTCTTTTCTTGGCCTAACAGTGTAAATCTTAAATCCAAGTTAGCTTGAGTAACAGTACAAAAAATGAAAAGTGCTACTCAAAAATTCAAGACAATCCAAAAACATACTTGCTCCAAAAGTACCAAGTTTGAGTGTTTTATTGAACTATGTCTCCCCAGGTGGCACTGGTGGTAAAGAACCTGCCTGCAAACGAGGAGATCTAGGAGATGAGTGTTTGATCCCTGGGTCAGTAAGATCCCCTGGAGGAGGGCATGGCAACCCACTCCAGTATTCTTGCCTGAAGAATCCCATGGACAGAGAAGCCTGGCAGACTATACTCCATTGGGTTGCACAGAGTCAGGCACAACTGAGGTGACTTAGAAGCATGCACATGTCTTAATAAAAGTTTTAAACACAACTAAGTTTTGACCTTATATTCTGATAGATTTTAAGCAAAACAGTTGTTTCTCAATAAACATCCATCATTCAAATAATTCAAATCCATATCAATTGCTATAAAAATTGTATCCCTTCTTCATCAAGAGTTCTAAAAATGTCAGTGCACTTTTTTTTTTTTTTTTTTACAGGAATCCAACTTTGAGGAATTCAGTAATGAGACAAATGGTCAAAAATAATATGTAATATCTTTATTTGTAACTATGATTGACAATAACTTGAGAGTGAAAGTATTTGTCGCTCAGTCGTGTCCCACTCTTCATGACCCCATGAATTGTAGCCCACCAGGCTCCTCTGTCCATGGGATCTCCAGGCAAGAACACTGCAGTGAGTAGTCATTCCCTTCCCCAGGGGACCTTCCTGACATAGTGATCCAACCCAGGTCTCCTGCATTGCAGGAGGATTCCTTACTGTCTGAGCTACCAGGGGAGCCTACCAGTCATTTAAGTAACTATTAATTGAGAAAATAAATATTTTGATAAATTCAATGCTTGAGGGTCTTTGAGCAATATTTAAAGATATTTAATGATTTTTAAAATTCATAGAAGTTGATTTATTTTTGAATGCCTCCTTATCATTTAGATATAAATATACAATACTATAAATATACATACAGAGAGTAATATTGGAAGAAAATACTACCAAATATTAATTGTTATCTGTAAGTTTGGAGGTGATGGAAAATAGTTGATTATATAGATTTTTTTGTTTTATGAGTTAATCATTAATTAATGTTATTAATTTAACTTTAAAATAAGGACTATATAAATTATATATATATATGATACATACATTTTGTGTGTGTGTATATGTATATATGTACATATATATGGCAAGATTTGTGCCCACTAACCCCAAAGCAGTTTGGGCAAATTTGTTTTACTTCTAGATATGTCACTTGGAGGTTGCTATGTTGAGGGAGAACTAAGCTTCATTAGTAATGTCAATCTTAAACTCATAGTAATTACCACTACTTTATTTAATACTACTGGTTTTAGAAAAGCTATATCATATGCTTATAGTAAATAAAATTCTTCATATTTCTTTTGTTACTTATAAGAATATTTTATCTTATAAAACATGTCTCAGTCAGATATTTCTATATATCTGTAAAAAATGTCTCTAGATCATTAATATTGTCTGTAAATTGTTCATTATTTTCATGTACATCCTGTTTTCCTGAAATCTGTGTATAATTGCTGAAGTATGGATAGACACATTTATATTTCGTTTATAGGAGACACCAAATTTAAAGTTGGCCTTTGTCTATGTGTTTGAGATCTTTGAATATCAAAATAATAGTGTAAATAAATGTCCCTTATATATTATACATCTGTGTATACTATACAAAACGGCTTCCCAGGTGACACCGTGGTAAAGAATCCTCCTGCCAGAATAGGAGATCGATCCCTGGTTCAGGAAGATCCCTTTTAGAAGAAAGTGACAACCCACTCCAGTATTCTTGCCTGGAGAATCCCAAGGGCAGAGGAGTCTGGTGGGCTACAGTCCTTGGGGTCTCAAAGAGTCTGACATGACTGACTCGGCACTCTCACTGTCTCTTCCTATGTAACAAATGCCTCTAAGAAACAGCCCTTTTTACGTAACAGTCTAAGATGAATGTTTTGGGATTGATACTGAAGATAGAGGAAGATGCCAACAGCATCCTAAATGCTACTTAGATAGCAACTTAGTGAGCAATTTGAATAGAATAATCATTTTTTTCATGAATTTTGATTTTTTTGTCTCAATTTTTTTCTCCTTTGCCTGCTGTGACTTCTGCATCCCAAAACAGTGAAATTCAATTGGTACACAAAAGCTCATGTCAAAAGCTATCTCCCCCATCAAACTTTCTTTCATACTTCAACCAAAAAAAAAAAAAAAAACAACAAAAAACCCTCACAATTTCCCATGCTGATACAACGACTTCATAACTCTCCAAGGACACGCCACTCTAAACAGCATTGTGTGTGTATATATGTGTGTGTGCATGAATGCAAGTTTTCACATATACTCAATTTCAGTTTAAAGAGGAAGCATGAATCTTGGGTGCAAACAGATTTTGACTTATGGGTAAATGAGCATCTGTGTCAAGGTGTGTGTCCTCATAGGTACATGTCCTTGGCCCCAAAACATCAGTTACTGCTGGCTGTGTGTGTGTGTGTGCTAAATTGCTTCAGTTGTGTCTGACTCTGTGTGACTCCATGGACTGTAGCCTGCCAGGCTCCTCTGTCCATGGGATTCTCTAGGCAAGAATACTGGAGTGGGTTGCCATGCCCTTGTCCAGGGGATCTTCCTGATCCAGGGATCGAACCTGCATCTCTTACATCTCTTCCATTGGCAGGCATGTTTTTTACTAAGACCACCACTTGGGAAGCCCATTGTTGTCTGTATTGAGACTAAAATAGATAAGTCGGCAGTTAGTGTGAGATGAAGCAGGCAGGTGTTAAAAATGGTTTAACTTTACTGAATTATAGCAGCGGCTCAACTATAACCAGTTTATTATTATTATTAAGTATTAATATATTATTAATGTTTGATTCCTCTAAGTGTCTATCACAGTATTTATATCAGGAGCTTGAAAACATTTAAAAATTTTAATTGACATACATTTTAATACATAAAATTGACCTTTTTTATCTTGGGAGATGATTTAGCAGCTTTCTTATTTTATATAAATGTCAAACCATTTAGCAAATGATAAATGCATTATGTCTTAATTTGTTTAGCTTTTTCAACTTATTATTGACTTTAACCTTTTAATTTGTATACACATTAAATCAGGTAAATAACTACAGCTACTCCAGTATGCTTTGTGTTAACTGATTTTTAATAATCTATTATATGCCTCCATTTAACTAAGCAGCATTGTGGGAATTTCAGTATTTAATATTTGGTAATTTATCCCAAATATAATAATACATCACAGTAGGTTAAGAATAAGGGCTAATCATACTTGTTCTTTTTTAAATAATTTGCAGCAACTATAGATCCTGACAGAAATTTTATGATTCTTAAGATCAAACACTGATTTTTGTGTTTTCTGTTTTACTTTTCATCCAACGAAAATATGGATATTGATTTTTCATGGTGTCCATTTCTAATGTGGTGCTCTTCATGAGAATATTAACTTGGCTGTGATGTGATCTCAAAATTGTAATGCCTAAGGGAGGAAGGCATTTTACATCATTTTTATGATGCAACAGACATGCTTTAAAAAAGAAGCAGTGGAAAGCATAGTTTAGAAACTCTAGGTTTTAGATCTGTCTCTACCTGATTTGTTCATTCTTTTATTTATCTACCCAACCACTATTTATAAAAGATCTACTATGTGTCAGAGACTGGACTGAATAAACCTGGGAGACATAGCAGTGAGTAATAGATTATGATAAAACTTGTCCTATGTTCTGTTTTTAATTGCTAAGATTATATTTTCAAATACAAGGATGCTATGCTCCATTTAAAAAAATGTATGTTTTTTGTTTTGTTTTGTTTTGACTTCAAAATAGCATAGCCCATAATTATTGTGCTCTATCATTATATTATTTCCCTGGTGTCTCAGACGGTAAAGCGTCTGCCTACAATGGGAGACCAGGGTTCAATCCCTGGGTTGGGAAGATCTCCTGGAGAAGGAAATAGCACCCCATTCCAGTATTCTTGCCTGGACAATCCCCATGGATGGAGGAGCCTGGTAGGCTACAGTTCATGGGGTCACAAAGAGTCTGACACGACTGAGTGGCTTTACTATCATTATATTATTCAGAAGACCCCACAACTGACTAATAAGATAACCTAGAGAATTAGAACTAAGTCTTTATCAAACTCTGAAGTTTATAATTCATAAAAATTAATTGTTTAGAAAGTACAAGACATCTCACAGTCTTTGAATTTCCTGAAACACCATACTATATATTCTTTACAATATATAGGAAGCTCAGAAAGTAAAGTATGTTCACTTTTATCCCCAGTCTTTTTATCTTTTACTCAGGAACAAAACCCTCTCTAAAATAAACCCCACAATAAGTTCTGTGTCTACCACCATGTTTCATTAGATTGTGCAATATGGTAAGTATCAAAATGCTGGCAAATAAACAAATCTGACTTTTATTTCTATTATTCTTCAATATGGATAGAGTAAACATGTTTTCTGTAGAAAGAAAAATAAAGCTTTCTTTGTGAGTGTCAGCTGAGATAGTTCTTACCTAAAAATATCATGGATTTTTCTTTGGGCTTCAAACAGTCTCTGAATACACTAGGCAGTCAATAAGATTAATTTCATGAACTGTTCAAGCATAATGAGAAGCCAACATATTTAAAACAAGTTATTAACTGGAAGCAAAGTTAAGCAACATTTAGCCTAATTAATAAACCAAGTAAACTGTCCAATTTTTCCCACATAGCTATCTTCTCTTAAAAATTTGTAATACATTACATCTTTTAAAAAACACAGCTATATATCATGAATTATAAATTAAATACTTTGCCTGTGCTCTGTTCGACTTGACTGCTTTTATTCTGATTTTATCCTTGTAAAATATGTAGTATTTTATGTACTGATTATACTCCTGTATAACCAATTGATTACTCAACAAATTCAGTCTAATGTCAGACACTGTTTGCAGAAACCTTATAGTGAAAACCATGTAATTTAAATGAATGTTAACCTGATGTCTATATTTGAAAAAACTAATTTTCCACGATTACCGACTGCATGTTGGTTCAGCCTTGAAATTCTCTAACTTTAATGATCTTCCTACTTGAAAGGCAGATTTAGTATCATTCCAGCTTTTCCCACCTCGGTGATGCATTCTTCAGTTAAGCTATTTCCTCATTGCTTTTGCTACAAGGAACCAAGGATGCAAGTCTGAATTTCCCCGTATATGAAATGAGAGAAAACCACGCTGAGACACTCACCTCTGCCATCACACACTCAGTTTAAATATACAGTAATAGACTCAAACTCCAAGAAGGCTTGCTGTGTTTGTTTGCAAACTAGTACACCATCCTTACAGGTCTGTGGTTTTATTGACATATTCCTTTCCATTCCTGTGGTTTTTAATTGAAACCCCCACTGCTTTGCCCAGCTTCAGGAATGCAGAATACAGGAGTTTTACATTTACATTCCAACTCAGACAAGAGGAACCCAGAGGTTCCAGTTTGTGCAACAGATTTTTATAGATTTTAGCACTTCCTTCGGTCTTTAGTGAAATGATGAGCCTTCGCATATATTTTAGGAATTAAGTCTGAATGTATGTGATGTTTCTGTTGTAACTTCTCAACATGTACAGTTATTATTACCTGTAAAATTGAGACTGAATTTGTGTCCTCAACAACCTTTTAGAAACCTTTCCTATTTGTAACATTCTCTAGTACAGGCTGAGACTCAAACAAGAAGAAAACATTTTTTCTCTTAAGATGAGTTGGTAATACTGTGACAATTATTACTGGGCACCAAGGAAGCTGTGTTAGTTAAAATCATGCAAACTGAAGAGATACTAACCTGATGTCTATATCTGAAAAAAATGAATTATTCCTAGATCGCAGTGGAGTTGGTGCTTATATGTCTCTATTGCCTGCTCTGCCTCCTGTGATGGTATTTTAGTAACTCATGGCTGAATATTCAGTTGGTACTGAATCTTATAACACGTGACTGAGTGGTTCCTAAGGATTAACCTCCATCAGTCTTTCTTTTCCTTCTTCCTCTCCTCTGCTCAACTGTAGATCCTAGTTTGATCAAGTCTTAAACTATGTTAGAAATGGAATCTTTTTTTTCTGAACACCTTTACATAAATTTTTTTAAGTGTGCATATATAGAACCATTTTTCCCCAGTTCCTGCAGAGGAGAAGAGGTAGCAAGAATACCACCTTCCAGTACTTTCTCTGCCCTGGTTTCAAAGTCTTAACTGTGGTCTACAAAGAAGACAGAGTCGAGGCTGTTATATTTACACTGCATTTTCCCCAAGGATAGAAAATGGAACATGAGACCGCCAAGGAAATCCAGAATCTTCTCCAACTTTCCTGGCCAGGAGTTAGGCTGAATAAAGAAAATGATATTACCCAAATTCCTACAATCCTAATTTAAGTTCTTGTTTGTGCTGCGCTGTGCTTAGACACTCATTAGTGTCAGACTCTTTGTGACCCCATTGACTGTAGCCTGCCTCTGTAGGTAGGACTGTAGGCTCCTCTGCCCATAGGGATTCTCCAGGCAAGAATACTGGGATGGGTTGCTATGCCCTCCTCCAGGGAATCTTTCCAACCCAGAGATCCCAGGGGTAGAGCCCTGGTCTTCTGCATTGCAGGGGGATTCTTTACTGTCTTAGCCACCATGGAAGCCCATGAATACTGGAGTGGGTAGCCTAACCCTTCTCCAGGGAAACTTCTTGATCCAGGAATTGAACTGGGGTCTCTTGCATTGCAGGATTCTTTACCAGCTGAGCTACTAGCCCAAGTTCTTGTATAGGATACATTATAGGTTGATTTTCTGCAATATGTTGAAAAGTCATTTTTTTTTTTACAGATGAAAATAGCAAAATAGGGTTTGTCATTATAAATACTAAAGTTTTTCTATTTTTTATGAAAGAAATGGAAGTAAAGAACTATATTAATTGTGATGAGTGATTAATAATGATAGGCTGAGATTTATTGTGTAACATATATAAATCCCACCAACCCAATTAGTAAGATTGTATTTCTTTTTGACAAAATAGTAAAGATTTTGAAGTTTCTTTAAAATGCTTTGAAGATATCATTCATTTAATATAACTTTATGTTCATTATTAGTAAGATGTAAATGCTTAAGAGAACTGTCCTCCCATTGCATATTATTGATAATGTTAAATACATTGGAAGGCAGCTTATGCATGCTCAGTCATGTCCTAACCTTTGCAACTCCTTGGACTGTAGCCTACCAGGCTCCTCTGTCCATGGAATTTTCCAGGCAAGAATATCGGAGTGGGCTGCCGTTTTCTACTCCAGGGGATCTTCCCAACCCAGGGAGCAAAACCATGTCTTTTAAATCTCCTGAATTGGTAGGTGGATTCTTTACCACTAGTGCCACCAGGGAAGCCCTTGTCAGGCAGTGTCCTTCACTAAATTCTGTATTAATATAAGACTTGAATACTGAGAATTGTGAGATTTGAAGTGAATGCAGTGAATCTTTAGTTCTATTTCTACCCCGTCTCTCTCTCTCTCTCTTTTTTAAGTAATTGAACCATATATGTTTATCTGCAGAGATACTGACAAAGAGTATCTAGTGCTAGTGAAGCCATAGTAATAATACTAAAAAGTGGCATAAATGATGAAAAATAAATACCTAAAACAAAGCATTCCTGGGTTTGTAACAGAACTGTAAGATTTTTCTCCATTTTAATAGCTTTTAGTTTGTTTAAAAATCTATAAACATGGGAAGATTTGATCAGGGATCTGCTCATCTGAAAAACAGTATTTTAGGTGAGATAACACAGGCTTGAAATTCATATGGGTCAGTGTAGATAATCTGACCCTCTGACTTGGGCATTTCATTTAATCATTCTGAGATTGATTATCACAAAAGCATATAAAGTTTGCAGAATTTTTGTACTAGAAATAATTGAGATCTTAAGCCAGACTTTTAAAAGGTATTTTTCCAATGTGCATATACTCTTGTTGTATGCTGCTTTCACTAATAAGTGTGTGTGTTTGTATTGACCATTGATCGCTTATCATGTAAGTCTGATAAATCGATTTGGTATAAGTTCTTAAATTTTAAATTAAACCATTATATACTAACCAGGCTATATTTATAAATTTATTTATTTTTGAATATATTAGGGAAGTGGTTATGTGTTTAGTCACTCAGTCGTGTCCAACTCTTTGTGACCCCATGTAGCCTGCCAGGCTTCTCTGTCCATGGGGATTCTCCAGGCAAGAATATTGTAGTGGGTTTGCATGACCTTATCCAAGGAAAGTGGTTATGTTTTTATCAAATTGAACAAAAATGTTGCTTAATACAGCTTAGTAACTTGAATCATAACCTCATGATATTCCACAAACATTACTTTCTTTCTGGCTATTGTTATTAAGCATGGTGAAGTTAGCCTTTCTGGGTTATCTGGCTTTGCTACTTATGCCAGTGAGCTACTTAACCTAATGTGGAAGATTAAAGATGGTTACAAATTCCCTCCTCTTCCCCTTAAACAACCCGAGGAGTGATTCCCTTGACCAGTAAGTGACTCAGGAATCACTTTAGGAGTGACTCAGTGCCAATGGCCAGATCCACGTCTTAGGGAACTGGCAGCTTATGCTTTCTTTCCTTGGAATCCTTGCTGTGTGAGCTTTGATGTCAGGCTATTATTAGACCACCATGCTGGAAAGGCCAGCTGAAGGTGCTCCCAGCCTTCTCTCCACTCTTAGAACTGTGCCAGATGAATGAATGAAGCCACTTTGGCCCCTCTAGACCAGCCCACATTTCAGCTTAATACAATCGGTGTCTTCTCTGAATGTCATGAGGGACAAGAGAATCAATTTAGACTTACCTAGATTCTTAGCTCAAAAAGTCCTGAGATTTAATAAAGTAGCCATTGTTATAAGCAAGGAATTTGGGGGGCATTATAGCGCTTACTCCTTGGAAGGAAAGTTATGAAAAACATAGACAGCATATTAAAAAGCAGAGACATTACTTTGCCAACAAAGGTTCATCTAGTCTAGGCTATGCTTTTTCCAGTGGTCATGTATGGATGTGAGAGTTACACTGTGAAGAAAATTGAGTGCCAAAAAATTGATGCATTTGAACTGTGTTGTTTGAGAAGACTCTTGAGAGTCCCTTGGACTACAAGGAGATCCAACCAGTCCATCCTAAAGGACATCAGTCCTGGGTGTTCATTGGAAGGACGGATGCTGAAGCTGAGATACAATACTTTGGCCACCTCGTGCGAAGAGTTGACTCATTGGAAAAGACCCTGATGCTGGGAGGGATTGGGGGCAGGAGGAGAAGGGGACGACAGAGGATGAGATGGCTGGATGGCATCACCGACTCAATGGACATGAGTTTGAGTAAACTCTGGCAGTTGGTGATGGACAGGGAGGCCTGGCGTGCGGCAATTCATGGGGTCACAAAGAGTCAGATATGACTGAGTAACTGAACTGAACTGAACTGATAGTGGTGTGGGGGGCTCCCCATACACCTGCCGATGCAGGAGACCTAAAAGATGTGGGTTTGATCCCTGGGTTGGGAAGACATCCTGAATGAGGGCACAGCAACCCATTCCAGTATTCTTGCCTGGAGAATCAGTTACAAAGAGTCAGACATGACTGAAGCGACTAAGCACGCATGTATGCAACATAGCAGGGTCTGTATTGTTGAGTTTCTTTGAGAAGTGAGTGAGCTTATATGTGTAAAGCACTTAAAATGTATGATAAGTAATAGACCTTCTTATTAGCTATCTTGGTATCTATTATTTTTTTTTCTATACATCCCCTTCAGAGACCGAGCAAGGGAGTAATGGGTATGATCAAATACATTTAGAAATTCCTAGATCTTACATGAATCCCATCTTAAACCCATGTCTAATTTAATTGATTTCCCCCACTGGCAAACAAACCATGTCTTGGTTTGGACTTCCCCAGAAACAGAGGCTGAGTAAAGATGTTGTTCAATCTCTTGGTTGTGTCCGACTCTTTGTGACCTGAAGAACTGCAGCACACCAGGCTTCCCTGTCCTTCACCATCTCCTGGAGCCTGCTGAAACTCATCTCCATTGAGTCGATGATGCCATCCAGCCATCTGGTCTTTGGTCGTCCTCTTCTCCTGGCTTCAATCTTTCCCAGCATCATGGTCTTTTCCAATGAGTCAGCACATCGCATCAGGTGGTCAAAGAACTGGAGTTTCAGCTTCAACATCAGTCCTTCCAATGAATATTCAGGATTGATTTCCTTTAGGATTGACTGGTTTGATCTCTTTGCAGACCAAGGGACTCTCAAGAGTCTTCCCTAACACCATAGTTCAAAAGCATCACTTCTTTGGCACTCAGCCTTCTTTATGGTCCAATTTTCACACCCACCCACGACTAATGGAAAAACCATAGCCTTGACTATACCGACCTTGTGATGCAAAGTAACGTCTCTGCTTTTTAATATGCTGTGTAGTTTGGTCATAGCTTTTCTTCTAAGGAGGAAGTGTCTTTTAATTTCGTAGCTGCAGTCAACATCTGCAGTGATTTTGGAGCCCAAGAAAATAAATTCTGTCACTGTTTCCATTGTTTCCCCATCTATTCTCCATGAAATGATGGGACTGGGTACCATGATCTTTGTTTTTTGAATATTGAGGTTTAAGCCAGCTTTTTCACTCTTCTCTTTCACTTTCATCAAGAGGCTTTTTATTTCCTCTTTGCTTTCTGCTCTAACTGTGGTGTTATCTGCATCTCTGAGGTTATTGATGTTTCTTTTGGCAATCTTGATTCCAGCTTGTGCTTCATCCAGCCCAGCATTTCATATGATGTACTCTGCATAGAAGTTTAATAAGCAGGGTAACAATATATAGCCTTGACATAAACGCATAGACATTTGTTTTCTGAGAAGTGAAATAAGCACCGGTAAGGGAATTGGGTAATGAAGCAGAGAAGGAGACACAGTAAGGGGTGCATTATCAAGCCACTTTGCACTAGAACTCCATTCAAATAGGAAACTCAAATCATATGCTTCGAAACTTTCACCCAAGGGGTAAGTGAGAAGAAGTGAATGTCAGTTGGCTGGTAATCTCTGAAGTGATAAGAACGAGGAGTTACACAGGGAGTAGCAACAACACCTACTATAGTCCTCGAAATGAGAAATGCCTGGCTGTTCATCTGTCTAGCATTCTCCTATGTGGGATCTCCCACCCAGTGTAGGACAGATCATTTCTATTCATTTATATATGGGATGTCTATTCATTGAAATTGTTCAAGACAAGGCCCTCTCTCTCTGGGAAATTATTCTCTGTCTCTCATATTTTCAGTGATATCTAATGAGACTTGTAATTAGTCCTGGGCTTCAATTCCACGAGAGGGTTACAAGTCCCAAGGTTTTGTTAACATATCCCAAAGCGCTGGCACTTCAGAAAATCCCCCAAACTTGGAGAAACCACTCAGAATGCCGATGGTCCTGCCATCCTCTGACATCCAAAGTAATTTACTTTTAAATGTGGCATCATGTGAAAGCATTGATTTAACTGTCCACTGAAAAGGGACTTGCCTTTTTTCTTTGGAAGCATTTCCTTTAAAAGGTGCTGGCTTCCTCAGTGATAAGCAAGGAAATCTTTCACGTGTCCAAACCTGGATTATTGAGTGACACTTGAGCAATTTTAGTCTCTTTTGTAAAAAAGGTGGGGGGAGGGGCAAACGTATTGTATACATTTGCATTTTAAATTGTGTAATCATGTTATTATCTGAAACTAATACCATGCTGTTAAATTTTAGATAAAGTGTCCTGTAATGCATACAAAATGTTCATTTGTTGAAGGCCATTAAGTTAATTTCCTGGCAACAAGATTAAATGGAAGACATTTACATAATCATTAGTCGTGAGGTGTAGAAAAGATAATTAAATATTCCACCACATTAATTTATATTTAATTAACTGTGCTTTAGTGATCCTTCTGTCTGAATATTAATATTGTGTAAATAAACAATTAGAATGCATACTGATTTTATTAAAGTTTTATTCTTAAAATTAAGTAAAAGATGAAATTATTAATTTAATTATTTGTAATTTTCAATCAGAATCCTGTTAATAAATTTTGAAAAGGTTATCACTGGCCTCAGTGATGACAGCTTCACATTTTATATTCCCGGTTACAATGTATCTTATAGATTAAAAATATATTTTTTTAGGTTATGCCAATAATTATTTGCATTCATGATACTCTATGCTATGATTCTTTTAGATAAGAAGTGACAATTTATATTCTCACCAATAGTGTGAGAAGGTTACCTTTTCTCCACACCCTGTCCAACATTTGCTGTTCGTAGATTTTTTGATAAAGAACTCACCTGCCAATGCAGGAGATGTAAGAGACAGGTTCAGCCCCTGGGTCAGGAAGATCCTCTGGAGAAGGAAATGACAATCCACTCCAGCATTCTTGCCTTGGAAAATCTTATGGATGGAGGAGCCTGGCGGGCTAAAGTCCACGGGGTCACAAAGAATCAGACACAACTTAGTGTCTAAACAGCAGCAGCAACAGCAAACTTCATTCAGCCATGGCCATACTCACTTGGGACATGTCATATCATATTTCTTGAAAACAACTGTATTATGTTGAAGGAAGCAACAGTTAAGGTCCCAAATAAGATCAAATTGGTAGAAACTAGAGCTAAGTTTATAGCAATGAAGAGCCTACTAGGAGATACAATTACTGAGGTTTTAAGTTTTTTTCCATGAAGTGTTAGCGAAATTCTTGCAAAGATATTCAGGCATTGGTAGGAGCAAGAACCTAAATGTTTTCTAGTCTTAGATGCCAGATATTTGTGGAGGGCAAAGATTGTAGTAAAGTGAAATCCTGACAAGATGTGCACTGTGTCTTTTAAGTGTTCTTGCTTTTTTTTTGCCTGGATAATTGGGAAACCGGTAAACAAATAGTCTAGGTTTTCTTTAAGCATCTTCAGTAAGACAAGCAACAAAATATAATGTGGAGGAAAAAGAGATCATTTTTTTGTCCTGAATCATGAGAATGTATTCTTGACTAAACCATAAAGTTACATTAAAATATCACTAAGCAACAGTCACATTATCCTATCAGGAGAAGTTACTTCATATTAAATTGTAACATCCCAAGCAAAATGTTTGTGTTTTTAAATGAAATATTTATCTAGGCAAACAATTCAATACCAGTTTTAACTGTCTAGATGGAATTTTCAGGGAGAGAGATGTTTCACGCCTGGCCATTTCCTGATGGAAACATTTATTTCTAGAATTATAGAAGAGGGAATAGTAAGGTTGCTTTTGTTTCTTTTCAAAGCTGTTGGGACTTTTTATGATGGTTAGTTTTCCCCTGGGCTGACCAAAATTTATTCCCTTCTGGTTTGTGAAAATAACTTTTCTAAGGGGTGGAAATCATTTTGCTTGTGTGGTAAACTCATACTTTCCTACTTTTCAACCCAAGGTAGTCAAACATCATGTATTGGGATATTGCAATGCTCACTTTCACAGGCTGAGTTCTGAAACAATACAGCCCCCCCATCTCATAAATCCGATGGTGATTTTCCGTCCACTATTTTTAAATTTTGATTTTGCTCCCTCCTTCAACCCTGTTCATATTAGAATCTTATGGTTGTCCTCCCTTTTGTAGTTTTAGTATTGTTAGAGATGTTTGCATTGCTAGCTCATCCAGGTGACCATGACGTTTGGTTTGCTCTTTCATTCAACAAATATTTTTGAGTAGTGACTTTTCTAGTTTTGGACACTACCAAGATAAATAAGACAAGCTTCATAACTTTAACAACGATATGTCAGTTCTGGTGGAGAAGATATGTAATAAGTGGGTATACAAATACATACATAGTTATGGATTGTAGACTTAAAATATGTACAACATAAGAGTTGTGAATTAAGTCTTATTTGGGGAAAAGTAAGGACTTCAGTCTGGGAGACAGCACCTCAGATAGCTCTGAGAAACTGCTCAAAAGAGTCAAGAGGGAAGGTCAGTATACATGTGATTTTGGTGAAGGGGGAAATACATGCAATCAAGCACATATTTTTCCAGAAAGTCTTTTCTAGTTTCATGAAGCTTTCTGCTAGTCATGAGGAACAGTCATTTCCATGAAGGATTTTAGTGCTTTCCTAGATAGGGGGAGATATAAGAATTGGGCTCATAAAATCAATTCCTGAGAGTACCTAACTATCTGAAGACCTGTCTTGCCAGTTTTTCCCAGAGCGCCGAGTGTCTCATGTCTGCTGTCCACCCTGAACTCCTTTCAAGGGGCATTGAAAATCAGCAGCTATAACACATGTGATTTAATCCTTGTACAGGCAGATAGCAAGTGCCAAAGGCAACTTGTAGTTGACAGGATTCACCCTCTCAGTTACTAGGAATACTCCCCAACCTTTGAGGGTTGGATGGATGAAAATATTTAGGTTGAAAATATGTTGAGCAGAAATCTGAGGATACATTTCTCTTTATTAGAGACAATATGCATTTTCCAAGCCTCCACTTCACTGAAGGATAAAACCTATACAGTTATAGCAAAACTGTGCACCAGAAATTACAGGAAATGTCATTTGACTCTGATTCATGGGACATTTTATTGTTGAGATTAGTGAATCATGGTTCACAGTTCTTGGGGTAGGTGTTCCCACATTTTCTCAGCAATGCTCTGAATCCCCTCATGAGATGCACAAATCATAAAACATAAAAAATTCAAAAACAAGTCTCAGTAAACACTTCCCCTTTCTTCTGTTTGAAATGTTAATTTCCTTTTTGAAGTTTTTCCTGTTTGAGAGCAGGACGCAGTTTTGCTTGTTTCGTTGCCAAAGACAGACTGGGAGAACTGAGTAGCCTCATATGTTACAAAGGTTGGAATTTCCAGATTAAAAAAAACCCCACAAAAATATATCCAGTGTAGACAAGTTCTTCAACAATTTTTATCTTTTAAAAATGTTATCTTTTTGATAAGATCTAAATTCATTCCCTTTCCAATTGAAATTATATTTCTCCAGGAAAACCATATATCAAAACTCTCAGATAGGCAATTAACATAATTATTATATCTTTTATTTGTTTACATGATGTTAAACATTTATGTTATCAATTTATATATATTTATATATGTCTATTGCATTTCTATTTTATTTATTTATTTATTTTTTCATTTATTTATATTAGTTGGAGGCTAATTACTTTACAATATTGTAGTGGTTTTTGTCATACATTGACATGAATCAGCCATGGATTTACATGTGTTCCCCATCCCGATCCCCCCTCCCACCTCCCTCTCTACCTGATCGCTCTGGGTCTTCCCAGTGCACCAGGCCTGAGCACTTGTCTCATGCATCCAACCTGGGATGGTGATCTGTTTCACCATAGATAATATACATGTTTTGATGTATTTAGAAATGTTTTTAATTAAAAGGAGCAAGAGCTCTCTAAGCATTAAACTCCAGAGATAAAATGAAAACAATCTCAAACTGCAAATTTCTATGGAGCTATAGCAGAAAATTTCCTAGCAGTATATAGATGTTAGAACAATTCTGCAGTTTTGATTAGCATAAGAAATATGATTTTTTATTTAATCACTAATTTAGATAATTCACCCAGTGGTTGATTGTATTCTAAAACTTCTAGAAATCTGATAATCTAATCTTTTCCTTAAAGATCTTTACAGTTTGTTACAATTTGTACAAGACTATGATTAGCATTGACAAATGAGAGAACAGTGTCAAAATACCATTCATAGCTTTACAACTTTCTAAACCTGCTTTGTGGCAGTATTTTGATTACTTTTATTATCCTTACTCTTTGACAATGAACTGAAACCACGAGTACATAATTTCACCTTTGCGCCTCAGTTTCCATAGTGATAAATGAGTAAGTTGAGCTAGTTTAACACTTTTATATCTGAAAAGCTGATTTATTGGACTTTCCCTCTTTTGATTTGATCATCCCATTAAGATGCTGATGCCATTTTTAAGTATCTGTGTGTTAGTCACTTCAGTCATGTCTGACTCTTTGCAATCCCATGGACTGTAGGCTGCCAGACTCCTCTTTCCATGAGATTTCCCAGGCAAGAATACTGGAGTAGGTTGTCATTTCCTAGTCCAGGGGATCTTTCCAACCCAGGGATCAAACCTGGGTCTCCTGCACTGCAGGTAGATTCTTTACCATCTGAGCCATCAGGTGTGTATGCCTATGCTGCCATCATAATAGTAGAACAAGTTTGGGGTACTCTTTACAAGTATAGAAAACCGAGTTCACTGTTCCTTTTTAAAAATGCCCTACCAAAACTGCTCTAACACAGTTGGGAAGTGGATGACGTTGCTGATGAGGTTATGATTTTCCCATGCATAATTATGAGGAAAATAAAGGTATAGGGAAGTTTTCCAAAGGACTTCAATTCAAATAGGGCAAGGGTCCCCAATCCCAGATCCACATGGACCAGTATCAGTCCTTGGCCTGTTAGGAACTGCAGGAGGGTGGGTTCAACCACTCGGTGGGTGAAAAAGTGAAGCTTCATTTGCGGCTCCCCTCTACTAGTGGAGGTGACAGAATTTCAGTTGAGCTATTTCAAATCCTAAAAGATGATGCTGTGAAAGTGCTGCACTCAATATGTCAGCAGATTTGGAAAACTCAGCAGTGGCCACAGGACTGGAAAAGGTCAGTTTTCATCACAGTCCCTAGGAAAGGCAATGCCAAAGAATGTTCAAACTACCGCACAATTGCACTCATCTCACACGCGAGCAAAGTAATGCTCAAAATTCTCCAGGCCAGGCTTCAACAATACATGAACTGTGAACTTCCAGATGTTCAAGCTGGATTTAGAGAAGAAAGAGGAACCAGAGATCAAATTGCCAACATCTGCTGGATTATCAAAAAAGCAAGAAAGTTCCAGAAAAACATCTATTTCTGCTGTATTGACTGTGCGAAAACCTTTGACTGTGTGGACAACAGCAAACTCAGGAAAATTCTGAAAGAGATGGGCATACCAGACCACCTGACCTGCCTCTTGAGAAATCTGTATGCAGGTCAGGAAGCAACAGTTAGAACTGGACATGGAACAACAGACTGATTCCAAATAGGAAAAGGAGTACATCAAGGCTGTATATTGTCACCCTGCTTATTTAACTTATATGCAGACTACATCATGAAAAATGCTGGGCTGGAAGAAGCACAAGCTGGAATCAAGATTGCCAGGAGAAATAGCAACAACCTCAGATATGCAAATGACAGCACCCTTATGGCAGAAAGTGAAGAAAAACTAAAGAGCCTCTTGATGAAAGTGAAAGAGGAGAGTGAAAAAGTTGGCTTAAAGCTCAACATTCAGAAAACTAAGATCATGGCATCCAGTCCCATCACTTCATGGGAAATAGATGGGGAAGCAGTGGAAACAGTGTCAGACTTTTATTTTTCTGGGCTCCAAAATCACTGTGGATGGTGATTTCAGCCATGAAATTAAAAGACACTTACTCCTTGGAAGGAAAGTTATGACCAACCTAGACAGCATATTAAAAAGCAGAGACATTACTTTGCCAACAAAGGTCTGTCTGGTCAAGGCTATGGTTTTTCCAGTGGTCATCTATGGATATGAGAGTTGAACTATAAAGAAAGCTGAGTGCCAAAGAATTGATGCTTTTGAACTGTGGTGTTGGAGAAGGCTCTTGAGAGTCCCTTGGAGTGCAAGGAGATCCAATCAGTCCATCCTAAAGGAGATCAGTCCTGGGTGTTCATTGGAAGGACGGATGTTTTTTTTTTTTTTTTTTTTTTTTTTTTTTTAATTTTTTTTATTTATTTATTTTTTTTAATATTATTTTATTAGTTGGAGGCCAATCACTTCACAACATTTCAGTGGGTTTTGTCATACATTGACATGAATCAGCCATACAGTTACATGTATTCCCCATCCCGATCCCCCCTCCCACCTCCCTCTCCACCCGACTCCTCAGGGTCCTCCCAGTGCACCAGGCCCGAGCACCTGACTCATGTATCCCACCTGGGCTGGTGGTCCGTTTCACCATAGATAATATACATGCTGTTCTTTCAAAACATCCCACCCTCACGTTCTCCCCCAGAGTTCAAAAGTCTGTTCTGTATTTCTGTGTCTCTTTTTCTGTTTTGCATATAGGGTTATCGCCACCATCTATCTAAATTCCGTATATATGTGTTAGTATACTGTAATGTTCTTTATCTTTCTGACTTACTTCACTCTGTATAATGGGCTCCAGTTTCATCCATCTCATTAGAACTGATTCAAATGAATTCTTTTTAACGGCTGAGTAATATTCCATGGTGTATATGTACCACAGCTTCCTTATCCATTCATCTGCTGATGGGCATCTAGGTTGCTTCCATGTCCTGGCTATTATAAACAGTGCTGCGATGAACATTGGGGTGCACGTGTCTCTTTCAGATCTGGATTCCTCAGTGTGTATGCCCAGAAGTGGTATTGCTGGGTCATATGGCAGTTCTATTTCCAGTTTTTTAAGAAATCTCCACACTGTTTTCCATAGTGGCTGTACTAGTTTGCATTCCCACCAACAGTGTAAGAGGGTTCCCTTTTCTCCACACCCTCTCCAGCATTTATTGCTTGTAGACTTTTGGATAGCAGCCATCCTGACTGGCGTGTAATGGTACCTCATTGTGGTTTTGATTTGCATTTCTCTGATGATGAGTGATGTTGAGCATCTTTTCATGTGTTTGTTAGCCATCTGTATGTCTTCTTTGGAGAAATGTCTGTTTAGTTCTTTGGCCCATTTTTTGATTGGGTCGTTTATTTTTCTGGAATTGAGCTTCAGGAGTTGCTTGTATATTTTTGAGATTAATCCTTTGTCTGTTTCCTCATTTGTTATTATTTTCTCCCAATCTGAGGGCTGTCTTTTCACCTTACTTATAGTTTCCTTTGTTGTGCAAAAGCTTTTAATTTTCATTAAGTCCCATTTGTTTATTTTTGCTTTTATTTCCAATATTCTGGGAGGTGGGTCATAGAAGATCTTGCTGTGATTTATGTCGGAGAGTGTTTTGCCTATGTTCTCCTCTAGGAGTTTTATAGTTTCTGGTCTTACATTTAGATCTTTAATCCATTTTGAGTTTATTTTTGTGTATGGTGTTAGGAAGTGTTCTAGTTTCATTCTTTTACAAGTGGTTAACCAGTTTTCCCAGCACCACTTGTTAAAGAGATTGTCTTTTTTCCATTGTATATCCTTGCCTCCTTTGTCAAAGATAAGCTGTCCATAGGTTCGTGGATTTATCTCTGGGCTTTCTATTCTGTTCCATTGATCTATATTTCTGTCTTTGTGCCAGTACCATACTGTCTTGATGACTGTGGCTTTGTAGTAGAGTCTGAAGTCAGGCAGGTTGATTCCTCCAGTTCCATTCTTCTTTCTCAAGATTACTTTGGCTATTCGAGGTTTTTTGTATTTCCATACAAATTGTGAAATTATTTGTTCTAATTCTGTGAAAAATACCGTTGGTAGCTTGATAGGGATTGCATTGAATCTATAGATTGCTTTGGGTAGAATAGCCATTTTGACAATATTGATTCTTCCAATCCATGAACACGGTATGTTTCTCCAACTGTTTGTGTCCTCTTTGATTTCTTTCATCAGTGTTTTATAGTTTTCTATGTATAGGTCTTTTGTTTCTTTAGGTAGATATACTCCAAGGACGGATGTTGAAGCAGAAACTCCAATACTTTGGCCACCTCATGCGAAGTACTGACTCATTTGAAAAGACCCTGATGCTGGGAAAGCTTGAAGGCGAGAGGAGAAGGGTACAACAGAGAATGAGATGGTTGGATGGCATCACTGACTCAATATTGGAGATGAGTTTGAGTAAACTCCGGAAGTTGGTGATGAACAGGGAGGCCTGGCATGCTGCAGTCCATGGGGTCGCAGAGTCAGACATGACTGAGTGACTGAACTGAACTGAACTGATCTCCCTCATTCCTGCCTGAACCACACTCCCTCCCCACACTGGGGCCTGGAAGAATTGTCCTCTATGAAACTGGTCCCTGGTGCAAAACAGTTGGGGACTGCTGAAATAAAGAATCTAAGTGTGAATAAATGGCAGTCACTTCCACACACAGCATCCTAAGTTAAGTGATATTTTGGCACTCAATTCAATGGGCTGTCCATTTGATTTACCTGTCCTCAAATGATTTCTAATAAGGAAATCAAGGAAACAGAAAACATGATTAATTTTGAATGGGAAGCACACGCCTGGAAGACATCATCTAGGACTAGGATTGAAGGATGAGCAGACATTTGAGGCTATGGCAATTCTGTAAGCCTTGGGTACAGTGCAGTCTCCTTAGACTAGGCTGTTGCTTAGACCCCTTTGAAAGCTCCCTGGTCATGAGTTTCTTCCTCAGTCTTTCCATGGGTTATGATGACTATTTTCAGAAAGGAAAACTGAGATAAGATCATATCTTAATATTATTATCCAGCTACTTCATGTGACAACTTTGAGACTATCCTCTAAGATTATTCTCCTGTTTTTCTGTGCCACGTTAATCTATGGACAGCTCTGTTACATTAGGCAGAGGTGTGGAAGGACAGACGAATAACCATCAACAGCAGTAAAAACTTACCTGCTGGGATGACTGCTGATCCACAATAAAGAAGAAGAGGGATTTTTCCACTAAGTGGCTAAAGGATTCTGAAAATTTGTGGTTTTAAAAAATTCATGTAGATTCCATATCCCATCGTGGCTATTAATGAGGATGAGATAAATTTCATAAACTTGCCTTGGCTTCCCCTGGGATGTCCATGTGGCATGTACCCTGAGGCTGAGTTTCCTCTATTAGGAAGATGCTAATTTGGTTGAGGTTAAACTACTTAATTTTCCACAGAGATTTGAGGAAACAAATTGTGTGCAAAACATATTGAAAGTATTAAATGTTTATATTTTTAAAGTAGCACATTCATGAAAGTATAAGTACAATAAAAATAAAATGAAACAAAGAATGAAGAACAGTGGCTAACTCAGTCTCTGCCCCTAGTATAAAGTCTACAAAAATTCCATGGACATTTTTTTTTCTCTGTAAATAGTAAGAAAATTTGGCATTACCATCTCCTAGCACTACAGACATCTTTACCTTGACTTACAATAAGACCTTTCTGATATATTTTAGTTCTGATTTTCATATGGGGTTGTGGTAAGGAGATGACAGGGTAGTGGGATGTGGTGGCATGGTTTAATTACTTTTCTATGTCTCTTGAAAGCAGAGCTTAGTTGAAAATTGATGTATGCAGAATTCTTCACTGAGGGAGGTAGTAATGGAAATGGATCTAAAATAACTGCTTTTTAAAAAACCCATGGTAACAATTGTGTCGATTTACCATACTGCTGCCTTGCTCTCTTCAAAATTGTCTCTCTCTTTTTTAAAGTTATTTACTTATTTTTATCAGAGTGTAATGATTTAACAATATTGTGATGGTTTTGCCATACATCACTACGAGTTGGCCATAGGCATATATGTGTCCCTTCTCTCCTGAACTCCCCCCACCCCCCGCCACCACCCTCCCCACCGACCCCTCCAGGATGTCACAGAGCACCCGCTTTGGGTTCCCTGGGTCTTGCATCAAACTCCCACTGGCTATCTATTTTACACTTGGTAATGTATGCATTTCAATGCTATTTTTTAAAAACATACTTTACATGTTTTCTATGGATGGTAAGTTCTAAGCACATTCGCACCCACCTCTGAGTAACTGAGAAAAGGAAGTTGTTTAGTATGGATAATGGAGAAGCATTCAGGGTAGAGAAAAGGCCTTGGCTTGGATCCAAGTGGAATCAGTCTTCACCTGCAGCTGTGACATCTTCACCTTCATGCTATGGCTTGAATTACTGGATTCACATCCTTCCCACCCCCTTCCCCTCACTGCCCGGCTCCTTTCACCTTCATTTCCCCACTTTGCTTTTTTTGTTGCCTCCTTCCTCCCTGCATCCCTCCATCCTTTCCTTCGTCCCTCCCTCTATCACTTTCTTCATTTTCCTTTCTCTATGAATCTTTCTCTTTCTCCTTCTTTTAAAAACTTGCTTTATTTAGTTCTTTGGCCCATTTTTTTATTGGGTCATTTATTTTTCTGGAATTGAGCTGCAGGAGTTGCTTGTATATTTTTGAGATTAATCCTTTCTCTGTTGCTTCATTTGCTCTTATTTCTCCCAATCTGAGGGCTGTCTTTTCACCTTGCTTATAATTTCCTTTGTTGTGCAAAAGCTTTTAAGTTTAATTAGGTCCCATTTGTTTATTTTTGCTTTTATTTTCAATATTCTGGGAGGTGGGTCATAGAGGATCCTGCTGTGATTTATGTCAGAGAGTGTTTTGCCTATGTTCTCCTCTAGGAGTTTTGTAGTTTCTGGTCTTACATTTAGATCTTTAATCCATTTTGAGTTTATTTTTGTGTATGGTGTTAGAAAGTGTTCTAGTTTCATTCTTTTACAAGTGGTTGACCAGTTTTCCCACAGACATTTCTCCGAAGAAGACATACAGATGGCTAACAAACACATGAAAAGATGCTCCATATCACTCATTATCAGAGAAATGCAAATCAAAACCACAGTGAGGTACCATTACACGCCAGTCAGGATGGCTGCTATCCAAAAGTCTACAAGCAATAGATGCTGGAGAGGGTGTGGAGAAAAGGGAACCCTCTTGCACTGTTGGTGGGAATGCAAACTAGTACAGCCACTATGGAAAACAGTGTGGAGATTTCTTAAAAACTGGAAATAGAACTGCCATATGACCCAGCAATCCCACTTCTGGGCATACACACTGAGGAAACCAGATCTGAAAGAGACACGTGCACCCCAATGTTCATCGCAGCACTGTTTATAATAGCCAGGACATGGAAGCAACCTAGATGCCCACCAGCAGACGAATGGATAAGGAAGCTGTGGTACGTATACACCATGGAATATTACTCAGCCATTAAGAAGAATACATTTGAATCAGTTCTAATGAGATGGATGAAACTAGAGCCTATTATATAGAGTGAAGTAAACCAGAAAGATAACGACTAATACAGTATACTAACATATATATATGGAATTTAGAAAGATGGTAATGATAACCCTATATGCAAAACAGAAAAAGAGACACAGATGTACAGAACAGACTTTTAGACTCTGTGGGAGAAGGCGAGGGTGGGATGTTTTGAGAGAACAGCATTGAAACATGTTTATTATGAAGGGTGAAACAGATCACCAGCCCAGGTTGGATGCTTGAGACAAGTGCTCGGGCCTGGTGCACTGGGGAGACCCAGAGGAATCAGGTGGAGAGGGAGGTGGGAGGGGGTATCAGGATGGGGAATACATGTAAATCCATGACTGATTCATGTCAGTGTATGACAGGACCCACTACAGTAGTATAAAGTAATTAGCCTCCATCTAATAAAAATAAATGGAAAAAAAAATAAAAAACTTACTTTAATTTAATCTGTTACAGTCCATTCTCTCAGCCATCGCTGAGCATCTCTGGTGCAAAACTGGCCAAGGCCAGCAGGCAGGCAAGGCTGAGCGGCTGTCAGGCGGGAGACGCTGTATTCCATCCCCGTTTTCTTGCAGTTCCACCAAGGTCTCCATAGATAGAATATGATGATAAGAGTAGTAGGAGAGTAGGCAGAGCTGGAACTTGAAGGAATTTACATACCAGTTTTTGTTTTTTTACTTTTTTTTAAAATTATGAAATCATTGTAGACATTTGCATTTTAAAATATTTAAAATTTGTAGAATTCAAAAAGTGAGTTCTGATTCAGCCCTGATGGTATGTCATCATGTGTGCTGGGCTCCAGGTGCTGACTGAAAGCTGGTGCACCGTCACCACAAGAATAAAAGGAACAGGACCAGTATTCAGTTTTTACCACACTACCTTTTATAGCTGCAACCTCATGGATGGGCTTCCCTGGTGGTTCAGATAATAAAGAGTCTGCCTGCAGTGCAGGAGAAGCAGGTTCGATCAGTGCGTCAGGAAGATCCCCTGGAGAAGGGAATGGCAACCCACTCCAGTATTCTTCCCTGGAGAATTCCATTGACAGAGGAGCCTGGTGGGCTACAGTCCATGGGTTGCAAAGAGTCAGACATGACTGAGCGATTGAACACACACGTGTGTAATGAGGACATTAACAATATCTTCCATTGGGTGACGGTGTGAGGGATTCGCCCATCATCTCACAGATTGTGTCTGAGGCAGGGTCTAAATCTAAGACTGCCTTTATTGAGATGCTTCTGCTGCTTGTGCGCTCAGCCATGTCCCGAATCTCTGCGACCCAATGGAATGTAGCCCACCAGCATCCTCTATCCATGTGATTTTCCAGGCAAGAATACTGGAGTGGGTTGCCAATTCCTTCTCCAGGGAATCTTCCCGACCCAGAGATCGAACTTGCGTCTCTTGCATTTCCTGCATTAGTAGGTGGATTGTTTACCGCTGCGCCACTTTGGGAAGCCCCGTTTATGCAGATATTCAACCCTTAAATGTGTCGCTGCATTATCTTTCTCTGGCAGAAAGTAAAATGTAATTGTCCTGCACCATTACTCAATGACACATTTTAAGTTTTTTCCTTAAAATATCATCTCACGTTCATACATTCTTTGCTTTTTTAACATATGTGAACGCTGGAGCCAATTAGCTGATAGTAAGTCATAAGAGTGCTGAAACTGTGGATTGAATTCATGAGAACCATTGGACTGCAATTTGTTTGGTTAAAAAAATGTAAACACAAGGTTTTTTACTTGCTTTTTTCCCCTGAAAATCGATGATTTTTTACTAGGCAGTTAACATATTCAAATAAATCTCTGATGATCTGATACCTGAGAGTTTTCATCCCTTTAAGGTACATTCAGAATATATTGACTATTTGGCTTCTGTGTTAAAAAAAAAAAAGTGAATTACGTCCTTGTTTCTTCAATAGTTATCACCTTCTTTCATCTCTCTGTTTGAATTTCTGTGTGTTTCCTAAAGCAAGTAAGCAACCAAACAAAAATTTTTACTTGTGCATAGTAATTACAGATGGTGATTGATAAAAATAAATGCTGCCTTTACGTTCAGACTACTCTCTTCTTGCAGGTGAAATTAGGTACAGGGTTTAAGATTAAAATGCAAAGTGTTTTACATATTAATTTAAAAGAATACATTTGCTATATCTGAATAACTGTTAGGCTTTGCACTAACAGCTTCTAACAGTAAGAAAAGTATTCTTATTCCCAACTCAAAACATCAAAACTTTTCTTACATTTAGCAACCAGTGTTTTACAAATGTAACTAGCTCTATAAAAATTTTCAGGAAAGTGTAGCCAAGCCTAGCTTTACCGCTCTACTTTCCTTACAATCTACTTACAAGGAGTCTACATTCCAGGTCTACTGTTCCTTACCCACTTGTGTCTCAGCTTCCTGTCATCTGCTTCTTAAACTTTAATTCTTGCCCTGAAACTGCCCTCAACTAATGTCATTGATTTCTTCATATTGGTATAGTTTAGTGAATAATTTTCAGTGTTCATCTTAGCTGGCCTCCCTGTAGTCTTTGACTTTGATTTTTCGCAGTTACTTAAGATTTTCTGACCTATGCTTTTGTAACACACTCTGTTCTCTTGTAATTATGTATTTTGAGACTTATCCATAGATTCCTCTTCCACCTACTCACCTACATGACAAGCTCCATCTTTTCCAGCATGTCAAGCTTCTCTTCCCCCTTTATATATTCTTTGCAGAAGGCAATTATATCTAGTCAAACTGTCTGTGTACTGCAAGGAGATCCAGCCAGTCCATTCTAAAGGAGATCAGTCCTGGGTGTTCATTGGAAGGACTGATATTGAAGCTGAAACTCCAGTACTTTGGTCACCTGATGCGAAGAGCTGACTCATTTGAAAAGACCCTGATACTGGAAAAGATAGAGGGCAGGAGGAGAAGGGGATGACAGAGGGTGAGATGGCTGGATGGCATCCTGACTCAGTGGACGTGGGTTTGGGCGGACTCCGTGAGTTGGTGATGGACAGAGAGGCCTGGCCTGCTGCGGTTCATGGGGTTGCAAAGAGTCAGACATGACTGAGCGACTGAACTGAAACTGTCTGTAAATAGTGAAACACAGTAAAAATGCTTCAACTCATATTTCCAAAGCAGATTTCCCTTCTGTAACCCAACTCTGTATTTGTGTCAGACTATTTGAAATGCTAAGCAGAATAGCCATAGTTACTTCTAACTCAAACTTGCAAATGTTTGTGTGTATGTATGTATAAACGTGCTTGTATCTCCCAACAAAAGTGGATTGTCCCAGTTGAGTTTATTGCATCTTTCAAGTAACAAAAACAGGAGTAATAATATAAATTCTTCCCTTTCCTTAATGTCATGAGCACTAAGAATTATTGGTGTATTCTATTTTTTTTTCTTTTTAGAGCCAAAAACATCTACGGACCAGGTGTTATTTTTTAAGTTTTAATGATTTCTTTTCTGGATCATGAATTGTGGTATCTAACTTCTTTCTTATCTTTGGCCAGGTCACTTTCCAATTCACCTCCACATAATTATAAATACTTTAAAAATTAAGACATTTCATGTTGTTACATAGATTTAACAATAGTAATCTCATGCTGATGAGACAGACTCCTAGTTTTATTGTATGTTACACAAGATTCTTCCTGATCAGGCACTTAAGTAAGTCCCGCCACACTTTTATCATACTCTAAATTCCAGAAAAGTGAATGATTTTCAGATCTTTGGATAGACTGTTTCTCCCCCCCTCACTCATCAGTATCTGTTCTCATAACAGACAGAAAGGAGAAGCATTTACCAATTGTCTCCCAGCTTCCATTGGTCAAGAATGGCCCTGTGTGCATTACCGATGGCCCTTCTAAGGGGCTCCTGTGTGGGTGCCATGCGGATTTACGGCTGAAACACACCTGAAGATGTCAGAGAAGGTGCTGGGGGTTGTTGATAAACAAAGGGCAGGAAAAAATATTTTGTAGCAGAGGCCTGAGCAAGGTACTGTCCGATTCTACCTGGGATTGGCTAGTCACTCAGCGGGGGCTAGAAAAAGAGAGCATATGAATTTCTGTACAAGAAGTACTTAGTGCAGCCATACATTTCAAGACTCAACTCACTTACTTTCTTGCTATAATAATCTTTCTTATATCTTGTCCTCATGTTCTCATGTGCTGCCACAACACATCCGTGACATGCTTCTATGACCGATGCCATACCATAACACAAATCTTAATTTTCCATTGCCTATACTATGATCTGCTTAAGTGAAATGAGGTCTCTTCACCTCTATCGATATCTCTTGTGCATGTTGGTATTTGGTAATAGATACAGATCTATTTGATTAAAATAAAATATTTGCCTAATATTCTATCATATGGATATGTTATATTTATCCATTTCTAGTTAATATATATTTCAACTGTTTCAATGTTTCAATGAATGCTACAGTGAATCATTTTCTAAGCCCTATTTTCTTTTTCTATATATAAACATATGGAAATTAAGAATACTTTTGAAATTACTGGGACTTGTATTTCTTTTAAAAAATTGTGAACCAAAAATAAACTCAAAATGGATTAAAGATCTAAATGTAAGACCAGAAACTATAAAACTCCTAGAGGAGAACATAGGCAAAACACTCTCCGACATAAATCACAGCAAGATCTTCTATGACCCACCTCCCAGAATATTGGAAATAAAAGCAAAAATAAACAAATGGGACTTAATGAAAATTAAAAGCTTTTGCACAACAAAGGAAACTATAAGTAAGGTGAAAAGACAGCCCTCAGATTGGGAGAAAATAATAACAAATGAGGAAACAGACAAAGGATTAATCTCAAAAATATACAAGCAACTCCTGAAGCTCAATTCCAGAAAAATAAACGACCCAATCAAAAAATGGGCCAAAGAACTAAACAGACATTTCTCCAAAGAAGACATACAGATGGCTAACAAACACATGAAAAGATGCTCAACATCACTCATCATCAGAGAAATGCAAATCAAAACCACAATGAGGTACCATTACACGCCAGTCAGGATGGCTGCTATCCAAAAGTCTACAAGCAATAAATGCTGGAGAGGGTGTGGAGAAAAGGGAACCCTCTTACACTGTTGGTGGGAATGCAAACTAGTACAGCCACTATGGAAAACAGTGTGGAGATTTCTTAAAAAACTGGAAATAGAACTGCCATATGACCCAGCAATACCACTTCTGGGCATACACACTGAGGAATCCAGATCTGAAAGAGACACGTGCACCCCAATGTTCATCGCAGCACTGTTTATAATAGCCAGGACATGGAAGCAACCTAGATGCCCATCAGCAGATGAATGGATAAGGAAGCTGTGGTACATATACACCATGGAATATTACTCAGCCGTTAAAAAGAATTCATTTGAATCAGTTCTAATGAGATGGATGAAACTGGAGCCCATTATACAGAGTGAAGTAAGTCAGAAAGATAAAGAACATTACAGTATACTAACACATATATACGGAATTTAGATAGATGGTGGCGATAACCCTATATGCAAAACAGAAAAAGAGACACAGAAATACAGAACAGACTTTTGAACTCTGGGGGAGAACGTGAGGGTGGGATGTTTTGAAAGAACAGCATGTATATTATCTATGGTGAAACGGACCACCAGCCCAGGTGGGATACATGAGTCAGGTGCTCGGGCCTGGTGCACTGGGAGGACCCTGAGGAGTCGGGTGGGGAGGGAGGTGGGAGGGGGGATCGGGATGGGGAATACATGTAACTATATGGCTGATTCATGTCAATGTATGACAAAACCCACTGAAATGTTGTAAAGTGATTGGCCTCCAACTAATAAAATAATATTAAAAAAAAAAAAAAAAAAAAATAAAAAATTGTGAACCAAATGTATTTTCTAGCTGTTAACAGACTGTAAATACTCCTATTTGGAGAAGTCTTTTCAGTACTTATGGTTAGCTAAACATTTTCTAGATCTTATACTAGGTCTGTTATTTACATGTTAACTTGCCACCCTCCCTTCTTAGGTACTGTTACTAACTTGTTAGTTAATAACCTTTAAGCTACTGAGCACATTGTTCTATTTATAAGTGTAATCTGCTTAAATATTTCTTGATCTTTTACCCATTTTGAAAAGGAATGTAGCTGAAACCATCGTAATAAAACTTATCCCCCTTTGTTCAAAGACCAGCTTATGTTTCTGCATTAATTTTCATTCTTAATTAATAGAAATGCTGAGAAGTACTTAACTTTACTTCAACCTATTTGAAGTTTATTACCCTTGTGACTCATACATCACAATCACCAAAAATGGATAAATTGTAAAACCTCCTGGAATAAATCTTCCCTTCAAGGACTACGACTCCCCAAACTCCTAAAAGTCCATTTTCAGACTGCCCTCTAATAACTCTTATTTCCCACAGAGTAAAAAGCTTTTACACGTTGCAGATGCTGCACTGTTGTCCTTAGAGTCTAGATCCTCAGACTTTCATTTCTGACATGCTTCAGGTTGCTGCACTTGTTCAGTGCGCTTACTTCCTGATATTAATATGGAATGTTCTATTTTGACATTTATAATGGGCATTTGATTCATGGGATAAAAACCTGTACTTCTAAAGAGCTGCATTTTTTAAAAAAAGTCAGGGAGTATTGTTGTTTAGTCGCTGAGTCATGTCCGACTCTTGGACAACCCCATGGAGTGTAGCCTGCCAGGATCCTCTGTCCATGGCATTTCCCAGGCAAGAATACTGGAGTGGGTTGCCATTTCCTGCTCCAGGGAATCTTCCCAACCCAGGGATTGAACCTGCATCTCCTGAATTGGCAGGCAGGTTCTTTACCACTGAGTCACAGGGGAAATAGGATATACTAGAGTACTGGTTATTTAGCAAACTTCCTAATTTCATTGTTGTTAAATAGACTTTCTATTGGTAAGAATAGGAACCTTTCTCATTTTTCTTATGCTCCATCCCTTGTTCAGTTTCCTTTCATCTCCTACTTGTGTTGTTGCACATATTTTTTAGATTGTGTCTTGCTTCTACTCAGTCTCTTTGCAATTTATTTTCTTTCCTACACCCAAAGCTAACCTTTGACATCATACCTTGCTGAAACAGGGACAGTGGTGCTCAACAAACATTCCATATGTTCCCCCACCCCCGCCACATCTGAAATGCAAAATTATAAATAGAGAAATGTGATCAGTAACTTAAATGTTATACACTAAGAAGGAAGGGTAGCAAATTAACATGTATATAACTGACCTTTTTTGCATGTGAGCAGGTCCTCATGAGTATTATAGTTCTGGTTAATAGGTTACTGATGAAACTGATGTACCAATTTACGTTCCCACCAACCATACAAGAGGGTTTCCTTTTCCCCACATCCTCTCTAGCATCTTTTGTTTGCAAACTTTTTAATGATGGACATCCTGACTCCAGGGAGGTGACACCTCATTGTAGTTTTGATTTGCATTTCTCTGATAATTAGCAATGTTGAATATCTTTTCATGTACTTTTTGGCCATCTATAATGTCTTCTTTAGAGAAGTGTCTATTTAAGTCTTCTGCTCATTTATGATTGGGTTATTTATTTAGTTATTTATTTTTTGATACTTAGCTGCGTGTGATTTTTATATGTTTTGGAGATGAATCCTTTGTTGGTAGCATTGTTTGCAAATATTTTCTCCCAATCTGTGGGTCATCTTTTTGCTTTGTTTATGCTTTCCTTTGTTTTGCAACAGCTTTTGAGTTTAATTAGGTCCCATTTGTTTATTTTTGCTTTTATTTTCTTCACTCTAGGGTTCAAAAAGTTATTGTTAGGTTTTATGTCAAAGAGTGTCTGTCTATGCTATCTTCTAAGTGTTTCATAGTATGTGGTCTTACATTTAGGTCTCTTACATCCTCTTACATCCCATCACTTGCCTACTGCACTGTGGACCATGGAAAGAAAATAACATATGGGATGTGTGATGTCTCACTCTGACCCTGATGCCTTAAAGGTATTTAGTAGGGAATCAAACAGGTGAAAAAATATGTGACTGAATGTCCTGAAGAGAAGACATGGTTTTCTTCTTTCAACATTTTAAGGTTGCTTAACATTTCAACTAAGCCCTACCATTTACATTTACCTTACACTTAGAAGGACTAAAAGACTTCTGAATTTTTCTTAAAAAAAATCAAGTCTTTAATCCATTTTGAGTTTTTTTTTTTTTGTGTGTGTGTGTGTATGGTGTTAGAAAATGTTCTAATTTCATTATTTTGCATGTTAGCTGTCCAGTTTTCCCAACACCACTTATAGACATAAAAATTCTCAATGGATAGTGGCAAACCAAATCCAAAAAATACATGAAAAGGATCATACACTATTATCAAGTGGGACTTATCCCAGGGTTGCAAAGATTTTTCAATATTCACAAATCAATCAGTGTGGTATACCACCAGAACAAGTTGGAAAATAAAAAGCATGATCCTCTCAATAGATATGGAAAAAGTTCTTGACAACATTCACCACTTGTTTATGAAAAAACTCTCCAGAAACTGGGCATAGATGGAACCCACCCCAGCATAATAAAGGCACCCACCACTAATGTTATCTGTCCCATTTCTAGATGGTATGTGCTTTAGATGGGGAGCCTGGGTCCTGGAATGACCTTGCCCAGTGCTTGACAGCATGTGATAAAGTAGAAATAAATTAAAAAGCCAATCTTTTTTTTAAGTGTCTCAGATATAGGGAATATACTAGCCTACCTTGGCTAATGAATAATCACAACTCTCTAGAGACTTTTGGTAAGAGATTAAGAAGTCTTTGAATGTGTCTCCCAAAGTCTTTAAAAATTCAAGCTTCCCTTTACTGATTTCATAGACCTCCAGATAACCTCTGTTCTTCATAATTTAATCTATTCATATTCTTCTATGTTTGGTTATATCTAATAGTACTATTATTTATTTTATTTTTACAGTGTTATTGACTAAACATCAGCAAACATTCTTTTGCTCACAGTCTTTCAATTATTCCCTATTGGCCTAATTCTTTATAGAACAAACTTCTTTAGAGGGCTTAATAAATCCTTTACATTTTTCCAGCTCCATCTATTGCCAGTCTTCTCTATGTGTTTTTTCCAAACTAGAACAACTGACACAATTTCCCATCTTTATTTTGCAAACTTCGTATCTATCAGTTCAGTTCAGTTCAGTCGCTCAGTCGTTTCTGACTCTTTGCGACCCCATGAATCGCAGTATGCCAGGCCTCCCTGTCCATCACCAAATGCCAGAGTTTACTCAAACTCATGTCCATCGAGTCGGTGATGCCATCCAGCCATCTCATCCTCTGTCGTCCCCTTCTCCTCTTGCCCCCAATCCCTCCCAGCATCAGGGTCTTTTCCAGTGAGTCAACTCTTCGCATGAGGTGGTCAAAGTATTGGAGTTTCAGCTTCAGCATCCGTCCTTCCAATGAACACCCAGGACTGATCTCCTTTAGGATGGACTGATTGGATCTCTTTGCACTCCAAGGGACTCTCAAGAGTCTTCTGCAATGCCACAATTCAAAAGCATCAATTCTTCGGTGCTCAGCTTTCTTCACAGCCCAACTCTCACATCCATACATGACCACTGGAAAAACCATAGCCTTGACCAGACGGACCTTTGTTGACAAAGTAATGTCTCTGCTTTTTAATATGCTGTCTAGGTTGGTCATAGCTTTCCTTCCAAGGAGTAAGCGTCTTTTAATTTCATGGCTGAAATCACCATCTACAGTGATTCTGGAGCCCCCCAAAATAAAGTCTGACACTGTTTCCACTGTTTCCCCATCTATTAGCCATGAAGTGATGGGACCAGATGCCATGATCTTAGTTTTCTGCATGTTGAGCTTTAAGGCAACTTTTTCACTCTCCTTTTTCACTTTCATCAAGAGGCTCTTTAGTTCCTCTTCACTTTCTGTCATAAGGGTGGTGTCATCTGCATATCTGAGGTTATTGATATTTCTCCCTGTGATCTTGATTCCAGCTTGTGCTTCTTCCAGCCCATCGTTTTTCATGATGTAGTCTGCATATAAGTTAAATAAGCAGGGTGACAATATACAGCCTTGATGTACTCCTTTTCCTATTTGGAACCAGTCTGTTGTTCCATGTCCAGTTCTAACTGTTGCTTCCTGACCTGCATACAGGTTTCTCAAGAGGCAGGTCAGGTGGTCTGGTATACCCATCTCTTTCAGAATTTTCCACAGTTTATTGTGATCCACACAGTCAAAGGCTTTGGCATAGTCAATAAAGCAGAAATAGATGTTTTTCTCGAACTCGCTTGCTTTTTTGATGATCCAGCAGATGTTGACAATTTGATCTCTGGTTCCTTGGCCTTTTCTAAAAGCAGCTTGAACATCTGGAATTTCATGGTTCACATATTGCTGAAGCCTGGCTTGGAGAATTTTGAGCATTACTTTACTAGCATGTGAGATGAGTGCAATTGTGCAGTAGTTTGAGCATTCTTTGGGATTGCCTTTCTATAGGTCTCCACTAAACAAGTCGCTACTCAAAGAAGCTCTATCTTGTCTCCAGGTGGAGATCCCTCCTATATACTCATAAGGGATGCTGAACTTCCTCCATCACTGCTCTCATTGTACTGTATTTTCATTGCCTAGATGCTTCTTTATAGACCCTGCTAAGCTGTAAGCAGTGACTCAGTCTGTCTCATTGATGTGTGTTCTTACTGGCCATCACAAGCTCTGACACATAAAGAGAACACAGCAGGGCACTGAATCAAAATATGATCGTCATGATGGGGAAGTCTGCTCCTCTTTCTCTGAATACTCTCTCATCCCAGTTTGTATCCCATTGCTTCCATGGAGCCTCCTGTATGTTTATATCTAACACAATTCTCTCATTTTGAGGTGTTTACTCATAGAGTACACCACTTTACCACTACCCATTTTTAGCACCCTTTTCTTCCTTACTTGTTTTGTTACCTGAGTATTATTCCCAAGTATGATCTTTGAAAACAGGAACTATTTTGAGTAAATTAATTTTGGTATTCAGCAGAGCTTGCCCTGGAGCCAGGCACTGTTTGGATAAGCAAAAATAACATGAAAAGTCTGACCTCAGGGCATTCAGAACCTAAAAGATAGAACAAAATGCCAACAGATAAATAGATGGCAATAGTTTTAATTTTATAATATTTGCCTGAGCAACGATTTGCATGCCAAGAGATCTGCTGAAATGCTTTACTATATGAAAAGGCATAGATAGTATCTTTCCAGCAATAAAGTGAAATTATGGGAAATATAATTATCCACATTGATTGTCAATCCTAGTCAAATGTCGTAAAACTCCAAAAATAAGTATGTTCAGAATTCCTTAGTTTCATTTCCATAATTTGTAAGAAAGGAAGGAAGGAAGTCCCCTTTTTTCTTACTCATCTCCTTTTCTTTATTTCTCCTCTGCTGTACTACTCTTACTTTTCTTCCTTCCTAATTTTCCACTTCAGACCTTTGCAGGTTCTACTGTCTCTCCCTCTTTCACACACACACACACACACACACACACACACACACACACACACATAGACCCATGAGTCTGATTAGCTGGCTAATGCATTTGCCCAGTTAAATTCTTCTCTGCTATTTTTCTATATCCTACATGATCTCAGTCCCATCAAAATTATGTGGATGTCAAAAACAGTGACATTCTTACTACTTTATTCATTATCCAAGATTGTGCTGAATTTCTCAGTAGATTAATTTGTGGTGGTTTTTAGATCATTTGATTTTCAGGGATATGTCAATTCTAAATAGAGATAAAATATGTACTATTGAACAGTACTGGGATAGTTACAAGAGAAAGATATAGTAAAGACCTCACCAAACTCATAAGGAATAGAGGTGGCAGCTAAACCAACAGAAAGGTAAAAAGCCCAATTTATTTGACATAGACTCTATTTAAAGAAAACCTAATTTTATGTTATGAATATTCACCCTCCCATCTTATTCTGCACATGTGAAAGTACTCATAGTTTTAGTTATTTATTCCTCATTTTATTCTAAAAAGGGTTTAAGATAGCTTACGAGGATATTTAAAATACATCAAAGCAACATAATTAGAAATAGGTGAGAAAGTAGAAAAATAACAAGACTAACAAACTAAAGTCAAACCAGAATTAGAACAAAACACAAGAACCCTTCAATGAAAGTTTTATACATTGACCGCTGTTTCTAAGATTTCAAGCAACTCATGTTGAAGGAATTTGGTAAATTATGACACTGATGATATTTAGGATATATAAAATGAACTGTTCAGAAAGAGATGGTCAAAATAGGTGGGATATTCTCTTGGGAAGTCTTAGGAAATACACTGTATAATACAATGGACAGCATTTCCAAGAATGCTGTCAACCATCTTAAGGTAACCATAGTGAATTCCATAAAGCAGCTCTTTGTAGCGTTATTCTATACAAGCTGATGATATCATATCAAATTAAATTTCAGTGTAAGACACTATTTTGCCACTTGGTAAAATGGGGGGTAGGGATGGAGGAACAATAATATACAGTCTAATACATAACTATATACTGGTTTGAATGAATTATTTGTACAGATACTAAAATATTGAATGCCGTATATCTTGGTACCATGTTCTTCGTTTAGTCCTCAGTAAAATCATTTCAAACTTACTGTTAATAATCTAATAAATAGAAAAAAGAGAGCAAATGTATCTGAGAATAATGATGTGAGTAGAACTATGAAGACGGTGATTTATGTTCAGGAGCACAAGTGTAAAATAATACACTTTTTTTCCCCCAAAAATGGCATAGGTAATAAAAATGCCCTTTCAGGGTGTGTGTGTGTGTGTGTGTGTGTGTGTGTGTGTGTGTGTGTGTGTGTAAGGGAGGTGTTGCTGTAGTTTTATTGATATTAATTTTAAATGTTTTGTTAAAGTTGGAGGTTTTGGCAGGGAGCTGTCAAATTTCAGTACATGGGAACTTGAGTTTTATTTCTAGCCTTGAAATTAGTTCGCTTAACTATGCTGTATGTCAGTTTCACCAAGTAATGATCGTGTTGGGGTTTCCTCACTTTGAAAATTCTATGTCAAATTGATCAGGTTGTTGGTGGTGTTAGGAAAGATTTCTACCTGGTTACTGTGTTCTAATGTACATAGCCAAACTAAAGAACCAAAGTATAGGAAAAAGGACGCTTTAAAAAAGAATCATTCTTGCCACTAAGTGGCCTATAAATATTCCACAGTCAGAAAGTATGAAGGGACAGAGGCTTTCTCTTTGAGTGACCGTCAGCTTCTGTGCTGAAAGGAGGCTCGCGGTTCTTCGTGTAGCCTCTGCCTGAAGCCACTGCTTTCCTGGTGCCCTCCACGCTGAAGGGTGTTTTGAAAGGTGCAGATTAGAGAGTCACCTGAAGCCCTGAGACAGGGATTGCGGTGTCTGTTTCCTAATGCTCATTTGGCCATTCACTGGTGTCATGACATTAAACAGTTTTCTCTTGCCTCTGTGAAAGACAGTATCCTCTAAGGAAAAAATCACAGATTGAATTGAATATTTATTTTATGATGTGATAAACTTTGTGTTATTAACTGTAAAGCTCATTATAGGAAAAGTGCTTGGAGAATACACTCATTTAATTAGATATTTATTTTGCATCAGGCATGTTAATAATGTCACCCAAACTTAACAGTAGCCACTGAATAAAGTAAAAATGTATCCATTTTATGAATTAGACTGAGAAATGTGTTTAATATCTCTGAGCACCTAAGTCATAGCTAGTGAGTGGGTGAGGCAAGATTTCAAGTCCGGTATCTTGTTCTAAGCTCCCCACACTTACCTTAAATATGTTGCTATTCAGTTAACATTCTTTCCTATCATAAATGAAAGCTAAAGCACCAGAATATCCTCACATTTCATCATGTTTCTAATTGTAGATATCTGTTTGCCTAGAAATGGAAGTTAACTATTAAAATTCTAGTGATAAAGAAATGATAGTTATTAGATTAAGAAATATAATGCCATTCTAAATCATGTTTGATATTCTGATAATAATGAATTATATCTTGCTTGGAAAGAATTCAGTGCAACTCCTGATTTAATGAAATGGCTGTTTCTCTGTGTGACATTTCATTACAACACCAGCATCAAGGACTTGAGAATTTATTTTTCTACCTATTATTCAAGAAATATTGCAAAAGTGCAATTTAATTGTCATTAGGGTGTACTTAACTATCGGGTGTTATAAGATCTTATCTCTGGGATAATGTCTGCGTTAAAGAGTCTATGTCAGTTCAAGCCTTCCTCTTCTCTGAGAATAACAACAGCAAGTGTAACTAAATGATCTTTAAGGTAGCAATAAAAAGCTTTCCTTGCTTCAGTTTCTCATTGTTGGTTTCTGTTTTGATGAGCTCTCCAAGTGCCTAAACAGAAACTTTACTTCATAAAAATGAGAAAAGCATTTCCCCTCACTTGTTCTAATTATTCCAACTGTGTTTATTTCCTTCTCAATCATAGTGGACTTATTAAAAGCGGCCTGCATTTAAGTCTCTATATTTCTAGCCAAAATATGGGGCAAATCTCCATTTACAAATAACATTAATTGAGGGAGTTTAAGGTGTGAAAATCATGGCAAAAAAATTTTTACTAAATGCCCTGCTTGTGGAGGTAATGGTGGTCTTTCTCGGGCAGAAATTTAATGGTGAGGAGCTTGTTCCAAGGTTAAAGTCCTTGTTGGATTAATTTATTTTCTGTATCCTTGAAGTAGGTCTATTCACTTGGGGGCAAAGGAGAAGAGATCTCCACACATGCTGAATCTTGATAATTCCTGGCATTTCTAAATATTTATGTTTAGACGCAAACAATTCCTGAAATATTCATATAAGCCTGGCATTGTTCACTTCTGATGACTAATCTGCTTGAGAACCCAGATAGGCAAGTCAGCCATAATATGCCAGTCCTCACTAAGCCCCTTTTCTAGCATATTTTACTTACTTTTGAGCTTGTCAAGTATTTATTACAGCTTGGGAGTATTACAACAGGTCTACATTTCACTCTCCATAATAAGAAATCCCTAAGGGAAGTCTTCGTTGTTTTTTATGGTGAGAGAGCAACTCATCTTTCGCTTTTTTTTTTTTTTTAACAAAGTATCATTATGAAGTCCTAAATGTAGTGAAATATTTTTAAAAAGGAAAAGAAATATGGCCCAAGATACTAAATATGAAAAATATATTTAAAGAAACCCCCAAAGGCCTGAATGTTTTGTTCAGGGAACGTCATATCAATTTACTATCAGAACCTGGTTAACATGGTTTATTGCTGTCAGGACCCAGCCAGACCAGAGTAAGATCACATCTCTGGAAAAATAACAACATGCACTTCTTCTGTGTATGTTTACTGAGCTCCTACTGTGGGGCTAGCACTCTGCAATGGTTGGTGAGAATTGCAGTGATATTTTTGAACTGGATTCTGCTCTTATATAACTTACTGCTGAAAAGTACAGATATACCATCTTAAGGTAGAAAGTGATGCATGACCAAAGTGAAGCACTGGAGAGAGAAGTGCTGTCTATGTTTAGGAGAGGGTTTGGGAATAAAGTTAATGAAAGAGACAACACATTGTTTTTTTTTTTTTTTTTTAAAGATCCGATAGAGTTGGAAGCTAGCAGAATTCACTTATCAAGTGATATAGTTTAAAAACGAACTGGCTGGAGGATACATGTGCATTTAAGCAAGACATGTATTGGACTTATATGTCACTCCAAGAACAAACATCTTCCCTGGTGGCTCAGACGGTACAGAATCTTCTACAATGCGGGAGACCTGGGTTCGATCCCCAGATTGGGAAGATCCCTTGGAGGAGGGCATGGCAACCCACTCCAGTATTCTTGCCTGGAGAATCCCTTGGACAGAGGAGCCTGGCGGGCTGAAGTCCATGGGGTCGCGAAGAGTTGGACCTGACTGAGCAGCTAAGCACAAGAACGAACAACATGCTTCCAAATCATTGTATGCAACCTGGTTGTGGGATTTCATCCTGACTTTGTTGATTATGATGATAATAACCTGCCATGAAGAATGCAGCTATATCCAGTAGCCTCTGGGATCCCCTGCAGCATTCCAGGCTAGGCCACACCATTCCTGACAGTTCCCAGCTTGTACCTAGTAGGGTGCTAGAGCTTGGTTGTTCCTGCTCAGTACAAGACTACTCTTGGGCTGTCCTTGTGCTCGGGCTCCCTGTGGAGCTGACCAAATATTCTCAGAGCTGCGCAGCCATCTGAGTCTCTTTCCATCTTTCCCCCATTCCCTCGTTGCTATCCTGTTATAGTCTGGAGGTTGTCCTAACTCATTCCAGCTTCCTCTTTCTTATTTCCCAGGTGAATAATCTCCTCCCTCCCACCTCTACTCACCAATTTCTTGCATCCACTTTCTGGAAGATCCACATTGACACTGTTACATATGTAGTCTTTAGAAACATGGATTATATTGTGGCAATTATACTCCATCACATGTTATTGATTGGGAAACAAGAGAAAAGGAAGGTTGGTTGGTTTGCTCATTTTCATAAACCTGGCAGTGGTAAAAGTGGGATTCCAGTTCCTTTCTGAATAGAGTATCTGTGTTCTTAAATATAGTTTAGTGTTTAAAAGGTAACTTTTGAGATTCCTCTTGCAGAGAAATACCATTCTGCGTGGTCAGAATCACTTTGGGCATACTCCTTTTGTGGGCTTAGCTGCTCAGTCATGCTCAGCTATTTTCGGTTCCCCAGTAGCTCAGTGGTAAATAATCCTGCCTGTAATGCAGAAGACATAAGAGTCGTGAGTTCGATCCCTGGGTTGGGAAGATCCCCTGAAGGAGGATGTGGCACCCACTCCAGTATTCTTGCCTAAAGAATCCAGTGGGCAGAAAAGCCTGGAAGGCTACAGTTCGTATAGTTGCAAAGAGTCAGACATGACTGAAGTGACTTAGCACACACACATGCTAAATGTTATTATCGCTTACGGTAGGCAGTGAAGTATAATAGGAAGAAAATATTACATTGAAATTTCAGTAGTATCTGTATCCAGGAATAGCCACAAAAATATTAAGTGTTACTGCCATTTTGTCTTAAAGAATTTCAGTTCATTTAAGACTCCTATCCTTTGATGTGAAAAGTGCCAGAAGCTAAACCTTGTCATGAATTGCCATTTTTCTTCAGTCATTAGATGTTAATAGTTACCCAAAGGTTTTTATAGCCACGGCATTAATTGGAATAGAACAGCAGAAATCACCAAGAATAGCTTTAACCTCTTGGACCTCTTTTAGTGTCTCTGCTCTTAGGGGCATATGAATTCCCTAGAGTAGTCGTTTGGAATTGGTCAAATTCACCCAGAATTGTAAACTCTCTGGATTACATCTCTAGGGTAAACTTTTCTCTAAATAATACAGCAATAAGCTGGACAAATCCGTGTGACATTTCCACCTTCATGCATACATAATGTGCCCAGCCTTTGAAAAAGTGTTGGTTAAATACAAATGTGTTGGAAAAAAAATTAAAATATCACCCATCACTGGTTTTAAAAAATATTTATAATAGCTGGAAGTCATACTTAGGATGATAACATTTGAAGGTATAGTGTGTTTGTAGACAGATGTGAAATCAATATACAAGTGGTTCAAGACAAAGAATATTTCTCCTCTAGGCATTTCTACAAAAGAAAAAGAAAAAAAAACACTATACAGCCTTAATGTCTCCAATGGCTGAAAGTCTCCAGGCAGTTCATATAAGATGAAAATTTAAAAAGAACATGAGAGAGAACAGCGTTTCACAATTCAGTGATGCTTCTTGGGGGACTCAGGCTGCAGAAACAGAATATGAACTTCATCTGAGGCTTGCTGTGGTCCGACCATGACTTCTTTTTTGCCTCTGCACATTAACTTGTAGCAAGTTGCACCATAAACACGATGACTTACAAGAGGCAAAGTGACACATTCTTTTTATAAAAGAAAGAAACTGCATAAAGCTAGAACTGGGAATATAAAACCAAAGCACTCAGCAGATAAATTACAAGTCATTTATCACTACTCTAGGATTCTGTACGGAGAGAGGCTCCAGAGCTCATAAAGTTGGCTAGACAATTCCAGTGATCTATGGGGTCTGACCAACACCTTGCTGAACTCTGAGGATCATGTCAGAAGAACAACCAGAGTGGAAGCTCTAGGTCTGACATTAGGGAAAAAAAAAGCCGACGTAAAACAAAATTAAAACAGCAATGGTCATGGTGGTAAAATATTGTTCTTCAGAGGTTTGTGGAATTAAATGAGACTGTCATTGGAGTGGAAGAATTCAAGTTTAAATGCTTTTCACATTTGAAGTGGCATGGAGTTGACAGCATGTCCTTGGGTCCCTTTGAATTTTCTTTGATTGTATTTAGTGACATTCCAGGCTTTCCTAATCTTCCCTCTGTGCCTTTATTAGGATTGTCAAAGATAGAGGACCAGGACACCCCAAACTCAGCAAATGCCAAATTAAATATTGACCATAGATAGAAATAAATAATTCCGAATGGACTAGTTTGGAGGAGGACTTTGATTCATTTTTTAAGGCCATAGGTCACCACAAAGAATACTTATCCACTAGGTGTTTCTCAGAATGCACAGGTTGTAGTTTATCTTCCTTGCTCTGTAATTCCATGAATCTAGAAAGAAAGGGCCAGCTGGTTTTATAGATCATCTACTCAAAAAACTGTGTACTTCATTGCTGGGGATATAGAAGCTCAAAGAGCATAAGTGAATCATTATACTGAAGGTTGGGATAATTTTAAGCCAGGAAAAGATTCCAGGCGTCCACATGTTACTATCAGAAAGAACGATACAAGTTTATTTGTTAGTTTTAGCCTTCTTATTTCCCCAAAAAGAAGTTGATATGAATTCTAGGATTCTTGGTTATTTCACAGAATATGATCTTTTTTGGTCACTTATCTTTTTTGAATCAATGAAGAAATTCCATAGCTTTTCACATGTTAACTGATGCCATACAGGAAACATATTAGTGGTAAGCACTGGATAGATGGAGATGTATATATCAACAGTATTAACCAAACACTGGACTTTACTCGAGAGCCACCTATTAATGGGTTTAATCTCTTCCATTTCTAATGGCTCATTAGCCGCTCTGCAGATTCAGTGGGATGTCTTCCAGTTATCAGCTTCCTACTGATTGGGAAAATCATCTTAGGACTTTTTAGGGAGCATCAGTGGATGTCTAAATGACGGTTGACATATGTTTATATACAAAGGCTGACACAGTTTTGGAAGAAAGGAGAAATGGGTTTTGGCATTCATCTGCCTCTTACAAACTATGCGATTTGAGGCACGTTACATTTTCTCCTTGAACCTTGGTTTGTTTGGTCAAACAGTGTTCTCCATGTATTTTCACATCAAAATAACGGTTGATGACTCCCTGAATTTATCATTAACAGTTGACTGAAGGATAAGAATTATAACTAAAGATGTTGAGCAGATGACATTTATACATTTAATTATTTTCATTATGAATATAATTATATTCGCAGGTCCTTGGAATACAAGAACATTTCACCGAGTAATTGCTTATCTTATCACAGTATCAATGGGCACCAGAACCAGGGCTTTTCCTTTTATTGGCCACACAAGTGAGGTTTGTCTGTTATCCCCTTGCACCCTGTATTGAAGGACATGGGACAGTGTTATTGCTATAGAAAGAGAAAATTATGTAAACTAGAAAGAGATCCCTAGACTGAAAATACAGACAGCTGAATTCTAGTGTGAGTTCCAGAGTTTATGAGAGCTTGAATAAATTACTCAAAATCACTGGATCCCAGTTTCCACAATTTTAAATGAAGTTCTTGTGCCAGATTATTTCATGGTGAGGGGATTTATGGTGTTTCTTACCCTGGCTAGCTAGGTAGGCTGTGAGTGGGAATAAAATTTGAGTTTCTTTTCCTTATGTCTTATAGTTTCACACCCTCTGGTATACTGTGTGGAGGGGTATTGTGAGAGTTCACACCAGTATAGGACACTATCATCTATTTGTGAGGGCTGTAAGGGTGGAATTGCATGCCATGTATTACCTTGCTTGACGATCACTTTAACTGCTAGAGTTTTTCCAGGACCAGGTGTTTTGGCATAGTGATAAGAGAGGTTGCTCCTCTATAATATGTTGGGAGGGGGGAGGATTAGGATGTGAGAGGAGCCTAGGGTGAGTACATGTCTTGAGAACCATCACATATGTCTGTTAGGCATCTAGTGTCTTCCAAACACTATGCTGTACATACTATTGTCTCTGAAAATATTATACCTATTAAACAGTAAGGACTTCTCTGATGGCTTAGCATGTAAAGAATATGCCTGCAATACAGAAGACATGGAAAATGCAGGTTTGATCCCTGGCTCGGAAAGATGCCCTGGAGGAGGGCATGGCAACCCACTCCAGTATTCTTGCCTGGGTAATCCCATGGACAGAGGAATCTGGCTGGCTACAGTCCAAACGGTCACAAAGAGTTGGACAAGACTGAGTGACTGAGTACATATACACACACATTAAACAGAAGTGAGATATTATTCCAATACTTTGGCCACCTGATGCAAAGAACTGACTCATTGGAAAAGACCCTGATTCTGGGAAAGATAGAAGGCAGGAGGAGAAGGGGACGACAGAGGATGAGATGGTTGGATGGCATCACTAACTCGATGGACATGGGTTTGGGCAAGCTCTGGGAGTTGGTGATGGACAGGAAGCCTGGAGTGCTGCAGTCCATGGGATCGCAGAGTCGGACATGGCTGAGCAACTGAATTGAACTGATGTCAGTGAGGAACCAGTAGGTAAGAGGAAATAAGTAGATGATGTTCAAAGAAGTTTTTAAATTTGCCTAAGATCATTTATGAACAAATCAACAATTTTGGAATTTGAACCTACTTGTTACTCTTTCAAAGCCTGTCATTGAATATACAGAAGGCAAAGTGCCATAATAGTATTAAAATCAGTAAAGTCTGTTTCAGAGAGTATCTTGTGAGACACTTCCCTTTTACCAATCAAGTCATTTGGATTCAAAGAAAGAGAAAGTTTTATTTTTATGAGGCCAGTAAAGATCAGTCCTAGAAGTAGATAATCAGAACTCCTAGTTACCAAACTAATACTCTTGTCACTAGAGAGGGGTTTTTTATTTCACAGCATTGTTACAGTTTTCCTTTTTTCCATAGAATGGAGGGTACTTATTCTATGAGTTTGCAGACGATGACATCAAGAGAAAAAGGGGTGAGTGTTTACACTGATTGAGCATCTCTTTTGGATGAGTTGGTTTTGTCGTTGAATCCTCCCCCTAATCCTGATGCCGCACAGAATGACAGGGGTGCTGAGGTCAGAGGTTACTTGGCTTCCCACCACTGACAGCAGAGCCAGGATTCTCTATTGGTCTGACTCCGATTCTCTTTAGATAAAACTTTTTGGAAAGTTTAAATTTGTAATTTTATCTCAAATGTTAAACAGTTTGAATTAGAGGATAGACGATGCCACCTCATTATTTGTTGCATTTTATAATGCCTCTCAAGTTCATTCCTTCTCATTTTCCTCCCAGAAGACAGGAATAGTTCCTTTGAACTGTTACTGCTGCAGTTGTGCTGTGAATCATTTTGGATGTGTAAATTCTGCGCATTTGGATAGTTCATGAGCTGCTGCAGTCTGTTTTGATGATTCTGCCCTGCCGAAGCTCTATAAAGCCACGAGGAAAGCAGGAAAGCAATTCATTTGACTTTCTGTAATGGCTTATTAAAAGATGATCATTCCCAATGGCTGATTCATGTTGAGGTTTGAAAGAAAACAACAATTTTCTGTAAAGCAATAATCCTTCTTTCAATTAAAAAATAAATGAATTAAAAAAGAGATGGTCATTCCCAGGATTCTGAGATTTAATCGTGGCTGAAAATTAATGATATGAGCTTCTTGATGTCACCATAAGGATTATATTTATAGTGTCTTTGTTGTTTTGGTTTTAATGTAAGTCAGTACATATTTGGAAATGAGTTTAGTGAATTCATGAAAAGAAGCTTAGATTATTCTTGTTCAGGTTAGACTCAAACAAGGGAGTAAAGGAATTTAGATAGATTGAATAGATGATAAACTGTTAGAAAGAGTTCTATTAGACTATAGTTGATTTACAATGTTGCGTTAGCTTTCAGTTCAGTTCAGTTCAGTTCAGTGGCTCAGTGGTGTCTGACTCTTTGTGATCCCATGGACTGTAGCACGCCAGGCCTCCCTGTCTATCACCAGCTCCCGGAGTTTACCCAAACTCATGTCCATTGAGTCGGTGATGCCATCCAACCATCTCATCCTCTGTTGTCCCCTTCTTCTCCTGCCTTCAATCTTCCCCAGCATCAGGGTCTTTTCCAGAGTCAATTCTTCGCATCACTTGGCCAAAGTATTGAAGTTTCAGCTTCAACGTCAGTCCTTCCAATGAATATTCAGGACTGATTTCTTTTAGAACGGGCTGGTTGGATCTCCTTGCAGTCCAAGGGGCTATCAAGAGTCTTCTCCAATACCACAGTTCAAAAGCATTAATTCTTTGGTGCTCAGCTTTCTTTATAGTCCAGCTTTCATATCCATACATGACTACTGGAAAAACCATAGCCTTGACTAGATGGACCTTTGTTGGCAAAGTAATGTCCATGCTTTTTAATATTTTGTCTAAGTTGGTCATAGCTTTTCTTCCAAGGAGTAAGCGTCTTTTTATTTCATGGCTTCAGTCACCATCTTCAGTGATTTTGGAGCCCAAAAAGATAAAGTCTGACACTGTTTCCACTGTTTCCCCGTCTATCTGCTTGCCACAAAATGATGGGACCAGATGCCATGATATTAGTTTCTTGAAGGTAGAGTTTTAAGTCAGCTTTTTTACTCTCCTTTTTCACTTTGATCAAGAGGCTCTTTAGTGCTTCTTCACTTTCTGCCATAAGGGTGGTGTCACCTGTATATCTGAGGTAATTAATGTTTCTCCTGGCAATCTTGATTCCAGCTTGTGCTTCATCCAGCCCAGCATTTCTTATGATGTACTCTGCATATAAGTTAAATAAGCAGGGATAGTCAGTATTTAATAAGTTAAATTCAATACTGCATTAGCTTTAAATGTTCAGAAAAGTGAATCCGTTAAACATATGTTCACTCTTTCTTAAGATTGTGTGCTCATGTAGGTCATTATAGAGTATTAAGTAGAGTTTCCTGTGCTATACCACAGGTTCTTATTAGTTATCTATTTTTGTATATAGTGTGTATGTGTCCCAATCTCCCAATTTATCCCTACCTGCCTCCCTGTCTCCTGGTAACCGTAAGTTTGCTTTCTATATCCAGAGTTCTACTGACTCTTAGCAAGGGTTTAAGTAGTCAGATATAGCCTACCAGGCAAAGAGAGAAAAGTAGCTTCTCCAGTTTAGAGAAGGAAATAGATGGATGTAGTTCAGTATCTTGGAGTGTTCTTCAAAAGGCAAAACAAACAAAAACACAGCAGGAAAGAGAAGTTCTGCTGAAGGTTTTTTATATTCAGATCTCACTTTGAATGTTCAATCTGTTGATTCCCTTAGGACCAATTTTTTTCTTTCTTAAGAGCAAGCTATAGACAGTTGGCTTTGTTGGTTGTGCATCATTTTTTTTTTTTTTTCGTGTGAATAGACATTCTTAAGAAAAACAGCCTCTAGTCTTGGTTGTTCTTTTTTCTCTGGTTATAGAAAAGCTGCACATCACAAAGACTTTATGTATAAATATTTTAGCATAGAAATTATACAATACAACTGTGTGTTGCTTAATATTTAAAGAACTCAGAATAATATGGTTTGATGAAAAAGCAATGCACAGAGGGATTAATCTAGAACACAGTGGTCAGTGGAGCTTCCTGTGGTCGTAAAGAACCCATCTGCCAAATAGGAGACCCAAGTGATGCGGGTGCAATCCCTGGGTCAAGAAGATCCCCTGGAGCAGGAAATGGCAAACTACTCCAGAATTCTTGCCTGGGAAATCCCATGGACAGAGGAGCCTGGTGGGCTATAGTCTAATGAGGTCACAAAGAGTCGGACTCAACTTAGTGTCTACACAAACACACACACACACACACACACACATGCACAGTGATTAGTAAAACACATTCCCAGACTAAATTGAACTACTTGGAAGTTAAGAATAGTTTTAACATTTTTCATAAGATTAAAAAAAATTTACATATTTGGCATAGAAAACCTAAAATATTTATTTTTGACTCTTTATAAGAAAAAACTTCCTAACTCTTGATTTAGAATAATGTTTTAAAAAAATATTTAAAATTTACAACTTACCTCATTTCTAGTCTTATTAAAATTTTGTCTCCATGAAATGCAAGATGACTTTTTGTTGTAAGTAAATTGTTACTAACCCATTTTATAGATGAAGAAATTGAAGTTAACTTGCACGTCCATGATTGCTTTGTCTTTCAAGTTTGTGGATAATTTGAACCTCTAAATTTCATCTACTACTTGAAAGTATCAAAGCATTTATAATCAATGATTATGTACAGTGATATTTGGGCTGTGTGTAAATAAGATATCATGGTGAATAATACTTCCATTTATATCCATATAATACACTTTACTCAAATAAAATGTAGATAAACTTTTGACTTGACAGAATCTTTGTAGTAACACCTACACAGTTGACATGAGCCAATTGCAAACTAAGTATATACTATTATTGTTAAAAAGAAATTCTAGAATAAAGACATGCATAGTCCCTTGGAGCTCTCTATTGGGGGCAACTTTGTCCTTCCACAGCTCCAAACTGTGAAAATAGCTGAAAATTCAAGGGGAATTCAATAACACACACCTGTGTGGTGAATGTGTTGGAATTCATTCATTCAATGGAAAGTTAATATGAAACGAACATTTAATATAGAAACTAGAATGTACTCAGGGAAATATGAAATTTAATAAAAGAAAGACTAAATTCACCATATTCTCTGGACCAGTAATTGCAATTATTCAAAAATACATGATGAATTCTGAAAACCAATGAATACTGAAAAACTTCCTAAAGTGTGGATGACACACACCAAGCAAGTAACAGACACTCTGTCTTCATTATAGTATAATCAATAGTATGGATAATGATTTAGGAAGCCTCGTTAGCAAATATGTAAATGGCACAAAGCTGGGAGAGGAATATCTCATTCAATAGTAGTGGGTTTTATTAGTGTGTACCAATATATGTTCATCTTTTGTACATTTTGCCTGGAAATATTGTAATATATGTTTCAGTTGGCTAGAAACTGTGAAGTTTCAAAATACCAATTGCAACAAGAGCTGTTTTAGATATTTTGCTTGACAGTTTTATCTCAGGTGATGCTTCTAAATGTCCAGGTTAATGAAAGCACAGTCCCAGTTTACTTAGCACCAGTCATTAAATTTATAATTCAATAAATTAAAAAATGATAATTTATATAAAGCATGTATACAGATACTCACACTTGACCATAAGCTTTTTTTTGAGTTGAACAAGGTCACTAAGAACTGAAGACAGTGTGTATGTGCTCAGTCGGGTCTGACTCTTTATGACTCCACGGGCTGTAGCCCGCCAGGCTCCTTTGTCCGTGGGATTTCCCAGGCAAGAAAACTGGAGAGGGTTGTCACACCCTCCTCCAGGAGACCTTCCTGACCCAGGGATTAAACCTACATCTCTTGCATCTCCTGCATTGGGGAGCAGATTCTTTACCACTAGCACCACTTGGGAAGCCCAAACACAGTAGTACATATGATATATACTGTGATCGACTTAAGGGGTTGGGTAGTATTTAGCATATGGGGCAGATCAAAAAGGTTGTAAAATCTGTATGTTAATCATTTGATCCTTGTACTTTAACTCCTGGATGAAAGCAACCTAAAATACTACTTTTTGGCTATTTCCAAAATGCTCTGGACTTTTTCATGTACTCTTAATATTCTAAGGGTTTAGAAAAGAAGAGAACACTCATGTGGTTAAAAAAAAATTTATTGTCATCAACTACAGTAAAACTTGCTTAGGTCATATACTACTAACAATCTCTTTATTCTGATGCTCTTTAATCCTTTTTGTAAGGGTCACTGTGAGTCCAAGAACTTCTTGAACAGGAGATGTCTCTGACCTAGACTTATTAGATGAGCTGTATTGTAGATGTGTCAATTGTCCATTGTGTTTCCCAGAACAGTGAAAAAGAAAAAAAAAAAAAAAAAAAACAGTGAAAGGTAATTCTCAGGATAAAGTTATGTAGACTCAAATATTCAGCTTTCTAATTTGCAAACTTTCTTCTTTTATAATATTGCCAACTCAGAAAATTATAATAGGAGCTATGAAGTAAACTAAACATGCCAAAGAAATCTTAAAGTTAAGAATATTGCTGTATACTGAAAAGTAATCAGAAAAACAGAGAGAGCATCGTCAGAAAAAGTTGCTTTTTGAAAAGACTCATAAAATTACCATTCATTGGCCAGACTATTGAAGAAACTTAAAGAATATTTTAAAATATTAGGCAAAACAGAGAGCTTCACTACAGCTATATGTAAACATTTTGCAATAAATCTGTGTACATGTAACCTATAACATCTGATTAAAAAATTTTAAACATAAGTACTATATTTAATTTGATGGCAAGCTGATATGAATAGCATAAGAAAGGGAAATTTTTTACAGGTGCTTGACTTTGGGACCAAATTTTATTGCTTTGGCAGCTATTTTTAGTGTGACTTTTTAATTTAAAAAAATTTTTATTGTGGCAAGAACACTTAGTGTGAGATCTGCCCTCAATTTATCTTTTTTCCTAATGAGTAAGAGTCCATTTTTTGGTAGATAGATTACATTCCCCTGGGATTTATATGAAAGCAGTGCTTCCTAGCAAGCTAGCTTTCTTCATTTCCCTCTTATCGTAATACCACAAATAGACTGTTTATGACTTTCATCTACAAGTTATTTTGCTGTTACTATTTAATTCATTTTATTTATGAGCTGAATAGAATGGGCCGTACTTTTTCAGCACTCACTGGGATAAATAATCAATAAAAACATGAAGAAATAATATTAATTTACTTAGCAATGCATATAACATAGGCATACCAATTTTGTATTTATATTATCTCAATTTTTTTGGCCACACTGCTCAGTGTAGGGGACCTTAGTTCCTTGCCCAGGATCTGAACTCATATCCCCTGCAGTAGAAGCATGGAGTCCTAACCACTAGACCTCCAGGAAAGTCCCTGTATTTTCTCATTGAATCCACACAACAGCCTCTTGGTAAACATGATTCACCACTTTGCAGATGCTCACACTGAGGCTAAGGGAAGTTTGATAAACTTGGCGAACTCTGAGCCAGTAAGTACTTAAATGTAACGATGAACCAAAGCAGGTATTCTAGAGCCTGTATTTTTGATGCTTTTGTTTTTCATATGGTATATTCAAGTAAGACTCAGATCTTTTTTGTTATTCAGTCAACCAAAGATAAATGAGTTTGGGGTGAAGGTAGCTAAGCCAACAGCAACATGAATATTTTTGATTCATCAGATCAAAATCTATAGCTAGGAATAGTTGTAGTGCAAATTTACAAATTTGGACTCAGATTAGGGAAGGTTAAGTCATCTCAAATACTGACATTATGTTTCCCTTCTAGCTAAAATCTCAACATTTTTTATTACTTCCAGTCACTAACAAGAGGCATTAATTAGCGTTTTTACCAGAATACATACATTTCTGCTTCAAAGTGAAATTTTAAGGAAAGAAAGCTATGATGCAATAGTCTTTGGAAATTACCACTATAATTTCTATGCTTGACTCAGGTGTTCATGGAAACAATTACAATGAATTCATCTTCCCAATATAATAAAAATAGATGATGTTCACTTAGCACTTATTATGGATTAGGCACTGTGCCAAGCATTTATCTTGTATTAACTCATTCAGTGCTCTCGTTACCTTATGTGTAAGATAGTTTAATTATTTTTGCTTTACAGAAGAACTAATAGAAGCTCAGAGAAATCAATATGCCTAACTAAGTTCATATATCTAGTGAATTGATAAAAAATAATTCTAATTCAGATAGTTGATTTTACATCCCATGTTCTTAACAGCTATTCTATACTGCCTATAAAAATGTATAATGGTAAAATATTAAAGCAAAAACTAAAAAACTGCACCCTCTATCAACCCTGTTATTGATTTCAATTATTCATTTTCTTTCTCATAATTTTCCCTCATATATTTTCCCTTACTATATGTATTTGAAATAGTCATATATGCCATTTTATAGTTTCTTTTCATGTAAAAAGATAGCACAGTCTCTATGATAGATTATTTTGGAAATAATAATTTTAATGTTTGCTTAAAATTTTACCATATGGAAGAATAATAAAATCCCCTACCTTGAACTTTGAAGTTATTGCCAACCTGATGATGTTGTTATATTTAAAGCTTTATTTTGTATTATTTCCTGAGAAAAAGCTACCAGGAAAGTGATTCTTGGGTCATGTTCTTTTGTGTGTGTGTAGATGCTCAAACTGTATACTTACAGATGAGATCCAGATGATCTTTCTGAGTTTTTTTTTTTTTTTTTTTTTCTTCTTTGCACTGTTGTGGAGCACTGATGATCCTTTAAGAGCATCTGCTTGTGGCATCTGATTAACATTGATTGGAGGGTTTATATGGTTGATGGTTAGTGGGAAGTTTCTCTTCGCTCTCATTGCTATATGTCAGTTTTCTTTGACCGCCGTGCCCTGTTGAATCTGTCTAATAGAGGCAGACTTGTTCTTTCCCAAGGCGTTGAAGGAACCATGTTTCACTGCAAGGAGATCTTTAATCATTATCATCTGTCCTCTTGAAGTATATGCTAATTAACATCATAAGGAAATGCTTGTAAAGCATCGTTCAGTTCTTTAATAGAACCGGATAAAAGTTTCGATTCACAGCAGCCCACACATGCAAGATAACGTAAAATAACCAGCTGATTATTAGTGTTCAAATCTCAAAAACAGATATAATTTAGTAAGTCTAAATTCACACAGCTACTACTAGCAATAGAACAGAGAGATCTCTGGAAAGGATCTCACGCTCCTCCTTATGTGATCTTGGCCCACTTTTTGACTCTAGATATTGCTCTAGCAAATAGCTACTCATGATAAATCTGTTGCATATCCAAACCTGGAAATAAAGAATCTATGTGTCAAGCAGAAGATGTGGGTTCAATCCCTGGGTCAGGAAAATCCTCTAGAAAAGGAAATGGCAACCTACTCCAGTATTCTTGCCTGGGAAATCCCAGGACAGAGGAGCCTATTGGGTTACAGCTTATGGGACTGCAAAGAATTGGACATGACTTAGGATTAAACAACAACAAACTCTGCGTGAGACAACTCTTGCCGAGGTGCTGGTGTACAAAGGTGTGTGTGTGCCTCCCTCCAGTCGTGTCTGACTCGTTGTGGCTTGCCATGCTTTCTTCCAGGGGATCTTCCCAACCCAGGGATCTAACTGCGTCTCTTACATCTCCTACACTGGCAGGCAGGTTCTTCACCACTAGCGTCACCTGAGAAGTCCCAAATACTCACTTCTTTATACCCGGGGGAGATCTGAGGTACCCGAGAGGGCCTCTTTTGTGTGTGTGTCCTCATTGTGCACACAATGGTGAACAGATCCATATCACACTTCTGAATGTGTTTTTCTTCTTTCCTATTTTCCTCTTTCAATTTCCTAAATCCTGTTCCTTGAGGTGATTTCCAAAATTAAACTACCTGTATGAAAGCTTTGCTTTTTTGTGGAACTTAAGCTGAAACGTGGATAATTTGCATGTCTAATTCAAATATATAGAAAATTTTAAAAGGAAAGTTTAGGATAAAAATTCCGAAACTTAAGATAACTAACAGCAGTTTCCAATATAAGGACTCCGTTAAAAAGAATTCATTTGAATCAGTTCTAATGAGATGGATGAAACTGGAGCCCATTATACAGAGTGAAGTAAGCCAGAAAGATAAAGAACATTACAGCATACTAACACATATATATGGAATTTAGAAAGATGGTAACGATAACCCTATATGCAAAACAGAAAAAGAGACACAGAAGTACAGAACAGACTTTTGAACTCTGGGGGAGAACGTGAGGGTGGGATGTTTTGAAAGAACAGCATGTATATTATCTATGGTGAAACAGATCACCAGCCCAGGTGGGATGCATGAGTAAAGTGCTCCGGCCTGGTGCACTGGGAGGACCCTGAGGAGTCGGGTGGAGAGGGAGGTGGGAGGGGGGATCGGGATGGGGAATACGTGTAGCTCTATGGCTGATTCATGTCAATGTATGACAGAACCCACTGAAATGTTGTGAAGTGATTGGCCTCCAACTAATAAAATAATATTAAAAAAAAAAAAAAAGGACTCTTTTGGTTCTTTGTTTCCAATATATGCCAACTGCTAAACACTAAGATTAAAAACTATGGAGTTTTTTAAAAAGAAAAAGAAACTTGCTATTATTTTCAGTTCCTAGAAGCAGCAGTTATTAATATGTTGATATATATCATCCAGAATTTTCATGCATATTAATATATTTTCTTCAGAAAACTGCATGAGCTATTTTATTTTTGTACATGAGGATTTGTACATTTCCTTATAGATAGTTTAAAATGGGCTCCGTGGCTCAGATGATAAAAAAATCTGTCCACAATGCAGGAGACCTGGGTTCGATCCCTGGTTTGGGAAGATTGCCTAGAGAAAGGTATGGCTACCCACTTCATTATTCTTGCCAGGAGAATCCCATGGACAGAGGAGCCTGGCAGGTTACAGTCCATGGGGTCGCAAAGAGTAGGACATGACTGAGCAACTGATGCTTTTATATTTGAAGCATTATAGTACACCCGGAGAAGGCAATGGCACCCCACTCCAGTACCCTTGTCTGGAAAATCCCATGGATGGAGGAACCTGGTAGGCTGCAGTTCATGGGGTCATGAAGAGTTAGACACGACTGAGAGACTTCACTTTCACTTTTCACTTTCATGCACTGAAGAAAGACATGGCAACCCACTCCAGTGTTCTTGCCTGGAGAATCCCAGGGACGGGGGAGCCTGGTGGGCTGCCATCTATGGGGTCGCACAGAGTCGGACACGACTGAAGTGAGTTAGCAGCAGCAGCAGCAGTAGTACACCAAATGGATTTACTTGACTTTTTTACTCTTTCCTAATATTTGGATATTATCCATAGATTTGCAAAGATTGTCATTTAATAATATATTTACAGAAATATCAAAGTAAAACAAGGCCTAAAGAGCCATCTTTCTTCTGAGAATTTTGTATTTATTATTTTCAAGCATTGGTGTATGAGAGTTCTCCATTCACTACACTGTCTTTGTTATTCTGTGTGTTCTTGTGTATAATTTGAAGGAAAAATGGTATCTATATTTATTCATAGGTATTTGCATGTTTTTACCTATGAATGTTTACATAGGTTTTTACCTATGAATGTTTACATTCATAGGTATTATATGTTAGTAAAGTTGAGAATTATTTAGGGTTTTTCATATTCAATTGGCTATTTGTACTTTATATTTTTATGAATTAATTTAAGTATTAGAATAGCAATTAACAAAATAAAAAGCTTCAACTGTTTATAAAGCAGAGGAAAATAATTATGAAAAAGATAATATTAGTTTTAAAGATAACATTATAGTTATATTTAATATTTAAGATAATATTAAAGGTAATATTAGTTATATAAAAATTATTTAAACCCCACATTCACACACAGGGAGTTGGGTATTCATAGAAATTAAACCTGTCAGATATAATTGTTCCTAGTATTTTAATCTTGAAAGGATATAAGAATACAAAGTATTAAGAATCATCACAAAACAAAGAGGAATCTAAAAAAAAACGAGAGACTATGACTGTATTTCATTTCTTCACAGATCAGCATGTATATGTACACTAAAATGTACAAAGAAATTTCTTTTCATGCACAAATATGAGGAATATGGGTCACATGAATATTCAATCATGGGGGATGAATATTAAGGACATGGGACTGGAAAAGGTCAGTTTTCATTCCAATCCCAAAGAAAGGCAATGCAAAGAATGCTCAAACTACTGCACAGTTGCACTTAATTCACACACTAGCAAAGTAATGCTCAAAATTCTCCAAGCAAGGCTTCAACAGTATGTGAACCAAGAACTTCCAGATGTTCAAGGCGGATTTAGAAAAGACAGAGAAAAAAAGAGATCAAATTGCCAACATCTGTTGGATCATCAAAAAAGCAAGAGAGTGCCAGAAGAACATCTACTTCTGCTTTATTGATTACGTTAAACCTTTGACTGTGTGGATCACAGCAAACTGGAAAATTCTTCAAGAGATGGGAATACCAGACCATCTGATCTGCCTCCTGAGAAATCTGTATGCAGGTCAGGAAGTAACAGTTAGAACTGGACATGAAACAACAGACTGGCTTCAAACTGAGAAAGAAGTACGTCAGGGCTATATATTGTTATCCTGCTTATTTAACATATGCAGAGTACACCATGCAAAATGCATGGATAGAACACAAGCTAGAATCAAGATGGCCAGGAGAAATATCAATAACCTCAGCTATGCAGATGATACCAACCTTATGGCAGAAAGAGAAGAACTAAAGATACTCTTGATGAAAGTGAAAGAGGAGAGTGAAAAAGTTGGCTTAAAACTCAACATTCAGAAGACCAAGATCATGGCATCTGGTCCCATCACTTCATGGGAAATAGATGGGGAAACAATGGAAACAGTGAGAGACTTTATTTTTTGGGCTCCAAAGTCACTGCAGATGGTGATGGCGACTGCAGCCTTAAAATTAAAAGATGCTTACTCCTTGGAAGAAAAGCTATGACCAACCTAGATAGCATATTAAAAAGCAGAGATATTACTTTTCCAACAAAGGTCCATCTAGTCAAAGCTATGGTTTTCCAGTCGCCATGTATGGATATGATAGTTGGGCCATAAAGAAAGCTGAGCACCAAAGAATTGATGCTTTTGAACTGTGGTGTTGGAGAAGACTCTTGAGAGTCCCTCAGACTGGAAGGAAATCAAACCAGTCCATCCTAAAGAAAATCCGTCCTGAATATTCACTGGAAGGACTAACGCTAAAGCTGAAACTCCAATACTTTGGCCACCTGATGCGAAGAACTGACTCCTTGGCAAAGACCCTGATGCTGGGAAATATTGAAAGCAGGAGGAGAAGGGGATGACAGAGGATGAGATGGTTGGATGGTATCACCACTCGATGGACATGAGTTTGAGAAAACTCCGAGAGGCCTGGCGTGCTGCGGTCCATGTGGTCCCAAAGAGTCAGACACAACTGAGTGACTGAACTGAATTGAACTGAACTGAGGATGATGATTAAGGAACAAAATGTGAAGTCAGACTGACATTTTTGGTGTGGATCCCACGAAGCAGAAATTCTAGATTTGATGTAGCTCAAGGGGTGAGGAAGAATCCTAACATTTGGTTGTCTGGCTGAAAGGTGGATCAAAAGGTGGCTGACACTGAATGAAATTGAAATGCCAGAACTGCCCTGTTATAAAGCGATTCCCAGGTGGCCCTAGTGGTTAAAGAATCCGCCTGCCAGTGTAGGAGACATGATCCCTAGGTCGGGAAGATCCCCTGGAGGAAGACATGGCAACCCACTCCAGTATTCTTGCCTGGAGGGTCCCTTGAATGAGGAGCCTGGTGGGCTACAGTCCATAGACTTGCAAAGAGTAGGACATGACTGAATCTACTTAGGACACACGCATGCATGCCCTGGTATTCTGGAGAGGAAGGGATCCAAAATCTTAGTGAGATTGGAATGTTAGGGTGGATTTATCATGTCAGACCTGCTCCCCCACCTTGGGAGGGTCCAGAGGACATCCTTTCACTACTACTGTGAGAGAATTCACCACTGTGAGAGAATCCATAGAATTCTCCAGGCAAGAATACTGGCGTTGGTAGCTATTCCCTTCTCCAGGTAATCTTTTCAACCCAGGGATTGAACCTGGGTCTCCTTGCATTGCCAGTGGTTTCTTAATCATCTGAGCCACCTGGGAAGCAATACTATTAAATACTATCATATCAGACCTGCTCACCCACCCTGGGAGGTTTCAAAGGACACGCCTTTCACCATGATTGTGAGAGAGAAATTTTTGAGGGGAGCCCAGTGTTGCTACAGAGTTCTGTGGTTACTCTTCTCTGTAGGTCAGAATTATAGTGGGAACCACAGTTACTAAACTAGGATCCTTAAATGCAATAGGGATAATCAGATTCCAAGGTTGCAGGGGCCAAGAGTCAGCACTCAGTCATCAAGGACACAGTGTGGGTGGTTATCACGGTGGGCAGCCGAATCCAAAGAGTAATCAACAGAGACCTATGGCATCAGCTAGTTTATCATTGTGTCTCTAGAAAAGAAATAGATGTGCACTCTACTGAATTCTTACTTGAACTGTCTAAAGAGAAGTATCCGAGGTCAAATGAGCTAAATTCTAACTTGAATCATCAAAACCATGTCATGGCCCCTCCATCAATTCCCAAAGTTGAACCAGTTAACAAACCCAGTATCCCCTGAATGGAGGAGCGGCTGGGTTCCCTGCAGAAAGGACCCTGCTATGCTGCCAAAAAGGTACACTGTTAGTGTAACCCCCAGTCTTCCTCCACTTGAATTTTGTCAGGCATTAGGGAAAAGGAAATAATCAGATTCCTCAGGGATTAATGGATGCAGGCTCTAAACTGACACTAATTCCAAGACACCTAGCACATTTTTTGGTTCATCAGTTGGAGTTGGTCCTTGTGGAGGTCAGGTGATCAATGGAGTGTTAGTTTAGATCTATCTTGTAGATTCAGTGGTTCTTTGAACCCATTATGATGTTGTTTCTCCAGTTCTGGAATGCATAACTGAAATAGACGTAACTGAGCAACTGGCAGAATTCTCGTAACAGTAATACTTCTGTTTAACATATTTATATTATGACTATCTCACATAAAGCTGAAAATGCATGTCTCCTCCCCAAACCAAAATGACTGTAAGCCATGCTCAGTTGTTGAATCCACAATAAAGTCCTGGATCTCTGGACAATATTCCTTACTTCTCTTTCTTATATCTCTTAGCATTATATCAACATCTCTCTTATTTCATAAAGTGATCATTGAATAAAATAGTGCACATACAACTTTTTGTATAATGCCCGTGTGGTTGCTACTACTCGCTAGCACTCTCTACCATCATTGTCCCTCTCATTATTCAAAATAAAATAACGGAATTTCAAACTTGCAAGAAATTATACATAGTAAGAGATGAGATAAACTCTACTCCTGGTTAACATTGCTTTGGTTTGTGCCTATTTCTACATTCTCGAAGACTAATGTTTATTATTTGCCATAATAACAGCAGTCACTGTTCATTCTAACTCACATCTAGAGAACAGTAAAATGTAATCTTCCTAAAGCTTGGCGTTCAAGTTACTTTTCAATAAAAAAGATGCAAGTGGTTCAGTTACATTTCCACACACCCCATTTGGTACTGATTTTACTGAAAACCACAGTTCTAAGATGTTTAAATTGTATTTTTGTCCACTGAAGTGAAAAGCTACCCTTTCACAAATGTGCTGTATTTTAGTCCATCAACCAGTATATTTCAACCTTGTGCAGTTAGCATTGCTAGAAGCATCTTAAGCACATGATGGAAGAAATCTCCAGGAAATGGATATGAAAACAATGATCTCCTTGTTATATGTCCCCAAAGCATTCCTTAAAGGCATTTGTTCAGGCAAGAAATTGTATGAGATTTCCTCTGCATTATGTCACTAATGATCACCAAGTGAATATGCAAAGTAAGGCCAACCTCTTCCACCCACATTGCCTCAGACAGAGGTTGTGATAGATCAACAATTCAGAACATGTGTACTTTATGATTCGGCAAAGAGATAAAGGAAAGTTAGAAAACTACAGGATAACTTCCACAGTACCACATTTTGACTGCTCTGAAGTGCATGCAGTGGCAGACTTTCTTGTTTTATGTAAAAGTGTATGTGGGTGGAAAAGCAAGAATTATGACCTATAGAAGGCTTTAGCTATCAGGGGAAATTCCCACTGCAAAGGCAGAGGAACTGAGTTGGGAAAACACACAATTTATTGGCCCCTAACTCATACTTTTCTTTTTGCAAAGCAACCTCAATAGAGAGAAGCTGCTTCACAGGAAAGAAAGAAAACAGCAATGCTGTGTGGCTTTGTTTTAGAACTTTGCTTTTGTTTTTCCTTCTATTTCTTTTTATTTATTTATTTGTTTTATTTTCAGAAGAAGAAGCAAGACAGATACATCTTAATTTTTAAAATTCTGTGGTTTGTGAGTTTTTCTACTGTTAGGACAAAAGGTTTTCAATGATAAATTTGATGGGATTAATCCATAGGAGGTCAAAATATTGGCAGTCTTGTCACAAATGCTCCAAGAAATGCAAATCATTGCTTCTCTCTACAACACTGATGGCTTTTAAGCCCCATTAGCTTTGGCCTCAAAGCTGCATAATACAAATCAGCATTTATCTTTGTTTCTGAATTGGCAGCATCTTTTTGGCTTAAAAGGTTCTGGACTGAATGTGTTAACACATTCTTCCATTGTATTAAAATTATATAACAATGGCAGTAGTGACATTTCCCAACATACATTTGATAGTCTGTTTTTTATTTTGTAGACTTACTTTTATAAAAATCTTACAAACAAAAGAAATATATATCACCTGATACTTTTAAATTTAATAAACAATATGCTATGAAATAAAACTGTACAAACAAACTGTGGCAAAAAGTTTATTTTTAATAAACAGAACTTATTGCTGCTATGGTTAAACTGTATTGCATTAAGATAGAATGACAAGGAAGAAATAGATTTAAATTAAAAAAGTACTTTACTGGAACTGTTAAAGGATAAATCCTAATTTCACACCCCCACCCGGTGAGAATCGCCGCAACATATAAGGAGAGTGATCAGTATTGACTCCCTGTAGACTTTTGTACTGAAACTGAGTAAGTAGGCTATTCTGTAACTTAGTTACTGTCTGTGCACAGTATATTGAGTTTCCAAAATCAAGTTAGAAATATTATTCTCTTGTACAAGACCATGGTAAGTGCAAGTGAAACATACTAAAAGGCAAATATAGTTACTGAACATCAAGACTTAGGAATTATGGATTTTGTGGTGGCTTAGGCCAGCCTGATTGAAGTAACAGATGAGCGTAGTTTGCATATGAAAGCATTCTAATAACAGATAAAATTTACTGCAGGATAGAAAGAAAATGGAGAAGCTGCAGTGTACCATAGTTTGCCCCTTATGGCTACTCAAATATCTACCTGTTGCAATTTTTCACACATAGGACATATTGGAACTTTGGTTTTCATTGTCCATTGGGATCCACCCTGATTGGTATTTGCCTGAAACTAAGAGAAATATTTTCGTCAAATCAGCTTTTAAAAAAAAAAAAATTATTTATTTATTTATGGGTCTTAGTTGCAGCACATGGGATCCTTAGTTGCATCATGCAGGATCTAGTCCCTTGACCAGGGATCTATCTAACCCAAGATCCCTGCTTTGGGATTGCAGAATCTTTTATTTTTCTATTGTTTATTTTTAATTGAAAGATAATTGCTTTACAATAGTGTGTTGGTTTCTGCCATACATCAACATGCATCAGCCATAGGTATACATATGTCCACTCCCTCTAGAACCTCCCTCCCATCTCCTACCCTATCCGACCCCTTTGAGTTTCACAGAACTCTGGTTGAGTTCCCTGAGTCATACAACAAATTCCCACTGGGGAGTGCAGAGTCTTAGCTCCTGGACCCATAGGAAAGTCCTAAACTCAGGGTTTTAGACAATCAACAAAAGGTCTATGGAAGAATAAATCATTTTACATTTTGAATTGAGGGATATGTCCATTTGTTTACACAGTTACTTAAACTTCAGCTCTGCATCAGTGAATAGGGTCACAACATCCTTTATGTTCTGCTTCGGAACAGTCTCTCCAGTCCTTTGACCAGTTAGTTTCTATTTCTCAATAACTCTTTTTGGAGCGCCCAGAATCAAGATTGAATAGCTCTCTCTTTTCAAAAGTGCAAGCAAATAAAAATTTAGTCTTTTCATTATTCTTGCTTCATATTGCTGGTTTGTGAGCTAGACTTTTTGTTTATCTCTACAGATAAATTCCATTGGGTCTTGTGGACATAATCTCTTTATCATCAGCACCTCTTCACCTGCTCTCCTCTCCCTTCCCAGAGCAATTAATTCTCTGCTCTTAATAGATTAGAAGTTAGTGGCTGTCCTACAACATATTGGGGCAATACAGAATGAGCCTCATAGTCTTCTAAATATAAAACAAACAATGTGCATTTCTGATACAATTCCTTAAAGGCACCTTTCTTGTTTTATTAAGGAATAGGCAATTGATTGATCCATCTTACTACTGAGGATATTGTTTAAATATCTATTTAATGTCAAAAATGTTCTGGGCATTGAGGAGAGAAAGGGACAGCTATATACAAGTATCTCACAGTCTTGCAGGGAAGCAAAGTGTGAATATGCTTACTGTCATATACAAATCATAGGCATGCTAATTCCAGAGAGATATTTCTGAAGGGTATTTAAGAAGGTCTGCAAACATCTTCCAAAAAGTGTTAGTCGTGCAATCATATCTAACACTTTGAAACCCAAGGACTGTAGCCTGCCAGGTTCCTCTGTCCATGGGATTTCCCAGGCAAGAATACAGGAGTGGGGTGCCATTCCCTTCTCCAGGAGATCTTCCTGGCCCAGGCTTTGAACCTGGATCTCCTGTATTGCAGGCAAATTCTTTACCCTCTGTTGCTCAGTCATGTCCGACTCTTTGTGACCTCATGGACTGTAGCCCACTAGGCTTCTCTGTCCATGGGATTTCCCATGCAAGAATACTAGAGTGGGTTACCATTCCCTTCTCCAGGGGATCTTCCTGACTCAGGGATCAAACCTGGGCCTCCAGCATTGACAGGCAGGTTCTTTGCTGTCTGACCACCAGGGAAGCCTAAAACTTCAAAAGATGGAGCCAAATCAAGTGGAGGACTTGGGGACATTCGAGGTAGCAGAAGAGTGATAGACTCATAGATGACCAAGTGAACTGACCAGAAGAGTAAGGCACAAATAAAAAAAAAATAAAGTGGAAGATTAGGCTGGAAAAAGGTTGCATTTTATCATGGAAGTGCTTTAATGTCATCTGACATAAGGAAAAAGTAATAGGTAGTGTGTGTAGGAAGGGAGTTAGGAGATAATGGAGGCAGGGCAGTGATGGCAGGGGAGCAAGCAAGAGGTGATGAGGCCTGGATCGATAATGTGTCAGTGTGAAAAAGCTTGCAATAATAATGGGAACCTTTAAAGCCATTTCCTGTGATTAGATTACACTCAGAATATCCAGAATTTAAATGTCCTATCAAATTTTATGTAATCATCCTTATGTAATGCTGTCCATATTAACCTATATCTTCTGGGTCAGTTACTTATTTTTTATTAACTCTCAGCACTGGAGTTTGATAAATCCAACACTATTTTTAACAAAATTCCATAGCACTGATAGCAGGACTCACTATCTATAATGTAAATGAGTGGGAAATAGTTTACATTCTTGTCAGAAATCCAATGTCAATAGATATCACCTCCTAGAAATATACTTGCTATTAAAGTACTGAAAGGATATAAAAACTCATAAATGACTAAAGGAGAAAACAGACTTCAACAGGAAACTAAACTTAAAACACAAGAAAGGACATGATTATTATTGATGTCATTTGTTTAAATTTCCAACACTAAAAAAGCACTTTAATTACCATATGCTTATCATGTTGGTTGAATTCATTTATAGAGAGAATACAATCATTAATTATCATAATTAAGACACCTGAATTCAAAATGAATGGCATTCATTCTAACCTCCGTTGTAGCTATGCTTTATCTCTGACAGTTGGGTTTCCAATCAAATGTTATCTGATTTTTTCCCTTAATCATTAAGAAATGCTTTACTAATTAGCACATGAAATTCATGCCACATCAGACTGAATTGAATCAAGGCCTATTATCTCGAGCAGTGAGACACTTTGAAATTCTCAGTAATAGGGCATGAATATGTTATACGGTTCATACACATTTCATGAACCTCTGCATTAGCACTATTTTTTTTTTCCTGAGACAGTGCTATTAGTTATGCCATTTTCAGGACCTTTAATTCGATCATGCTGTTTAACAGCCTGTTAGATTGTGGTGCTATAAAGTCATACATTAATTTATCTTTGGTTACACTTCGGCAAAATGATTGTATTTGGTTATAAATATCCTGTGTGGAATGAAAAAGAGTGTGCTGCATGAAAGGTACAGAGCACTGTTGAGATAAACTCTAGCTTCAATACTTCATGGACAAAAATTTAGGATTTGTGCCTGGTATCCTCTCTTGGCCCTCCAGATCCTCTCTCCCTGAGGATTCTCTTATTCACTTTGCTCTCAGCCCAACAGGCTGACCTCAGTATGACCATGTCAATGGATGTCCTCGGTATCTGGCTTCTTTTTGGGCTTGGAGCTCTGGCTGGAGGTTCAAGGGATGGAGAGGGAGAGAGAGGGCAGTGATGTCAGGGTTATTATGCTATTCACTCCTTCCCTGTGATGTTGCTGGAGAGTGACTGTCTCTCTACTGAAGGTCCCTGTTTTGGTCAAAACAAGTGTTTAGGATTCTGCACTTTCTTGTCTAGTAAATGTCCTCTTTCTCATCCCTTCCCATGCTTCTCTGTTACTAGTCCTGCATATTGCACACAAAAATAGTTTACACAGAATTACAGCCATCAGAGTGTTAAAAATAACAGCAAAGACAAAAGTTACCAACATAGCTGGTGGTTAACACTGAGAAAATACCAACAGTTGTGGATTTCTTGTCGATGGAGTTCTGTCAATGCAGAACTCTTATTTCCACTTGGCCACAGTCTATGGAGGCTACGCGAGTCTGTATCCTTTGGAGACAAGGAAGATGTACTTTCCAATCTTTCATACTCATCATATGGCTTCTCTTTTGCTTTATGGCTAGCTTCACTTCTGCATTTCTTTCAATGTTTTCATGCTTGCATTTTTGGTTGACATTCCAGTGTGCTATTTCTGCACTAAAGGGCCTTATAGTGAATGGATGGTATACCTGTGCAGTTCAAGTGTTCTTCTGGAATTAATATGGGATTTCAATGTATGTTTCCACAAGGATTGTGTAATGGTTGGGTGATAAGCTTGTTCCATTTGGCTAGCTCACCTCTTTGATTGGATCATTGGCCTAAGTAATTTTCAGTTGAACTTCTCCCTGCATGTTGTACATAAGAAACAGAAGAAAACTTAAGTTGTTTAAGCCCCACAAATGAGTAGCTGTACTAAAATTAAAACAGAAGTTTGTAAAACAAAAGAATCAGGAAAAAAACCTTTTCAATTTTTATGCAAAGAGAATTTGTAATGCTTATAAAATATAAAATCAATCCATAGTTCTAGAACCTGAGATGACTGTAAATCCTAAGAATTTTAGTGTCACATATATTATGTTGCATTTTATTATATATTATTTATTATATGTAACATATTAAATAAATTTTAAGTAATAAATATAATAATTATATGTTAAAAGTAGCAAATATTTTACTATACATAAAAACTTAATGTGTTATATTAGCAGATTATATGTATTCCTTGAAGTAAATTTAAATCAGCGTCAGGCAATAATTATACAATTTCTATTCTATTATCTCCTTTATTTAACAATAACTATTATATATATTATTACTCTTTTAAGAATACATCATATAGATGTACCATGATTGCCATTTTTAACAACTTGTATCAAATATTTTGCTATTGTTAATCCTTGGGTTTATTGTTCTTACATATATGCCTTTTGTGTATTTTTAAATTATTTCCTTCAAATGTTCATAATATAATTCTAAATGGAAATAGAAATCTGGGTCTTTTAAACAGTTTGACAAGTTTTCTTTGTTCAAATAATAGATTAATTACTTAAAAGTTTAGTTTTGCTATGTATCAGATACTAAGCAGGCTACATTTTTCTGTTATACATTAACTTACTTCATCCACTCAAATAATTATCATGAAATTATAAAATACTAAAAGAATTTTATGTAAATATTTAATAGCTTCTACTTTGTGCAAGGCAAAGCTCTCAGCTCTGATCAGATGTTAACTTGGATTTCCCCAACTTCCTTCACCTTATGGACTCAATATAGTTAAGTTTTAAGTTTTGATTTTTGTTGAGTTAGTGAATCCCTCTCAGTTCAGTTCACTCACTCAGTCGTGTCTTACTCCTTGTGACCCTATGAACTGCAGCATGCCAGGCCTCCCTGTCCATCACCAACTCCCAGAGTTTACCCAAACCCAAGTCCATTGAGTCAGTGATGCCATCCAACCATCTCATCCTCTGTCATCCCCTTCTCTTCCTGCCCTCAATCTTTCCTAGCATCAGGGTCTTTTTAAATGTCAGTTCTTCACATCAGGTGGCCAAAGTATTGGAGTTTCAGCTTCAACATCAGCCCTTCCAATGAACACCCAGGACTGATCTCCTTTAGGATGGACTGGTTGGATCTCCTTGCAGTTCAAGGGACTCTCAAGAGTCTTCTTCAACACCAAGTTCAAAAGCATCAAATCTTTGGCACTCAGCTTTCTTCACAGCCCAACTCTCACATCCATACATGACCACTGGAAAAACCATAGCCTTGACTAGGTGGACCTTTGTTGACAAAGTAATGTCTCTACTTTGCAGTATGCTGTCTAGTTTGGTCATAACTTTCCTTCCAAGGAGTAAGCATCTTTTAATTTCATGGCTGCAATCACCATCTGCAGTGATTTTGGAGCCCCCAAAAATAAAGTCAGCCACTGTTTCCACTGTTTCCCCATCTATTTCCCATGAAGTGATGGGACTGGATGCCATGATCCTAGTTTTCTGAATGTTGAGCTTTAAGCCTACATTTTTACTCTCCTCTTTCACTTTCATGAAGAGGCTTTTTAGTTCCTTTTCACTTTCTGCCATAAGGGTTTTGTCATCTGCATATCTGAGGTTATTGATATTTCTCCTGGCAATCTTGATCCCAGTTTGTGCTTTCTCCAGCCCAGCGTTTCTCATGATGTGCTCTGCATATAAGTTAAATAAGCAGGGTGACACTATACAGCCTTTTATATATATATATCTATATATATATATATATAATATATATATATACACACATATATATATACACACAAACAATAATGTGCTAATATAATAACACACATGAGTAATTATTTCTTTTTTGCAATGAACTAAGGTTACTTTTGTTCTTGCTTTTCCTCGATATCATTTCAGTAACCAGAGAATGTCTGGATGTTGTAAAACCAAGCCTAGAATTAACTCTTAAGCAAAGATTCTACTTTTTAATGATGTCAAGGCCTTGATTTAACTGTGTGTGTCTTTGTGTCTGTGTGTCCACAAAGGGATTCTTGCTCTGTCTGCAAAGAATCCCTTTGGATGACTAAGCTGTGTTTCATGATATTAAAGTCCACAAATCCTTTGGTTTTTATCTAGCCTATCTCTTCTTTATACAAGTGAGAAAACTGAAAACCAGCAAGATCCATTAACTTATGTAATGTCATGCAGCTAATTAGTGGCAGTACTGTTTTCTATAATTTATTAATCCAGAGGCTACCGTCCAGGTGAGATTTGAGAACATACTGGGTTTTGTAGTTGACATTGTTTTCTTTCTTTAGTAGAAAGCCCTGAGATTTGCAGTCACACTGTGTGGGGTCTTTCACATCCTCCCCATAGACAGAATAAAAGGCAGCAAATTACATGCAATGTTATTTCAAGATCATAAGATATTTTAAAAACAGATGGCAGTATACATGAAAGATCACAGGAGATAGCAGTTCACAGCAGTAATTAAAAGGATCCTGTGCAATAAAAAAGGCTTTTAAATTAAGCAGTAAACTTTACATAATTAGGCGCTCTTTTTGTCATTGTTCCTGTTTGGCACAGACTTTAGACAGGAAGTATTTTTTCTGCCAGTAGCATCTTTTCCCCTGTATTTTATGCAGAGAAGTCATTTGAGTGTTGGTCCCAGTCAGCAATCGGAAGAGGAGAGTGAAGTAAGTTGAATTACTGAAGTTGAATAGCTTAGGAATTTTCCTAAGACCCTATGGTGAGCTCATTCCATCATCTGAGAAAGATGGCAGTGATATATACCACAATGATAGAATTGCTTTGAGGAAGAGATGTCATGGAAGTTCTTTGAGAAATTAATCATGTCATGCCATGGCATTAGAATATATCTCACCAATTTGTGTTTCTGAAAATGGACTTTGTTTCTTAAACAAAGCAGAAGCCAAATGAGTAAAAAGAATCTGATACAAATTTCATGATTTGTTAAATTGCACAAGTAGAGACAGATATGAAGAAATGGTCAGGACTTTTAAAGTGAACTGGTCCAAGATTTTCAATCTTTTTATTTTAATACTTTCTGAGCACTTACTATGAACACTTATTATGGCCCCATCACTGAGTGAAGTATTTACTTAATGGCAAAGACCAATTTAGGTACCTAAGACACTTACCTCCTAAACTTAACTTTGTGTAAATATGTTTTAAGAGTGAGGCATATGAATCCAAATCACCTTTTATGGATTAAAAGAATCAAGTGTTTAGGATGGGAGAAGATAGGCATACTATGGTAGAATACAGAATATTTAGAAATCCTTCTGTGGAAACTAATTTCGTCCCTATGTAACAAGGACACCTATGTAATGTCCTATTGCCATATGTGGCATTTTCTTTTTTTTTTAGCCTCCCTTGATGAAACCCTCTACTAATCTCCAGGTTTTTGCTTGCACACTTGCCTGGCCTTCATTTTTGACTTGCCAGAGTCTTGCTAAATTGTAATCTTTCAGTTCCTTCATCATTTGAGACCTACCACTTTATTCTCTCCTTGACATTATTGAATGGAAAGTCTTTCAGGTTCAGGGTGGTATTATGTCAGGAGACTAAAAAGCAACACAATTTCTACAAATACTGAGCTGCTGTCCATCATCACATATTCCAGAAATAAAAAGAAAGTTTCACTTTTCCAACTAGATAATGAAAGCCAGATTTCAGGGTGGCCTGAGGCGCAGGTAACATTCTTTTCTTATTCACTTTAAAATTTCACACCCATTTATGATGTATCTAGATGGGTTGCCCAGATTGCTTTCCTTTAAAGAGCTTCCCTTCATCATGCCATGCAGTTGTGTCGGGCCTGTCCAGTAGCACCATATCCTTCACCTGGGCTAATCAGGGTCCTCTTGGACAAGGCAGTGATATCTAGACAAAAGGAGCGAGAGTGTATTTGCTGGAGTCACAGGCTGTGAACATGGTCATGTTCCCTCACCTCATGGAAGAAGCACTTGACATAATTGAACTCACACCCTGAGGAAGTCCAGGTGAAACATGAACAGTTCAGAACCCTGATGGCTTCACTGGGGGACCTGATACAACCCACCTAGATGATGGATGGCGTTGTTGTTCAGTTGCTAAGTTGTATCCAACTCTTTTGCGATCCCATGGACCGTAGCCCACCAGGCTCCTCTGTCTATGGGATCTCCCAGGCAAGAATACTGTAGTGAAAAAAAAAGAATACTGGAGTGGGTTGCTATTTTTAACTCCAGGGGATTTTTTGCAATCAAGGGTTAGAATCCAGGTGTCCTGCGTTGCAGGCAGATTCTTTACCACTGAGCCACTTGGAAATCCAGATGATGGATACTCTTGTTTATTCATTAAAACATTCTTTTCTTCCTCTCTCTTAAGAGCTTGAAAAGTGAAAATTCTGACAAAGGAATTATTGAATATAACTAGAGATCCTAGTATCAAGCTTTTATATATGTCTTTGAGCTTTAACAGATATATAAGTTATCAAAGTACAGATGGCTTCTCTACTAAATTGTAACATAAGTGCTAAATTGTGGCCCTGTTCCCCAGTTAGCTGCCTCCGAACAGGGTCTACCTATCTTTCTGAGGACGAGAGTGCAATTCAATAGGTGTTTCCCAGTGAAGGTCATGCTTGACCAAGTGCAGTACGATTTGTTTAGGTATGGAGGGGCAGGGTGTATTTTGTGTAGAACTAGAATGAAAAACCTGTGTCAAAAAGTAATGCACATTCTCAATTGATTTAAAAATGACAATCTAATAATTCCATCTTTGGAAATAACTGAGTGTGCCCCAGAGAGGAAAAGAACGCTGCCCCATTATTGAAGGTGGTCAAGTAGAAGGATGCGTAACTTTTGTTTGGAGAATTAGCAGAGGAAATTCGGGCATTGAGTAGGAAATGGGAGCTTCAGGTTCTGTGTAAGAACCCCTATTTTTTTTTTCCAAAGTACATAGATAAATAATAAGGGAAGATAGTGATAAAAACTGTTACATTCTTTTCTGTTTGAACAGAGGGTCTTGTCCCCTGAGCATATGGGTCCTTTGTAGAAGCCATGATGATACTTCAAAATAAATCTTTCTGGCAAGAAGGAAGCACATCTATTTCAATTTGTAGGAATAATACATCAATCAAAAACATGATCCAGCAAATCTTAGACATGGGCCACTTGTCAAGCAAATAGTACAGGACACCCAAAAAATCCAGCTCAATCAGACCAAATTCTGTCACTGGATTTGAAAGTAGCATTTTAGATCTATAATCATAGCAATTACTGATATCATGCAATTTATATCTGAAAGAGAGATAAATTAATGCAGGCATGCTAAAACCGCTGAAAGCTAAAAAAGCAAGAGGCAGTTACATGAAAAACCTTGTCAACCAGAAGAAAGCAAGTGACGAGTTAGAAATCACTGATGATCAGAGAGATGGAACTTCAGGAAATAACTGATACTAATGGTTAATATTTAGACAAGAATTTGGCTGCTGATTCTTTGATCATTTCAATGGATTAACGAAACATCACAAAGGAAAGGAAAAAATAATGTGTTCTTTGTGAGACAGATGTTTATCTCTTCTTTATAGAGAAGGGATATTTAACAATGTGAGGAAATATTTAACATCACCAAACAGAGCCACACATCTATGTGCATATAGATGAGTATGTGAGCTTCCCTGGTGCCTCAGTGGTAAAGAGTCCACCTGCCAGTGCAGGAGATGCAGGTTCGATTCCTGGTCTGAGAAATTCCAACTGGAGAAGGAAATGACAACCCCTTCCAGTCTTCTTGTCTGGGGAATCTCAGGGACAGAGGAACTGGTGGGCTACAGTCCATGGGGTCACAAAGAATCAGGCATGACTTAATGACTGAACAACAATAAAATCAACAACATAGATGTATATGTGATTTGTGTATGTATATGTGCATGTATATGATACACATATACATACACAAATGCACACTCTCCTGCATTCTAATGTAAACTATACTTACGATAGAATCTTTTATTTATTCTTGCCTGGAGAATCCCCTTGGACAAAGGAGCCTAGCGGGCTACAGTCCATGGGGTCACAAAGAGTCGGACATGACTGAGCGACAAACACAGCACAGAGTCAATAAATATTTGCTAAATAAATTAATGAATGCTTTCAATTTCAGAGGCTGGGATTACAGTGGAAAATTCAGCATAGTGTTTCTAAGTAAATTGTTTTAGTTGTTCACAGACTGGAGTCAGCATTGTTACAAATTCTAATTCCGTAATTTGGAAGAGCTCAGAGTTTGTAGTTCAGTAGAGTGGATTTGCCCCTATTCTAAGTGAGCATGCTGGATATTTCTAGTTTCCTGGAGCTCTTGTTATTGTTTAGTTGCTAAGTCGTGTCTGATTCTTTTGCAACTCCCTTGAGTGTAGCCCACCAGACTCTTCTGCCTATGGTGTTTCCCAGGCAAGAATACTGGAGTGGGTTGGCATTTCCTTCTCCAGGGATCTTCCCAACCCACGGATTGAACCTGCATCTCCTGTGTTGGCAGGCGTTCTTAGTTGCTATTATTCACTGCTGGCCCAAAGAATGTTCAAGATGCATCGTAAGTTTCTGAATGAATGTATCAAAATCCATCTGCATGGGATCTGAGATAGCTATTTTCATTGCTCATAGCTTTTTTAAAAAAAATTTCTTTGTGGGTCTTTAGCTTTGAAACTGATTGAAAATAATATTTGAAAGCAATTACTGTAAATAAAATATGGTAAAACCACTTTAGTTGAAAGGAGAACATTGATGATCGGTAAGAAAATTAAGAAAAAGAGGTCTACTTTGACTTGCTGTGATTTTAGACATAACTGCCCCTTGTGAAAGAAGTACAAACTTTAGGCTGGGAAATTTTCATAAGTTAACCAGAGTGCAAGGTCATTAAGTAGGGAAACAAAGATATCTATTTCAATGCTTAAACCTGCTGTTTTTTTTCTTTAAAGACCCAATGTTCATTTTAGCTTTGTATAATAGTATTATCCTCCCCATGGGTGACTAATTAATATATAATCCAATTGATATATTTTATATACAACTAGCTAATTTATGAAGATAATCTTTAAAAGTTATTCTGCTAGTTATATTTACAGTGAATTTGTGATTTCATTCACAAGTTATATAAATTAATATAAAACATAAAAATAAATATGCATTTACATATAAATGTGAATATGCCTGCACTCACACAAGCATATGTACACACATATGTATCAGTGCATATGCATACTTGGGCCAGAGTCTTCATTGTTTGTTAACTTGATATCTGGATGTATTAAATTGAGAATAATATAGGACAGAAAACATTTCCAAAATATAAAATCTCTTGGTAGGCCTTAAAAAAATTAGGGCATTATTTGGCACATCACAAGTTGAAGAACTGACAAAAGTTACCTTTTATTAATAATATTTTTAGAAGATTATAGTACACATGGTACAAAATTAAATCTCTTTATTATACCTGACCTTGAAGATATTGCCATGGCTTAATGTTATTTAGATTTCACATGGAAGACTTCTTGCATCCTTTTGTTCATTGTGGTCCATTCTCTGTACCTTCTCATTTAGTCACTTTGTTTTGATTCATGAAGGATATATAAAGCTGCTTGAATATGCAAAGGAGGACTCACACTCAATCTAATGTCCTCTCTTGGCATCTGCAATTCTCTGAATATTTTAAATGAATAATATATCAAACAGATGGCAAAATTCTTTTCACTGAAGCTCACCTGAAGTAGTCCTTGACCTCAAAGTGAGTTTGGTTGACTTGGATCTGCAAAATGTGCTCCCAAAGGAATTCTGAGTACAAGAGTATGATAGAATTAGTCTAATTTATTTTTTCCCTTCTCCCCAGTGGCACCAGATTAATTGCTGAAGTTGATAAATTTAGACTTTCATCTATCAGATAATTTTAATAAAATCTCACAAATAAACGTGAAACTTATTGGCATGATTGGTTGCACCCAAGTTTCCAAAAGTCTTCAATGACTCTATGGTACTCAGACTATTTGTGATTTTCTAGAATTCTCAAGATACTTTACCTTTTATTGTAATTCTTTGATGTATCAATATAAATCATATGTTTGAATATCAAAGAGACTTTAAAGAACTGACATATGACCACTTTCAGTGGGGAAAACAGGAAATAGAAATCTCAATGCTTTGTATCCTAGAATTCTACTGTTTGACTATTGTCTTGCTCTGGTAAGAGTTAATAGTGGTGTTCTTGGTAGAAGCAGGCACTAGAACTCCACAGATCAGAAATATGTGAACAGAGACCAGAAACATCCCTTACGATGGCACATAGTGTCTCAAAATTCCCTGCCAAGAATAGAATTTCCCCTAAGATTGAGCACTCATTGACACGTGTGTGTGTGGACATGTATGTGTGTGTGAATAAGGAGAGTGGAAAAAAGGGCTCTGAAGCTATGAAATAAAAGAATATAGTTTTACCTTTTAAAGAAGAAAAGATTATACTCAACCCAGAAATTTTTTCTCTAATTACCTTGATTTGCATATATACATATTCGGTATTTTCATTTGAGCAGTCATTGGTTCATTTCACGAATTTGTTTTCAATCATTCGCAGATAACTGTTTGTTGAATTTATTGAATTTTTGGAAAGAAAAGTCCAAAGAGGATGAGCAGGTAGCAGTGTCATAGTTCTACAGATAAAACAGATTTTATAATGTGTTCCTGATGAGATGGTGAACTCTTTTATCTAACCAAGTTTGAATGTAACAAACCTTGGTCTGGGATAGATGCCATCATCAGAGTCCTTTTCTACAGACAAACCCATTCAGCTCTGGACAGGGGTAGAGTTGTGAGGCACACTGTTTTACGTAACAAAAAAATTTCTCTTGAGATATCTAGGTATAATGTGGAACTCAAAATAGAGGTTTTTGAATTCATATACTTGAATTTGAATTCTGGCTCAAACTACTTATGAAATATGTGACTTGGGGCAGTTTATATAAATTGAGGATAATAATATCTACGTAAGGATTTTGTATTTATTAAATCAAATGGGCACCATGCTTGGCACTTAGTCATCACTCAACAAATGTTAGCATTGCAGTTACTGTGCACGCTTGGTTGCTTCAGTCATGTCCGACTCTGCAACACTATGGACTATAACCTGCCAGGTTTCTCTGGCCGTGGGATTCGCCAGGCAAGAGTACTGGAATGGGCTGCAATGCCCTCCTCCAGGGGATCTTCTCAACCCAGGGAATGAACTCGTGTCTCTTATGTCTCCCCCATTGGTAGGCAGGTTCTTTACCAGTAGCACCACCTGGCAAGCCTAAAAGTTATTATACTTTTCTCTTACTGAAGCTCAATATTTATATATCTGTCTCATAATTCTTAGATATATTGGTGCTATATACCTTAAATCCAAATTATTTAAAGGTTTGCTTACATGAGCTTCAAAATGTCTACTTTTTATAGGTATGTGTACTAGTAAACTACTCATTGCTTAAGGCTAAAGTACTTCCAGGCATCTTCTGCCTCATCAAAAATGACTTTTTTTTAATTTTGCAGCATTAAAGGAAATGAATTGTAATCTGATTCTCTTGAGATTAATTGCATTTGTTATGGAATTATTAAACAAACATACACACAAAAGTATAATTTGTGACATTTAATACCCTAGTCAAAACTGAAAGTTAAATTAAATCTTGGAAAAATGTCATTTATTTTTTAAAGGAGAGCATAGGTGATAAAAATAGTCTTTCAATTAATGCTCATGCCCTCAGAGTCATGCTTTGGAATTAATATAAATTAGTCCCCAGAAATCTGTTTTAACAGGTCATTTAAGGAAAGAGAAAAATGATATAAATCATATCTTCTGAGAATAAATAACTTTTCTTCAAGATGAACTTGACCTTCTGGACCAAAAGTGATCATGAAACATGGGCTGAAACAGAAATAGGAAAAAAAAAAAGTTATTCTTATGCAGGATGGTCCACTTTTGATGAGATTTGCATAAATCCCAAAGCCCAACAGAGAAAAGTGGACAAGAAAAAAAATGAGATTAAAATAATAGAATTCACAAGTCTTAGAGGATTAACAAAGACACAACAGAAGACTGCAAAGCCATTTCTGAATCCTTAAAGAGGAAAGCATTCAAAGCTATTCTGAAATCAAAGAAAGCAAAAGTCACTTCTCAAATCCATCCCTAGGACAAAAGGAAATCAAATTTGAGCCCAATTTGTATTGAAATTTGCTTCTAAGAATAAATTGGCTTTAAAAACTACATAAATTCACTTTGGTAGGAAGATACCAGATTATGAGAAATTTACCATTATTCATAAGTCTTTTGTCAGTTCTTTCAAAAAATATTATTTAAGATTCCACCCACTGGATAATTTCACTTTTCTAAAATTGCTGTCTCTAAATTGATATTCTCAGTATATAGTTACAAGGTGATTGAATCTTTTTTGTTTTAAATAACACATCCAGGAGTCATCCAAAATTGCAAGTTTGTTGTTGACTTAAAGGTAGACTAAGACATTAGTCTTAGTCTGTCTCTTTACTGGATGTACATTTGTTTTGCCCCAAGCATAGAGAAATCAAAAGCATTCCCTTCTAAGGATTTTATTTTGCTGTTTTACAATTCATGTTTGTCTAGAATTTTTATTTTTTCATCATTTTTCTTTAGGCCAGTGGGGATATTTCCAGAATCCAAATTGTCTTACTTTGAAGAGATGTACATAGAAAACCAGTGTTATTAAGCTCTTAATACAAGTTTGTTCCTTAATGCTCATCATGCCCTTAATAGTAGGAAACCTATTAAGAGAAATCCATATCAGGTGAGTCTGCTTCTTACCTGCAAAGGACAGAGTCAAAGGCTAATGTCTAAAGCATGAGAGTAAGTTTAGGAAGTTAACAGACCAAGGCATCAATATCTTCAAAGTGTTGCCTGGAGAAGGAAATGGCAACCCACTCCAGTATTCTTGCCTGGATAATTCCATGGACAGAGGGGATCTTCCCGACTCAGGGATCAAACCCTGGTCTCCTGCATTACAGGCAGATTCTTTAGCGTCTGAGCCACCAGGGAAATCCAGTATACTCAAAGGGACCTGACAATATGTTCTCCTTTCCATTGAGACATCACACAGTGTTAAAGAGTTGAGTTAATAGTAACAATTAGGGAGCTAAAGAATGCAGAGAAAGTTCTTGAAGCTATCCAACAATTCTTAAACTTGAGTATATATGAGAATCACCTGGGAATCTTGTTAAACATGATAATTTCTGGGTTTCCACCTCGGAGACCCTAATTCAAGAGGCCTGAGTTAAGTCTGAGGGTCTACATGTCTAAAAAGACTTCCCGGTAAATCTAAGGTGGGGATATTTGGCAATCTGTGTTTTGAGGCACAGAAGTGAAGCTGTTGAGGCACAGTGACTTTATCTTTTGTTTATGTTACCTGTTGTATGGTCAGGCCATTCCCTGTGGCTTTCCTCTCGCTCTCCGTACCTCCCCTGCTCAACCAGTGCCTGCTTCACTGACAGGACCATCCAGTCCTCTAAATTACAGGGCTTAATTGATTCTTTGTAACTGAGTGCATCTGATGTCAATCCCCTGTATAAAAGGTAGCCTCCTTCCCCCACCGCCTTTCCCCCAGCAGCGAAGCTGACTGCCCTGTTCTTCCTGCCGGCTGCCACACAGTGGGGTGCAGCTCCAGGACCTGGCTTTGGGTGTGTAAGAGCTCCCTTTTTCATGACCCATTGCTTCCTCTCTCACTGTCTTTGGATTCTTTCTCTGGTCTTGGAGCTGGGCAACTATAAGGTTTGCAGGCCTGTGGGGTGCGGCCTAACACCTATTCATTGTTTTTCTTTCTAGGGATTGTCTTGCTTGAAGCTCTAAATTTTTTGTTGTACTATCTCTTTGTACCTTTACAGTTTTTTTTCCCCCTTAATTTGACTTTGCTGAGATTTTATTAAGGGTTTTGCTTCATAAATCAAGTAACTTAGTGCTGGAATCAGAAACCACAGCCAGCCTCCAGGTGAAATCTGATCATGCCAGTTCATTTCTATGTGTTGTCCATGGCTGCTCCTGTGCCGTAATGAAGAGTTGAGCAGTTGCAGCAGAGACCAGCTGTTTGCTATTTGGAAAGCCTAAATATATATTACCTGGCCTTTTACAGAAAAAGTTTGCCAAACTCTAGTAAACTGGTGAGAGAGGACATCACTGAGTTCATGGAAGAGAATACAATGTCTGAAATAAAAAAAAAGATGTAAAATAATCTAATAGAGTCCAGAGGCTAAAACGATCCATGCATTGGCCAGGCATTGCTTAGCAGTGTTATGGCAACTGATCCAGTTTTAGGAATGGAACATTATGTATGGAAATCTCAGGATAGAAAACTGTCGTCAGACCAGTTTTTGCCCTAACCACTGCCAAGTGGGTAGCTAGCCATCAGTTGTTGATTTCAGTCTAAAGTTCCTTTGTATTATCTTGAGTCTCATAAAAGATCCCCTGGTCTGGGGCAGCCAGCGCTTATATAGATAAAAATCAAGTTGATAAGGCATTAGAAAGGGATTATGAAAGTTGGCTTAATTAAAGAAACTTCACTGGGATCATAAGTAATCCGTGCAAGTTATTAACTTTAGCCAACTGCTCATCCATACAGATTTCGAACGACTTCTGACCTATAAAGTCCTTAATCTAATTCTGAGTGAATACAGGTCATAAGGGAAAAATACACTTTATAATACATTGACTATAATCAACAATTCTTTGAAGCAGAAACTTCCCCAAGTACAACTAAACATACCCTGCATTTTCTTGCATTTGTACCTCTGGTCCCATAATTTTTTTTACTTCAGTCTGTTTTATAAAAACTAATCAAGTACTACTTTCTCTATAAACTATACTTTAGACCTTATTGGAATTATTTTTTTCTCCTTATTCACTCAGTATATTTTAATATTGCAATAACAGTTATCTGTATTTGCAATATTGCAATTACAGTTGGTAATTTGAGTTATGTATTGTCTTATGTTACTCTCTAGATCATTAGATCCAAGTGGTCACAGTTTGTCTTAGTTTATTCTCTGAATCTCTTAATATACATGTAATGGTGTCTTGTATGGAATAATCCACATAGTAATTTAACTAATCATAGTTTGCTCTCCCGTCTTTCATAGTTTCTTTTTATATTCATGCATATGTAGGTATCTAAGAAAATTTTTCTTAGGAATATATTTTTCTTGTATATTTATTTAGAATTCAGCAACTTTTCTCATTTTGTTAATTTGTTTTCTTATTTTTAAACACATTATCAGAGACTGAATAAAATTAAGAGTGGTTGTTTTGGAAAGAACTGCCAACTGGTTGATTTAGCAATTTGTCAGAGACCTGTTTCATGTTCTGCATGCTTTTCTATAGTAGTGTAATTTTTACCCATTTTGTTTATATAAAACGGATCATACCTTTTTTAAGTAGAAACGGGGAATCTAAAAAAATAGTTTAGAACTTACTCATGAAATTATTTCAGGAGCATTCAGTGACCCACAAGAAATTTCCAACACTAGGTTAATAGTGGTTCTCCTACGTATAGTCTAGAGTAGATTTTCCAAACTGTGCTTCAAAGGATGCTGGTAGTTGTGGCAGATAATGGTTTGGATAATTATATGTAATTAGACATCCTGTTTTAATCTACAGAATTTATACTCACCACTTCCAGATTAGTTATGTTGTGGAAAGTGTAAGAATGCTGATGTGAAAAGGATAAATAGGAAGTGAACTGTGTTTATCAGGATGTAAAATGCACACACCATGAAATTCACTTCTATCACATCTGCCTAAGATGGTCGCAAACAACAGTGTCCATACCTACACACACATACATACCTTATGATTAGTTTCCTGCTGAGATGGTTCCCTCAAAGAGAGAACTGAAAAGCACAAATGTGATACAAAGGAAGAACTGTCACAATCTGTAAGGAAAATGGGCAAGGAGATCCCACTTTGAGGCACCGATAGAGGGGCAGTGCCAATTTTTTTAAGACTCCTCTTCTGTGGCTCAGCTGGTAAAGAATCTGCCTGCAATGCGGGAGATATGGGTTTGATCCCTGGGTCAGGAAGATCCCCTGGAGAAGGGAAAGTCTACCCACTCTAGTATTCTGGTCTGGAGAATTTCATGGACTGTATAGTCCATGGGGTCACAAGGAATCGAACACAACTGAGCAACTTTCACTTCACTTCACTTCACTTTTGTACACAGGAAACTCAAACGGGGAGAGGAACACTCTAAATGGCATTTAGAGAAGTTAAGTGACTCATCCCTGGAGCAAGCTCAAAGTCTAGAGGAGGAGAGTCATTTAGGAAACAGTAACAAAGGCAAAGAAACCTTAATTAAGATTTCGAAATTCAAGTCCAACATAGCATGTCCTCAGTTTAATAACCTTGGTGATTCCAATAACTTTAGTTAACTGTTGGTTAAAGAACATTATACATGTTTTGTTTATTTGTTTTTAACATAGGGTTTCTCAGATGTATTAGGAAATATCTCTTTTTATCCAGAGTGGAGGTTTTCACAGAGTGGTCTAGGGAGCTTGGGGTTCCCTGTGACCTTTTTAGGCAGTCAGTGAGGTCCTTCTTTTTTCAACTACATCCCTCTGAGGTTGAATGTTCTTCATTTACTTCAACCAAAACAACTTGTGCAACTGACTAAATGCAGAGGCAGACAGGAGAATCCAGCTCTCTTCCATTAAATGAGACATTAAAGAGATTTGAAAAAAATGTAAAATAGTACCACATTTCTTATTCTTCTTTATTTAATAAGGGTTGTTATTTATGTTATTTTAGAAAAGGTAGAGGAAGCAGAGATCAAATTGCCAACATCTGTTGGATTATTGAAAAAGCAAGAGAGTTCCAGAAAAACATCTATTTCTGCTTTATTGACTATGCCAAAGCTTTTAACTGTGTGAATCACCACAAACTGTGGAAAATTCTAAAAGAGATGGAAATACCAGACCACCTGACCTGCCTCTTGCGAAGTCTGTATGCAGGTCAGGAAGCAACAGTTAGAACTGGACATGGAACAGCAGACTGGTTCCAAAGGAGTATGTCAAGGTTGTATACTGTCACCCTGCTTATTTAACTTATATGCAGAGTACATTGTGAGAAAAGCTGGGCTGGATGAAGCACAAGCTGGAATCAAGATTGCCAGGAGAATTATCAATAACCTCAGATTTGCAGATGACAGTACCCTTATGACAGAAAGTGAAGAGGAACTAAAGAGCCTCTTGATGAAAGTGAAAGAGGAGAGTGAAAAAGTTGGCTTAAAGCTCAACATTCAGAAAACTAAGATCATGGCATCTAGTCCCATCACCTCATGGGAAATAGAAGGGAAAACAGTGGAAACAGTGTCAGACTTTATTTTTTTGGGCTCCAAAATCACATGCAGATGATGACTGCAGCCATAAAATTAAAAGATACTTGCTCCTTGGAAGAAAAGTTATGACCAAGCTAGACAGCATATTAAAAAGTAGAGACATTACTTTGCCAAAGGTCTCTCTTATCAAGACTGTGGTTTTTCCAGTAGTCATGTGTGGATGTGAGAGTTTCTATAAAGAAAGCTGAGCGCTGAAGAATTGATGCTTTTAGACTGTATTGTTGGAGAAGACACTTGAGAGTCCCTTGGACTGCAAGGAGATCCAACCAGTCTATCCTAAAGAAAATCAGCCCTGAATGTTCATTGAAAGGACTGACATTGAAGCTGAAACTCCAGTACTTTGGCCACCTGATGCAAAGAACTGACTCATTTGAAAAGACCCCAATGCTGGGAAAGATTGAAGGTGGGAGGAGAAGGGAATGACAGAGGATGAGATGGTTGGATAGCATTACCGACTCAATGGACATGAGTTTGAGCAAGCTCTGGGTGTTTGCGATGGACAGGGAAGCCTGGCATGCTGTAGTCCATGGGGTCGCAAAGAGTCAGACACAACTGAGCAACTGAATGTTATTTATGTTAACATGTAATGGATTTATTATTTTAAATGAATTATTAAATTAAAAACTTTAAATCTCTATTTTATTTTTAATACGTTAAATGTTAACAGGTAAAACCCACATCAACCAAACCTCATTAGAGTCCTCATTTATTTTTAAGAATGTAGAATTTTCATGAGACCAAAAAAAAAAAAAAAAAAAACCTCAATCTCAGAGGCAAGTCTGGTATGGTGGGTTTCCAACATTATTTAAAGAATAACAAGCAATCACACTTTTACTTGAATTAATAGTTCCAAAAGAATGTCATCACCATGCAGGGATCATTGAATAATAAGAGTAAACAATTGCCATGTTTTATTCATCTTTTTTCTTCTCTGGATAATATCAAGTACTTTGAGTGCACAGATTCTTCTGCTTGATCAAACTTGTTGCTGATGCTTTCTATTCCACCTCCCCCCCCCACCCCCTTTATTTCATTGTATTCTTTAGCTCCAGAATTTGTTTCATTCTTTTTGTTATGATTTCTGTTGAAGCAGTCACCTTGTCTAGTCTTTGCTGAGTGGCTTTGGGAGAAAAATAGTTTCACCAGTCAGTTTGGCTAAGAAGAGTTCTGATGCTCTCTGTGGAATCACCCACTCTACATCTACTGTTCCTCTTGGGAGCAAATTACTGGATTGTATGTGTATACTCATGCGCACACATGCTCAGTCATGTCCAACTCTTTGCGACTCCATGGACAGCTGTCAGCTCGACCCCTTTGTCCATGGAGTTCTCCAGGTGAGAATACTGGAGTGGGTTGCTATTTCTCCCTCCAGGGCATCTTTCCGACCCAGGGACTGAACCCAAGTCTCTTGTGTCTCCTGCGTGGGCAGGCGGATCCTTTACCCGAGTGCCACCTGGGAAGCCCTACTAAGGTTGTGGGCACCGCTCAATTCTCTAAAGCCAGGCCAGGTGTGGAAGACCTCATGTTTACCCTGGGGTCGGGGGGGGCGGGTGGGGTGCCCTGACTGTGGCTTCTTCCCCACCTGCAGTCAGGCTGCCTTTCTGCATATGCTCACAAGCCATCTGCAAAAACTGGCATTCACAGCCCACCAGAGTGTTCTCAGGGGGTCGGTGATGGGTTGGGGAGGAATGTTCGGGTAAGTGAGGCATCAGAGCTTTGGGGGCACCCATGGGCCAGTTGGCAGGACCTGTGGCCAGGTGTCCCAAGTGACTGTTGGGGCATCTTCCTCATTGAGTTTGTGTCATAGGATTCACAATCCTCTTAGCTTCTCTCAGTGTCTCATCTTGAGTTGATTACTCAAGTGTTCTGGCTTGGGTAAGAAAGAAGTAAGCCTCAGGGACAGAGTCTCACATGACCAGGGGAGCAAGGCGCTCACTATACTCTGACTTCCCCACGAGGAGAAGCTGCTGGGGGCCGGGGAGTGTTTCTCTAGGCGCTGAGATGTGCCCCTTTGGGGGAGAGGTGATATGGGTAAAATGAAGTGGTTCTTACTTTTTCCAGTGGATTTATTTTCAGATTTCTGTTTGTTCCAATGTTGTGCTGAGACTTCTCCACTGAACACCTGGATTCCTACAAAGGGAGGTGTGGTGGTTAAATTCAATGTTCTATTTGAGGATGACAGTTATAGAGAGACAGAGAAAGAAAGGAAAAAGAAACTCCTGATATCTTGCTGATGTCAATCCTTGGCATTTATATTTTGGATAATCATTCTCAGTTGTTGGTTAGGATAAAGAAAATTAGGGAAATTTATAGCTCCCTATGGGAGGCAATATCCAGAGAATGTTATGGGTAATCTTTCAAATATCCAAAGAATATTCTGGATAATTTCTCAAATTGGTGCTAGAACATATAAAGACAGTGAACAAACTGGATTGAGTAGAAGGGTCAGGTTTTTAATAGGGCTTAGTGGATCAGATTGAATTAAGTAAGTAGAGATTTTATGGATATTTGTTTGAAAATGGTGGGAAATGAGTGGAAGAGTCTGAAAGATTTGATTTAAAAAAGATTGTTCAGATGAATTTCACCTGGTTCATGCTTGTTTATAAACGGATGTTTGACAAAAGTATCATTGGCATGAAAACATCCTTAAAATTGAAGGGGAATTGTAAATGGGGATTGTGAAAATCCATTCAGTCCTGGCATGTTAAAGGTCCACCTCTTCTGTAGTTGGGTGCAGAACCAAAAGTCATTACTCCTTTCCTTATGATAGACTAATATAATTGTGTTTGCCTTTTCTGTGTTATGACGTGTACTGTTACGATGATAAGAGTGTGTCTATGGAGAGGAGAAACCAAAAGGACACTGGTTATAGTAGTGGTATGGGTTGGATGGCAAAGAGAAAATGGTTACTGCAAAGTGGAGAAGGGCAGATGGATGAAAGTTTTAAGTTTTGCAGAGCCTTACTTCCTGTGTGGTAGGTTTGAAATACTGCTTTTAGTTCTTCTCTCTCCAAACTACAGGCTTGTGACTGGGACATCACATGTCCACTAAGTTGCTGCAAGTAGACCCTATCTGTCTTCAGCTCATCACTGTAATGGCCTTAAAGAAAAGTGCCACTAGGGTGTATGAGAGCACATGTCCTCACAGAATACATCCTATTTATCACATTAGTCCAAGGGCAGAGCCGGAAGAACACCGACTTTATGCAAAGGCAGCCTGAGTATTGAAACATGTTGTTTATAAAACGCTGTGTGACTTTTGCTGTCAATGAGCAAGGCTAAATGATATACAGCTCACAGATTGTTCCTCTTTCTTTGTGATGAAAAGGACTGCAAAATAAGATTTTAAGTATTTACAATCACCTAATAAAATTCTTCATGAGTATTTATGAGGTACTTCTTTAACTGGATAAATTGTAATATTAATCAAAATCAAGACTACTACTTGGAGTTCTTCCAAGAACTCAGATCTTAGAGCTCTTCGGGTATTTCTCAATTCATTAATTCTCAGTTGTTTACCTCATTCTTTCTGCATGTATAAGAATGCTGCTATCTGACAGGAAGTCAAACAATTCCAATATGAATTGTTGTTTGCTGGTTTATTAGCTAAATCATGATGACTTAGGATATTGTTAATATTAAATAAAATTCTTCTAAGTGAATATGCATGAATGCAATTTTATTATGTTATGATTTCCTCTCTGCTCTGTGATTGAGACCCTGTGGGAGGCAAATTCATACATCAAAGTTAATTCTTTGCACATCCTCTTTTCTCACCCTCTGCCCCTTTCTCAGTGAGGTAGGGGTTGAGGCATAGTGTTCTATGCAACTGAGACAGACCAAGGTGGAATTTAATGGTTTATGGACTTACAGACACAAAGGCATCTTTATCTTGAAATCATCTGTATTAGTTCCTGAAAGAATATCAGTAATGATTTCAGTTGCTTTAAGTTTTTGAAGCCCAGTCTGATAACATGTAGAATGAGGCAATATTTCATAGGTGTTTTGTTTGGTTTTAACCCTAGGTGGTTTGTTTCAGCAAAGTTGGTTTTGAGACTAATGGAATCTCAGACAATATTTATAATTGACATTGCATGTTTTTATCCTGTTCCAAAAGCTCTGTTAAAGCTCCTAATGGTAGAGAAAAAAGTAAAAAAGACAGTTAAGCAATATGACCTGCCATGATAAGAATTTTTCCTATTCTAAAAAGGCTAGTGAAAATGTGGAACTTTACCTGAGTCCTTTTCTCCTGGAAAACAGGAACAACAGTCAAAAATCTCCCCCATCCTTTTTGTGTTTCTGAAAATTGTTTATTGCAGAGATCCATTCTTACTCATATGACTTACACAAGAAGTTATCTTCAAATTTCATGTATCTGTAACAAGGCTGCTTGTTAGACACTTTATATTCCCATCCTTGGTCTCATAAATGATTAGCTGAATGTGTCTCTCCACTTAAATGATCTCTGATCAGTTGTGTAGTCATGCAACACCCTCATCACTCCCTCACATCCAGTTCTTCCTAGCCTTCTTGTATTAAAACAGTACTCAGCATTTGCTTTAATCAAGTATGATAAGACCAGCAGATGTGTTCTAACTTACTTTTGTTGAAGTTTTGTATACTTATACCTCCCTGGAGACAGGGAACAAGAAGCATGATATGCCATGCAGGGCCATATAGAGAAGCCCCAGGATCAATCAGGAGGCAGAGGGAGTGAGTGGACAAGGGACTATATAGTGACTTCTGCAAGAAGCAATAGGTGAGGTAGGTAAATAGGCTTAGGGTTGGCTAGTTAGAATAATTTTGGCAATCTCTGTGGGCTGTTCTTAGTTGTCTGATAATTGGCCCTGGCAAGAATTTCCCAAAGTGTAAGTCTTAATGAGAGGAGTCCAGTAAAGGAGGTGTTGGAGCAAGGGTGTGTTCATCTATGCCAAATAGGCTGCCAGCTGTTTCTCCAGCAAAGTTGGATTCATTGGGGATCAGCAGAGAGTTACTGTTTGTGTCTGCAACCGTGATGAGAAAAAAATGGGATCTGATTGTGGGTCTACCTAAGAGCAAGTGGGTTCACCAAATTCTTCTTTAAGGCATTAAAAAGGCTATGTCATTCAGTTCTACCCAGGGAATTGGGTTGTGGTTTTTATTGCTGAGTAAAATCTGCAGAGGTTTGGCCATGAGAAATTTGGGATCCAGTTTTGGCAATAACTAATTGGCCCAAGAATACCCCACAGTTGGTGCTTAGTTTTGAGTTTGGGGAAGCTTAGAACACAATGAAGCTTATCTGGATCTAGAAGTAACCCTTGTTCTGGTGTGAGATGTTCTAAATATTGAATTTGGTTTTGGGCAAACTGCATTTTTTTCTTTGGCAACCTTTATGTCCCTTTAAGGCTAAAAGCTTTAGAAAATGGATACTGTCTTCCTCTGAGGAGGCTTGAGAAGGAGAGGAGAAGCAAATTATCCCCCTATTGCAGCAAAGTAGAACCTCTGGGGAACTTTATATTATCCAGATCAGCCTTCAGGATTTGCAGGAAATAAGCAGGACTCTCAGTAAAAACCTGAGGCATGACTAGCCAGGTGAGTTACTTTTCTTCCCTAGTGAAATCAAAAAAGATACTGGGTAGCTTCATCAACTGAAATACTAAAGAATGCACTGGGTACATCAGTCACAGTAAAGAATTTACTTTTGGTGGGAATGGACGATAGTAACCGGTGAGGGTGAGGAACAACAGGGCATCAAGGGATAACGATGTTGTTTATTGTCCAGAGGTCCTGGACAGGCCTCCATCCTTTGCCCTTAGGCTTTCCCACTGGTAAATAGGAATGTTACAGGGACTGGTGCAAGGATGACAAGGCCTTGAGTCTTGTAATCAGTTATGGGCTTTGCCCGTTAAATGGCTTCTTATAGGGTATTGATTAATTGGGGGAAGAGGCTTTGGTGGGTTTATTTGAATCTGATGGGAAACATACTGTGAATTTTGCCAATATCAGTTGGAGATTTTGCCTATAAGGAATGTGATAGCTGATTCAAAAGGGAGGCATGAGAGTTTTTTTAAGAATCAGTTTTTGTTCTGTCAGAGATGAAAAAAATGAAAGATGTCAAAGGGACATTTCATTCACCTGGATGGTTACTTTGATTACTATCCAATTCCAGAGTTATTTTCACCTTTTATAATTCCTTAAGTTTCAGCCTAATTGGTAGGAGGATCAAAACTAAGGAGAGAATGGTGTGTACCTCCCAAAGGGCCTGGAAAGGGGGATAGGTTCAGAGACAAGAATCTCTTGAGGTCCATTAGTGATCCCCACTACTTGAGCTATCTTAGCACTCTGAGCCAGGGGCTTCTTTGTCGAAGTGGGGTCAGGTACTGAAAGTATGGATCCAGGCCCATTAGGACTGGGAGAGTTTCATCCCCTCTATGGAGAAATGTTTCTCAAAGCTGATTAAGGGGAAGGGTTGGGAGGTGCCCCCGTCATTCCTTGTGTACATGCTCAGTTGTCCAGTCATATCTGACTCCTTGTGACCCCACAGGACTTGACCCCATGGACCCCGTCCATAGGATTTCCTGGGTAAGAATACTGGAGTGGGTTGCCATTCTTGTCTCCAGGGGATCTTCCCAAGCCAAGTATTGAACTCGGATCTCCTGCACTGCAGGCAGATTATTTACCATCTGAGCCACCAGGGAAGCCTGTCACTCCTTGGAGCTCTGTCAGTTGAGAATTGGAAGGATATCGGGAACGCTGGTTAGAGGGCTGAGGTACCTGAGGCACTTGAATTCGTAACAATCTCATTTCCAATGTCTTGGCTCTTTGCAATAAGAGCAGAGACTAGGAGCATTTTGGTTTCATTTCGGAGCCTTTGTTCACTGGAATTGAAGTACAAGATGACTTTAGTCATCTTCCTTTGAGATGACTCATCAAAAGGGTAAGAAGGCTGGTTTGCCAGATGAACTAATGCAGTGGACACGGTTTTCCATTTCATCCTGGTACTTTTTTATTAAAAGAGAAAGGTCTCAGTTTAGCCCATTAATAAACATAGAGTTAAAAGCTACCTGGATGGAATGAAAATCTGAGGGAGGACCAGAATTTACTTTAAAAACTTTCTGAAGTCAATTGTCCTAGTCATGAACAAGCTTATCGGGTTTTTGTATACAAGCCTGAATTTTATTGCAATCAACAGGCTTTGGAAAAGTCTTAGGAATTGATTGATGAGGTCACCTAGTGATTGTTGGAGCCTGATCATGAGTTACTGGGCTGGTCCTCTGCTTGTAAATAATTCTAGGATCCAAAGGAACTGGGTTCTCACCAGTTTACAAAGAACTGCCCCAATTCCAAAGGAATGTACCAAGGGTTGAAAAACTAGCAGTTTGAGTGAAACAGATCCTGTTGCTAAAGAAATGGTCTGAGAGGTTCTTGGCCAGCTTTGGTCAAAACCCTCCAATCTCAAAAGCCAGACTGATGTGCCAAATGAGTACTTGGGTATAGAACAGAGCCTTAGCCAGAAAGAACAAAACTTTAAAGTAGACCCCAAATAAGGCAGAGAACTCCAAGTGTAAAGAGAGTTTGATCTCAGATCAAGGAGAGAGACATACCTTCAAATACCATGGTTGATGAGAAAAGCAGCGAGCACAATTGCTCAATTATGGGTGCCATACTTGTTTACTCATCAACCAAGAGCCTCTGAGTATCTTCTTTTCTCTATTGATGCATTGGTTGGTTTGTATATCAAAGACATTCACTCTCTAGAAGGCAAATTATTTACTATCTCTAGGAATTGGCTAGCCCTAATGAGCCAGTCTCTGCAAGATCAGCAAGTCCTCAAGATATCAAAGCATCAAAAATATTAAACAGAAAGATATGATTAATAAAATTGTTTACTCCTTCTTATAAAAGAAAAACCCCTTTTCTGTCTGACCTTTGAAATTTTTGCAGATATTGTGGCCAGAGCATTCTCCCTATTCCTATAACCCCCCTTTCCTTATTGGAAAACGCTTTGTGAATAAAATCTCTCCTTACTTGTGTCTGAAGGTTTTTATCTGATCCCAGAAAGACTAACCATTGGGTTTGTCTTAGTCACTTTTCAGCAAGGTTGGGGTGGTGATGGTGGATTGAAGAGGATGGGCTAAATGCAAGCCTACAGGGGACTGAGCCTGTTCCCTTCTGCTTTGTCCCAGGAAAGAGATCTTTTATTCCAAACAGTTTAATCAGAGTCCATGTGTGAGTCTCCCACTTCCTTTTGCTATTGTCTCTTATTGTGTGTTAATTACCACAAACTTAGTGGCTTAACACAAAATAAATTCATTGTCATACAATTTTGAAAGTCAGAAGTTCCAAGTTAGCCTCACTGAGCAGCAGTCAAAGCATCAGCAGGACCGGTGCCTTCTGAATTCTCTAGGGAGACCATTTCTTAACATTTTCCAGTTTCTAGAGACTGCTTGCTGTCCTTGGCTTGCAGCCACCTTCCATCTTCAAAGCCAACAATTAGCCAGTTGTGTGTTTCCTGTAACGTATCACTTTGACTCCCACTCTTCTGTCTCTTATGCACTCAGAAAGGACCCATGTGATTAGATGAGGCTCATCCAGATAATCCAGGATAATCTTTCCTTTTAAGAGTCAGCTAATGAGCAACCTTAACTCCATCTGCTGCCATGATTCCCCTCTGCCATGTAGTATAATATGTTCACCGGTTCCGGAGGTTAGTTTCCTTGGGCATCTTTAAGAGCCCATTATTCTGCTTTCAACTGTCAGGCAGAATGTCCCTTGGATAAGTCTATTTAGCCCCATTCAAGGCCAACCTTACAGCTTCTCAGGGAAATAAAAAATAATCTGAGATGTTTCCTCAAAAGGGGTTCAGCATAAGAAAGTTGGAAAGTGTTAAAAATTGTCTCAACAGAGAAATGGCATAGGGAGGCTCTTTCATTGGGGAGTTAATATCAGAAACAACTTTCATTTTGTTATTTATCTCAGTTTATATATTTATATAGTTTAAATAAATTAGAAAGAGAATAATTACATGGACTGGAACCTAGCACTTGCTCAGGTCTCAGTCTCGGGTTTAATATGCAATCCTATGTAATTACTGTAGGCACCTAACTACAGTTCACAGGCCAAGGGTTTCAGCATGAAGCAGTAAGTGGCAGAGGTGGAATCAGATTGAAGATCTAACTGCGAGACCTTGAAATAGCTATTTAAAATGTGAGCCTCATTTGCCTCTTCTACGAAACAGAGGTATAATTGTCTACCATGAAATACTTGTTTGACCTCATGAGATAGATTTAAACATATCACATCAGAAGCTATAATCTAAGATACATTCTTAAAACTAGTGGTGATTTTCATATGTAACAAGAGTTTTTCCCTCAAGCTCCTTGTTTCTCTCACCTGAACTATTATAGTATTCTTCTAATATTTCACCCCTACCATGTTCAATTCACTTCAAGTGAATTTAAAATGTAGCATAATTACAACGTAAGTCAAATCACATTGTCTCTGACTTAAATTGCTCAGTGGCTTGACGTTGCACATTACATTATCTGGAAGGATGCATTCATTCATTCTTTTGTTCATTCAGTAGCATTTATTTAGTATCTTAGGCTTTTAGAAAATGTTAGTGAGCAAATCTCAACTCTAGATCTGATAATTTGTCTATATTCCTCACTGAAGAGTTGATTATAATCTAAGATAATGTGATCAGGAAAAAAAAATAGTATATAATGTCTACATGAACACCTTTAGATTGGTTTGTGTATGAGAGAGACGGATCCTAGGAAGTCATGTAATCTGTAAAAACATGGGAAAGACCACAGGAAAGTAGAAGACACGATCAGTTTCATCTTCACAGTAAACTCCTCTACAAACATAATTCGCCTCCACAGGGCTGTAGTCCCTGCTTTTAGTTGCAGCGTCTGTGGATTCCATGATTGTAAGTTGTCCTTTTAGTAAGGGATCATCGGAACAGTTTTCTCAAAACAGGCAGATTTCCTCGTAATGTGATTTGTCTTAGGAGCTGTTGCAGTATTTGGTCAGACGCTCCAGGCAATATCACCGCAGCTATTACTGGAAGAAAAGGTGACGCATCAGGTTAAGCCAGACGGCTGGCCACTTTTTACTAAAACGTTTGTTGATTCCACATTATATACCTCAAAGGCATCCTAAAAACGAATTTCACAGCAACATAAGACCACATGGTATAAGAGAAGGAAAATGGACTTTGAAAATAAATGATGTGGAGAGAACAAGATGGCAGAGGAGTAGGTGGGCGTGAAGGACATCTCTCTCCATGGATACATCAGGAATACATCTTCAGACAGACGTGCATGCAGAACACCAGCTGAGTGGACAGGAGGACCTGGCCAGAGGAAAAGAATATATAGAGCCTTGCAAAACTCAGTAGGATGAAGGAACTAGGGAAAAGCAGGAGTGTTAGTAGGACTGGACCTGCCCTCGGCAGGTGGGGGAACTGAAGCAGGGGTCTGATCCCCACATCAGGGTAATTGTGTGAGTCAGAGGAGAAACATTTAAGGCTGAGAGTGAAACAGCTGATCTGTGGCAGCCTAAAGGGCATGAGAATCAGACAGTCCTTGCCACAGCCATACATACCCTGGACAGGGATGCAGGTCCCCTGGAAGGCCGCAGGGGCCAGGAGCTGGAGTTTAGGGATTGTGGAGCAATCTCATGGCAAGGGCTGCTGTTGACTGCAGAGAGATGGATGGAGGGGGTGTGAGGGAGGAGATTTTGGTGGGAGATGTCTATGGAGGAAAGCTGGGCGGACATGGAAGCAAGGCGATACTGCTGAGTCACGCGTAGCGGGGGTGGGGTGGGGGGTTGGGGGTGTGATGGGGTGGGGGGAGCCATCTCTATAGCCTTCCTCTCCCCACAAGCCAGCATCGGCAGATGAATAATAGAGGCTGGCCCACCAGATGCCTGACGCACTGCAGTACAGAGGAAGACCCCACCCAGGGTGCTCCTTTAAGTGACTGATGCACCGAACTACAGAGTAGGACCCCAGCCGGGGGGCCCCGCTATGTGCCTGAACGAGTGGAGCTACAGAGAAAGACTGGCCAAAGAGGCCTTCTGATCGCCAGCTACAAGAGGCTGGAGAAAAGACTCTGGTGGGGCCAGAACTCCTGCGTGGAGGGAGTCTGTGTCCCTGCACACTTGGCGCTCCCAGGGTCCCCTCAAGCCAAGTAGCTCTGCCACCTTCACGCTCAACTCACTGGGGCAGAGCTGCCATAGGCAAAAAATAGTCTTGCGTTTATGCATGTAGGATCACTTCGGTAGTGTCTGACTCTTTGCGACCCTGTGGACTGTGACCTGCCAGGCTTCTCTGTCAGGGTGGTTCTCCAGGCAAGAATACTGGATTGTATCGGCCAATACTGGTTGCCATACCCTTCTAGAGCACTATATTTAATGCTGCCCTAACTGCCAACTTCCCTGAGTGCCTGGTGCTGCCAGAACCCCTGTGGCCCAAGCAGCTGCATCACCTCCACTTCTGGCCCTCACAGGAGCAAATCCGAGTCCTCCAGGGCAGCCTCAGGAGCAAACCCCAGTGGACGACCCACATGCAGAGGTGGAAATAAAGCCACAATTGAAACCCAGGGGCAGTGTGGCTAAGGAAGAAGACCCAGAACCTTTCCACCAGCTGTACAAGCTGCAGATTAAATCCACATGATCAACTAGGCAGACTCTGTGTCTATGGGATATATAAAAGCTCATTGAGAGCTCCCACAAAAGATACCGCACTAGTTCTGATAGCTGTGGACATTGGAGGCAGGAACACACAGGAGTAGGACCAGATTAGAACCTGAGCTGCCCCCACAGCTGGTCCAGAGATCAGCACAGTGTCGGAGGGCGTCCTAGGGAGGGGAGGGGAACTGTGACTTCCAGCGAGGGAAAGGACACTGACGGCAGTGACTCAAGAAAAACATTTATTATTCTTATGTTTTGATTTGTCCTGTAAATTCCTTTGGATTTCCCACCCCCTCCCATGTTGTAGTTGTCAATTTAATGGGCACTATGAAATCTAATTAAACTTTTTCTTTCCTCAGTAACATTTTTTATTGTTGTTATAAACCTCTACCTCTATGCTGAGCTTTTGCAGTGCTGTGGAGTTTTCCAATTTTTTTTCCCTTTTTTATTTCTTCTTCCTTTTTTTCCCTCTTTTTTATAATTTTAATTTTTAAACCTATTATATTTTTCTATATTTATTCCTCTGTGTGCCTTTCCTAATGTTCTTTTCCCCTTGCAGTTAATCTTTAATATATATAAATCTTCTTCATCTACCTCTATTTAACTTTGCGTATCTATTATTTCTTTCTTTTGTTTTCATTGCTTTAGTCCTGATTTGGCAACTTGCCTTAGTTTTTTTCCATTTTGTGATTTAGTTAGTTTTGTTCTTAACTGGTAAATATAATTTTTGATTTCCTTTATTCCCCAGGTCAGTATGCTATAACTTTATTTTTGTTGGACTGTTTGGACCTTGCTCATGGGTATATATATGTGTGTGTGTATTCCATTATTTTAATTATTATTTGCCTGATTTTGTAACTGCCATTTGTCTGGGGTTCATCTTTGAATTCTCATTTTTGGATATTTGTTTTAATCTCACTTAATGCCATAACAAATATCTTGTGGAATTTTTGTTCCTGACACTAATGTCTATACTTCTTAAACTCTTTCAAAAAATTGGAGAGGGAGGAACACTTCCAAACTCATTCTACAAGGCCACCATCACCCTGATACCAAAACCAGACAAAGATAACACCAAAAAAGAAAACTACAGGCCGATATCACTAATGAGCATAGATGCAAAAATCCTCAACGAAATTTTAGCAAACAGAATTCAGCAACACATCAAAAAGCTCATATACCATAATCAAGCTGGGTTTATTCCAGGAATGTAAGATTCTTCAATATATGCAAATTAATCAGTGTGATATATCATATTGCAAATTAAAAGATAAAACCATATGATTATCTCAATAGATGCAGAAAAAGCCTTACACAAAATTCAGCACCTTTTATGATTAAAACTCTTCAAAAAAAATGGGCATAGAAGGAACCTACTTCAGCATTATACATTATCATTACATGATAAACCTACAGTAAACATTATTCTCAATGCTGAAAATCTGAAAGCATTCCCCCTAAGATCAGGAACAAGACAAGGGTGTCCACTTTTACCACTATTATTCAACATAGTTCTGGAAATCCTAGTTACAGCAATTAGAGAAGAAAAAGAAATAAAAGGAATCCAGATTGGAAAAGAAGAAATAAAGCTCTCACTGTTTTCAGGTGACATGATACTGTATATTGAAATCTCTGAAGACACTATCAGAAAATTACTAGAACTAATCAGTGAATTTAGCAAAGTTGCCAGATACAAAATCAATACACACAAATCACTTGCATTTCTATATACTAACAATGAAAAATCAGAAGAGAAATTAAGGAATCAATCCCATTCACCATTGCAACAAAAAGAATTAAATATCAAGGAATAAACTTACCTAAGGAGACAAAAGAACTGTACACAGAAAATTATAAGACACTAATGAAAGAAATGAAAAATGACATAAATAGAGAAATATTTCATGTTTCTGAGTAGGAAAAATCAATATTTTGAAAATGACTATGCTACCAAATGCAATCTACAGATTCAATGTGATCCCTCTCAAGTTACCAGTGGCATTTTTCACAGAACTAGAAAAAAAAAAAAATTCACAGTTCATATGGAAACACAAAAGACCCTGCATAGAAAGCAGTCTTGAGAAAGACGCATGGAGATGGAGAAATCAACCCTTTTGACTTCAGATTATACTACAAAGAGCTACAGTCATCAAGACAGTATGGTACTGGCACAAAAACAGAAATATAGACCAATGGAACAAGATAGAAAGCCCAGAAATAAACCTAAGCACCTATGGGTACCTTATTTTTGACAAAGGAGGCAAAAATATACAATGGGGCAAAGACAGCCTCTTCAATAAATAGTGCTGGGAAACCTGGACAACTACTTGTAAAAGAGTTAAATTAGAATACCTCCTAACACCATACACAAAGAGAAACTCAAAATGCATTAAAGTCCTAAATGTAAGACCAGAAACTATAAAACCCTTAGTGGAAAACTTAGGCAGAACACTTGATGATATAAATCAAAGCAAGATCCTCTATGACCCATCTCCTAGAGTAACAGAAATAAAAACCAAAGTAAACAAGTGGGACTTGATTAAACTTAAAACCTTTTGCACAGCAAAGGAAACTATAAGTAAGGTGAAAAGACATCCCTCGGAATGGGAGAAAGTAATAGCAAATGAAACAACTGACAAAGGAATACTTTCCAAAATATACAAGCAGCTCATACAACTCAATGCCAGAAAAATAACCCAATCAAAAAGTTGGAAAAATACCTAAACAGACATTTCTCCAAAGAAGACATACAGATGACTAACAAACATATGAAAAGATGCTCAACATTGCTCATTATTAGAGAAATGCAAATCAAAGCTACAATGAGATATCACCTCACACCGGTCAGAATCAGTTTAGTTCAGTCACTCAGTCGTGTCCAACTCTTTGTGACCCCATGGACTGCAGCACGCCAGGCTTCCCTGTCCATCACCAACTCCCAGAGCTTACTCAAACTCATATCCATTGAGTCAGTGATGCCATTCAACCATCTCATCCTCTGTTGTCCCCTTCTCCTCCCATCCTCAATCTTTCCCAGCCTCAGGGTCTTTTCAAGTGAGTCAGTTCTTCACATCAGATGGCCAAAGTATTGGAGTTTCAGCTTCAGCATCATCCTTCCAATGAATATTCAGGACTGATTTCCTTTAGGATGGACTGGTTGGATCTCCTTGCAGTCCAAGGGACTCTCAAAAAAGTCTTCTCCAACAGCACAGTTCAAAAGCATCAGTTCTTTGGTGTTCAGCTTTCTTTATGGTCCAACTCTCACATCCACACATGGCTACTGGAAAAACCATAGCCTTGACTAGACGGACCTTTGTTGGCAAAGTAATGTCTCCGCTTTTTAATTTGCTGTCTAGTCTGGTCATAACTTCCCTGCCAAGGGGTAAGCATCTTTTAATTTCATGGCTGCAGTCACCATCTGCAGTGATTTTGGAACCCCCAAAAATAAAGTCTGCCTCTGTTTCCCCATCTATTTGCCATGAAGTGATGGGGCTGGATGACATGATTTTAGTTTTCTTAATGTTGAGCTTTAAGGCAACTTTTTCACTCTCCTCTTTCACTTTCATCAAGAGGCTCTTTAGTTCTTCACTTTCTGCCGTAAGGGTGGTGTCATCTGCATGTCTGAGGTTATTGATATTTCTGTTGGCAGTCTTGATTCCAGTTGTGCTTCTTCCAGCCCAGCGTTTCTCTTGATGTACTCTGCATATAAGTTAAATAAGCAGGGTGAGAACATACAGCCTGGACGTAATCCTTTTCCTATTTGGAACCAGTCTGTTGTTCCATGTCTAGTTCTAATTGTTACTTCCTGACCTGCATACAGATTTCTCAAGAGGCAGGTCAGGTGGTCTGGTATTCCCACCTCTTTCAGAATTTTCCAGTTTCTTTTGTTCCACATAGTCACATGCTTTGGCATAGTCAATAAAGCAGAAATAGATGTTTTTCTGGAACTCTCTTGCTTTTTCAATGATCCAGCAGATGTTGGCTGTTTGATCTTTGGCTCCTCTGCCTTTTCTAAAGCTAGCTTGAACATCTTGAAGTTCACAGTTCACATATTGTTCAAACCTTGCTTGGAGAATTTTGAGCATTACTTTGCTAGCGTGTGAGGTGAGTGCAATTGTTCGGTAGTTTGAACATTTTTTGGCTTTGCCTTTCTTTGGGATTGGAATAAAAAGTGACCGTTTCCAGTCCTGCAGCCATTGCTGAGTTTTCCAAATTTGCTGGCATATAGTTACCTACATCAATGCTCACTGGAAAATCTCAAAGCATCTTTTACTAATCCTATGTGCAATCAAGCTCAATATTCCCATTAAAACCAAACAAAAGCAAACTTTCCACATTTGTAAAATCTCTTCTATTCCATTCTCTCTGTATGCCTAGAAAGACTTTTTTTTTTTGAATAAAAAGAGCAATGGGAATCTACTTTAGCATCTTAAGCATATATAATTTATATACTTTGTATTTTTAGGATCAAAGTATATATCATGGATGGCAAGACCCTTCAGGGTCTTTCCTTCTGGCACCACATTGTTCTTTACTTTCCACTCCAAAGTGACTTGTCTTTTCCATCTCTAGGTCTTTAAATGGTTTAAATCCTCTATGTGGAAATCCTCTTGCTCATATTCATCCTTACCTCACAGTGACTTAGTGTATTTTCCTCAGATATCAGCTTAAATCCATAGGAAGATCACTTTGAACTACCCTACCTTGTCTGGTTCTTCTATTATTTTCACTTAAAAGTCAATATTTATTTCCTCCATGACATACACCAGAATTTTATTTTTATATTAAAAAAAAAATTACTCCAGTGCCTGACATCTGCACTAGACTGTGGCATGCATTAGGGTTGGAGTAAGTTCTATCTTCTCACTGTTTGAATCCACAGTGTCTCACCACCTGGGACAAAGTAGACATTCAATAAATACTTGTTGAATAAAGATAAATGCTGCTTAGAAATCACTAAGCAACTTTAGAATGATTGCATAAAATTCCAAGTATAAGGTTAAATTATAACTCCTGTACAAATACATGAAGAAAAGCTATGAAAAATGTATGTAACATTAATAGGAACCAGAAAGATACTAACACTGGGGTTCACAGGTGAATTTAGAAGACAGATATACTCAGGCAATCAGGAATGCAGAGATAAATGTAATAATAAGTGCTAAACTGGCTAAACATCTGTTGGGCAATAAAATGTAATGTTTGGAGTCATCTTTTCTACAGATTGGAAAATCAATTTTATCTTTACTAGACAATATTCATTTTTATTGCTATGGACAATAATTATTTGCATGATATTCAGTTTTATACAACTTCTACCACTAAAGAGGAGTATAAAGAAGCCAAGTGAAAGACAATCGATGGTGCTTATCCTGTGGAATCAGGTAATACCCAAGGGATCCCCACTCCTCTTAAAAGATACCTAATCTTTCTTGCTCCTTTTTAAATATTCAGTGCTTTCTCCCGAAGAAAATATCTTCACTTCTGGAAAACTTTCTAATTTTATTCCCATCCCCAAATGAAATCTGTTAATCCTGCTAAGGTTTCATCTATAGATCATAAATCTAAGAGTCTATCTCTTTATCCAACTGCTGAAAAGTATTTTGAATCCTTCTGCATCAGTTAAGAATTCAGACTATCCAGATAAATACTTTTATTAGGAAGAAAATGTCATGTAATTTATCTACAGTCATCACTTGTCTCTTTATAGGGGATGAGGCTGAGAGTATGAAAGACAGCCAGATCCACACTTCTCACTTTCATAGATGTTTCACCGAGTCTTTTCAGCTGATCAGACAGGATACGGTTATATAAATTATTGTAAAAATATTTTTATGACAACAGAAACAAAGGCCAGAGGGGTTATATCTATTAAGCATGTTGGTATAAGGGGGGGAAAATCAGAATTAACATAGCTCAGTTTCTCCAGCTGATGGGTGTGTGATCTTGAGCAAATGCCTGATCTTTTCTGCACCATAACAAAAGAGATGGTGTTCTCATTGTTGAAGCCCTTAGATGTCTTCAAGTCCTGATGCTTTGGGCTCCCAGGCCACACTCTTGGCTGACTCTGAAGCCTTGCGTTTAAGATCCCACTCCTAAGGGTTGCCGGTAGATTTCCGCTTTGAGATCTTGCTGTTTCCTGGAGTTTCTAGTCCGGAAGCAGGCACCACTTCCCACACTTTTAGAGCACTGGAGGAAGATTTAGCACTTTTTCTTTTGCTTTTTCCCCCTCAACGGGCTGTTATCTCTCCTTTCTTTCTTCCTGTGGGGGATTATCTTCTGTTTGCCCTCCAAATCCACTTTTCTATCTCCTGTCTACTCTGCTTGTGTCCTAGAAGCCTGATGTACATTCAGTCCAGTTCAGTTCAGTCGCTCAGTCGTGTCTGACTGATTCATGTGAGCCCTTGAATCGCTGCACGCCAGGCCTCCCTGTCCATCACCAACTCCCGGAGTACACCCAAACTCATGTGCATCGAGTCGGTGATGCCATTCAGCCATCTCATCCTCTGTCGTCTCCTTTTCCTCCTGCCCTCAATCCCTCCCAGCATCAGGGTCTTTTCCAATGATGTACATGGCCAACATAAAAAAAAAAAAAAAATAAGCTTCTTGCTTTCTGCTATCAGTGGATGTTTTTAGCCAGAGATTAGAGAATGGAGTGGAAGACAATGAGAGGAAGGTATTTATTCCCCTAGTTCTGCCCTTGCTGAATCCCTGTGGCTTGGCTCCATCACTCTACTGAAGGCCACAGCGCCTCTTGGGAAGATCAACCTTGCAGCTACCTACTCTGTATTTCGTTCTGCTCTCTGGAAGTCTAAGTAGAGTACTAGTTCCACACTTTTGCTGGCCTTGGTGCATTGCATGAAGCACGGTTGTCTTCCCTAAATTCTGCCTGTGCATTAACAAGCCATCTTCATTAAGTGCTTCTCAATGGACCAGTTTGAATGCACTATCATTGCTGCTTGGGTCTTGACTGCTATCAGTACATCACAGTGTAAAGCTCAGGCTCGGGGGCTATTGACCTCAGAGTGCTTCTTCTTTACCATTCCAACAACTTGGACTTGAAAAAGCAATGCTTCACTAAAAAAAAGATAGAAACAGAGGGGAGGGGGGAAGAGAAGGCACCAGTTTAAATAAATTTGTTCTGTTGCACCATGTTAATTAATTTGTTTCCTCACTGCTGGCCATCTATATCATATATATGTAAAAAAAAAAAATCTCCCCCTAACTCCCATCTCAGTTCTCTTGACTAAAAAAAAAGTGAAAATACACTAACACATCTAGAATGGCAGCAGTGTTCAAAGTATATATTTGCCATGGGTTAGGAAGGTTACTTTTCAGGTACTCTCACCTCTTCAGTTATGCTTGGTTTTCCAGATATTTGATCCTGTTTGCTATAACAAAATACCAGAGACTGGGTGGTTTAAACTACAGAAATGGATTTTGTCACAGTTCCAGAGGCTAGAAGTCTGAGGGTGCCAGCATGGCCAGTTTCTGGTGAGAGCCTTCGTCCTGGCTTGCAAATTGTCACCTTCAGCTAAGAGAGAAAGCATACTGATTTTCCTCCTTATAGAGACTAATCCCCTACTTCTCTGGCGATCCAGTGGTTAAGACTCCACCCCTCCAAAGTAGGGGGTACAGGTTCAATCCCTGGTCAGGGAAATAAAATCCCCACATACCAGGTGGTATGGCCAAAAATTTTTTTTAAAGATACTAATCCCATTAGGAAGTCTAACCCTAGTTACCCTGCAAAGGCTTCATCTCCATATATCTTCGCATTGTAGGTAGGGTTTCAACATATGCATTTTAGGGGAAAACATGCACTCTAACAGACCTTAATTTATCAACTATATTAATTTGATTTTTTAAAACTTCTTCCCCCAGTTCTTACAAGAGAGAAGTAGGCTCTCTATATCTTTTTTTTTCCCTGTAGAAGGTAGTTCTTTCCTCTCCTCCTATTTCACTTAGTCTTCCATGTCCTTTAGTGTTTTCTCTCTGAATTTGTCATTTTTTTCCTCTGTGTTCTCCCCATTGCTATATACTTCACTTTATTGGGTGGTTGCAAGTCTGTTGGTTGTTAAGCTATTAACACACAAAACAGTTAATAATAGCAATAAGAAGAGCTGTATCATTTCCTCAAAGTTTTATTTCACTGGCTTCATACACAGTTTAATTTTCTTAACAGTCTCTTGAACAAGGTATGCACTGAATCACCATTTTCAGAGAGGTAAGCTGAGTGGAAGTTATGTGCTGAAAGTTACACTTTTAAGAGGTAACATGAGACTGTGTGCTTGACATAGTGCCCAAGCTCTTAACCACTTTAATAACAAAGGGAGCATAGAAAGGCAGTGTGATTTTATGACAAAGTAAGGAGACTTTGGGGAGAGGACACTTGTATTCAAATCCTAGTTGCTCTCCGATCTAGCAGGGTGACTGAGGGAATCACGTAAGAACTCTGTGCCTCAGGTTCCTGATCTTTAAAATGACAGAGGTAATCCAAGTCCATACCCCGACCAGCAACACTGAAGAAGCTGAAGTTGAACGGTTCTATGAAGACCTACCAGACCTTCTAGAACTAACACCCAAAAAAGATGTCCTTTTCATTATAGGGAACTGGAATGCAAAAGTAAGAAGTCAAGAAACACCTGGAAAACAGGCAAATTTGGCGTTGGAATACAGAATGAAGCAGGTCAAAGGCTAATAGAGTTTTGCCAAGAGAATGCACTAGTTATAGCAAACACCCTCTTCCAACAACACAAGAGAAGACTCTACACATGGACATCACCAGATGGTCAACACTGGAATCAGATTGATTATATTCTTTGCAGCCAAAGATGGAACAGCTCTATACACTCAGCAAAAACAAGACTGGGAGCTGACTGTGGCTCAGATCACTAACTCCTTATTGCCAAATTCAGACTTAAATTGACACAGTGTTGAAAACCACTAGACCATTCAGGTATGACATAAATCAAATCCTTTCTGATAATATAGTGGAAGTGAGAAATAGATTTAAGGGACTAGATCTGATAGACAGAGTGCCTGATGAACTATGGACAGAGGTTCATGACATTGTAGAGGAGACAGGGATCAAGACCATCCCTAAGAAAAAGGAATCCCAAAAAAGCAAAATGGCTGTCTGAGGAGGCCTTAAATAGCTGTGAAAAGAAGAGAAGCGAGAAGTAAAGGAGAAAAGGAAAGATAAACCCATCTGAATGCAGAGTTCCAAAGAATAGCAAGGAGAGATAAGAAAGCCTTCCTCAGTGATCAATGCAAAGTAGTAGAGGAAAACAATAGAATGGGAAAGACTAGAGATCTCCTCAAGAAAATTAGAGATACTAGGGGAACATTTCATGCAAAGATGGGCTCGATAAAGGACAGAAATGGTATGGACCTAACAGAAGCAGAAGATACTAAGAAGAGGTGGCAAGAATACACAGAAGAACTGTACAAAAAAGATCTTCATGACCCCGATAATCACGATGGTGTGCTCACTCACCTAGAGCCAGACATCCTGGAATGAGAAGTCAAGTGGGCCTTAGGAAGGCCAAATCACTACAAACAAAGCTAGTGGATGTGATGGAATTCCAGTTGAGCTATTTCAAATCCTAAGTGCTACACTAAATTTGTCAGCAGATTTGGAAAACTCAGCAGTGGCCACAGGACTGGAAAAGGTCAGTTTTCATTCCAGTCCCAAAGAAAGGCAATTCCAAAGAATGCTCAAACTACTGCACAATTGTACTCATCTCACACACTAGTAAGGTAATGTTCAAAATTCTCCAAGCCAGGCTTCAACAATATGTGAACCGTTGAACTTGCAGATGTTCAAGCTGGATTTAGAGAAGGCAGAGGACCCAGAGATCAAATTGCCAACATCCACTGGGTCATTGAAAAAGCAGGAGAGTTCCAGAAAAACATCTATTTCTGCTTTATTGACTATGCCAATGCCTTTGACTGGGTGGATCACAATAAACTGTGGAAAATTCTGAAAGAGGTGGGAATACCAGACCACCTGACCTGCCTCTTGAGAAACCTATATGCAGGTCAGGAAGCAACAGTTAGAACTGGACAAGGAATTACAGACTGGTTCCAATAGGAAAAGGAGTACAGCAAGGATGTATATTGTCACCCTGCTTATTTAACTTATATGCAGAGTACATCATGAGAAACGCTGGCTGGAAGAAGCCCAAGCTGGAATCAAGATTGCCGACAGAAATATCAATATCCTCAGATATGCAGATGACACCACCCTTATGGCAGAAAGTGAAGAGGAACTAAAGAGCCTCTTGATGAAAGTGAAAGAAGAGAGTGAAAAAGTTGGCTTAAGGCTCAACATTCAGAAAACTCCATGGCATCTGGTCCCATCACTTCATGGCAAATAGATGGGGAAACAGTGGCTGACTTTATTTTTTGGGCTCAAAATCACTGCAGATGGTGATTGCAGCCATGAAATAAAAAGATGTTTACTCCTTGGAATAAAAGGTATGACCAACCTAGACAGCATATTAAAAAGCAGAGGCATTACTTTGCCAACAAAGGTCTGTCTAGTCAAGGCTATGGTTTTTCCAGTGGTCACGTATGGATGTGAGATTTGGACTATAAAGAAGGCTGAGCACTGAAGAATTGATGCTTTTGAACTGTGGTATTGGAGAAGATTCTTGAGAGTCCCTTGGACTGCAAGGAAATCCAATCAGTCCATCCTAAAGGAGATCCATCCTGGGTGTTCACTGGAAGGACTGATGTTGAAGCTGAAACTCCATTATTTTGGCCCCCTGATGTGAAGAGCTGACTCATTGGAAAAGACTCTGATGCTGGGAAAGATTGGGGGCAGGAGGAAAAGGGGATGACAGAGGATGAGATGGCTGGATGGCATCATCGACTCGATGGACATGGGTTTGGGTGGACTCTGGGAGTTGGTGATGGACAGGGAGGCCTGGCTTGCTGCAGTTCATGGGGTGGCAAAGAGTCAGACATGACTGAGCGAGTGAACTGTGCTGAACTGAATGAGTCAGAAGATTCTTCCAGAGTAGGAAAGACCAGGAGCATGAAAATCTTTACAAATTCTTTATAAAACAATGGTCTTTGCATGACATTAAGTTAGTGACAGTCAAAAAAGAGTTTCAAATATCTCTCAAACATAAAAAACAAGCCACAAAGAAAAAAAAAACAAGAAAAACCCAAATCACTTCTCCTTATGAAGCTGCATCTAGCTCCTTCCTCATCCTGCTTTTTCATTTCTGAAGTAGAAATGTTATCAGAAGATCTTATCAAAAAACACCACAGACTTGGATGCCCTTGAGTACAGCCCTTGTTTTTATAATCATTTTCATCTTAGTCTTAAGGACTGCAGTTCCCGCGGTGGCGGTTGACTGTTGGTATAAACGAATGAATCTATAGACTGAATGTTCAAAACCTGTGTATTGTCTAGGAAACAGGCAAGCAAATATAATCACCACCTTACACCTTAGATCAGTAGGTAAAAAATTGCTATCTAACTATTAATACCTTAAATTTCCATAGCTTAATTATATGATTTTGCCTTTTTTTCAGGCTTGACTTTTAACTCAGTGCTTTGGTTGGTTGGTTGCTTTTTTTCTAAAAAGAGAGGGCAAATTTATTAATATACTTTGTCATACCAAGATAATCAGTATATTCTGAATCTTTACAGAGAGCAAATGCTTTTAGCATATGAGAAGAAAAATTTAATCAGAGGGCAAGACAGCAGTTAAATAATAACTAATTAGAGAAATAAATGGATTAGACTAATCAAGTGCTCTAATACTTTCACAAATATGTACCTTTTAGTAGACCATGCACCTCCCCAGACCTCAGCATCCTCATCTTAAAGAGGATTAAATTCCATGTTGCCTCTAGTTCTTTGAAGTTAAAATACTTGACCATGTTGTGAAATATATAACCTTTCCAGTGACTTCCCATACATGGATATACCCTCCTCCTCTTCTCTAGTCTTAATGCCTAGGATGGGAGGTCCACCCTACCTTTGTGATCTGAGGAGATTCTATGGAATATCTCAGTAAATAAGAAAACAAATATTTGTTCTTGCAGTGGGCTTTTTTTTTTTTTTTTGATAGTATTAACAAGTTTGCCCTTTTGTAAATTAAACAAGGACTATAAATGGCAGATACCAATTCCAACGGATATCTAACCTACCCTTCCTTTTCTTTCCAACATCAGTAGAAAGGTTACTCAATCATATGAGTTAGCTAAGTACATCATAATTTGAACTAGGTATCAAAATGGAAATAGGCATGTTGCTAATAATTTGAGGAAGATGCCAGAAGCTGAGCTCCATCTCTGCTCACACATTTGAGATTCTTGCACACAAAAGTACCTTGTTCAATTTAGAGAAATACATATCCCCGTGTTCCGTGGGTGGTGGTTATTGTTCCCTTGGCTTTTGACAAACTTATAAGAGTAGAAACAAACCCTAATAATCTTACGAACACGTAATTTGTCAAATATGGAATACTAAGATTTATAGCAAGGTGTTTAGCTGCCTAAATAATACACGAATAGAAAAGCTGGATTTTAGACAATTCTTTCACTTGATGCTGAAATCCTTCAAGATATTTAAACCTAGTGCATGCAGCTACCTCCTTCCAGACAGCTTTCTTTGATTAAGTTGGTGTCGCCTTGAGTTTCTGCTATTACAAAGTCAAATGACTTGCTATTGATTTTGCTTTGAACCTGAAGTAATGATACGGTGTTGGCAGAGACTATAATGAATGTGGATCCTTGTGTTGCCCCAGGGTTTATTCTCAGACTAAGCCTTTTTCCCATGTAGCCAATGTGGGTTATTTTTAAAAATTAAATAAATTTGAAAGGATTCATGTTATCTTCTTGTTCCCAATAAGCCTAGAATTTTCAAGGTGCTATCTTAAGATGAGAAAAAACCCTCAGACGTAAGTAATCCTACTGGAAAGATTATATGGGATTTGGTCTAATCCTTATTTTTTTCTCCATTTTTATCTTTGGCTTTCATCAAACTAAATCAATGAATATGACTAGTATTGGGGATCTTCTTATCTTAATGGACTTTTTAAAACATCAGCTAAAGCTTGTTATATTTCTAATTTAGAATCCTAACTCCCCTTAATGAAATGTATTCTTAAATTCTCATCAGATATTTACTTTGAAAGGATTTCTGTAGCTTCTGAAATTTCTTGAGCTAAAAATGAGAAATATGTTTGTCTAATTTCTTTGACTGAAATCTCCTTTAAAATATTTATTTACCTTGTAATTATATTCCTCCTCCTTTGATATATTATAATTATCTTTTTTATGTTTTGTAAATTTACTTCTTGTCTCTCTGGTTTAAAGTCTAAGTAGTAGTTGCTTTTAATTTAAACTGGAAAAGAATGACAACAGTTATAGCTAAGTCATATCAAATGTTTACTGTGTGCTGGATTCTTAGTTAAGCAGTTTGCATGCATATGTACTCAATTCTAGTGACTCCTGCATGAAGCAGGTATTCTTACTACCTCATTTTAAAGTAAGAAAACTGGGACTCTGGGATCTCAGGTTCCCCAAGGTTACCTTACTTCAAGTAGAGCAGAGGGTATTTGAATAGCTTTGTCTAAACTAGTGCATTAGCCGGGAAAGCTGCAGAAAAGAAATAGCACTATCTAACTAGATAGTTTCAAGGAGAGTTTAGTAAATTTTCTATTTACAAAGAAGGGACAGGATGTAGGGAAGTCACTCAGTATAAAGCAGCTCCCTGGGAATAGTAAGAACAAGGTGTCTTTTTCATCCAGAGATCTAAAGGTCCAGCGGAAAGAAGTGATCACTGGAAATCAGAAGGAGTGAGCTTGGACCTGACAGGTGCTTGTTCTTTGGTGTGACCCATGGGAGGGAGTCCATGACCTCCAACTGGTGCTTCCAGTCATATGAACGCCAAAGGAAGCCAGAGAGGCACTGATACACTTCATATTCAGCCGCCTAGAACACAAAGCAGGCTGGAGAAGGGAAGGAGAGTAAACACGCATAGGTAAATCATAGATACAGAACAAATTGTGCAATCCTTCCGTGGTGAGGCCTTTGGACCACCCATGTCAGAATTCTGGGAGTATGGGCAAAAACTGGATTGCTGCGGCTAAGGGATAGTGCTCAGCGTCTGCATTTTTTAACTTTCTTGTTTTTTTTGTTTGGTAGTAGGTATAGCCGATTAACAATGTTGTGATAGTTTCAGGTGAATGGTGAAGGGACTCAGCCATACACATACATGTATCCAGGAGAATCTGTATTTTTAAACAGGGGTGATGGGAGAATGTCTATGATTCTGTACAACTGTTTAGAGAAGCAATAATAACTACCTTTAGATTTCAAAAGAATTATTTTATAGGAAGATATCAGACTTTAACATGAGTAAGACAGACCAAGGACTGAGTGAAACTAACTGGGTGGCAGGCATCTCTTCAATACAAGGAAGAGCTATCTTGTAACCTAAGGGCTTATCTATGAATGAGACAGTCTTGTTGTTCTTATTATTGGAGGTATTCAAGCAGTAAATATTTGATGAGATAATAAATGTAAAATGCTTTGAAAATGTAAATTTAGATGATGATAATGATGGCAAGAATGATGAGAAGGAGCGTCACAGTCTTTATTTGCATTGAAAAGCTGAACTGTAACTTTTGAAAGAGGTTAATAGTGAAGAAAAGGAACAGTTATAATTACACTGCTTGACACTTACAGTGTATCAAGATGCCATTCTAAGCGCTTTATCTTGCCTTACCTAATGTAATCTGCAACAATCCTGGTAAGTAAATTTATGTATCCTCATTTACAAATGAGGAAAGGCTTTTCTAGAAAAATTATGTAGAAAGTAGTAAGAACCTAGGCATTTTGGTTCCAGAACCTAAATTCCTGTCTCTATCTGCTATATCGCCTTTGTATTAGACAGAGCAAATGATGGAATCTATCACACGGGATGACCAGAGTATTCTGCCCTTTACTGTCTAATTCCAGTTCCGAGGCAGACACGGTTAATAGAATACAGAACAGGTAGCTAGTAGGTGATACTACTGGTTCGTACCTGGAATGAAACCTAACCATTACCCTTGTTCAGAGTCAATAAATGTTAATCTAAATAACTCTTCCACAGGCTATGGTAGGATGTAAATGTCTCAAGAAGGCTCTGGATCATTGATGGTGTAAAATCCAACAGTGTTTAACAGAATATTCCAAAATCTTCCCTGAAGACTTTAGAAGCTCTGAGAACCATTTCTGTTCTTAAATTTAATTGCCAAACATCTCTTATTACTGATATGTGGGCTTCCTTATTTCTCTGTGAGTAGTCAGTCAGCAGTCCCTAGGATGAGTTCAGATCTCTGAGAGATTGCAGGTTTTTTGCTTTGCTCATTTCAGTGATCACTGGAGAGTGATTCATTTGTATTAATAAAAGAGCAACTTGAGAGGAAAATGGTCAGGCATTTAAAGGGCATGCTCATTTTTGCCTTGTGCTAGACTATGTCAAAAATGAAGGGCTTTTAAATAGTGACAACTGCCTGCCTTCTGCAAGAGCAGTCCTCACCATTATCACCTGCCAACAAAACTTGGGATACAAATTGAAAGGCAATTGTAAGATATTTCATAAATGAACTTGAACATGGAAGATTCAACTAGACACATGACTTTAACTTTGTTTGCAGAGCTGTTGAAATGTGTGCTCAGTGAAGGGATTTCAGCTATTAATATAGGAAGGAGAGGGAGAAAATCCATGTGATACTTTATGGTTCTTCACACTCACAACTTCATCACCTCGCCTGATCTTTGAAGGGAAAAGTCTTTTTACATATACATAATCATCCTGAATTATGACTTGAGTCAACAGATTTGGCTTATCATTCTTTTCCTTTCGATTGTCTATTATTGGACTAGAACCCTAGAACTTTGGCACATCCATCTATCTATATCACCTTGGTATGTGATTCATGTTTGCCTTTATTTTTGTAAACATCATCTCCTTTATTCAGATATAAACTCTAGAAAAGTGGAGCTGTCAGTGTCGTTTTATTTTGACATTTCCTAGAATAATGCTAAGCCCAGACTAGGAACTCAACTTGTACTTGAAATGTTGGAATCAGCTAAAGAAAATAAGAATGTTGTCTAGCCTCAGACTAGAAACACAGTTGTGGTTGGAAAACTAGATCCTGGAGCTTGCTTGTACTCTTCTATTTATCTCCTTCCATGAAGACCATGACCAGAGTGGAGCTTACTTCAAAATATTGGAGGAGAACATGGGTCATCTGGAATAAATGTTGCTCTTTTCTAAGAAGCAAAATAGAATTTGTCCATCTACCATTAGATCTTTCTAGAATTCAGTCAAACTCTGAAACCATAGCTAAATTATAGCATCCTTAGTGCCATTGGAACCAAACTCTCTCTCCTACAGCTTTATATATTCCAATTCCATCGATTTTACCCACTCTTCAAATATGGCTTGAATATAACCTTTAAAGAATAACTTCTATAACCTTTAAGAGAATGCACAATCAGCATCGGCTAAATCTTTATTCCCTTACTATAATTATCACCACTCCCCAATTATTACATTCTTCTTTGGGAGGGAAATCATTCTGAATGAATGCTCCTCTCTTAGATTCCTCTTAAGATCCAGTGTGGTGGTAGACATATGGTACATGCAAAAAATACTCTTTCTTGACCTAATTCCTTACACATTGGAGAAGACTGTCTACTAGGTGCTTCCAGGAAGAGAGTGAATAGTCTTTCTGTTCACATTTTCAGTTCCCATGGTAGTATTTCTTACTAAGGGAAGAACATTCTAGGCAGACTAGCACTAGGCCTGGTGAGCAACTTCCCTGAAGTTTAACATTCATATTACTGGGTAATGGTTTTAGAATCAGGAAAGAATGTCAAGCTGAGGGCAACAAACAAACAAAAAAGTGCATTGGATCATACTGACAAAGGTTGAATGACAGGATCATAGAAAAGTCTCTTCAAGGTTTTGGAAATGAGATATTTGTTCTTTGTCCTCTCTGGGACTTGTAGCTGCTCAGAAAATATTTGTTGAATAAATGGATGAATATATGAGGCACTGAGTATATAAGATACTTAGGAAAATTGATATAATTATTGCCCTTAGATCATTTAGAATGAGATAGTCCTTTAACCTCTCGGTTTTATGTAAACTTTATTTTTTTTTTCCTCTAAGACAAAGTTTCTAGCCCTCAAAGTTCTTGTCAACCTCCTCTATGAAGTCTCTAGACATCTCTGGAAGCTTATATTATTACTGTCAGTTTCTACTTTCTCATAAACTGTATATATAAAAAACACTGGAGTCTAGTAAAATTATAGCCTGTTTCCAAAGAGTTCCATAATGACCTGAGATATAAACAAAATGATTTATACAATTGAGTCTCTATGGAAACATATTACATCTCATAAGATATTTAAAAAAATTTTAAGACAGAGGCAAAAGTTGTGAATCCCAAAGCAGCGAGATATAGTAATTGTAAGGCAATGCTATGGGTTTGCAGCCACTGTAAATGTGTTTTATAAATCCCCGTGGAGCAAGTAGGAAATGAAGACGCAAAGTTAATGTTAAAAATAAGAGGAAAAGAAAGTAAAAAGGGCAGATGTGATGTGTCCACTCAGGTGGACTCAGGTTTGGCACATGGAAAATGGGCAAAATTTTTGTGGGTATAAAAGGTAAAAAATATTTTATCAAATGCTAACTGTAAACTTGCAATAAAATAAACTCAGAAAGAGACAGTCAAGATATGAGTGTGAAAGAAGTCAAACTTTGGTTGGGTTCCTAACTGGAAAACAATAGACTCATTGAGGGGGTCAGTGTTATTCCAAATGGACAATTATTTCATTGAGATTGCAGCCTTTGGAGATTATATTCTGAGATACTTAAAGAAAATCTATGATAATGTAAATGATTTTGGAATATTTATTATATATATAGTCAATGTGCATTTGTGTGTCTGAGGTTGCATGAGTGATTGAGGCAAGTACAAATATGAATGCTATTACTGGACCTCTATTATTTAAAGTTTTCTTTTCTGCATTGCACCAACTTCATGGCTGTTTTCCTTTGAAGAATAAAAAATGACCAAAAGGAGCCAACACATTCAGTAGAGTTAGGCACTGGAACTTTTGTTATGTAAGTATAATAATACAATCTTCATTTTATCACTGGCTCATGAAGGAATCCAGTGTCCCATTTGGTGAGCTTAATTATCCCCTCTGGTGTTTTTCCATATTCTATGCTAAATATTCAGCCAGGGTGTTATATCATTGAGTTGGAACTGCTAGGCCATAAAAAAATACCGTAAGCCTTTCAGAATTGCAATTTCCAATGGAAAAAGACTTTAATAATAAAAGCATCTAACTGAAGACACTTGATATTAGACTGGGGGCAAGAAATGGAAGGGTGGTTCCATGAACCTTAAATTTCCCAGCATGATTTATGCAACATCATTGTGCCTAGGAAGCCCTTCTTTCACAAGTCATGTTATATTGAAAGGTTAAGTTTAAGGAAAGGTTATTATCTGCAGCAAGCATGTTGAGACATTAGTTTCTGTCTCTAGCTTTGTGATTGCAGTCTGGAATACCTAATCAAAAAATGTGTAAGGTTACAGAACTCTTGCATTAGAAACTGAATCTACAAATAATTATGTATTCAGATATGTAATGAAATAATTAGGATACATGGATGATGGGGTGCCACTGAATCAGATACTTTGAAAAATATCAAGAATGAATTTGAGTAATTTATTTCAGCAACAGAAAAAGTTCACTGCTACAAATCTACTCCTCTGATTCCCAGTAACAATAAGGAAGAAAGGGAAGAGTCCACTTTTGACCCAGCCAGAATTGAAGTAGGCAGCGGGTGTGAATTAATCACCATCACAGCTGTAGAAACGAGAAGCAAGACAGAGGAAAGAGCAAGCAGATGGAGAGTACTTGGGAAAGCTGACATGTCACAGGGTAGCTTAAAGTGTTGACTAATGATAACTGAGATGGTTTCCATTACCTTCCACTTGTCCACAGACTCTCAACTGAAACTAGGGAGAGGGAGGATTGGCTTGAAGACTCAAACCAGAGACAGCACCCATTTTATGTGTTTTGTGACACAGACAGATTCAACATGGAAACCCTGAAAGAAGAAGATCTACAGCATCACTGCGTGTTTGATCCTCCTTCTGGAATGTGACAGGGTCAGAACTCAGTTCTAGGGTAAGGCAAGGAAGCACTGAGGGTGACCTTCTAAGGAGGCACCCATTCTCAGGTTTATGCCAGTACAAGATTGGTGCCTACATCAACCTGAAACTGAATGCCTCCTTAAATCTTGGCTGTACCAACTTGGCTCCTCCTAGCCTTGACCTAAATGGTGACGTCAGACTGTCTTTCTTGCCTATTAACCCTCTGACTCTGGGCAGAAGTAACATAAACTATGGCAGCTTCAGAAGGATAGCCGCTTGGGCTCCTGTGGCAGGAGTGCTGAGTGACACATGGTCATGGCTGTCAGGGCGCTGGTTATTGTAATCCACTGGGCTGCTGCCTCTTGAGTTACACAGGTTGAATGATGTCTCTCAAAGCCAAATTTCTTTTTGTTCATATCTGTTTACTATTTAGGATCAAAACCCTAAAGGAAAAGAGAGAGTCTTAGGTTTGGGATGTTGTCAAAAGGCTTAGGAAGCACTTCTGTGCCCTCTGGGAAAGAGATTCTATGGTAGGTGAGCCCTGCCGGTGCAGGGCGAAGGTAATATCATTTGAGGCTAAGGGCATGGGTTGTGGAGTCTGTCTGTTTTAATTCAGATCGATATTCAAATAATTTCACCTCTGTCTTAGTTTCCTTGTGTAGAGTATAGGGATGATAATCTTCACAACAATGTATTAAGTGAGAATGTTTTAAAAGTATGTTTAGAACTGTACCTTGATTCTGTAAAAGTATACAAAAGTGGTTGAGCATCTGCCTGCTCTATGATGAATTTTGTGCTACAAGTAAATAGGAAACACATGTCATCAGAAATCTCCCAGCTCAGGAGGAGAGAAAGTGGTCAGTGGGTATAAAGATATGGCTATAGAATTGCAAAATTTTTGAAAGCAAAACCTACACAGTTTAATAATTGTATGTTTGAGTTGTAGGGTGAAAAAACTGTCAAGGGTAAGCTCTTGGCTTCTGCCATGAGCAACTGGATAAGTGATGGAGACACTCAATGAAACAGAGAACACAGAGAAAGGTGGATTTGGGGGGAGTATGAGTCTAATTTGAGATATTTGCCACTCTGAAAAAATTACTACTGAGCTTTATGTGGGATACAGGAGCCAGTTACTAGTCATTGGCCTTCTCATTTTCATCTCTTTATATGAATGCTTTCCTCAAGCCACAGAATGCAAGCAGTCTTCCGATTAAACCTTTTATTTTCCTTTTTCTGTCTCATTTTCAGTCCATCCATCAGGAGTGGCTTCTGCTTCTTTCCATTTATCTGCATACTATCTATTCTTCATGATATACTGGCTTATAGGAGGGCATCTCATATTAATGAGCTGCTGTTATGCGTATGTATATGTCTATAGGATATAGCAAGATTAGTGTAGGCTCAAGATACGGTTTGTTACTTACAAGGTTGTAGCAGCTTGGAAAAGTTAAACTTTTAGAGCTTGTTTTTTCATTGTTAAAGTTACCAGGGTTACCAGAAAGGATGATTGTAAAAATTAATGAAAATTTTTACATGAAGTAACTAATCACAGTGCCGACCCTTGGTTAGTGCCTGATGCATATCTATAGAAATAAATTTAGCAACCTGTTTCTCCAAGTAGAATCTGTTAGTGTCATAAGGGTGATAACACTACTCCTAGAGTTGTGTGGATTAAAGACAGTAGTCTGTATAAGTCACCTGCCACATGCCTGCCACATAATAGGCTCTGATAGCTCTTAACATGCTTTTTCCTTGGGCCACACTTTTAGTTCTTCTACAGTGTCTAATAATACACAAATATTTAAAAACTGCATCTAATCTTTCCTAAGTGTCAATCAAATGGAAGAGACCCTGGTCAATTCTGACTATAGGAGCCATTCTGATAGAGTGAGTATTACCATTTGCTCAAAAATTTCCATTATTCTTATATGAACTCTAAATGTCATAAGGGCAAAAGCCTTTTTCCTAGGATTGGTACACAGAATGGTTTGGAGGTCTGATGTTTCTTAATGTCTGTTCTCGAAGTCTCTGAGATACACAACCAGTTTCTTCTCAGCCAAGTCAGTGTAAATGACTGTGTTCTTATTGATCGTCCAAACCTGGAAGGAAAATCTTAAAAAGTACCATGGGGGAGATACATATTTTTCATGTTCACTGCTTCTGATTTGGTATAAAAGATAGTCTCCTAAGTAAAATCACAGCTGTGATACGTTCACAGACAGTTTTGGAATGCCTCCTCTCAAGTGCAGTGAGTCTGGAGTGGAGATCTAAAGTGACAGAGCAAATGTCCATTCTGGAGCATGTAGACCTGAGGGAAGAATGGGACCTGAGCTTAGGCTCAGCCTTCTCTTTGTCTTCAGACCTAGGACATACACTGAGAGATTCTGTTAGCCTTCTCCCGTCTTTAGTTACAAGGAATAGCTTGGAAATTGTTTTAATTGAATGCATAATGGGGAAACATTTTATTTTTTACTTGGATAAGATGTTGGGGTTTTAGGTATATTTTAATATGTATATTTGAATATTTTATGTATACTTGAATATTTTCTTATACTGTCATGTGTGCTATAGGATTACATATAATTAAATATTTTATAAATTTTAAGATTTTTACTGAAGTATATTGACTTACTATGTTGTACTAGTTTCTGTTGTATAGCAAAATGAAATCAGTGATGCCTATACACGCATCCTCAGTTGTGTCCAACTCTTTGTGACCCCATGGACTGTAGTCCACCAGGCTCCTCTGTCCATGGGGTTCCCCAGGCAAGAATACTAGAGTGGATTGCTATTTCCTTTTCCAGGGGATCTTCCCCACCCAGGGATCAAACCCATATCTCCTGCATTGGCAGGCAGATTCTTTACCACTGAGCCACCTGGGAAGCCGGTGCATATACTTTTCTAGTTTCCACTCTTTTTTAGATCCTTTTCCCATAATACTCCCATTACAGAGTATTGATTAGAGTTCCCTGTGCTATTACTAGATCCTTATTAATTATCTATTATATATATAGTACTGTGTATATGTCAATCTTCATCTCCCAATTTATCCCTCTCCCAAGCGACTTAGGATGGCATGGCAGAGGGATTGATATTTACAAAGCAATAGGGGTAAAGCATTGATTAAGAGGGACACAGTATCTGTTCTAATATTGCTTACAGTATGAAACTAAAGAGAATACATCTTGTTTCTCCTGCTTAAGAAGTTTCCCTGTAAACGTCTAATTTTAAATATTGTTTTGCATGGCACAAACGGTGAATTCTGCTCTAAGCTACAGTAAGAGAGGTGAGATTGCATGGATCCCTGCTTTTGTGTCCTTTTTGATTGTTCTATTCCCACCACCTATCCTATCATCCCTCTTCTTCCTTTCTTCCTGGCTAACCTCTGCTTATTTATGACTCAACTCTAACATTACCTTCCCTGAAATGTCTTCACAAGTGCCACTAATACCCTCTTTCTAATATCCATTATTTTATAACTATAACAAATGATAGCTTCATGTAGATTGAATGATACTGACTATCCCCCCTGTCCAGGGTCCATTCTAGGCTTTCCTCCTCCTCTAACTGGCACTTGTGCTGGTCTAGGTAGGTGACTTCCCTGGTAGAGTGAACCAAGCCCATGAGAAATGCAAGCCCCTGGTGAGACTTACCAGTCTGTGGGATGCTTTACATCTCATCTCATTTAGAACATGTACAAACAGAGCAATAGAGAGATTATTTTAATTGTCCAACAACAGAAAGGCATTGAGACAAAGATTAAGTTCTTAAAGGGATTTATTAAGAGTGCTCAAGGACTTCCCAGGTGGCGCAGTGGTAAAGAATCTGCCTGCCAACACAGGGCACGCAAGAGCCATGGGTTCAATCCCTGTGCCAGGAAGATCCCCTGGAGCAAGAAATGGTAACCCACTCCAGTATTCTTCTGTGGAAAATCCCATGGACAGAAGAGCCTTGCCAGCTATAGTCCATGGGGTCTCAAAAGAGTCAGACATGACTGAGCAACTAAACAATGACTCAATAGAATAGAGGAAAGGGAAAAAGAGTAGGACAAGTAAGGATACTTGTCTCTTAGTGACAGGTGGTGCCAGGGTGCAATCATCCACCCTTTCCTTTGGAGGTGGTAACGCTCGTGTGCTCCAGAACTCTGGCCTCCTAAGAACTTCACCAATGTGATCAGCTCCTAAGCCTTTGTAGGTTCTCCCAAGTTATAGGGATCAGGTGTTCCACTAAGGCATCCAGAATACTTAGCACTGACTGCTCCCCAGTTACAATAAGCATGGTGTCACCAAATAGTTGGCCAGTGTCCTATTGTGTGAATTGTCTTTATCAGCATTGTTCAATGGAAATATGATGCAAGGCACACATACAATTGAAAAATGCTTAGTTAACAATATTACAGAAACAAGTGGCATTAATTACATTTTTTTGGCTGCGGCTACCCAACTGTAACATTTTAACATGCTGTAACTACAAAAAGTTGTAACAAAGGCTGTAACTGATGCTGCTTTTTTGCTTACTGTGTGTGTGAACGGTGAACTTTGGATGAGGGTGGACAGCCTTCCTCTATCACTTACTCCCATGCAAGGAAGTAAAAAAGAATGTTTACGTATATAGTCAGTTATTCTCAAGGAGAGAAACTGATAGAGGGGTCCAGAGAAAAATCTAGAAACAGTAATACATTTCCTCTGCTATGTTCAGGGGCTAAAACATGAAGTTAGTATGAAAGTCCTAGATTCTCCAGCAGTACCCAGGGCCACATAGGCTACACAGGTTGCTAGTTATAACTTTACTGGTTTATTTTCATCTTAAGAAAGCATAACCAAAAGCAGGAAAGCGAGCATGACATCATTATAGGAATAATCTGTAACATGTTTAGCTAATAAAGAGGTAAACTACTAATATTTTATTGCATGCTGTGAAGGTTACTCCCTCCTAAGACTTAAATTTATGGCTACAGTTAGTTACAGTAGAGCTGTAATGACATTGGTCATGATCAGTTCTGATCATTTCATTTGTCCGATGCTCTCTGAGGTGAGCCTTTAAATCTTTGGATTGGCAACCCTTTTTATGCTCCACCTTCGTGAGCTGCCTCTGTTTGCTCAGCATTTATTTTGATTTTTAACAAAAGGAAGTGGATTATGTTGTGTGATAATTGAAAGCCACCAGCATAGGCAGCCTAAACCCAATTCCTCTTCATTTCAGTCAAATTTCACATTTCATTACGATAGAATTAATTTGATGGCCAAATCTGGAATGTTAATGCTTTCCAGCTAGATTTGCTTCCAATTTAACACCCTAACTATGCTTGTAAAATAGACAGTAAAACAATCTTTTCTGATTTGGGAAATACTCTTTATTCTTCATTTCTCTCTGCTCCATTGTAACATTGTAGCTGAGTTTTATGGAACAATCACTTTCCTCATCTAATTACTGCAATTCCCAAGTAGAAGGCCTCCTTTGCCCTGCGATAGCAAAATTATCATAAATATACAATTCCGCTGCCAGCATCTCATCTTGCACATGCGTCAGTGAGCAGAGCCAGGTCTTCCCTCTCTAAATTGTGTTCTCACTAAATTGACAATTTTCATGTGAACCAATCAAATCTTGCTTTGACATTCCAACAAATTTCTGAGAAAGTTCATCTTGCCTCATTAGGTACACTTCAGGCTCAGGTTCTAATACTTACACAGGTGTTATTTGCCCCATCCTTCAAAACACTCTTCAAGGGACTTCCCTGGTGCTCTGGTGGTTAAGAATCCGCCTTGCAATGGAGAGGATGCAGGTTCAGTCCTTGGTTGGACAACTAAGATTCTCTGTGCCACAACTGAGACCCAACAAAGCCAAATAAATATTTTTTAAAATATATGTGTTTAAAAAAATGTCCTTCAAAATGCAGGGGAGGAACCATTGGCTCTTGCTGGATAAACTGGCTGCTTTTTTTTTTTTTTTTCCACAGCAAGATGTGCTGTGCCTAGTCGTTCAGTCGTGTCTAACTCTTTGCCATCCCATGGACTGTAGCCCACCAGGCTCCTCTGTCCTTAGGGATTCTCCAGGGAATAATACTGGAGTGGGTTGCCATGCCCTCCTCCAGGGGATCTTCCCAACCCAGGGATCAAACTCAGGTCTCCTGCATTGCAGTTGCATTTTTTTTTATCATTTGGGCCATCAGGTAAGCCCTTGAATACTGGAATGGCTAGTCTATCCCTTCTCCAGGGGATCTTCCCAACCCAGGAATCAAACGGGGTCTCCTGCATTGCAGGCAGATTCTTTACCAGCTGAGCTACCAGGGAAGCCCACACAGCAAGATATACCCAACTTTATATGAGAGGAGTACAAACTCATCTTCACTTATATTTCCAGTCTAATTTCCCACCATTTCCAAGCATGAGTGTTGTGTTTCCACGTTATTGAAGTCCTGTCGTTCCCTGAATACATGTGCACTTTTCATGTACCTGTACTGTTGGGATTGTCCTTTCTGCGGAAGCGCAGTTCCCTCTATTTCTGTTTAATGTACATTCATCTTGAAATCTCAGCTCAAGAAAGTTGATTTATAAAGCCTACCCTGCCTTAACCTCTCACACATTGATTATGGAACTTCTCATTTGTTGTTCAGTTGCTAAGCCATGTCTGACTAGTTGTGAAAACTTCTATGGAACTTCTCATATTGCATCATAATGATTGGCTATTTAGCTTACCTTCTTCACTAAATGAATCATTTAGGCTTTGGGGTAAGAAACATTCAAACCCCAACTTCTTAGACATTTTCCATTGTTAAGTAATCATCTCAACACAGAGATTAAGAGGTTGGGATGTGGCATCAGACAAAATTCAGGATTGACTCTTGGCTACATTACTAAAACACAGTGTAATTTCTGGTCAGTTTTTAAATTCTGTTAAGTTTAGTTTGCTCCTTAGTACAGTAAGGGTGAGAAAAGTACTGATATCAGAAGATTGTTGTGAGGATTAAACAAGATGACATGTAACTCTGAGTCATATAAGCATAAGAAAAGTTAACAGTGTGATTAAAATGTCTCACTTTCCTATCTGTGAAATGGGGATGGTAGTAGTCTATCCACAAGACTATTTTAAGAAAGAACCAACATAGTACTTGATGTTTAGTTGGCATTCAATAAAGCTTATTGAACAAATAAATGAATTAATGATATGTTTATAGGGTCTGTTGGAATGTGGCCATTGTGTTTGACTTTGTTCTGACAAGAGGTTATTGTGGGAAGACCTAAAGTTATGCGATTGAAGTACTGACATTCTTTAAACATGCAGGAATTTCCTTCACTCATTCCTCTAACTTTCCAAGTACAGAATACTAAGCAATGTTCCTCACATGTTTTGAAATAGGAGGTATCTAGTATACTCCATATTAAAAAATCATAGACATATCAGAAAGCAAAATGTTTATTGATTCATTGTTATTTCCAGAATTTCAACAACATTCTTTTTTATTTCCTTGGATAAAATTTACTCTTTCAGTGTATTATGGGTTATATATATTTGTAGTTTGCCAGCTAAAAAAATCAAATCATGGGGAATATTATTTTGAGTCTGAAATGACTGCTTGGGAATAAACTTTTACATCCTACGTATTGGTAAGGGTGTATTTGTCTTCTATAGAAAACACACATGATGAGAGGGAATTAAAAAACTTGATGGGTTTTTCTAAGAGCATACCTTGCAATGAATTCTTTGAAATTTTCTTTATGATTATGTTTGCATTGAAAGCAAGAAAAAAACCCTTTTATTAAAAAAACAGATAAAAATATTTTCTGTAGAACACTTGCCCATCTGCACCAAAGGCATTTTACTTCCCAGCTGCTATTAGTTTACATTGAATGCTTATTCAGATGGGCTTCCACATACTCAGAGCCATCTCTTTTTTCCTTTGGTGCACATTGAGCCATGTCTGAAACAGGATTAGCTTTTAGCTTAAATGAATTCTGCAGCTTGATAAATTCAAGTGAATGGCTAATTCAAGTATACTCAAAATGCATTATTTACAAAACTGGGGTGAGTCTTCTGAATCCTTTTATATTGTTTTCCTTTCTTTTTGTTCTTTAATAGGCAACTTAATGTGGTGAATAAAAATAATTTCGATAAGGGCTGATAAGGTGGATTTTGAGGTATTGCACCTGAACTGAAGTTGTTTTCATTTAGCTTTTAATACTTGAACAATTTTCTATTTTGTTAGGAATAATTTATAAAGGAGTGGTAACCTGTATCATCCTCGTGAAGTAGGCATGATGATCTCCTGTTTTAAATTAGACTCTTCAGAAAACTTATTGTGATGAGAGAAATATATGAATAACATGTGGATATTTTATCTCTTTTTGTCTGGGTAGAACTTATTAAATATTTACAACTTTTTTGTTTTCCTCCTCCTAAGGACTATTTTATCTTTTTCTCATGTGGGGACTTATTAAGAGAATGAGAAGAAAAATGAGAGAAACCAAGGCAGATGTTACTGACTTTCAAGAATGGAATATAAACAGAACTAATATAGAACAGAAGGAAAGGAGGCCTAAAATGAGAAAAGGAATAAAGAAGGCAAATTAAACAAGGCTATGCACAGTGCATAGGGAGTTTCCAATGATTTCTGAGGGCATGGAGAGAGAAGGGAGGATGTATATTAATTCATGAGAATGAGAAAGAATGCCTTAGCTTGTGTTTGGGGGCAGTGGCCACTCTGACCTTGTAAAGATCATTGAACATCGTATGAATTTCCTATTGCTGCTGTAACAAAGTGCCACAGACTTGATGGCTTAAGATGATACAAGTTTTTTATGTCACAGTTCTGGAAGTCACAAGTCTAAAATCAGTCTCAGTGGGTTAACGTCAATGTTCTCAGGGGGACTGCACTCCTTCAGGAGGCTCTAGGAGGGAATCTGTCTCCTTACATTTTCCAGCTTCTTTCAGAAGTTACCTAGGTTCCTTGACTCCTGCTCCTTTCAGTCATCAAAGCCAGTAATGGCTGTTTAGGCTCAGGTTGCATCCTTCTGACCCTGGCCCTTGCCTCCTCTGCATTTGAGGGCCCTTGTGATTACATTATGTGAGGTCGTGGCCTATTGGTTAAGACGATGGACTAGAAATTCACTGGGGTCTCCCTGCACAGGTTTGAATCCTGCTGACTATGAGATTAGCTTTCGGTCTTCCCTGGTAGCTCAGTTGGTAAAGAATCCGCCTGCAATGCAGGAGACCCCGGTTCAATTCCTGTGTTGGGAAGATCCTCTGGAGAAGGGATAGGCTACCCACTCCCAGTATTCTTGTGGCTCAGCTGGTAAAGAATCTGCCTGCAATGTGGGAGACCTGGGTGATTACATTGGGCCTATCCAGATAATCCAGGATAATGTTATTTTTTTTTTAAGGTTAGCAATCTTAATTTAATTTGAAATAATAGCAATCAATTTTATTTGAAGCCTTCATTCCCCTTTGCTGTGTAACATAGCATATTCATAGGTCCTGGGGATTAGGATGTTGGCATCTTTGGGGGGTTGTTACCCTGCCTACCAGAGACCGCAAGCCTATAACCTTTATTTTGCACAGGACAAAAACTGCCTGAAAAATAGAAGCCCCATGCTTCCAAGTCAAAGTTCTATAGTAGATATTGTTGCAAAACCACACAGCCACATGACTCATAAGCTGTGGTACATATACACCATGGAATATTACTCAGCGTTAAAAAGAATTCATTTGAATCAGTTCTAATGAGATGGATGAAACTGGAGCCCATTATACAGAGTGAAGTAAGCCAGAAAGATAAAGAACATTACAGCATACTAACACATATATATGGAATTTAGAAAGATGGTAACGATAACCCTATATGCAAAACATAAAAAGAGACACAGAAGTACAGAACAGACTTTTGAACTCTGTGGGAGAAGGCGAGGGTGGGATGTTTCGAAAGAACAGCATGTATATTATCTATGGTGAAACAGATCACCAGCCCAGGTGGGATGCATGAGTCAAGTGCTCGGGCCTGGTGGGCTGGGAAGACCCAGAGGAATCGGGTGGAGAGGGAGGTGGGAGGGGGGATCGGGATGGGGAATATGTGTAACTCTACGGCTGATTCATATCAATGTATGACAAAACCCACTGAAAAAAAAAAAAAAAAAAAAAACCAAAAAATAATCTGTAGTCTCTTGAACTTCAGTTATTCTGATGGCTTCGTTTTGCCCGTAATGGATAGTAAACAACTTTATATTCAGTGATGAATGTCTATGTTTCTCATTATTTTTAACTATAAATTTCTTTGATCTCTGGTGAATTTTTTTCTATTACAATTGTGATGAGATCACAAAAGATTTATTATGAACTGTGATAATATATATGGCAGATTGGGAGCAGGGGCATGGCCTCTGCCTAGCATCACCAGAAGAGTGTCTTACAGGATATCACTCACCCAGGAAAAGATTGAAATTTTACTGAATGTATATCACTTTTGCGCCATTGTAAAGTTTAAATCAAATTGTTAAGTTGGTGGCCATCTATACATGCTTCCCTCTCCAGAGCCATGTAATTCTGAGTCCTGGCACAGAAAGAAACTGGGTTGGGAAATGCTGGACGTGATGATGGCTTAATGCAAGGGAAGAAGAAGCCGATCTCAGCACAAGGGTTTATTGGAGTAACGTTAAGACATGACTTGTCTTAATGGGTCCAAGACTTGATGTTCTTGGATGTTCCATTTCCCATGTCAGGTGCTTCTTCCCATTTTCTACCTAATACCTTCATCTTCACATACATGTTCAAATGCATATACTCGTGACTTTCAAACACACCTACCTACACACACACACATACACCATAGAGTCAAACAAGTGGGAAATGGCTATTTTTAGCAGACTGAAAGAAGCACAAGGTCAAATTCTGTATGGGAAGAGTGAACATAAGGAGTGGTTCCAAGGACTAAACCTATGGATAAAGTTCTGCCTAATTTCTCTGTACTTTCAGACCCATTATATTCAGCATACTCTTTATATATTGGCAATTACAGCTTGAACCTAAAAAAAAAGTGCTGTTTTCTTATATTTTTTCCCCCAAAATTTCTGTGAGCTTGTATGACTAGCAGTTTTTAATAATGGCTGCTGTTACCTGTCCTTTTAATTATTTGGGGAAAAATGCTGAGTTCATACTTGATTTTTTTGCAAGCAGATTTGTCCATTTATATAAACTTCTATTACTAAAATAAGTCATGTGAGCAAATGTTTTCTTTTCGCCTATGACTTTTCTCTCCATTTCTAGATGCATTTATTTTATATAGTTTTCATTTTTCAAATGTTAACTAGAGGGACCTACTGATTTAATTGTAAGGCAAGTGAGATGTATCGTTTTATTGGCATTAGTAGCAGTTGGCCCCATCACCTGTCATAATCCTATTCTTTTCGCTCAGAACTGAGAGAGCCTGGTTTATCAGACCAGGCCTCTAGGCACCTTCCCATCTGGACAAGAAATCAAGGGCTCACAAGGGCCCAGATCATTATGAAGATATTCCCCTATGGTTTTTAAGCTGGAAGGGCTGGTTATGCCTACATTGATGTCCTCAGGCTTTGTGGCCACAGGGTCAGAATTAACGATGCTGGGAATTGCCACTCTCTGAGTGTGTCCCTAGTGGCTTATTTCCCTGATTGTAAGCTGCTCATCATTCTCTTCTGTGTGCAGAGACCTTTGGAAATACTGAGATTCCAGGTGTACACTGAGGCTTGAGCTGGGAAATGAGAGGTAATGACAAACCAAAAACATCCTCATGATTATCTTAACACAATATCATCTGATTTCTTTTGACAGTGTATTAATCATTAGTCTTTAAAATTCTAAATTTGAAAATGTTTTAATTATTACATTTCAGATATACAAAGTGGTACTGACTTCAAAGTACCATACTTATTATGGCATCTGTGCTTTTGCTGATGTCCTTTGCTTGGTCTTTGATTGTCTGATCCATCTTTGCAGGCCCAGCCTCTGTATGAAGCCTTCTCCTGTTTATCCAGTCAAGGAAAGATAGGCTTTTGTGCTAGGAAGTTGCCCTGTGTTCCTTATTTTTAATTTTTCAACCTCATTGCATTCTAGGAGGTATCATCTGAGCTAGTTATGTATGCCTCTGACCTTGCTAGAAGTTGAGCTCCTTAAGATTGGGGACTCTGACTTACCTATGGACAGGTGGGATGTTCCCGGTTATTCCCCCCTTCCCCCTTGGTTCCACCCACCCTTGTTCCTGAGAAACAGGAAGCTTTTGAGAACAGTGGCTATTTAAGATTTCTATATAGAATGATTTTTATTAGCAAGGTGGAGGTTTGAAGATGCTCTTCATGAAAGGTCAGCTATTGCCATCCTAAGATGCAGCCAGGATGAGTCCTAACAATGGTAGGTAATAGCTACCTACAATGGTAAATAATAGCTTCAAAGTTAAGTTAGTCTCTTTGAAGGAGTGAAACAGAGGAGAAACTGAGAAGAATAAGTGGAACAAGGGGCAGCTTAGTTCCATCTATGGTTAATGTTTAAAGGAATGAATGTAAACCCAGTGGAACTGATAGATAATATCAGCATCCTCTTTATTTGTTTGCTTTAAATATTTATTGGAGTAGAGTAGATTTACAATGTTGTATTAGTTTTTACTGTATAGATATTCATATACATATATCAACTCTTTCTAAGATTCCTTTCCCATATAGGCCATTGCAAAAGCATCCTCATTTGGAATCCTGTTGCATGCCTCTGAGTGAGGATATATCCTGTCTGGTTATGAGGTGTTTCTATAAGCCCTTTGAAAATAGTGTGGGACAAAAGAGCAGGGTTTTCTAGATAGATGTGAATAGAGAGAGAGACTGACAGATAGATGCCAGTGGCCCAATATAAATATTTGAAGAATTGAGTCGCAGTGGCTTGCAATTCCTGAAAGAATATTACAAACATCATTTCATCCTGAGTTCATCCTCAGTCAAGCGAGCGTTACAAAGAGTGGCTTAGTGTAATCCTCTGCTCCACATCAGCAGAGTCATTAGCTCAGACTTGTGGAAACGGGTAAATACGTGAGCTGCCCAAGTGGAGAAGAGGCTTGCCTCTGATATCCTCGCCCTGTGGACCCTGGCACAATGACTCCGCCCAGAGCCCAGACTTGTGTTTCAGGGATGGCTTATCGCAGACCAGCTGTGACGTGATCACACATGCCCGGGACAACGGAAGCAGAGGCACTGGCTTTGGATGGGCAGAGCATGACAAAGACAAATTTCTTTTTTCGTTTGGGATAAATGTCACAGAGGAGGCTTCCCAGGTGGCTCGGTGGTAAAGGATCTGCCTGTCAATGCAGAAGACACGGGTTTGATCCCTAGGTTGGGAAGATCCCCTGGAGAAGGACGTGGTAACCCACTCCAGTATTCTTACCTGGAAATTCCAAGGACAGAGGAGCCTGGCGGGCTACAGTAAATGGAATCACAAAGAGTCAGACAGAACTTAGCGACTAAACAGAAATAACGAACATCACAGAGGGCACAGGAGTACAGGGTATTTACAGCCACACGTTGCTGTGGGAACGCATTCAAACGGCTCCAGAGGTTATTAGATAATACATCGGTGATGTTTGTTAAAGCAACCGTGTTTAACTCTTCATCTAGCAGTTTCTGTCTGTTGAAGAGCCCATCCTACAGAATCAATAGAACCAATGCAGTTGTGTGAGCACAAATCCACAGTAGGGTTTACAGCACTCCCCGCCTCCAAACGGAATACGCTGGAATTTCTTCCTCGGGGAGAATCATGGGGGAAATGTCAAGACATTGCTGGGATATCATATAGCTTTTAAAAAGAGGTAGGTAGATATATATATCTACCTATCTGAATATATGTTACTTTGAATGTAAAATGTACACTGCAAAGATACAAACACAAATGCTCCTATAGATACAGCACATATATGGGAATTTTTATTTTAAAAAAGTATATATATATATAAATCTGATAAATGGAGAAAGTAACACTGACATATATACATGATCATGTGTAAATTAGCTAGTGGGAAGCTGCCATATGATACAGGGAGCCCAGCCTGGCACCCTGTGATGACTTAGAGGTGTGGGATGGTGGAGAGGGAGGTTCAAGAGAGAGGCCGTATATTTTTCCCAAAATATTTTATTATTCTAGGTCCCTTGTATATTCCATATAAAATTTTTAGTCTAGCAGTTTCTACAAAAATATGTACTGGAGTTTTCAGTGGAATTTCATTCAAATCTATAGATCAATAGACATTTTAAGAGTATTGAATCTTTGAATCCCTACACGTGGGCTAGTTCTTAATTTAGTTTGACTTTAGAATTTCTCTCAGCAATATTTTTTGCCCTAGTTTTCTCTTCAGTTTTTAGCATAGAGGTTGTTCTTTTTTTTTTTTTAATGTTTGGTGAATTAGTTTTTATTTTTTGTACCTTATTGTAGGTATTCCAAAATGTTCATTTTCCAATTATTTGTTGTTATTATAGTAAGTGAAAGCATTAGTGGCTCTGTTGTGCCAACTCTTTGTGACCCTGTGGATTGTAGCCTGTCGGGGTCTTCTGCCCATGGAATTCTCCAGGCAAGAATACTGGAGTGGGTAGCCATTCCCTTCTCCAGAGAAGGGTTCTCTTCCCTGGGTTCAAACCCAGGTCTGCATTGCAGGCAGATTCTTTAGCATCTGAGTCACAAAAACATAAATTATAATTATATGTTGCCTTTATAAATGACAATCTTTATAGATTTATTAACCCCATCAGTTTTTTTGTATATTTTATGTTGAAAATTATCTTATTTTCTATTTTCTAATCATTCCTTTTTCTTACATTACTGCACTGGCTGGTACAATACTGAATAGAAGTTTTAAGAGTGGACATCCTTGTCTTGTTTGCAAATTTAGAGAGTAGGCATTTCTTTATGATTTTTGTCTGTAGATTTTTCATAGAAACTCTTTACTAAGTTGATAAAATTTCATTATTTCCAGTTTACCAAGAGGTTATTTTTAAAGAAATGGGTGCTGAATGTCATCAAATTGCTCATTATTAATATGATCACATAACTTCTCTTTTATTCTAAGTCTGGTGATTTACTGGTTTTTGAATATTGAAACAAATTTGAATTTTTAGGATAAACCCATCTTCGGTTCAGTTCAGTTCAGTTGCTCAGTCGTGTCTGACTCTTTGTGACCCCATGAACCACAGCACCCCAGGCCTCCCTGTCCATCACCAACTGCTGAAGTCTACTCAAACCCATGTCCATTGAGTCAGTAATGCCATCCAACCATCTCATCCTCTATCGTCCCCTTCTCTTTCTGCCCTCAATCCTGCCCAGCATCAGGGTCTTTTCAAATGAGTCAGCTCTTCGCATCAGGTGGCCAAAGTATTGGAGTTTCAGCTTCAGCATCAGTCCTTCCAATGAACATCCAGAACTGATCTCCCTTAGGATGGACTGGTTGGGTCTCCTTTCAGTCCAAGGGACTCTCAAGAGTCTTCTCCAACACCACACTTCAAAAGCATCAATTCTTCAGTGTTCAGCTTTCTTTATAGTCTTACTTAGTGATGGAATATGATCTTTTTTATATATTTCTATTTTCTAACATTCTTTGCTTTAAAAGGACTCATATCTACTGTAATGAGAGAGATTGGACTCAGACAAATGAAAATAATGCAGAGACAAAAATATATATGTAAAATAAACTCAGTACCTTAATGAGGGAAAATTTTCCTGTTTGATTTTTAAAGAATTTTCTTTTTTGATAAGATTTATTTTCTTAGTCTCTTAAATCACATTTTCTTTTAGAGCTTTGAATGTTTATAGTAATTGCTATATATTCTGTTTTCTAATATCAATGTCTGTACCAATGAGTTCAGTTTCAAGTTTTTTCCTTAATTATGAATCATTTTTTCCTGTTGCTCTATATATCCAAAGACATATGATACTTTGGTTGATACATTGCAGAAACTTTGGATTTTGTTATTTTTTCTGAAGAATGTCTTTTCAGAAGTCAGTTCAATTACTACAGTTCCATAAGCTTGGTTTCATGCTTTGCCAGTGAGAATTTGTGAAATGTATTTCTTAAACCTCTCAAACTTGTTGCAACTCAACTTTCAAGTTCTATCTCCTAAATGATTATGTTAGGACTTGTTTTTATATCTTGAGAGAGTGAGTTTAGCTTAGGTCTTACTCTAAAGCATGCTTACAATTTCAAAGTCATGACCTTTCTGTTATTGTAGCTGAGTACCAGGTATTTTACCAGTGTTACCAAACTTTCTCCACTCTGGCAGGGCCTGAACTCCAAATTCATCCAGCCCTGCCCCTTGGCCTGCATTCCTCATCCTCTAGGGTCTCTGTTCTTTCAACCTCATAGCAAGTGAAACTGAGTAAGCTTTAGGATCTTGCCCAACCAGAGACTTGGATGAAAACTTTGCTTGGATTTCCAACTTTCCTCTGCAAAGATCTCCCCTTTCCCAATGTTTATGCATTTTGTGTGATTAGCTCATTTAGCCTTCACAATAAGCCTGTGTGATAGGTAGTGTTCTTCATGAGACACAGAAAAATGTAAGCAGTTTTTCAAGTTCATGTATCAGAGCCAATACTTAACCCCAGGCATCAGGACACCCCAGTCTGGCATCTGAACTCATACATGAGCTATCACATGTGAAGTTTCCTTACCTAAAGAGGGACTTGCTCTTATAAGCATTTGCAAGTAATCAGGTTCAGTAATAAGGCAAGTTGACTTGCTCAGTCGTGTCTGACTCTATGCAGCCCTATGGACTATAGCCCACCAAGGTCCTCTGTCCATGGGATTCTCTAGGCAAGAATACTGGAGTGGGTTACCATTTCCTCCTCCAGGTAATGTTGGTGTCAGTACCACATTTTTAGCACAGTGCCAGGAGACCTGTATACCCATTTCTCGAGTGACAATTTAGATGACAGTTCTAATTTCAAACATGACTGAGCAACTGAACTGAACTGAATTACTTCCAATTATGTCCTAATTTCAGCCAGTTCAGTTCAGTCGCTCAGTCGTGTCTGACTCTTTCAGACCCCATGGACTGCAACACGCCAGGCCTCCCTGCCCATCACCAACTCCCAGAGTTTACCCAAACTCATGTCCATTGAGTCGGTGATGCCATCAAACCATCTCATCCTCGGTCATCTCCTTCTCCTCCTGCCTTCAGTCTTTCCCAGAATCAGGGTCTTTTCCAATGAGCTGGCTCTTCACATCAGTTGATCAAAGTATTGGAGTTTGAGCTTCGGCATCAGTCTTTCCAATGACTATTCAGGGCTGATTTCCTTTAGGATGAACTGGTTGGATCTCCTTGCTGTCCAAGAGACTCTCAAGAGTCTTCTCCAACACAACAGTTCAGAAGGATCAATTCTTCGGCTCTCAGCTTTCTTTATAGTCCAGCTCTCACATTCATACATGACTACTGGAAAAACTATAGCCTTGACTAGACGGACCTTTGTTGGCAAAGTAATGTCTCTGCTTTTTAATATGCCGTCTACGTTGGTCATAACTTTTCTTCCAAGGAACAAGTGTCTTTTAATTTCATGCCTGCAGTCACCATCTGCAGTGATTTTGGAGCCCCCCAAAATAAAGTCTGCCACTGTTTCCCCATCTGTTTGCCATGGAGTGATGGGACCAGATGCTACGATCTTAGTTTTCTGAATGAGTTTTAAGCCAACTTTTTCACTCTTCTCTTTCACTTTCATCAAGAGGCTCTTTAGTTTTTCTTCACTTTCTGCCATAAAGGTGGTGTCATCTGCATATCTGAGGTTATTGATATTTCTCCTGGCAATCTTGATTCCAGCTTCTGCTTCATCCAGTCCAGCGTTTCTCACAATGTACTCTACATATAAGTTAAATAAGCAGGGTGACAATGTACAGCCTTGACGTATACCTTTCCCAATTTGGAACCAGTCTGTTGTTCCATGTACAATTCTAGCTGTTCCTTCCTGGCCTGCATACAGATTTCTCAGGAGGCAGGTCAGGTAGTCTGGTATTCCTATCTCTTTAAGAATTTTCCACAGTTTGCTGTTGTCCACACAGCCAAAGGCTTTGGCATAGTCAATAAAGCAGAAATAGATGTTTTTCTGGAACTCTCTTACTTTTTTGATGATCCAGCAGATGTTGGCAATGTGATCTCTGGCTCCTCTATCTTTTATAAGATATATTTTACAAAGATATAATGGAAATAACATAGTAGAATAAGGTAAGCCTATTTGTCTCATAAATGTTTATAGAACATTTTATATAGACATCTACTTCATCTATTTTATGAATCAACTAAACACTAGTATATAACTTCATGAATTTGATTGGCTGTCATTGTATCATCCCACTTCATAGAAGAAGAACTGAGACTCAGGAAAGTTAAGTGACTTATATTTTTCACATCTCCTTGGGTCAGCCTCATAGCAATAGACTAGAGGTTGGGAATATATTTAACTCTGTACTTTTGAGTATATGACTTACTTGCCTTCTGTGTTCCATAAGAATCTCAGTCTTCCAAGCATTGGCTGCTATACTGCGCGCCAGTGTGTTTTGCAAAATTAAAGTGTTGTACAAATGTATAATTTAATAGTATAACCTCTTTTAACTTGTCTGCCTTAACTTTAAGGGAATCTTAGTTTCTGTGCAGATGTGAATGGATTAGGTTTTCTTAAAAGGGGGCCTTCTGGTTTGGAACTTATCCAATATTTTTCTTTCTTTTGCTCATAGATCCATAGTCTTCCTTTGAAAAATGACTGCTTATCTCCTCATGTCATGTTTCCCTGGTAGGACTGTCAGTCCAGCACTATAGGTATTTGCTTTGAGGCTGGGCAGATGTTCTAAGCCTGACTAATAAGAGCCCCCTGGTTTAACTTCATCCCTTAAGCCCCACCCAGGATTTTGGCCAAAGTAATTGCAAGAGTGGTTGTCTTTCAAAGATGGGCTTTGGAGTCCTAAGTTATATAAGACATGCTATTTTCTCTTCACGAATAAGTTAGTTTAATTCCTTTTGTTTTCCTGGCACTTGCACATGGCCATCCTGGCATTGCACCCTGGGGAATAGAGTCTTGAGGAGAATACACATTTTATTCATTATCTATTGCTCCAGCACAGTGCAGAGTCCTGGAAACACAGTAGACACTTTCAGGAAATGCCTGCAGTACTGCAGGGGTTTATTATGATACTTGCAGCTATTGACTTCTACGGGGCAGAGAACAAGTTGTCCTAAACACCCCAGGGCTTCATGGGTGGGTGCCCCCAACACTCCCTTCTCGCACCCTACCCTCAGCATGTCCATCCAAAGCCCTGCCCAGCTCGGCACTTGATCCACTTGTTCTGGTGTCAAACAGCTCTTCTCACCAATGGTTACTGTGCATTGAAATGTGCACTTAATTCTCAGAAAAAGAAGGGCTACAATTTTCTTTCTTAATATAATTATGCTGAACAGCCAAGCTTCAACGGAGCGGGGGGGAACTGGGCTGAAATGGGTGCTAACTAATGGCCAGGTGTGTCCTTTGCATTTCTAATGCTTTCTTGCCTCAGAGAGAGGGAGGAAGGGAGAAAAGAAGGCATAACCAAGTCACTGAATATTTTAAGGCTGATGAACAAATGACTTCATTATAGGGAAGATTGCTGCTCCTCTTGTGTAATGTCATAACTTTTGGTATAATTCAGCTTTTAAAGACTCTGTGGGGAAAGCAGAATCTCAGAACAAACTGCCATTAATATTTAACACATACACACCAAAAAATATTAGCCCCTTAAGCTTTTATGATATCTTTATGGGGGGAAAAAAGACAAAACTACAAGTGAAGTCACACTTACAAATAAAAAGCAGCAATCTTAACTACAGCAACTGTGGATAGAATTAAGAAACAAATTCCAATTTTGAGTTGTTTGCAATAAATATTTAGGTCCTTGGGAAAGGACACAACTCTTCCTTTTTACTCTTTATTTGGTTTCTTTGGTGCAGTTACAGAATTCCAAGCATTTGTCATCAAGTAGAGCTTAGCACTAACCATTGTTTCTTATGGTAAACCACTCTTCTTTCCTTTTGGAATTATGGTGCTAGGCAAGTGGCGTTGTGGGTTAAGTTCTCTTCCCCTCCTACCCCTCACTCCCACTGGGAATGTTGGGCAATGACCTTGAGCTGCAAACCCACGGCAAAGCTGGCACTTCCTTGTCCTCTGCTTATTATGGAGCTGCCTAGAGTCTTTGCACATAGTGCTTGCTAATGCCAGCCCAGGGCCACTAGTGGGAGCTCCATGGGGATGGGGAATTGCACTTCCATAGTGGGTGGATGGATGCTTGGAACCATCGCATTATCTCCTTGTAAACTGGTGTTTTCCAGAAAAGACAAAGTTGAATTAAAGCACTGAAGGTCAAATTGCAAACTGCTCTGTGCAGATTTTTGCCTGGAGTCCTGCTGCTTAAGGGGCAAAGGGCAGAATCAGAATGGAGAGAAGGAAGAACTCTCAAAATGTTAGATGTTCATCACCACTAAACTCTTGGAGTAGAAGTCAGAGACAGATGGGCAAAAAAGAAGCAGCAGGTTTTAGTAGCTGAATCATGGCAGCAGGTGTCAAACCTTGATTCAGATGTGATTTTCAACCAGTTACTTACATTTTTGTGTCCTCTTATTATTTTTTTAATCTTGTGGAGTTTTTATGGAACTTTCTAGTTTATTGGCAAATACCAGTCAACTTTTCATAGCTTCTTCACTTTTTGCATACACCAAATAACAGCATATTGATTCTTTGGTATTAAAAAATAGTCATCTGTATATGTTACTATTTGTTCTTTTTTGTAGACACAGGATTCCTATAGTCCACATGTTGAATTCTTCCTCATTCATCAACATCAATTATTTCCCTTTTATAGGTAACAGTAAAAGTAATGATTATTGAAATGAAACTGAAAAAGTTGGCATTCATTGAGTTTTATATACCTCTCAGGTACTCTGCTAGCCAGTTGGTTCAGTGGTAAAGAATCCACGTGCTAGTGCAGGATATATGGGTTCGATTCCCAAATCAGGAAATTCCCCTGGAGAAAGGAATGGCAACCCACTCCAGTATTCTTGCCTGAGAAATTCCATAGACAGAGGAACCTGGTGGGCTACTGTCCATGGAGTCACAAAGAGTCAGACATGGCTTAGTGACTGAGCATGCACGCACTCTGCAAAGCACTCTGCTAAGATTATTGTATCACTTAATCTATGTAACAACCCATAAATTATATACTTGACCTTCTCATCTGTAAATATAGGCTACTTATAAAAATCAAGAACTTATCCGAAGTTGGCAGTGTGGAGAGTTCAGTGAAGTTACTCCATGGTATTGGTATGCACTTCGTTTGGCCAACTGGTCTGCAGGGACCTTGCACTGACCTTAGCCCCCTCAAGTAAGCATGTGCCCTAGGTAGCAGCCAGGGGCAGAAGCAAATACAAGTTTCTGATGTGACTTCCCCAACAGCCTTTGTGATCAACAGTCTTCTCTGACTGCCAGTACCTATATGCCTTATGGACCCCCTAGATAAGATCCCCATGCCAAACCCCACTCTTTTAGTTTGAAATCACCAATCTGGCCCTAGCCTGGGAATCCCAACTCACTCCACCCATGGATCCTAATAAAGGCATATGCCCCACATCCCGGCTATCTGCCTGCATTCTGCCTTGACCTCCCTGTGTGGCCCTGTGAGGTTTGCTGTGTGTGTACTTCTTCCAGGATATACTCAGTGGCTCAGTCATGCCTGACTCTTTGTGACCCCATGGACTGTAGCCCACCAGGCTCCTCTGTCCATGGAATTTTCCAGGCAAGAATACTGGAGTGGGTTGCCATGACCTTCTTCAGGGGAATCTTCCTGACCCAGGGATCGAACCTATATCCCTTGTGTCTCCTACATTGCAGGCAGATTCTTTACCACTGCAGTGCCTGGGAAGCCCTTCTGTGAGCTATACACTTCTCTATTTCGATTTGCTCATGGTGTGTTTTTGAACCGATGTTCACCATCCAGCTCCCTGTGCTTCACATAACAAATGTTAATTAAACAAAGTCATAACGTAATTTTAGGTGTCAGTGCCAGCATGAACATTCAGGTCCACCTGTGTAACTCAGAAACTCAGTCCTTAACTATCATGCACTATGTCCCAACTGATGTCTCCCACCCCACCTCCCCCTGCTCTATCAAATGCATGCCTCCATGACTGCATCCATCATTTATTATTGTTCAGTTATTCAGTTGTGTCCAACTCTTTTTTGTGACCCCATGGACTGCAGCATGCCCGGACTCCCTACCCTTCACTATCTCCCAGAGTTTGCTCAAACTTATGTCCACTGAGTTGGTGTATCGTTTCAGTTATTAGCTGTTAGCATTCTTTTAGTATTTCAGGCACGATGCAGGTTGCTAAGTAGGCAGGCATAAAACCTGGCCTACTTTTTAAAAGATGTCACACCCAGGCCTGTCCTCACTGCTTTCACTCTTTCAGACTTCTTTCCACTTTGCAACCAGGATGATATATCCAAGATTCAAACCTGATACATCAGTTGCCTCATTAAAACAAACTCATGACCTGCATTGCTCCTAGGATCAAAATGGAAATCCTTAACTCAGCCTGTGATACAATCATGGTCTGACCCCTGTGCAGCTTGGTAGCCTCCTCTTCTGTCCTGTCGCCCCATTCTCTGTTCAGTAACCCAGATCTTCTTGGAGCCCCCAGGAATGTCTTTCTTCCTCAGAGTAAGATGTCTGGAAGCATTTACTCCTCTTCACACACATGCTTCCCTCTGCTTAGAATCTACCTGTCTTAAAGAATTTGCTCCTAGTTAAGTGTCTTGTCTCAACTTGCTTAGGGAAGCAAGTTGAGACCTTGACCTTGAATTATGGAAAATCTCTCCTTTATGATTACATACAATCCCATGTAGCTCTTTTCTGGTAATAATGTCATACTTTGTGGTACAATTAAGTCACAAGTATTAAGTGTCTCTGCAAGATTTTAAGCCCTAAGAAGGCAGGAAATGTTTCTTTTTTGCTTGCCATGATCTAGCATCGTAGGGACTCAATTCACAGTTGTTGAAAACCACGTGGTTGGTTGCATTCTAATGGAAGGATGTTCAGGCCGTGTGCACAAGAGGACACAGACAAAGTCTGTACCATGATTAGCAACTTTTCCTCGGGAAGTTTACTTGTCTTTTCTTATCTACCATGTCATCTCAAACATGACAAGAATCTTAGTTGCCCCATTCAATTCCCTGTGACTGTTTGAATTCTGACACCATGATAGATCTCTGAGGCTGATAAATCAGAGCAGGAGGGTGGGGAAAGGAGCCTAATGGAAGTTGCCACTCTCCAGACTCAGGCCTGCAGCGCCCATTACCTGTGCAGTCCTCGTGTATATTTCGGTTCTAATTTTTTCCTTAAAAAATGAAATTGTGGGTATCCCTGGTGGCTCAGTGATAAAGAATCTGCCTGCCAGTGCAGAAGACACGAACAGGTTCAATCCCTGGACGGGGAAGGTCCACATGCCAACATTCAGCTAAGTCCGTGAACCACAACTGTGGAGCCTGTGCTCTGGATCCTGGGAGGTGCAACTACCAAAGCCCATTCCCTAGGGCCTGTGATCTGCAACAAGAGAAGCCCCTGACACGAGAAGCATGGACGCTGCAACTCGAGAGCAGCCCCTGCTCACTACAACTAGAGAAAAGCCCACACAGCAGGGAAGACCCAGCACTGCCAAAATAAAGAAATACATTTATTTTTTAAAATGGAATTATGATAGATTTCATCATTAAAGGAACTCTGTGAGAAGTGCAGGGCGGTTACTGTTATAAAAATCATGTGACAAAGAAACAGGATTTCATTGGTTCTAACCAATTGACCAAAAGTACATGCTCAGTTCTAAGAGAAGAGAGAGATTAATCCAAGGACACTGTTTTCCATGTGGGATGTTTTGATTAAGTGTGTGTTAATATGCTGGCCCTGCCACTTGCTAGAACTGCAAACTTGCACTACCGATATCTCTTCTCTGTCCTTAGTTTCAAAATATGTATAAGTGGCAATAATGTATATATATCACAGATATAAATGTTAGCTTAATAATAAAATTCCTGAGCATTATCATTAATAAAGATAGTTGTTATTAATAATGTAGCTCTTTTCTCTATAAGCACTGGAGTTTCCCCATGGTTGTCTCAGTTGATGTCTGAGATACTGGAATAATCAGTTTATATTTATCTCTTTCTAAAACCCTTGAGTTTCAGAGAGCTGAGGGAACCTCATGGTTAAAAGCTCAGCCTCTCTGGTCACACAGAGTAAGTTCAATTCTTTCAGCCCCAGCTCTGAAATTATTAGCTGACAGACCCTTATCAAATTCCATAAGCAACTTATCTGTATTTATCGGTGTACTGCTTACCTGTAAAATGGAAATAATATTTATCCCCTAGGCTTATTTCTAGTACTAAGTGAAATATATAAAAATAATTACCCCTTTTTGAGCTCTTTCTAAATGCTGGGCTAATTTATTGAAGGTAAAGTAATTAATAATAACCATAGTGATTATTATTGTAAAATAGACACGACTGCCCATGAACAAGCTAAATAGATATGAAGTAATTTAGCAATATATTTTTCACATTTTAAGGAGTATTTTTCAACTTAGCATTTATGGCTGTCTGGTACAAAATAGGCATAAATCTACCAAAGTGGCACACAAAATCTCAAATTTAGGTTGCTGGTAACACGGCTTCCAATGTCACTGAATGTTTCAGTTCTGGAGAAGAATTAACAGATTGGGTTTCTTTCATGGGGCAGAGGAGGTGACATAAGGCCTTGGTTAAATGGACACGAAAGAATAACTCCTGATATCAGTGTAGCTGGAATCTCATTACTATTCATGGCTCTTGCTGTCCCTTTGTTCTCTGCAGTTTCTAAGGCTCCAGGCATTTCTTTTCGGTTTCATTTTCATTTCATTAATTTTCTGATTTTTTTTTCCTCCTCAGCCTGAATACTTGAATAAAATTTTTGCCTTGGTCACTCAAAGGCAAGGGTCAATTTCTTTCTCTCCAATAAGATGATGGGAATGTCTTTGTTTATTTGCCTTTTTAACCCTGCTCACATTCAAAGAGGGTTTTAGGCAACTTGTAGCAAGAGTTGAAGATATTCATAAGCCATTTGCACAGATACAGGTCAAAATCAAGTTATGAGGCAAAAAAAAAAAGAAAGAAAACTGCATTGGGAAATCACTGTGGTTGGTGACTAAAGCCATGAAATTAAAAGACACTTGTTCCTTGGGAGAAAAGCTATGGCAAACCTAGACAGCATATTAAAAAGCAGAGACATCACTTTGCCAACAAAGGTCCTATAGTCAAGGCTATGGTTTTTCCAGTAGTCATGTATGGATGTGAGAGTTGGACCATAAACAAAGCTGAGCACCAAAGAATTGATGCTTTCAAACTCTGGTGCTGGGGAAGATTCTTAAAAGTCCCTTGTAGAGCAATATGATCAAACCAGTCAATCCTAAAGGAAATCAACACTGAATATTCATTGGAAGGACTGATGCTAAAACTAAATACTTTGGCCACCTGATGCAAAGAGCAAACTCATTGCAGAAGACTTTGATGCTGGGAAAGATTGAAAGATTGAGCAGGAGGAAAAGGGGGCTACCGAAGATGAGATGGTTAGATAACGTCTCAATAGACATGAATTTGAGCAAACTCTGAGAGAACTGGGGGACAGAGGAGCCTGGTGTGCTGCAGTCTGTGGAGTTGCAATGAGTTGGACATGATTTAGTGACTAAACAACATTAGGAAAAGCAAGTGGAGAAATGTGGCAACTAGTGACAGACTATTTTCTTGGGCTCCAAAATCACTGCAGATGGTGACTGCAGCCATGAAACTAAAAGATGTTTGCTCCTTGGAAGAAAAGCTATGACCAACCTAGACAGCATATTAAAAAGCAAAGAGATTACTTTGTTGACAAAGGTCCATCTAGTCAAAGCTATGGTTTTCCCAGTAGTCACGTATGGATATGAGAGTTGGACTATAAGGATAGCTGAGTGTCAGAGAATTGAAGCTTTTGAACTGTGGTGTTGGAGAAGACCCTTGAGAGTACCTTGGACTGCAAGGAGATCAAACCAGTCCATTCTAGAGGAAATCATTCCTGAATATTCATTGGAAGGACCGATGCTGAAGCTGCAGTACCAATACTTTGGCCACCTGATGTGAAGTATTGACTCATTTGAAAAGATCCTGATGCTGGGAAAGATTGAAGGCAGGAGGAGAAGGGAGCAACAGAGGATGAGATGGTTAGAGAATATCACCAACTTGATGGACATGAGTTTGAGCAAGCTCCGGGAGTTGCTGATGGACAGGGAAGGTGTGCTGCAGTCCATGGGATCGCAAAGAGTTGGACACAACTGAGTGACTGAACTGACTGGCTGACTGAAAAGTCTGTGTTCTATATTTCTTCTCTTGAGAAGATGGAGGAAGACATTTTGTCTGCATTTTTTTTTTTTAATTTTACTTTGTGTGCCATGTATCTGAGCATTATTTAAGTTAAAATTAAGAAATGTAGTGGGCCCTTATACAGCATGGGAGTTGGGAGCAACGACCATCCCTGCAGCCAAAAGTCCATGTCTAACTTACAGTTCACACCCTGTATTTGTAGTTCCTCTGTATTCAGCATTCCTCATCCATGGATTTAAATAACCACACATGGTATAGTCCTGTAGTATTTGCTGTTGAACAAATCCATGTATAAATATGCCTCCACAATCCCAGGGGCTTCCTTGGTGGCTCAGCTGGTAAAGAATTTGCCTGCAATGTGGGAGACCTGGGTTTGATTCCTGGGTTAGGAAGATCTCCTGGAGAAGGGAAAGACTACCCACTCCAGTATTCTGGCTTGGAGAATTCCATGGACTGTATAGTCCATGGGGTTGCAAAGAGTCAGACACGACTGAGTGACTTTCACTTTCACACAATCCCAACCCATGTCTTTCTAGAGTCAACTGTAGTTACAGGAGTGCTAACATTTTTGATGCATGGTGTTCACTGTATTTTTTTTTAAGTCCCACTTAAGAGGTATCATTGAATTCAAGTGTAGACAAGCCTTGAGGAAATAGGATTTTTCTCTATTCTGATAAAGACAACTAATGAGAAAATCATATTCCCCCCTTTCCCTTGACTGCCAGGATGCTAACAATCTGATGCTCAGTGATAGCCACTGCAGTCTCTATAATTGGTATGTTGTTCTTTTTCTGTGGATTTGGTTTTCTTATTCTGTTTTTATATTTTTCATGTACATATCTTTGTGTTACATTATTTGCTATAGAGTGAATTTTTGTCCCCTCAAAATTCCTATGTTGAAACCCTAATCAGCAATGTGACTGCACTTGGAGATGGGGACTGTGAGGAGGTGATAAAGGTTAAGTGAGGTCATAAGGGTGGGGGCCTAAATCCTATAGATCTGGTGCCCATAGAAGAAGAAGAAGTGATGCCAGAGCTCTCTTTGTTCACCATAAGGGGACACACTGAGGAGGCAGCCATCTGCAATCCAGGAGAAGAGCTTTCAGTGGGAACTGAATCAGCTGGCACTTTGATCTTAGATTTCCCAGCTTCCAGAGCTGTGAAAAGTGAATTTCTGTATTTAAATCACCCAGTATTTTGTCATGGCAGCCTGAGTAGATTATTAGACTATTAAACTCTTCCAGAGATTATGTGTTGTAACTGATTTCTCTTTCTGCTAATAATATGGTATCTAGTGAAAAACTCAATCTCACAGGTAGCTTTCATTTTGAAGTACCATTACAATTCTACTCTTATGGTTACTGCTTTATTAGTAAACACTAGTCAGTCATCAGGATAGATATAATATTGATTTTATTTTTGTTTACTTTCATGCTGTATTTCTACAGGAATTTACATTTGAATTTATGCATAAATTATCAAGTGATATCTTTTAAAAGTTCATGTTTTGGAGAGCAGCTTTGTAAAACACCTTAAGAGGTTCTAGATACACCTGCCCTCACTAAGAGGGTCCATAAACTTGATACAGAGCTCCTTACATGTATTTTAATGGCGGTATATGAGAACGCAGCATTTTCTAGTTCTTAGTATGTAGTTTTATAGTTGATCGACTATATAGTCTTGGAACTTAAAAACCCTTGGAGTGAATAGTTCATAGGTTTTGTTGGCTTATTCCATATTTATCTATATGGGATGTATATGTATGCATATATACATATATGTATATGTATATGCCTTTTGGTTTTGTAAGGAAAAAAAAAAGATAAATACTTGAGTTTTTCTCTTTGATCAGTTTTCAAAATAGTGTTGATTCTCTGTCATCCTCCAAAAATACAGAGTGAAGTAAGTCAGAAGGAGAAATACAAATACTGTATGTTAACACATATATATGGAATTTAGAAAGGTGGTAAAAATGAGCCTATTTAAGGGCAGCAAAAGAGACACAGATATGAAGAACAGACTGTTGGACTCTGAGGGAGAAGGTGAGGCTGGGATGATTTGAGAGACTAGCATTGAAACATGTATATTACCATGTGTGAAATAGATGACCAGTGCAAGTTTGATGCATGAAGCAGGTGCTCTGGGACAACCCAGAGGGATAGGGTGGGGAGGGTGGTGGGGAGGGGGACACATGTATACCCGTGGCTGGTTCATATCAATGTATGGCAAAAAGCAATCACAATATTGTGATTATTCTCCAAAGAAATACATTTTTTAAAAAAGCAAATTAGGTTTATTTGTGCTTTAGAATTACTGTGAATCGAGAATTGAAATACTTGTGTGTTTCAATGAATTGATTATATTAACTGGTGCATAAGTTGTTCTGTATTTGGCTAGTGATATCATATGCAAGTTGACTCCATTTGAACCGATTTCGCTTGGCGGCTTCTTTGCTCTGACCCATGGTCAACTTACATACTTCTCACTCAAGAGCTGGAGTGAGCTGCTGTTTTATATAATAAAAGGTTTGTTCCTTGTAGTAGGAAATGGTATTTAGAGACCACACTAAGTCTTATACTGATATTTTCTATTCAATTGCAAGACCATGAAGATTTTTCTTTATCTACATTGTTCTTATATTTATCTTTCTTCCAGTTTGAAAACTTGGTTTTTGGTGACAGCAACATAAATATCCATTTTCCTGACCCTGTAATTCTCACCTACAGAATAATAATAAAAGGACAATATCTACACTCATGATTATTTTAAAAAGCAATGTGGGATTTTGTTTGTAGTCTTTTTTTGCTTTTATTTATTTGTATTGGAGTATAGTTGATTTACAATATTATGTTCATTTTTGTTAAATAGCAAAGTGAATCCATTATCTATATATAAGTGTATATATGTGTGTGTGTGTGTATATATACAGCCTTTTTGCATTAATGTATGTATACTCCACTAGGCAGGAAGCTGTTGTGAAAGTCTTGTGTTTTATAGGCCCTTGGATGAATTCCTCTCTATTGCTGAAAATGGGATATATAGTTATACAGTGTTCACTTGTTTAATTCTATTCTTGATTTTTTTCAATATTTTGTTTTGTAATGTAAAATATTTGTGTTTTATAGCAAATCAAAACAAGTGTTCAAAACACTAGACTAGTCTACCCCTGACCCTTTCTACTCAGTTCCTGTCCACTCAATATGTTATCTATACTGAACTGTATGACTTATGCTTCCATTTAAAAGAGGCGGTCACTCTGTGCTCTGCCTATACATGTATGTGTGAATAATCTTATCAGTAAATAGCACCATTATAGTCCCATTTTCATTGTTCCTTTTTCATTTTGCAGTATTTGATGGAAATCATTTAGGTTATTTATAGAGTTATTCTTCATTACATTATATAGTTCCCTAATATTCTCATGTGTAGTTACACAGTACTTTATAGAAAGTGTTGTCTGTTGATGTGTGTTTTATTTTTACTTTTTGCAATATATTGCTATCTCAAAATTGCTGAGGTAAATAGTCTTGTGTATATCTTTTTAATATTTTGGCCTATGGATTTTTGCAAGTTCCTAGACATTGGATTCCTAGATCAGAGAGAGTAAATGCATGGCACTTGCATTCCCTACCAGTGCATGCCTTTTCATACTGTTCATGGTGTTCTTAAGGCAGGAATGCTGAAGTGGTTTGCCATTCCCTTCTCCAGTGGGCCACATTTTTTCAGAACTCTCCACCATGACCCGTCCGTCTTGGGTGGCCCTACATGGCATGGCTCATAGTTTCATTTAGTTAGACAAGGCTGTGATCTATGTGATTAGATTGGTTAGTTTTCTGTGGTTGTGGCTTTCAGTTTGTCTGCCCTCTGATGGAGGAGGATAAGAGGCTTATGGAAGCTTCCTGATGGGAGAGACTGAGTTAGGGGGAAGACTTCCCTGGTGGCTCAGACGGTAAAGCGTCTGCCTACAATGTGGGAGACCCGGGTTCAGTCCCTGGGTCGGGAAGATCTCCTGGAGAAGGAAATGGCAATCCACTCCAGTGTTCTTGCCTGGAAAATCCCTTGGATGGAGGAACCTAGTAGGCTACAGTCCATGGGGTCACAAAGAGTCGGACACGACTGAGCGATTTGACTTCACTTGAGTTTAGTTAGGGGGAAACTGGGTCTTGTTCTGATGGGTGGAGCGATGCTCAGTTCAGTTCAGTTGCTCAGTCATGTCTGACTCTGCGATCCTATGAATCAGCACTCCAGGCCTCCCTGTCCATCACCAACTCCCGGAGTTTGCTCTAACTCATGTCCATCGAGTTGGTGATGCCATCCAGCCATCTCATCCTCTGTCGTCCCCTTCTCTCCTGCCACCAATCCCTCCCAGAGTCTTTTCCAATGAGTCAGTTCTTCACATGAGGTGACCAAAGTATTGGAGTTTCAGCTTCAGCATCAGTCCTTCCAATGAACACCCAGGACTGATCTCCTTTAGGATGAACTGGTTGAATCTCCTTGCAGTCCAAGGGACTCTCAAGAGTCTTCTCCAACACCACAGTTCAAAAGCATCAATTCTTTGGCACTCAGCTTTCTTCACAGTCCAACTCTCACATCCATACATGACCACTGGAAAAACCATAGCCTTGACTAGACGGACCTTTGTTGGCAAACTAATATCTCTGTTTTTTAACATGCTGTCTAGGTTGGTCATAACTTTCCTTCCAAGGAGCTTCGTTTAATTTCATGGCTGCAATCACCATCTACAGTGATTTTGGAGACCCCCAAATAAAGTCTGACACTGTTTCCACTGTTTCCCCATCTATTTCCCATGAAGTGATGGGACTGGATGCCACGATCTTAGTTTTCTGAATGTTGAGCTTTAAGCCAACCTTTTCACTTTCCTCTTTCACTTTCATCAAGAGGCTTTTTAGTTCTTCTTCACTTTCTGCCCTAAGGGTGCTGTCATTTGCATATCTGAGGTTATTGATATTTCTCCTGGCAATCTTGATTCCAGCTTGTGCTTCTTCTAGCCCAGCGTTTCTCATGATGTACTCTGCATATAAGTTAAATAAGCAGGGTGACAATATGCAGCCTTGATATACTCCTTTTCCTATTTGGAACCAGTCTGTTGTTCCATGTCCAGTTCTAACTGTTGCTTCCTGACCTGCATACAGGTTTCTCAAGAGACAGGTTAGGTGGTCTGGTATTCCCATCTCTTTCAGAATTTTCCAGTTTATTGTGATCCATACAGTCAAAGGCTTTGGCATAGTCAATAAAGCAGCTCAGTAAGTCTTTAATCCAATTTTCTGTTGATTGGTGGAGCTGTGTTCCCTCCCTGCTATTTAGCTGGGGCCAAACCATGGTGGAGGTAATGAAGATAATGGTGATCTCTCTCAAAAGATCCCATGCCTGTACTGCTACGGTCCATGCCCCAACCCTGGAGGAGACCGCCACTGACCCACACCTTCACTGGAGATTCCCGGAAGCCCACAGGCAAGTCTTGTGGGGTCACTGTTCCTTTCTCCTGGGTCCTGGTGCACAAGGTCCTGTTGTGCCCTCCAAGAATCTATTTCCAGTTCTGTGTAAGTACCGGCAGCTCTATGGTGGGGTTGATGACGACCTCCTCCAAGAGGACTTATGCCATACCCACACCCAGAGCCCCCGTCCCTGCGGCAGACCACTGCCAGCCCACACCTCCACAGGAGACGCTCAAACACAGCTCTGTCTCAGTCTCCATGGGGTCCCTGGGTCTTGGAGGGCACAAGGTTTGGTTGAGCCCTCTGAGCATCTCTGGCAGGAATGGGGTTTCATTCTAAATGCAAATCGCCCCTCCTACCGTCTTGCTGGGGCTTCTCCTTTGCCCTTGGACGTGGGGTATCTCCTCACAGTCGCGTCAGTGCCTACTGTCTTACTGGGGTTTCTCTGACCTTGGACGTGGAATATATCCACATGGCCGGCCCAGCGAAGCACAGGTGCCGCTCCTGACCTTGGACGTGGGGTATCTCCTCTCCACCGCTCGTCACTCGAGTGCCCTGCAGCCACCGCTCGCTGGTCCAGAAATGGTATGGACGTAACAGAAGCAGAAGATATTAAGAAAAGGTGGCAAGAATACACAGAAGAACTGTACAAAAAACATCTTTACGACCCAGATAATCATGATGGTGTGCTCACTAACCTAGAGCCAGACATCCTGGAATGTGAAGTCAAGTGTGCCTTAGGAAGCATCTCTACAAACAAAGCTAGTGGAGGTGATGGAATTCCAGTTGAGCTATTTCAAATCCTAAAAGATGATGCTGTGAAAATGCTGCACTCAATACGCCAGCAAATTTGGAAACCTCAGCAGTGGCCATCGGACTGGAAAAGGCCAGTTTTCATTCCGGTCCCAAAGAAAGGCAATGCCAAAGAATGCTCAAACTACCGCACAATTGCACTTATCTCATACTAGTGCAATCATAGTAATTACACTATCAAATCATTGTAATCATCTCATACTAGTAATACTTTGCATTACTAGAAAAGTAATGCTCAAAATTCTCCAAGCCAGGCTTCAGCAATATGTGAACTGTGAACTTCCAGATGTCCAAGCTGCTTTCAGAAAAGGCAGAGGAACCAGAGATCAAATTGCCAACATCTGCGGGACCACCAAAAAAGCAAGAGAGTTCCAGAAAAACATCTATTTCTGCTTTATTGACTATACCAAAGCCTTTGACTATGTGGATCACAATAAACTGTGAAAAATTCTGAAAGAGATGGGAATACCAGACCACCTGACCCACCTCTTGAGAAACCTGTATGCAGGCCAGGAAGCAACAGTTAGAACTGGACGTGGAACAACAGACTGGTTCCAAGTAGGCAAAGGAGTACATCAAGGCTGTTTATTGTCACCCTGCTTATTTAACTTATATGCAGAGTACATCATGAGAAATGCTGGGCTGGATGAAGCACAAGCTGAAATCAAGATTGCCAGGAGAAACATCAATAACCTCAGATATGCAAATGACAGCACCCTTATGGCAGAAAGTGAAGAACTAAAGAGCCTCTTGATTAAAGTGAAAGAGGAGAATGAAAACATTGACTTAAAACTCAACATTCAGAAAACTAAGATCATGGCATCCAGTCCCATCACTTCATGGGAAATAGATGGGGAAACAGGGGAAACAGTGGCTGACTTTATTTTTTGGGCTCCAAAATCACTGTAGATGGTGATTGCAGCCATGAAATTAAAAGACGCATACTCCTTAGAATGAAAGTTATGACCAACTTAGCATATTAAAAAGCAGAGACATTACTTTGCCAACAAAGGTCCATCTAGTCAAAGCTATGGTTTTTCCAGTGGTCAAGTATGGATGTGAGAGTTGGACTATAAAGAAAGCTGAGTGCTGAAGAATTGATGCTTTTGAACTGTGGTGTTGTAGAAAACTCCTGAGAGTCCCTTGGACTGCAAGAAGATCCAACCAGTCCATCCTAAAGGAGATCCGTCCTGAATATTTATTGGAAGGACTGATGCTGAAACTGAAACTCCAGTACTTTGGCCACCTCATGCAAAGAACTGACTCATTGAAAAGATCCTGATGCTGAGAAACTTGAGGGCAGGATGAGAAGGGGCCGACAGAGGATGAGATGATTGGATGGGATCACCGACTCAATGGACGTGAGTTTGAGTAAACTCCGGGAGTTGGTGATGGACAGGGAGGCCTGGCATGCTACAGTCCATGGGGTTGTAAAGAGTCAGACATGACTGAGTGACTGAACTAAACTGAACCAGTGCATGAGACTCTAGCTTGGCTTATGACCACAATTCTTGGTATCTGACTAAAAGCTCAAATTTTCAGTGAAAATAAAAAAAAATACACAGACAGTGTGTTGCTTGAAGGAAAATACATTCATGTGTGGACAGCAAAAATAAAAGTCCCTAAGGCTAAATCAAAATTGCATCATCTCCTAGGTTTAATGTTTAGGATAGATAGTACCCTTCTTCCATCTCCACTCTTGATCTGGATAGAGGATTGTTTTTATACTTCAGAAGTAATCTGTTTTTAGCTATACCATAGCATTCCTATTACTGTGCCATAAATATGTGTCCTATTCTAGAATATGAATAGTTCCTTGGTGGCATGGATCATGACATACCCATGTTTACAACATCTGTGCCTAATACTGTGTCTTGTACTTTGTAAAATGTTAATATATGATTGACCAGTGGTTTCAGTTCAGTTTAATTCAGTTGCTAAGTCATGTCTGACTCTTTGAGACTCCATGGACTGCAGCACGCCAGGCTTCCCTGTCCATCACCAACTCCTTGAGCTTGCTCAAACTCATGTCCATCGAGTCGGTGATGCCATCCAACCCTCTTATCCTCTATCATCCTCTTCTTCTCCTGCCTTCAATCTTTCCTGACATCTGGGTCTTTTCCAAAGAGTCAGTTCTTTGCATCAGGTGGCCAAAGTATTAGAGTTTCAGCTTCAGTCCTTCCAATGAATATTCAGGACTGATTTCCTTTAGGATTAACTGGTTTGATCTACTTGCAGTCCAAGAGACTCTTGGGTCTTCTCCAACACCACAGTTCCAAAGCATCAATTCTTTGGTGCTCAGCTTTCTTTATAGTCCAACTCTCACATCCATATGTGACTACTGGAAAAACCATAGCTTTGACTAAACGGACCTTTGTTGGCCAAATAATGTCTCTGCTTTTTAATATTGGTTATTTGAGCTTTGCTTTATGCTTTTTATGTCACATTTATACATCTTTTTTATGTTCAAGGGAGGCTTCAGTGAGTTTGAACCTGGGAAAAATTCCTATCCCGTGCCTCCATGTCTTCACCTGATAGATTAAAAAATGTTAATGCCATTTATTGGTCAGTAGCAGGATTCACTTTTACTGTTAATGTGTTGTAAATGAGTTGAAATGAACTATGTACAATCCTCAGCACATAATTCAAGCAGTCTTTCTATACTCTTCACTTTCAGTAAAGGTACAGCCTAGTTACTCAAGCAGGGGCATCACAGTCATTATCTGTGGATATCTCAAGGCACCAAGAATTTATTGTAACAGATGGTCCATGCACTAGACTCTTCTCAATTACACGAGTTGGTATATGCGTGGGAGTCATTAAGTGACTCAACTGCTGAATCATAGAACAGTTACAGCAAATCGATAACCCTGCTCCTGTCCTATTCCTTAACAGAAATATGCTAGCATAACACTTGTGTCTGCTGCAGATGGAGTTGTTGAAGAGAAAGGGACAGTGACTTCCATCTGCTAATTTCAGATATGAAATTCTTAATGTGGTTCAGCAGTCTACTCCTTTCTGATATTACCTGATTTTTATAGTGATCAACTAAATCAAGCAAACTCTGTACTTTGAGATATTTTTCTTTTCTTTAATACCAAAAGAATACAAGATGTTTCAGTTTAATTGCCTAAGATCATATTCTTCTTAGAATATGAGCATCTGTAAAATGAGTTGCACATATAAGAAGCAAAGACAGAGGAACATAAAAAATCCTACTGCAAAAACTAAGACCTGCCTTAGAGCATGGGGCAGTAGAACAGGTCAGAGTTTGGATTAAGACTTGGCTTGGAGATGTGTGAACTTGGACAGGTTAATTAATTTTCTGTGTGTCTCAGTTTCCTTATTTTTGAAAGCAGTGATACTAATTTATAATATAAAATCATTATAAAAATTAAATGCAATATATAAAGAAAAAAATTGCATTTGATTGTATCAATAGCTTCCATTTATTTTGTCTATTATCAGTTATATGGTAAGACATTTATCTAATATTTGAAAACTTTTTGTGATCACACTTTAAGATACACGCTAATTTATTATCATCTGACCTTGGAAAAATTCCACTAATCACTAGGCCAAAATTTTAATTATTTGTATATATACATACGTTGTTTGTTTTGTTGCTAAGTTGTGTTTGACTCTTTTGTGACCTTCTGGACTGTAGCTCACCAGGCCTCTTTGTCCATCGAATTTCCTGGCAAGAATACTGGAGTGGGTTGCCATTTCCTTCTCCAGGGGATCTTCCAGAATCAACTCCTGACCCAGAATTAGCCTATGTCTCTTATATTGTCAGGCAGATTTCTAGCCACTGAGCCACTGGAGAAGCCCCACTAGAATCTTTCCCTAATACAATAATTTAGAAATCTGGAATCTACCAAACTACTCTTAAGTTTGTACCTTTCTTACAAAAAGAAATTCATATTCATGAAATATAAGGTGTAGCTTAAGGCCACAGTAGGCTTTAAATGACTTTATGAGTCCAGTTTCAGTCATTTTGAATATTTTAAGAGGTAAACTTAATTTTTAAAACTATTTAGAATTGTTGTTTTTACCAATCTGTGTCTTTTTTCAGGTAACAAAGTAGAATACTGTCTTGAGTATTCTTGAAATAGGTACAAAACATATAGTTCAGAATAGCATGGAAGGACCTGATTTTTTACTCCATCGTTATTATGACTTTGCTGGGAGACTTTAAAAATCATTTCATTACTTGATGAGATTGATTTTTCCCATCTTTTGAAAGGAAATATGAATGATAGTCCATTCTACATCTCAAGCCTTTTGTGAGGGCCAGATTGAGGTCAAGGCTATTTAAAAACACTATGTTCTTCTTATATATTCCAGTCAGTTTACTTATTTGTGCTCTCACAATTACGAGGGGCATTTAATTTCATTTATATGACAAAATACAATATTAGTGGTGGTGTTCCCTAGTTCCTGCTGCTTCAGGATGAGGAGGTTGTATATTAACTATTCACCAAACTAATATATGGAAATTTCAATTTTGTCAAAAATTTTAAACTCTTGTTGATAACAACTATTAAAATCCAATCAAGGAAAAATAGTTCATTAAGGCACACCTGTGAAAAATGGCACTTAATTGAAGGCTAAATGTAATATTTCAAAAATGAATTAACAAAATTTAGTTTTCATGATTAAAAAATTGCCTTTACTTAGTTGATTGTTTTACATAGCTTTCATACTTCTCAAAACTTCCAGGAGCTTAATTTCAACAAGATTATTCTGATCTATGTACTTTATGAAAGCTCTTTTTTTTTTTAAGACAAGCACATTCTGCCTCACTTCCATGCCATTGTTTTTTCTTCTGACACACACTCGTTTTGTCCTAGATTTAAAACGAATAATAGATCACACCAGTGTGTGAATAATCCTTTACCACTTGTAATAAATTTTCTACAGGCTTCATTATTTGACCATCACAACTGTCTTGTGAGATTAGTCATGTTATTTTACATGAAATCAATGAGGAAACTGAGATGTGGTAAAATTGGGAATCGTGTCTCCAACTGAGGTTTCCACACCCAGTGCTATTTTCATTGCTTTCCAAATACCAAAGCCCCATAAACTTAAGAGAATTTTATGTTTAAATCCTTCAGTGCCCACCTTCCAGCTATGCTTAGGTTTATAGCTCAGCTTGGTTTTAAAAAAGGAAAGCATTTTCTTGTTTTTCTCACAAAGAATTATGTTTCTTAGAAAACAGAAAGCCTGTCTTATTGCGTTTATGTTTGTCTAGAATTCTCACTGACTGCCATTTATAACTGATTAGAGACCTGGGATTTTCCCTGGTTATACCCCCAGTGACCACTGTTTTATCACTTATCTGCCCAACACTTTGAAAATCTGTTTGTGTGCAAAAACATCAACTACAGTTGCTTTCTGAATGAATTGCACTTTTGACTTTGTTTTGGTCAGTTTATAAATGCCTTTCTAGAACTGTAATATTCTCTGTGTAATTTATGTCTGAAGAGATTACATCTTGTTTTGCATGCTAAGATTTCTTTAAAATTATTTATTATTCATGTTACACTTTAAACTGGCACTGGCCTATGCAGATTTTAAATGTGTTTGTCATATACCATTAGTCACTGTGTGAAATCTCTCAGTACTAGTTAGCCCTTGAATTTTCTGCTGCTAAGGAGAATTTAACACTGATTGATGGCAGATCACTTAGCTGGTTGGCAGACTTTCCAATTTACGGTGGGGAAATTGCTCTTTTCTTTTTGTTCATTCCTTCTGTTGCTCGTGCTGAACAGTGAGACGTATGTGCCAGCCTGTATACATTAGAAGCAGCTCTGGATTGGCAATACGGCATGTCTCTTTGACAATTATGATTCTATCAGCTTCCCAGACTGTACAGGGAATGTCAAATATCTGCAATGACATTCTTCCATTATTGTAGGCCCCTTATTTACGTGTCTCTTGTGCTCCAGCTCCTCATGTGTACTGCTTAAACTACCATCTCATGCACGATAAAGGGGCCCTAAACCCAGAACAAAGAGAAGTTTGTATTTTTCTCAGAAGTCCCAGTGTTTTGCTCTGGGTTGCAGACCAGCTCTAGTCTGGTTATCACCTTTTCCTCCTCCAGAGGTGCTCAGGAACCAGTTCTCCATTGAATTGTGCTAGATATATTAGATATTGCCTGCAAGTAACAAAACATTCAACTTTGCGTAGCTTAAACAATGCATTCTTTTTCTTGTAGAACAAGAAATCCCAATGTGCATGGTTTGGGTCAGTGATTGGGCAGCTTACAGATGTATTCAGTGATACTAGCTTTTCTGGTCTATTTTATACTACCGTGTTTAAACATAGGCCATCACTTTCAGATTACTGTGGTCCCTGCTTGGGCATGATTCTCATCACTGTTCATTTTTAAATGCAAGTAACACATGAACAGTGTGTGAGTGGGATTCAATTAGCTGCCCTTTATCCATAGAGGTTTCTATAATTTGTCTTAGTGTTGTAGTTAAGAGGCCTGTAAAATGTACTATGTATTAAACATTCGTTCACTTAAGAAATATTTTATGAGCACTGAGTATATGTCTAGTACTTGTCTTGGTACCGGAATAAACTGGTAAATTAAATATAGAAAAATCAGCGTCCTTGTGGAGCATATATTCTCCATCCAACTTAACTGTCTTATTGAAATAATTGCTTCATAATAAGTGCTACTTTCCCTGAAAAATGTTCTTACTACTCTACATATGATGCCTCATTTAGTGGTGTGCCAATACTGACTCATGCCAACTTGCAAGAATCAACGGTAACATTTTCAGTAATTTTGAAAGCCAACTGTTATACATGGTCATGACTTAGTAAATTATGAGTTTATACAGTTATTTTTTAAGACAGATTCAAAAGCAAAATAATAGATGCTGAAAAATCATTAATTTTTAATTATTTTACTGTAATCTATACTCTGAGTTTTATTTATGAATATTATATGAGAATGGTAGAAATACTATATAATGGTGTGTACTGCTTCCCAACTCCATGTGTGGGGACAAAGCATTAGAATCAGGCATAGTGAGAGATTTGCACCTTGAAGATCTGCAAACACTGTATATCTATGATACTTTGGTTTCCTGGGGAGGCCATTGTTGAACATTTGCAGCATACCACATGCTCCATCCAACTGTGAACCTTTTCTTTTATTAACTTTTACAGCATTTATTTTTAGTATAACATATTCATTAATTCTTTCAGCCAACATTTGCTCAGCGTGCATTGAAGGTTAGGTACTGGATAAGAAGCTGAGGATTCAGACATGAGGATAGAACTGTCTTTGTTCTCAAGGCAAAGAGAGTCTAAGAAAAGTCCAACAAAAGAGCAAATAGTAGACATTATAATAGGTGTACTAGGCAAAAGGAGATAAAACAATGGTGATAACTAATATTGGATGACTCAGAGACCCTGGGACTTGACTAAAAAGATGTTTGCTAGGCAGAAAAGGCAAGAAGAGTATTCTTCAGAGAAGAAATTATTTACAAAAGATCTGAGATTCAGAACAGCTGGCTGAGTCTGCACAGTTGAATTGCTTGGTTTTGCTGAAGAGATTTGTAGGGGAACAGTGGACAAGCCATGGAAGGAGAGATATTCAGGGGCCAGATAACAAAAGACTTTAAGTTTTTACCATCTTTGCATTCCCCAAGGGCTAGTACAATGCCTAGAGCATAAACATTACTCAATATATATCAGATGATTAAATGCTAAGAAATTTGGAGTTGCCTTTCACAATACTGGGGAGATACTAATCATTGTGCTTGGAGTAATATTTTAAGTATTTGTCTTATGCAGCTACTTTGCCTCTACAAATTATGATGTAGTTCTTGATGGCAGGGCTCATGTAGTAAAATTTTTACTAAGCACAATGTCATAAACCTCTCTGGTATTCAGAGAATTTTAACATTTCCAATCTTGTTTTTTATGAAATTATTTTTAATGGTTTTGTTGAGATATAGTTGGTATAAAATGCATATATTTAATGTATCCAATTTGATGAGGTTTGGATATATGCATGCACCCATGAAACCAACACCACAATCGGGGTAATAAGATATCCATCATCTCCAGAAATTTACTTGAAGCCCCTTTTGTGTGGTCATATCAGTTTAACATGTGATCTACCCTCTTAATAAATTTGTGGAGTGCACAGTACATTATTGTTAATTATAGGAACTGTTCTGTACAGCTGATCTCTGGAAATAATTAATTTCTATAGCTAAAACTTTATACCCATTTAACAACTCTCCATTTCCCTCTCTCACAAGCCACTGTCCATCTCAATTTTACTCTTTGCTTATGTGAGTTTGACTATTTTAGGTGCCTCATATTAGTGAAATAATGGTATTTGTCCTGGCTTACCTCACTTAACAGATAATCTATATTCCATTGAATGCACACACAACATTATCACTATCCATTTATTTGTGACGGACATGTGGGTTATTTCCTGTGAACTAAAATGGACTGGAATGGGCAAATTAATTCAGATGACCATTATATCTATCACTGTGGGAAAGAATCCCTTAGAAGAAATGGAGTAGCTATCATAGTCAACAAAAGAGTCTGAAGTGCAGTCTCAAGAAAGACAGAATGATCTCTGTTCATTTCCAAGGCAAACCATTCAATATCACAGTAATCAAAGTCTGTGCCCCAGCCAGTAATGCTGAAGAGGCTGAAATCGAATGGTTCCATGAAGACATACAAGACTTTCTAGGAGTAACACCCTAAAAAGATGTCCTTTTCATCATAGGGGACTGGAGTGCAAAAGTAGGAAGTTAACAAGAGATACCTGGAGTAACAGGCAAATTTGGCCTTGGAGTACAAAATGAAGCAGGGCAAAGGCCAACAGAGTTTTGTCCAGAGAACACACTGGTCATCGCAAACACCCTCTTCCAACCACACAAGAGAAGACTCTACACATGGATATCACAGATGGTCAACACTGAAATCAGATTGATTATATTCTTTTCAGGCAAAGATTGAGAAGCTCCATAGTCAGCAAAAATAAGACTGGGAGCTGACTGTGGCTCAGATCATAAACTCTTTATTGTCAAATTCATACTTAAATTGAAGATAATAGGGAAAACCACTAGACCATTCAGGTAGGATCTAAATAAAATCCCTTATAATTATACAGTGGAAGTGAGAAATAGGTTCAAGGGATTAGATCTGAGAGTGCCTGAAGAACTCTGGACAGAGATTCATGACATTGTACAGGAGGCAGTGATCAAAACCATCCCTAAGAAACAGAAATGCAAAAAGGAAAAATGATTGTCTGAGGAGGCCTTACAAATAGCTGAGAAATGAAGAGAGGTGAAAGGCAAAGGAGAAAAGGAAAGATATTCACATTTGAATGTGGAGTTCCAAAGAATAGCAAGAAGAGACAAGAAAGCCTTCCTCAGTGATCAGTGCAAAGAAATAGAGGAAAACAATAGAATGGGAAAGATTAGAGATCTCTTCAAGAAAATTAGAGATATCAAGGGAACATTTCATGCAAAGATGGGCTCTATAAAGGACAGAGATGGTATGTTCCTAACAGACGTAGAGATATTAAGAAAATGTGGCAAGAATACACAGAAGAACTATACAAAAAGATCTTCATGACCCAGATAACCATGATGGTGTGATCATTCACCTAGAGCCAAACTTCCTGGAATGCGAAGTCAAGTGGGCCTTAAGAAGCATCACTACAAACAAAGCTAGTGGAGGTGATGAAATTCCAGTTGAGTTATTTCAAATCCTAAAAGATGCTGCTGCTAAAGTGCTGCAATCAATATGCCAGAAAATTTGGAAAACTCAGCAGTAGCCATCGGACTGGAAAAGTTCAGTTTTCATTCCAGTCCCAAAGAAGGGCAATACTAAAGAATGTTCAAACTACCACACAATTGTACTCATCTCACATGCTAGTAAAGTAATGCTCATAGTTCTCCAAGCCAGGCTTCAACAGTGCATGAACTGTGAGCTTCCAGATGTTCAAGCTGGATTTAGAAAAGGCAGAGGAACCAGAGATCAAATTGCCAACATCTGTTGGGTCATCAAGCAAGCAAGAGAATTACAGAAAAACATCTACTTCTGCTTTATTGACTATGTCAAAGTCTTTGACTGTGTGGATCACAACAAACTGTGGAAAATTCTTCAAGTGATGGGAATATTAGACCACCTAACTGCCTCCTGAGAAATCTGTATGCAGGTCAAGAAGCAACAGTTAGAATTGGACATGGAACAGCAGACTGGTTCCAAATTGAGAAAGGAGTACGTCAAGGCTGTATATTGTCACCTTGCTCATTTAACTATATGCGGAGTACATCATGCGAAATGCTGGGCTGGAAGAAGCACAAGCTGGAATCAGGATTGCCAGGAGAAATATCAATAACCTCAGATATGCAGATGACACCAACATTGTGTCAGACAGTGAAGAGGAACTAAAGAGCCTCTTGATGAAAGTGAAAGAGAAGAGTGAAAAAGCTGGCTTAAAACTCAACATTCAAAAAACTATGATCATGGCATCTGGTACCATCATTCCATGGCAAATAGATGGGGAAACAATGGAAACAGTGACAGACTTTATTTTCTTGGGCTCAAAAATCACTGGAGATGATAACTGCAGCCATGAAACTAAAAGACGCTTACTCCTTGGAAGAAAAGCTGTGACCAACCTAGACAGCATATTAAAAAGTAAAGACATTACTTCACCGACAAAGGTCCATCTAGTCAAAGCTATGGTTTTTTTCAGTAGTCATGTGTGGATGTGAGAGTTGGACTATATAGAAAGCTGAGCATTCTTCAATAGTCGTGTATGGATGTAAGAGTTGGAGTATAAAGAAAGCTGAGCATTCTTCAGAAGGCTGATGCTGAAACTCCAATACTTTGGCCACCTGATGAGAAGAACTGACTCCTTGGAAAAGACCCTGATGCTGGGAAAGATTGAAGGCGGGAGGAGAAGGGGACAGCAGAGGATGAGATGGTTGGATTCATCACCGACTCAAGTGGACATGAGTTTGAGTAAACTCCGGGAGTTGGTGATAGACACGGAGGCCTGGAGTGTTGCAGTCCACGGGGTTGCAAAGAGTCGGACACGACTGAGTGACTGGACTGAACTGAAGGTTGTTTCCTTATGTTGGCTGTTGTGAATAAGACTACCATGGACATGAGAGTACAGGTATCTCTTTGAGATCATTATTTCCATTCTTTAGGATATAAACCCAGAAGTGGAATTGCTGGAAGTATATGGTAGTTCTGTTTTTAAGTTTTTGAGGAAGTTCCATACTGTTTTTTTGTAGTGGCTATACCATTATGCATTCCCACCAAGGTGTGCCAGTGTTTCAATTTCTTCATGTCCTCTCTAACACTTAATTTTTAACAACCACCCTAACAGGTGTGAGATGACATCTCACTGTTATCTATTTCCTTATTTATTTATATTGAGATGTGGCATATAACTATATTTTGACATATAACATTAAATACTAGTTGCTGGTATACAACATGAAAATTTGATATACATATATATTATGAAATGATCACCATAATAAGTCCAGTAGTATCTGTTACCTCACATAGTTACTCATTATTTTGTCATGAGAAATTTTAAGATTTACTCTCAGCACCTTTCAACTATACAACACAAAATAATTAACTGTTGTCACCTTGCTATACATTGCATCTATAGAACATATTTACTTTATGACTAGTAGTTTGTACCTTTTGATCACCTCCACCCATTTTTCTGATCTCTGACCCTGTACCTCTGGCAACCACCAATCTGTTCTCTGTATCTATGAGTCTGGACTTTTTTTGTCTTCTACATTCTATATGTAAGTGTGGTCATGTGATACTTCTCTTTCTTCCTCTGATTTCACTTTATCATAATTCCCTCAAGGTCCATACACATTGTTGCAAGTGGCAGGATTTCCTTTTAATGGCTTAATATTCCATTTATTCATTGTGTGTAGATGTGTGTGTGTGTATACACACATTTTCTTTATGTTTTAATGGAAATTTATGTCTTGGCTATTTTGAATAATTCTGCATGGATATAGGGGTTCATACATTAATCTGAGTTAGTGCTTCTGCATTTTTGGATAAATACCCAGAAGCAGAATTGTTGGAGCATATGGTAATTCTATTCTTACTTTTTTGAGGAACGTCCATATTGACTGCACCAACGTACATTCCCATCAACAGTGCACAAGAATTGCCTTTTTTCTACATTCTTACCAACATTTTTGTCTTCTTCAGAAAAATGTTTATTCATATCCTCTGCCTGGTTTTAATATTGTTGTCTTACTATTGAGTTGTATGAGTTATTTATATATTTTGGATGTTAACTGCTCATCAGATATATGGTTTGCAAATATTTTCTCCCTTTTCATTTTGTTGATTTCCTTTCCAGTGAAGATGGTTTTAGTTTGATATAGTTTTAATTATTTGAGTATTTGTTTGATTTTGGTGTCAAATTCATAAAAACAACTGTCAAGACTTGTTATGGGGCTTAACACCTGTGTTCTAGGAACTTTATGATTTCAGTCATATATTCAAGTCTTTAATCCATTTAGATTTTATTTCTGTGTATTGTATAAGAAAATAGTCTGGTTTTATTCTTTTGTATGTAGCTGTGCAGTTTTCTCAATACCACTTATTGAAGAGACTGTCCTTTTCGTGTTGTATATTCTTGGCTCCTTTTTTGTAAATTGATTGTCTATGAATGGATATATTTTTGACTTCTTTATTCTGTTCCATTGATCTGTGTGTCTGCTTTTATGTCAATATCATACTATTTTGATTACTATAGGTTTGTAATATACTTTGAAATAAGGATGTGTATACTTCCAACTTTGTTCTTTCTCAAAATTGTTTTGGTTATTCATGATCATTTGTGGTTCCATATAAATTTTAAGATCATCATGTAAATAATGCCATTAGAATTTTGATAGAAAGTATGTTGGATCTGTAGATTGCTTTGAATAGTATGGATTTGAAAAATATTAATTCTTCCAATCCATGAACATGGGATCATTTTTCACTTATTTTTGTCTTTGATCTTTACAATTTCTGTTCCTTAAACTTGATAACTTCCATTTTTTCTATCTTCAGGTTGGCTAATTCATTCTCTCTACTTTGTCTAGTACATATTTCATTTCAATTATTGTAATTTTCAGCTTCAGAACTTCCTTCTGCTTTTTTTAAAAGTTTCTATCTCATTACAGATATTTCTGTTCATACATTGTTAGCTTTATCTACTCTTTCTTCAGTTATTTTAGCATGGTTTAGAAATTTCTGTGAAGTCTTTGCTTAAATTGCCATCAGGGGTTTCTGGGGTAGTTTCTGTTAATTTTTTTTTTTTTTTGTAAGAGTTGTTATTTTCCTGTTTATGTTGATGGTTTGTAATTGTTACAGAATTCTGGCCTTTGAATATATTAGAATAAATCTGTAGATAAGATTCTATCACATCTCCAGTGGGTTTTTGTTGTTGTTGTTATTGCTTTCATTTATTATCGTTGTTGTGTGCTAATTTTAGGCTCGATTTTTTTCTGTTTCCTTGTGGTATAAAATTAGTTTATTTGGAAACTTTTTTGTTCATGTAGGCATTTATCACCATAAGATTCCCTCTTAGAACTGCTTAGAACTACTTGTGCTGTGTTTGTCTCAAGATGTCTTCTTTTCTTTCTGTCTTTGACCCATTGATTATTCAGGACTGTGTTGTTTACACATTGATAAATTGTCTGACTCTCCCTCTCTTATTGCAGTTCTGGTTTTATCCCATTGTGTTCATAAAAGACAGTCAGTATTGTTTAAAGTTTATTTGAATTTGTAAAGACTTTTCTGATCTAGCATATGATCTAACCTGGAGATTATCTTTTGCACTTGAAGAATGAGTATCCTGCTGCTGTTGGGTGAAATGTTCAATGTGTGCTTATGGTGTGTGTCCATTTGTTCTATAGTGTTGTTGAAGTCCTCTGTTTCCCTTTTTATTTTCTATCTGGATGTTCTATCCATTACTGAAAGCATAGTCTCTGCTGTTGTATTGCTGTCTATCTTACCTTTCAGTTATGTAAATGTTAGCTTTATATGTTTGGATTCTCTAATATTGGGCTCACATATTTGTAACTCATATCTTTCTCATGTGTTGCTTCTTTTACCACTGTCTAATGTTCTTCTTTGTCTCTTGTGTCAGTTTTTTTTCTTTTTTAATTAATTAATTAATTTAAATTGGAGACTAATTACTTTATAATATCGTAGTGGTTTTTGCCATACCTTGACATGAATCTGTCATGGGTGTACATGTCTCCCACATCCTGAAACCCCCTCCCATCTCCCTTCCCACCCCATCCCTCAGGATTGTCCCAGTGCTCCGGCCCTGAGCGCCCTATCTCATGCATTGAACCTGGACTGGCCATCTGTTTCACATATGGTAATATGCATGTTTCAATGCTATTCTCCCATAACATCCCACCCTCGTCTTCTCCCACAGAGTCCAAAAGTCTGTTCTTTACATCTGTGTCTCTTTTGCTGTCTTGCATATAGGGTCATTGTTACCATCTTTCTAAATTCCATATATATGCATTAATGTACCTTATTGGTGTTTTTCTTTCTGACTTACTTCACTTTGTATAGTAGACTCTAGTTTCACCCACCTCATTAGAACAGACTCAAATGCTTTCTTTTTAATAGGTGAATAATATTCCATTGTGTATATGTACCACAACTTTCTTATCCACTCCTCTGCCAAAGGACATCTAGGTTGCTTCCATGTCCTAGCTCTTGTAAACAGTGCTGTGATGAACATTGGGGTACATGTGTCCCTTTCAGTTCTGGTTTCCTTGGTGTGTATGCCCAGCAGTGAGATTGCTGGGTCGTAGGCAGTTCTATTTCCAGTTTTTTAAAGAATCTCCACACTGTTCTCCATAGCAGCTGTACTAATTTGCATTCCCACCAACAGTGTAAGAGGGTTCCCTTTTCTCCGCACCCTCTCCCACATTTATTGTTTGTAGACTTTTGGATAGCAGCCATTCTGACCAATGTGAGGTGGTACCTCATTGTGGTTTTGATTTGCATTTCTCTGATAATGAGTGATGTTGAGCATCTTTTCATGTGTTTGTTAGCCATCTGTATATCTTCGTTGGAGAAATGTCTGTTTAGTTTTTTGGCCCATTTTCTTGATTGGGTCGTTTATTTTTTCTGGAATTAAGCTGCAAGAGCTGCTTATATATTTTTGAGATAAATTCTTTGTCAGTTTCTTCATTTGCTATTATTTTCTCCTATTCTGAAGGCTGTCTTTTCACCTTGCTTATAGTTTCCTTCATTGTGCAAAAGCTCTTAAGTTTCATTAGGTCCCATTTGTTTATTTTTGCTTTTATTTCCAGTATTCTGGGAGGTGGGTCATAGAGGATCCTGCTGTGATTTATGTCAGAGAGTGTTTTGCCTATGTTTTCCTCTAGGAGTTTTATAGTTTCTGGTCTTACATTTAGATCTCTAATCCATTTTGAGTTTATTTTTGTGTATGGTGTTAGAAAGTGTTCTAGTTTCATTCTTTTACAAGTGGTTGACCAGTTTCCCCAACACCACTTGTTAAAGAGATTGTCTTTTCTCCATTGTATTTTCTTGCCTCCTTTGTCAAAGATAAGGTGTCCATAGGTGCGTGGATTAATCTCTGAGCTTTCTATTTTGTTCCATTGATCTATACTTCTGTCTTTCTGCCAGTACCATACTGTCTTGATTACTGTAGCTCTGTAGTAGAGTCTGAAGTCAGGCAGGTTGATTCCTCCAGTTCCATTCTTCTTTCTCAAGATTGCTTTGACTCTTTGAGGTTTTTTGTATTTCCATATAAATTATTTGTTCTAGTTCTCTGAAAAATACTATTGGTATCTTGATAGGGATTGCATTGAACCTATAGATTGCTTAGGGTATTATACTCATTTTCACTATAGTGATTCTTCCGATTCATGAACATGGTATACTTCTCCATCTATTTGTGTCCTCTTTAATTTCTTTTATCAGTGTTTTATAGTTTTCTATATACCAGTCTTTTGTTTCTTTAGCTAGATTTACTCCTAAGTATTTTATTCTTTTTGTCGCAATGGTGAATGGAATTGTTTCCTTAATTTCTCTTTCTGTTTTCTTGTTGTTATTGTATAGGAATGCAAGAGATTTTCTCTGTGTTAATTTTATATCCTGCAACTTTACTATATTCACTGATTGGCTCTAGTAATTTTCTGGTGGTGTCTCTTTCTATGTAGAGGATCATGTCATCTGCAAACAGTGAGAGTTTTACTTCTTTTCCATCTGGATTCCTTTTATTTATTTTTCTTCCCTGATTGCTATGGCTAAAACTTCCAAAACTATGTTGAATAGTAATTCTGAGAGTGGGCACCCTTGTCTTGTTCCTGGCTTTAGTGGAAATGTTTTCAATTTTTCACCATTGAGGATAATGTTTGCTGTGGGTTTATCATATATGGCTGATATTATGTTGAGGTATGTTCCTTCTATACCCGCTTTCTGGAGGGTTTTTTTTTTTTTTTTTTTAAATCATAAATGGATGTTGAATTTTGTCAAAGTCTTTTTCTGCATCTATTGAGATAATCATATGGTTTTTAGCCTTCAATTTGTTAATGTGGTGTATCACATTGATTGATTTGTGAATATTGAAGAATCCTTGCATCCCTGAGATAAAGCCCACTTGGTCATGATGTATGTTCTTTTTGATACATTATTGTACTCTGTTTGCTAGAATTTTGTTGAGAATTTTTGCATCTATGTTCATCAGTGATATTGGCCTGTAGTTTTCTTTTTTTGTGTTGTCTTTGTCTGGTTTTGGTATTAGTGGGATGGTGGCCTTATAGAATGAGTTTCGCAGTTTACCTACCTCTGCAATTTTCTGGAAGAGTTTGAATAGGATAGGTGTTAGCTCTTCTCTAAATTTTTGATAGAATTCACCTGTGAAACCATCTGGATAGATCAACTAAACAGGAAATTAGCAAGGAAACACAAACTTTAAATGATACAATGGGCCAGTTAGGCCTAATTGATATCTATAGGATATTTCACCCCAAAGCAATGATTTTCACCTTTTTCTCAAGTGCACACAGAATATTCTCCAGGATAGATCACATCCTGGGCCATAAATCTAGTCTTGGTAAATTCAGAAAAATTATAATCAGTTCAAGCATCTTTTCTGATCACAACTCAGTAAGATTAGATGTCAACTGCAGGAAAAAAGCTATTAAAAATACAGACGTATGGAGGCTAAACAACACGCTTCTGAATAACCAACAAATCACAGAAGAAATCGAAAAAGAAATCAAAATCTGCATAGAAAGAAATAAAAATTAAAGCATGACAACCCAAAACCTATGGGATTCTATAAAAGCAGTGCTAAGGGGAAGGTTCATAACGATACAAGCTTATCTCAAGAAACAAGAGAAAATAATATAGATAACTAACTTTACAACTAAAGGAACTAGAAAAAGAATATATGGAAGAATCACAGGGTTAGTAGAAGGAAAGAAATCATAAAAATCAGGACAAAAATAAATGAATAAGAAACAAAGGAAACCATAGCAAAAATCAACAAAACTAAAAGGTGGTTCTTTAAGAAGATAAATAAAATAGACAAACCATTAGCCAGACCCATCAAAAAAAAAAGGGGGAAAAGTCAAATCAACAAAATTCAAAATGAAAATGGAGAAATCACAACAGACAACACAGAAATACAAAGGATCATAAGAGGCTACTATCAGCAACTATATGACAATAAAATGGACAACTTGGAAGAAATGGATGAATTCTTAGAAAAGTATAATCTTCTGTCAGTTTTTTACTTAAATTCCATTTTGCCTGATATATGTATAGTCACCCCAGCTCTCTTTTTGTTAGAATTCACATGGAATTTTTTTCTATCCCCCTTGTTTTCAGCCTATGTATTTCCCTGAATATAAAGAGAGTCTGTCATACATAGCACATTGTTAGGTCTTATTATTTTTATTCATTCAGTCAGTCTATGTCATCTGGCTGGAGTATTTATTATATTAAAGTAATTATTGATAGGGATGGACTTATTATTGCCAGTTATGTAGTTTTCTGTCTGTCACAGTTATTTTGCTCCTTTTTTCTTCCCTTGCTCTCTTTCTGCATGTTTTATTGATTATATTCATAGTGCTATGCTTAATTCCTTTATATTATTGTTTGTCTGTCTTCTATAAGTAATTTCTTTGTGGTTGTCATGAAACTTACATAAAACATCTTATAGTTATACATTTTTCTAATATATTATTAGAGAATTTTATTATTTAAAATATATTAGAAAGTAATTTTCTAAAAATAATAAAATATTATATTTTAAGCTGATTAAAAAGTTAACTTCAATAATATACAAAACTCTACATTTTTACTTATTCCCCTACCTTTTATAATTAATGTCACAGTTCACACATTTTATATTATGTATCCATTAACAATTTAAAAAATTTGACCATAGTTTCATCTAATTGAATTAGATGATGACCATAATTTCATCTAATTGAATCATGTAATTAACAAAATGTGCTGATGTCAGAAAAATAGCCTCTGAGTAAATGTGAATGCTTACCTTTACCTTAAAACCTGTTATTGATAGTTTTACATCATTATTACTATAATCAACCATTTTAAACAAATATTTGTAATTATAGTAATTCTTAAGACTTCTGTGTTTTAACATTTGTATAAAAATTAAGTGATTTTCACAATATTATAGTATTCTCTATTTGTCCATACTTTCTAGCAAGTTTTGTACTTTTATATATTTTAGTGGTGCTCTTTAGTATCTTTTATTTCAACCTGAACTTTAGCACTTGTAAGTTGTTGATATAGTCCCTTAGTTTTTGATTGTCTATCCTTTCTCTTTCCTTCATTTTGAAGAACAGTTTTCCCAGGTATATTATTCGCAATTGGTAGATTTTTGTTTTTCAGCACTGTTTTTCATCCCATTTCCTTCTTCCCTTCAACTTTTATTCTTCCTAATCTGTTGATAATCTTATGAGGGTTTCTTTGTATCTGAGTCACTTTTATCTTGTTGCTTTCAAAATTCTCTTTTTGTCTTTGACAATTTGATAATAAATGATGACTGTAGATTTCTTTCAATTTTTCCTTTTGGGAATTCTTTATGTTTCATGAATCTGCATGCCTGTTTCTCTCCTAACTTTTGGGAAGCTTTCAGCCATTATTTCCCATTCGCTATTTATTTTACATACGGTAGTATATGTTTCCATGTTGCTCTCTCTATACACCCCGTTCTCTCCTTCCTCCCCCACCAACCATATATTTCCTTCTTATATGAGGATTTTTCCACATAGTTTATTTATTTTTATAAGATTTTCTATATACTTCCATTAAAAAAAAGGGAACAAAGAAAGTCTGAAAATGGGGTCCTCAATCAGCACAGAACTCATTGAATCAGAACTATGCTAAGTCCCCTTTAAAAGACTTTGTGGCTATTGGTCCTCAGACTTGAGAGAAAGAATGAACATATTTAGAGAAGGAATATGGAAGTTTCAAAGTGATTCAGTCAGCAGTAAGATCTTGAGAAATGCAGAGCAAGGAGAAAGCCATTTAATATTGTTCAATTCTATCTGGTCAAGCCCCAGCAAGGGTAGAGGGAAAATTAACTCTTGGTTTATAAAAAGTGAATTGCAACTATCAGGGCTGTCCATAATGTATAACTACATGAATAAGTCTATCCAACTTTTCCAATGGAAAACTACCTTAGCTCTAAACATGTTCACAATTATTGTTCTGATTATTATGTATCTAACCCTGGTGGCTCAGCAGTAAAGAATTCACCTGCCAAGTAGGAGACTTGAGTTCAATCCCGGGATTGGGAAGATCCCCTGGAGAAGGAAATGGCTACCCATTCCAGTATTCTTGCCTGGGAAATCCTATGGACAGAGGAGCCTGGTGAGCTGCATCCATGGGGTCCCAAAAGAGTTGGACATTACTTAGCAACTAAGCAACAACAATCACATAGTATACCTTTGAACAAGGACATCCAACTCGACCAGAATTTAATCAAGTTCCTACCAAGTGTCAGGTGTTTCTTAGGGGATAGTTTCTTTACTCCGTACATAAAAACATTCTATTGCAGTGGACAATTAATTTTCTCATTATGCAGAAATAAATCTTGCTGATTTTGTTCATCGATTGCATACATTTGATGACTGAGCTGCTATTCCATCACCTCTGGCCTCCCAACACACACACACACACACACACACACCCCTGCTTTCTTTGAGTTGACAAAAGCATTGCTGAGCTTGCAAGACTAGATGGGACACGGAGCTGTGGTAATGAGTACAATGCCAGAGAAGGCTTTTGAAAGGTAGCCACCTGGCCTTTCCCGGTGACCGTCTCTGCATCAGGAGCACTTTCCCAGTGGAAGGCTTAGTGTTTGCATGAATTAGGGATGGGAATAAGGGGGATATCAAATTGGGGGTTTGCTGCATTCAGAACAGTTCCCAGCATTTTCAAAATAAACCTATAATGTCTAGTGTTTAATTTTGATTCCTCCTTTCTGTTTGCCTACTTTTTTTCAAAGTAAGTTCTGAAAAAATTTCTGTAAGTGAGCAGTACAATAAGAATCTGTCATATCAGTTACCTCTGTAACTTCTTCCTAGAACATCATTTCTCCCCAGTGTTCACCTCATTGATTCTCTCAAACTATACTTATTTCCATTCAAAAGTTTTTCTCCTCAGGGAAGCCATCCCTCTTTATTCTCTCTGACATGGCACCTTTCTTCCTACTTTATCCCTTGACCTTATTTTATTTTTCTTAATAGTATTTATACACTATAATGCCAGATATCGATGTTTATTTGTATTTTATTTCTTTCCTCAAAATTTAAGCTCTTTAAGGACAGGGCCCTTGTCTAATTTCTTTTCTGTCTTCAATTCCATTACATGGCAGTCCTTTTTTTGAAACTATCTATTTGGCTTAAATCTGTTTTGGTTTATATTACCCAAAACAAATTTCAATATTTTTATAAAGGTTGACATCCAAGTTAATGTATATTAATTATATTTTACTTCTCAGAAAGATACTGTGATCCAAAAAGAGGACAGATTTTTTTTTTTAGTGAAAACATTTTCCAGTTAACACTGTATTGTATAATTGAAATTTATCAACTGTAGTTAACAGGTTGTGATATGGAACCTCAGATACCTTGCTTGTCTTATAACTGAATCCTTTTATCAACCTCCCCCTATTTACCTCACTCCCTTTTTTACTACTATTCATTTCTATGAATGTTTTAATTAACTTGATGAGGGGGAATCCTTTCACAATGTGTACATATATCACATAATATTGTACACTTTAAATGTCTTATAATTTGTCAATTGTTGTATTGATGATGCAATATTGTCAGTAATACCTTAATAAGGTATTGAGATAGCTTAATAAAATAAAATAAGAATATGAAAATATTTTTTGCCTCACTAGTAATTAAAAATGCTAATCTTTTTTTTCACATAAAAGAAAAATAAAGGAAGTTATAAAGTAAGGCAGAATATCTGAGTTCATCTTGACCCAATTGACAATACATCTACATAAGTCTGGATATGCCATATTTTTCCAACTGGAATTTCTACTTTTCTGCTTTATTAAAAGGAATGATACTTCTCCCTACTACTTTGCCAAGTTTGTTGTGAAAATAAAGCTAGATTGTATAAAACACTGAAAAATTTAATGTAATGTTGCTGGACTATTACTATTCCTGATCTAGTCTGAGTTACTTTCTCTTGACATCTAAGAAACGTATAGAAAAACATAATATATACATATATATGTTAGATATATAACATGTATATATAATCTTATATATATATTATATAATCTTCATCTCAATCATATCTCTCACTAGGTTTTTGTGGCTATTCACTAGTGTTTGTTTTTTTTCTTTTTGCCTGTGTATGTCTATTGTACTCCATTGAAACCTGAGAAATACATATGAAATCACAAGTACATGAAGTTATCTGACAATAAGTTTTAAATGATTTTCTCTTATGTGAAACAGCATCTTCACATCCCTAAGTGGAGAATTAATTCCAGCCTCAGAGATTTCCAGCCAGGTGTTTATTAAGGCTCCATGCTACTTCCAAACTCTGCAACAACAGATGCAAATTGAAGTCTTTATGTCATTGGTTTTTGGGGCAGCCCACAGAGAAATAAAAATGCGTTTGTAAACTCTGAACATAGGTGGGCATTTTTGAAAGCCTCTAGATATGACAGAATGATTTCCAAGTAAGAGTGCAGTATTGTTTATTACAACTTTGAGTGGCAGTCTAATATATTAAATCAGTTCAGAAGATTGTAAAATGCATTAGCATTAGCAATTTAATACCTTCAACAAATTTAACTGTCACTCAAAAGCATATCTGTCCTTGCTGTAAAAAAAAAAAAAAAAAAAAAAAGCCAAAACGAAACTCCTTCCCTGATAGACAGTTATGTTCAAGGAGACAAAAGCTTTCTCATGTACACAGACACATACAGAAAGGATATACTGCATTTAGTAAAATTAAGTGGCACAAAATTAATATAAGCATTTGGCTATGTCTGGACAGCTTGAAGCTTTAAAAAAAAGTTTGACAAAATGATGAACTGAGCGCCACTTACCAACCAGGAAATCTTGCTCATGAAAATACATGGGAGGCTTCTCTCCATCAGATGATGGTTCTCTTGCTTCTATAGCCTCCTGTCAACATTATACTTCTTCCATTTAGAAGGACGTTTATGAAGTGTTCCTAATAGCATGGTAAATGTTATTGCTCTGATGTTTATTGGAAACATCAGAATAAAACTCCTTACAAAGTATAATATTAATAATAGGAAATTATTATCAAAAGCCTATAAATGAATAATCACTGTCGTTGAGCACTATATGTGAGACACTGAAATAAGCACTTTATCATATACTATCTCATCAAAACCTTTCACACAATTTCATGAAGAGTTATTTTACAGGTAGAAAAACTGAGGCCCAGTGAGTGAAAGTAACTTGCTTCATGAAGATCCCCTAGACCCTAAGTAACAGAGCCAGTCTTTGACCTAAGGTCTATTAATTTTGTTAATCATAATCAATCTGCTAGCGTATCTGGGACATGCCACTTTATGGTGGGACTCTTGAATGTATTAGAGACATTAATCATCACAATCATACTATAGACAAGTGTTATTTTTCTCATTGTACAGATGAGTTACCTATGACTTTATAATAAGTAGCCAAGTTCTCATAGAGCCATGTACTTCCTAATCATACCATTATTCATCAACAATAAGACTAGTGAAAGAAATGTTAACAGTGAATATCATTTGAAGGCAAGAGAAATATTATTTCAGTATTTAAATTTTTTTTAATGAGGAGTGTGTGTGTGTGTGTGTGTGTGTGTGTGTGTGTGTGTGTGTAGAAAGATAGCTGGATATAGCAGACTGGTAAATATTATCTATTCAGTAACTCATCAATCATATGCATACTCAGAATCATCTAGTCATTCAATAGCTGAATGGTGTGTAGGAAAAAACCAGTCCTTACTTCCTCATGTCCATCAACTTTTAACTGAAATATTTTGTTCTTTTTTGTGCTTCTACCTTAGCCCATATCCTGGATAAAATGGAAGTTAATATTTAATTTTCACTTCCCACAGTTTCCAAGAGCATGGTAATTGCAATACCTTGTGTATCAGAAATGTATTAATATATACCTGAGTCAGCTTAACATTCAAAAAGTGTCACAGTGCTTTTAATTCAAATTTAATTCAGTCATCTTCTTTCTTACTAATACACAATTTATTTTATGGCCTTAATATAAATAAAGCTTAATATAAAATTGAAATGATATCTACTTTGAGTTAATAGATACAAATTTCCAAGCACAATTTCTGGAGTGTAGTGAGTAATCAATAAATTGTTGCTTTTCTTACTTGGTTCCTCAAAGTCCTTGCTCTTTAAAATCATGGAAATCTTAAAGATTTCTTTATCTGTAGGAAAGTGGACAAAAACCCAAGCCCTCCTTTGTTTTTATTTAAAGATATTTGTCACAAAGAATTTGGAATATATACAAAATTAAAGAATTTAATAAATGTGATGTACTTGACACCATCTTGCTTCATATACATTGACCTTTCTTGAGACAGAAACTAGTCCATGACTACACGTATTCACTCTATCTTGAATTCCTTTCACTTTACAACATGTCCTAAAAGTACTTCATCTTTGTTTTCAATGATCGGCCTCATTTCCTGCTCAGGTGTGCAGTATGTTGATAGATCAGTATCCTTTATTTGTTTGTTGCAATTAAAAGCCTGATTCGAATCCTGTGTGTTTGCTACAATTAGTAGTTCAATTTGTATATTTTAAAAATAATTTGCCATTTTATTTTAAATTATTTGCCTTCCTTAAAGTGTAATGGTTGTGTCAAATAGTAAATAATTATGTGAGTTTTGTAGGTATTGCCCAATTTCTTCAGCAGTTTTAGAATTTTGTGTTCCCATTAGCAATGTATGAGAAGTTTATTTCCCTACAGCTTTGCAACCGGGTATGTTGTCAGGCTGTGGGAATTTTACTAATCTGACAGGTGAGAAAAGCTATCCTAGCAAAGTAGTTTGCATTGATCTGTTAATGAGTTAAGTTGAGCATATTTTCAAACGGTTGAGAGATGTTTGTGGGTTGTTTTTTTTTTTTCATTTGAACTGTACAGACTTTCTATAGCATTGTTGGCACTTTTCTTCTGTATTCTTACCCTTTCTTCATTTCCTTGTATATTTGAGATATACATCCTTTGTGAGTGATATAAGTTGCAAATAGTTTTTCCTACCTTGTTATTTGCTATTTTACTTTGCTTATCTTATTAAATTTTAATTAAATTTATCAATCATCTTTTTTTTTTTTAATAAAATCTGGTTTCTTTTGTTGACTTTAACGAAACCTGTTTCTCATCTCTTGGAACTTCTTTAAGGTTTGACTCAACCTCTCATAGCATATCATTATGAATGGGGATTCTGATTGTTTCATGTCTATTCATTGAGAATGGGCTAAGATTTACTGAATGTTTTCCACTTGAGTCACTTTGCCTTTCCAGACTTAATCTATATATATATATATATATAGGTATCTTTTCTAGCTTTCCCATAACGCATACAAAGTGATGTGACTGGCATCTGACAACTTGAAGGTTTGTTCTAATTGTGCAGTCTTTCCAAAGAATGTGCTATTGTTTTGCTACAAGCAAGAATTGTGCTATGAAGAGATGTGTAATGTCACATGGAGAATTGCTATCTCTGAGACTCCTGAACAATGCTAACAGGCATTTGTGCATGCCACCCTTGGGGAGGGGACAGTCTCAAGACCTCCAACTAGTCCTGAGCAAAGAATCATAGTCTATATTTCTGCTCCATTGGCTGGATATATTTTTTGTGTTAATTGTCTTTATAATGTCATACACTTAGGACACCAAGTTTAATATTTTATTTCTCCTTTGCAAATAATTTTTTTGTATTTGGAATTAAGGAAGCACAGTATGGAAGGCATAATTTATCACAAAGCAAAATATACATGTATTTTTATTTTAGTTGTATGATGCAAATATTGGAGAATTGCATAAATTTCTCCAAATGAAATGGTTATATACACTTGTGCTCAGTTCAGTTCAGTTCATTCGCTCAGTCATGTCCAACTCTTTGCGACCCCTTGGACTGCATCACGCCAGGCCTCTCTGACCATCGCCAACTCCCGAAATTTACTCAAACTCATGTCCATTGAGTCAGTGATGCCATCCAGTCATCACATTCTTTGTCAGCCCCTTCTCCCACCTTCAATCTTTCCCAGCGTCAGGGTCTTTTCAAATGAATCAGTTCTTCGCAACAGGTAGCCTAAGTATTGGAGTTTCAGCTTCAGCATCAGACCTTCCAATGAATATTCAGGATTGATTTCCTTTAGGGTAGACTGGTTGAATATTGTTGCAGTCCAAGGGACTCTCAAGTCTCCTCCAACACCACAGTTCAAAAGCATCAATTCTTTGGCACTCAGCTTTCTTTATAGTCCAACTCTCACATCCATATATGACTACTGGAAAAACCATAGCTTTGACTAGACAGATCTTTGTTGGCAAAATAATGTCTCTGCTTTCTAACATGCTGTCTAGATTGGTCATAACTTTTCTTCCAAGGAGTAAGTGTCTTTTAATTTCATGCCTGCTGTCACCATCTGCAGTGATTTTGGAGCCCCCAAAAATAAAGTCTGTGCACGACTTCTGTGCTCACTCATGTCTAAATCTTTGTGACCCCACCAGGCTCCCCTGTCTATTGAATTTTTCAGGCAAGAATACTGGAATAGGTTGCCATTTCCAACTTTGGGGGATCTTTATGACCAGGGATTGAACCTGCATTTCTTGTGTCTCCTGTGTCTTCCGCATTGGCAAGGGATTCTTTCCCACTGAGGCATCAGGACAACCCCCATACTGCACTTGGTTTTAGTCAAAAGACTGAGATTTACACACTTAAGCAAGATAAATTTTTCTACTCCTCTTCTTAAGAGAATTTGCAGTCTAGTGAGAGACACAGACAAATAATCTATTTTTGGATATCTTTTTCTTAGTATTCTAAATAGGAAAACCTAAAGGAATATTCACTATCTTAAGATATCAACATTTAGAAAGTAGTTTTTGATTTTGTATTTGAGATAGCTGCATTCTCAAGCAGTTATAAGAAAACAGGTTTAGTTTTCAACTTGATAATAATGCTAAAAGTTGTAAAAGTAATCTACACCTTCCATAAAGGCTCTGCCTATTTGCCAATATTTTCCTTGGTCCAAGGTTGACAGGTTATTGAAGTAGACTCTTCACGTAGTCCCAAACCTTCACAGATAATTCTTATACCACTTTCATGAATTTCAAAAGAAAGTTTATCATTGTACCTCTTAATAGGATGGATGATGGTTTAGAATGAAAGAGGCATCAATAAGTATATGAAACATGTCAATTAGAACTTTGCTTTGTTGCAAATTTTGTGATTTTTTTTGATCTGAGGCAAACTGAGTGTCTAGTAAGTTGAGTTTTTCTAGTTCATCTAGGCAAGTGAAGGTTGTTTCAAACGGTTAACTGGGAATTTTGTGTTTTATGCCTTTTAAACTCATTTTAACTCTTTAAAAGAGTACATGATTATGTTTTTTTTTGTTTACATTGCAATTTCCCTTTTGTTTATTGTACAATTTTGAATTTCTTGAAATGTATGCTTTCATACAACTGTTTTTCCATAATATTTGTTAATATAGGTATAGGTCACAAAAATTACTTATTTGGAAATAGCTGAATTGATGATACCTGAAGGCAGAATTTATTGTATCATTATTGCAATGTAACTAGTGAATGGACTGCCCAGGTGACACAGTGGTAAAGAACCCACTTGCCAATGCAGAAGACATGAGAGATGCAGGTTTGATCCCTGGATCAGGAAGAACCCCTGGAGGAGGGCATAGTAACCTATTCCAGTATTTTTATTTTTTTTAGCTCTATTTTTTTATTCATTAATTTATTTTAATTGAAGGATAATCACTTTACAATATTGTGGTGGTTTTTGCCATACATCAACATAAGTCATGGGTGCACATTTGTCCCCCCATTCTGAATCCCCCTCCCACCTCCCTCCCATCCTATCCCTCTGGGGTTGTTCCAGAGCACTGGTTTTGAGTGCCCTGCTTCATGCGATGAACTTGCACTGGTCATCTGTCTTACATATGGTAATATACATGTTTCAATGCTATTCTCTCATATCATCCCACCCTTGCCTTCTCCTGTATAATCCAAAGCCTGTTACTTACATCTGTGTCTCTTTTGCTGCCTTGCACATAGGATTGTCATTACAGTCTTTCTAAACTCCGTACATATGTGTTAATATACTGTTTTGGTGTTTCTTTTCCTGACTTACTTCAGTCTGTATATTAGACTGCTCCAGTATTCTTGCCTGGGGAATCCCATGGACACAGGAGCCTGGTGAGCTACAGTCCATGGGGTCACAAAGAGTTGGGCACAGCTGAAGCAACTTAGCACCCATGTACAAGTAGTAAATACTAAAGAAATAACAGCATATAGTGATCGCTATATTCTAGATGCTATGCTAGATATTTTATTTCATCATACTTAATCTTCACAACTACTTTTAAAATATAACCAGTTTTCATTCTCATGGACTACATCTCAGAAATTATTCAAGTTTATATCCATACTAAATAGATGTTAGGAATTAACTGAAGGACTCTTTAGATCCAAATTCTCTGACTTAACTACAACACAAATCCTATTACCTTACTTTGAATCAATTAGTCCATTCTCTCATTCACATCCAAAATAAAATGTGTTTTTGAATTTTAATGGATTTGTGAAAATATTCTGTAGATTATCACCACATATCCTGTCATTCAAGAAGTCAATCTACTGATAACGAGTATGGTTCTGAACAGAATAAATTAAGGCTTATATACTGCAGGATTATTTTGACAGAATGAACTATATTGGAATTAATTGTCAGTGAATAAAGCTATGACCTGGAGAAGGCAATGGCACCGCACTCCAGTGCTCTTGCCTGGAAAATCCCATGGACGGAGGAGACTGGTAGGCTGCAGTCCATGGGGTCGCTAAGAGTCGGACACGACTGAGCGACTTCACTTTCACTTTTCGCTTTAATGCATTGGAGAAGGAAATGGCAACCCACTCCAGTGTTCTTGCCTGGAGAATCCCAGGGACAGGGGAGCCTGGTGGGCTGCCGTCTATGGGGTCGCACAGAGTCGGACACGTCTGAAGCGACTTAGCAGCAGCAGCAGAACTATGAAGGCAAGTTCATTGGCATATTTGAAGGAAGTAGCTGGACTCCAAGTCTCAGAAAGTCCCACTGTAAAAGTGGATTTTCTATAATGAAACTATTTACTAGACTTTAATTCAGCATTTCAATGTCTTATTCTATGATCATCAAAATCCTGCAGGAAATAATGTGAATTTCACTAGTTTAAAAGTGAAAGCTTTGAGAGCATTAACATGTCAGCTTTGTTCATTGTTCTATTTGCCAGGTTTGCACAAGGGCTCCCTTGTTATTAGAGCTCAGTTGAATCCAAATAAATAATTGATTTCTTATTAGTAACATTATTAATCCTCTTCTTGACTGATCCAAGATCTACCTGGCTTCTGTTCATTATGACCCAGTCTTTCATTATTCATGTTGTGTCCATTCTCTGGGCTCTACATGACAAAATTTTCAGTTAATCCTTTGAAATTTTCTAGTTCTGAACTTTGGATTACCATTTCTACCCTTGGAACCCCCACCCTAATGTTAGCACCATGACCAGAAGTCCTGCTAGTTTCACCAACATGTCAGAAACACCTTGATAGGTAGGAAGAATTATGAAAGGAATGTGTACCCTCAAACCAGAAGATTCACTGCTGGTCTTGGTTCTTTTGTTGGTTTGTGTGTGTTTTTCCCTTAACTGATGAAGGCCTTTTTTAATAGAGGTAAATGACACTACTTAACTTATAGTGAAATGTATTGATTTTCTCTGCTTTCTCAAAGGTGACCTCCAGGCAATTTTAGACTCTAAATTATTGCAAGGCAAGCAGATATTATAGATTTAACTCAGCAGTTTGAAATCTATCAGCTAGTTAATTCCCACCTTCCTTTACAGTCCATTAAATACTCTGCTTTTAATTGCAGTTATAATATTTATTTTCTCACTCACCTGTTTGGGTATGCTGCATTTCTTTGGTAATTTCTCTAGAGATTTGTGCTTGGATGTACTTTTTTTTTCTTTCTATTATCTTCAGTGCATTTGCCTTTTATTCCAAGTGCTTTTAAAATCTGTTTAAAGTTGATTTTTTAAAATTTGAAATGGACTTTTTTTAGAAAATGGAAAAAGACTTCATAACTTTGGGATAAGCACTCCAAGATGATTCCTTGTTTTGCACAGGAAGTAAATGCATCAAAGGTGAAAAGGATAATATTGCAAACTATCTGATTCTAAGAGTCAGCTCACATAATGGAAGTGTTAGGATTTATTCTCATTATAAAATTAAGTTTATTTAATTTTGATAAGTATCTTCTAACATTATAATAAAATGATTATGCAGACTTTAGTAGAGAAGCAGAGTGATAATATTTGTAAGATAAAATAAATACTCATTCTCAATAATGGGTCTAGTAATTAATTTCTAATTCTTAATAAATTAAGAAGTTTTGTTTTCTTTCATACTTTTTATGATCATGTTTTATTGTATATGATTTGTGATTATAAAGGAAAATTACTTTTGGAGGTTTTTTTTTTTGCTACAATATAAGAATGTTCAGTTTGGTTTAGTTCAATTTCTAAACTGAGTCATGTGATGTGTTATAATCATTAATGATACTATATCAGTGTTAGTCATATTACTTATTTACTCAGTAAGCCTTTTCCCAATCTCTTCTATGAGCCTGGCTCTTGTTCTTCAGCAATAGGGATTCATTGTGGAGGAAGATAAGCATAATTCTTATACTCAAATGTTCTGAGTCTTGACACCCTGTTCATCAGTGAATTGGTGATATCATCATGATCTTTTAGTCTTTAATGTGCAATTGCACATCTTATTTATTAGTACTTAATATTCAAATGCCTTGCACATGGGTAAGACATGATTGTGATTGATTTTGAACAGAAAATGGAAACATGAGTGGGAAAAAATGAATAAATAAATGATTGGCCAAAACAGTTCCTCTTGGTAATCTAGAAAGAGTGGAGCAGATCTCTTGGATTTTTCCTACTCTCATATTTCTAGAGAGCTCCAAATAAAAATTCAGTCCACATTAATCTAATGATATTTATTTTTCATCTGTGTAATTGAGCTTACTGCTATAACCTTATATTAGATGTTATTTTAAATGCTGCACTCTCTGGAGTTACTCATGAAAACATGACAATTTGCTTAGAAATGTCCTGTTTTTCTTTTTATTGGCTTCATTTGACTCATTTATGACAGGATTCAAAGAAAAGAGATATTTGAAACATTGAATATGTATGATGAATAAGGGATGCTATTAATATTTAGCTTTTTATATGTATAACTTATAATTTTCATATAATTTCTTTAAAATTTTAGTATATAGCATGTCAACTATTTTTTAGTGTTAATTAGGGCTATTTAAATCAAACAACACTTATGTTTCTAAGTTCAGCTTGTATCTGAGTGTTTAATACACATATTTGAAAAATTTGAATAAGGAAAACAGAAGTCTGATTTCAGAGCAAATATCCAAAGTGAAGCTCCTTGGGAATAATTAAAAAGACCATCAAATACGTCAATTATAAATAAATTCCAGCTATAGTACAGTGATAAATAGGTTGGCATTAAAATGAATATATTTTGAAATATTTCTAAATGAAAATAAATATTAGAAATAACTTACTAACATCAGCATGGCTGAAGTGTGGATTACTGAAAAATGAACTGGCATAGATACCAGGAGACCTAGTTTTTAGGGCTTATTCAGTCGTTGTGTGTTGGCAACTCATGCAAGCTCATCATTTTCATCTGAAAATGAGGATTTAGTGAATATATCCTATTTCCTTGGGGAATCTGCCTGCAATACAGGAGACCTGGGTTCAGTCTCTGGGTTGGGAAGATCCCCTGGAGAAGGGAAAGGCTACTCACTCCAGTATTCTGGCCTAGAGAATTCCATGGGGTAGCAGTGTTGGACACGAATGAGTCACTTTTACTTTCATATATCCTATCCAACTCTATCAGTGCATGATTTGATGATTCCCACATTAAATATTAAGTAGCATTTATAGGAGTACATTTGCCTTACACTACCTATTTTGAGAAAAATGTATGAAGTAATAGACATGCTCTCTTGAAAAAAATACTAAAACTGTTGTGATCATTACAGAAATAACCCCACATTCTTTGTCTTCCTATATTTGTGCCCTTCCAAAGTGACTCCCCAGATCCTACTTGAAAAGGTTGAGTCTGTTTTCCAGTCCCTTGTGTCTGGGCTGTGATTCGTTTTAGCCAAGAAAATGAAGCAGAGACGTATTGTACCAGTTTGCAGTTGAGGCCCCTGAGGCCCTGGAAACTTCTAGTTTCTTTATTATGATCTTGAGAAATAACCTGGGATAGGCTGCCATTTGAATGAATTACCACATGGGTCAGGTAGTCAAGCATTCCAGGCAGGTGAGAGAGCCCAGTCAACACTGTTAGAACTGTCCAGGAAGGAGACTACAGATGCTTGTATGGGCCCTGCAGGGACCAGAAGAATAAACTATTTAGCTAAATGAAATCCCCGTTCCCAACCCCCCAAATTATAAGCTGAATAATTTTTTTGGTAAACCATTTTTTGGATAATGCTCTGTTAAGCAGTAAAGGCAAACTGATTTAATTATAAAGCCCTAAACCTTCCAAGATAAAATAAATTACTGTTGAATAGGTATAAATATAAATTAGAGACAGACTGTGCCCTTAGAATTTTATAATCCAATCACTGTTTTAGGAAGTAAACTCAAAGAACTACTTTATAGAGTAATGAAGTAGTAAAGGTCCATAAGGAAGGAGCAAGATATGAGCAGAAAGTTAAGAATAAAACTGAGGAAAAGGATGGAGAATTTTTTAAGGTAGTAAAAATTATGGTAGCAATGCAAGCATAAAATGTGCAAAATGGGGTCTGTCATATATTAGCAACTAAAATGTTATGTGGAAAAATGATTGCCTTTTCTTATTTCTGAAATAATTTCTAATATGCTCATAGATATTTTAATATGAAATATTGAAATTTTGTATACATGCTTTTATTTCAGAAAAATGAAGCAAATTTTCCATAGCATTAGCCCACATCCCACTGACACTATTGCATACTATGCCACCTCAGTAGTCAATTGCATACAGTAATATTTGGATAAAAGTCAAACTCTTTATCTTTCAGTCTGTCAATATGCTACTTTTACATGTAAGCCAAAACAGAGTATGTAGAGAAGTATGTACAGATGTTCTACCAAAGTCACTTGATACTGTCAATTATTTGCACTGAAGTCTGATGAAATAGAAATTATCTCCTACTACTAATATATGGACAGACTACTTTTCTATTGCTAAAAAATAGTTGAAATATCCAGTTGATGGGTTAAAAAAAAGAAGTAAACCTCTCTGATTTTAGTTTTTCTGAATTTCAAGTTATTTCCAGTAGTTCTCTAAGATGATGTGTTACAAGATTTTGTATGGATATTCATCTTTTATGGCAAATATGGTTTGCTTTGAATTTTGGTTCTTTTTATATTTAGTCAGTAAAAGAACTTCTCTCCTAGTGTAATTCAATTCCATGAACCAGACTTGACAGATACTATCTTTCCTATGCAATAAAACTATATAAAAGACTGCCTAAAATTATGTTTAAAAATCGTTTACTTTTTATATCAGTGAAACCGTTCCAGTAACCAAGCATAAAATATGTGTTTTAATGTAGAAAATATGTAATCAAGTCTTTCCAAAGCTATTCTGTTTCTAAAAACTGTCCTGTTATACTCAGTATTCTTTGTAATTGTCAGACAATGTGTTTGAAAAGATAGAGTCATTCTCTACTGACTGTTATATAACATTAAGATGAATATATGTGTATCTAAGAAAATATTTTTTTAAAAAGAAGAAGTTGATAGGTGATAAGAAATTCAAGTTCAAAGCTTAGAAATTAGGTTATTGCCTGAGATGAAAATGATGCTTTAGTAAACCCTTGTAAGGGATTGAATGTAGCCTCCTCCAGGAGTTAGTGTGGAGGATGGGGAAGAGGAGAGAAGAGGGGAATAGAAAAGAGAAGAAGAGCAGGAGAGGAAAAGGGGAGTGTGAGGTTAAAAGATTAGAAGGAAAATGTATAGAGGCCTGAGAAGCAGTGGCCACTGAGGCAGTCCAATGATGCAAACAGATAAAACAGTGCAAAAAGAGAGTAAAAAGAGGCTAAAGTCAAGAGGAGAGATAAAAGTGAAGTTGGAAACTTCTTTAATTGGGTTTGGCTGTAAAAGGGAATATAGTATGCTTGGAAGAAAAATAGAAAATAATTTCTATTTTGAAATTGAAATATAGAGATTTACATCTTGTTGTATTACTTTTAGGTGTAGAGGAAAGCTTCTTTTCCATTATAGATTATTGCAAGATAATAAGTATAGTTCTGTATCCTATACAGTAAGTCCTTTTTGTCTATTTTATATATAGTAGTGTGTATCTGTCAATCCCAAACTCCTAATTTATCCCTCTACTGCCCCTCTTACTCTTTGGTTACCGTAAGTTTGTTATCTGTCTGTGAGTCTATTTCTAAGAAAGCTTTTGGTTGGGTTATTTTAACAGTGGAAGTCATCCGTGTCTACATTGCTGAAGGAATGATGCTGTAGAGAGAGAAAATTAAATCATGCAGGAGGAAGCAGGGGTGATTTGGCAACAAAGCCGAAAGGCCCTGGAATCCGATTTTGATGACAGTTCTCCCAGCTCACAAAGTCATTTGTAGGTTTGCATGGAATCAAACAGCCTTTCTAACTGTGACCCCAGCACATTATGTAATCCCATTAAGAAAAATCATAACTCCAAGAAGAATGCATGGACACTAGTCCTTTCTGTCTACATATCTTAAAAGAATTTCCTTTAATTTTTTTTTAATTTTACATTTTCTTACCTCTAAAAAATACTGCCTTTCTTAGGTGGCAAATGTGTTTTTAAATATTCTAAATCTAATCCAAACTATTTCTTGTGTATTATCGAATACTTTCAGATTGTAGCTATAACAAATCATTACTTTAAGGGTTTTATCATCAAAAGTAGAGTGAAGCTAAGGTGAAAAATAAAGAAAAAATATACAATACAAAAATCAAGTGTCCTTTTGATACTGAGGATCAAAGACTGTTTTGACACTTTAGAAAACATGAATTGTTATAACTCATCCTTTTATAGTTGATATTTTTTGTTCTACAGTATACTTGCTGTTTTTGGACACCGCGCAAACATTTGAACATGATGAGTAAAAGTGACCCATTTGGCCTAAAAACATTGTTTTGATCCTTTCCCTCCTCCCTCCATTTTCTAAAAATCTGAGTTTGATTTTTGGTTTTAAAATGATACCATCTATATTTTCTGCCGATATGTTTTTTCCAAGATATGACTGAATATTTTAATATCCAGAGAAACTTAAGGTTGTACACATAAAAAAAAACTGGAAATCATTTAAAAATGAAAATTTGCCTTAATGAGTGTACAGAGAAAAATTTATTTATTTATTTAAAGAATCAAACATTATAGAATATGTGACTTAGAAGGTTTAAGTGTTTGGGTTTCAGATGACTATGATTTCCACTTTAATGTATTCATATCAAATATTGGTTGCATAGTCCTTGTTGAAATTGATGATTTTTTTGTTTTCCCTGTTATCCTGGTTGCCTTTTGGGCTTCCCTGGTGGCTCAGATGGTAAAGAATCCGTCCGCAATGCGGGAGACCCCGGGTTGATTCCTGGGTCAGGAAGATCCCCTGGAGAAGGTAAAGGCTACCCATGCCAGTATTCTGGCCTGGAGAATTCCATGGGGTCTCAAAGGGTTGTACACAACTAAGTGACTTTCCTTTCACTGTTGCCATTTCTTCTTCTGATCGTGTTATAAGTCATAAAGTGAACTGGAGGCAGCCATCAACAAAGCCAGTAAGAACATAAGCTCCACACCCTCTGCTCTACATCTGGGGACTTCTGCAGGAGTAATCCCAAAGTAATAAAAGGTATTGTTGATCAAAGCTAAAATTTGGTTGAGTGCTAACACATAACTCTTAAGATTATATCCACAGAGTATTGTATTTGTTCCAAGGTAGCTCAAAACTCTTCAAAGTTCCCCCGAGGAAGTGGGACAAATAAGCAGTCACATTTTAATTATATATATATATATAGCTGTGAACTAGAAAAATAGTTCAAAATTGTTTAAGTATAGTTCAAAATAGTTGAAAAAAAATAGCGCAAAATTGTTATGGTCCTAGCCTCAGGTACTTTAAAATTGAAGTCCATGCATACAAAAAATATTTGCAAGGCAGTATTAGAATAAGGGCAAGAAAAGTCAGCAGAAGGAATCCTTTAGATTCAGAGTTATGATTTACTTTTCAAATGGAGTTGACTTAACTCGTCGCAGTTTTGCTTCTAGAGTAAAGTGGTCTTGAGATAGTCACTTCACTTTCTTCTATATATTCAATTGTTATTTTTTATAGACTATTCCATGTTCATACATCTCATCTCACCCTCATGATTTCATTGGTAACAGTGGCAGTTTAGGAATACATCTTTGCAAGTAAAAAATGTCTTTGGGCTAAAATTCCTAAATGAAACTTTCTTGTTGACTGTTTTTATATAGTTTCCCAGGGTCTCAAAAGTCAATGAAAAGTTACAGGAACCCTAATGCAGAGAGAATATTTGAATCTTTAGACACAAATGCAATAAAATGTGTCAATAATTAATGTTGCATCCCTTGTAATTCTTTCCTTTTTTAATATATATTTAAAAATAAAATCCTTTGCTTAGATTTTGTGCACACTAATTAGACCGTTTTTCAGATATTGTTCATTTTTGGAACACAGGACTAATTAACAACAACCCTGTTAATGGGCTGAAATGAGGGCAGTATTTCCTTGATACAATATTGGTGAATTTCAGTAGGGATATTTTGATATGTTTGGTCATATACTAAATAAAATATTTTGTGATTTTTAAAGATTCCTGATAATCCTTTTCGACTCTCCCTTGAGCCCTGAACATAATTCCCATGAGCCCTGAACATAATTCTGATTTTATTTTTCAAAATGATCTTCATCTCCCTTTGTTGGAAAATGTCACTTCATCAATCCTTTAGCAATAAACACCTGCTGTGGCTTGACCTCCCTCTGTACTTATGTGACTTTACAATTCATCCTTTAAGTGGAGCTGTCATTTTGGTATGATCCTTGGTTTAATCCTGTTAAACTCCTGCAAGCATCCCATTTTACGTATGTTGAACATTTAGTTGAAAGGTAAGACACTTTTACGATCTGTTTTTCATTTCCGAAGCTGGTGCTATAGAGCAGATTTTCCATTCACTCTTAAACTGTGGGCTTTCCCAGAGATTGACATGCCTGAAATTGTATCATCATTCCTCTTATTCACTGTGCCTGCCCTCTCTTTCTTTTCCCATTCTTCTTGGTCCTAGTGTGTCCTGTAATTCACCTATGTTTCTTATACAGTAATAGAATTTCACCCCAAATTCTCAGATGTGTGAGATCTTCTTCTATGTTGAAAGCAAGTAGAACATTGTATCTGAAATTCATAAACCTGGTTTTAATTCTGGCTTCATCACGTACCGGCTGTATGACATGAGACAATCATAATTCCCTTTATTAATAACTAATACTGTCTACTTTAAATAATTGTCAATGATTCAGCAAGCCCAACGAGAGAAATGCACAAGGGCATGGCCACCATCTGTTGTACTATATTAAGTTTATCTGATGGAGTTTTAGAGAACTAAAATGTATTCAATACCTGATATATGTGAGGGGCAGAACTTTTTGTTTTACGTTTATTCAAGAATATTGCTCTCAAAGTTGCTTAAAAGAAAAAAGTGTAAATTAGCCTTTGTTTATGTGTTGTATAGATCCATTTTGTATAAACATAACGCATTGTCTTTAAGTCTGTACAAGTTTCAATGTCTTTCTATGAAATTGTAAGTAATATACCTTTGTAGGTTTACTTTAAGGACTAATAAAATTAGATAAAGGTTTTAGAAAAATATCTCACAGACAGTGTGTTTAATAGAAGTTAATTAGTAGTGGTTTTTTGGTATGGTAGTAGAGATAATTTCCAACTTGTTAATAACTTGTATACCCACAATGTTTCTAGTATTTCTAGTGTTGTATGCCTATAAAATGTATTTCATTTTAATCTGTTTTTTAAGAGATGGTTTTGTGATTAGATATTCAGGAAGGCCCACAAAACTCACTTAACTTCTAATAGCACCAGGTTGCTTGGTTCATAGTACTGTATAGTTCCCTTGTTCTGAAGTATCATCTCTGCACATTTCTGGTTTTACCATTGAGGGTTTCAGATCTTCCCAAGGAAACTGAATTGAACCAATTCTGACAATGTGTCCTAAAGAAAAAAATATATTTTATAATAGTACTGCAAAGTGACAATAACATAAAGTTATTGTCATGTAGACGTTATAATTGGAGAGTTTCTAGCATAACGTGTTGCCATGAGAAATGTCAAATCTCACGCTTCCTTCCCCAGTCCCAGAATCAAGGGTCCCACATCAATCTTTGAATTAGTTGTCTTAGGCTGCAATTGAAAAGTAAGGATTATTTTTATTACTTTTAATTCAAATAATCATTGGAAATACAGTTTTCTTACTTGTCAACCACAATTCCATTCCTGAATTTTTAAGTGTTTTCGTTTTCGGGTTCACATTATGGTCTTTATTCAGGACATGTATTTTCTCAATAGGTTGTTTTTAATGCATAGCAATTTATTTTTATTGAATCCTACTGAAATATCAGGTTAATTACTAATAGCTTTTTTCATCTCATGTGAATTGTCTAGAAAGAATATCAGAAGCTGACTTTAAATTCACATTTTATTCAACTTAGAATTTTGTCTATTCTGGAAATCTCAGTATTTTGCATATATATGTAGATGCAGAGAAGAGAGAATTTCTATTATTTAATTCATTGTTTCTAAGTGTTCTCATGATACTTGAGTATTAGATGATTTCAAGTAATACATAAACTTTTTAAAAAATTTATCTTTAACTTAATATGTATTAACAAATGCAAATTGATTTAAAATCCATTATATCACCAATAGTATTGCTTAGGTGATTACAAGAGGTTGTTAGATTTAATGTAGATAAAAATTAATATATAGATGGTATGGGCTTTGAAAACTTGGTGAAAGCAAAACAGAATTCCACAGTTTTTGGTGAAATCAAAGATTGTTGGGGAAACATGTTTTCAAACTCCCAATCAAGGTTGTGCTTGGTATGTTAAAAAAAAAAGTTGTCATACAACTTCTTCCAGTGCGTGTGGCTGGAAGAAGATGAAAAAATACTATAACCTCAAGGGTGTGCTTTAGTATTTAATTTGTATTAGCAAATGCAGATTGTTCTCAAATTGACATGAGAGACAAATAATGGAGAATAGTAATATGATGTTAACAAATAGTATGTACACAAGGAAACAATAACAATGGATTTCATGACCGAATTAAATTAAGCAAGCTTCTTTGCTCTAGGATTTCTTGTTATTGTTATAATATTGAATTGCTGTGTGAATCAACAAGAGTAGACTAAAATATAAGCTATTTCCTAAATGTATTTAACCATGAAAACTTTCTCTTCAAAATTCTTTTTAATATTTCAAATAGGCAGAGTATTTGGGGTAGTATATGCTGACTGTTAAAGAATAAGTTGTGAGAAAAGCACATTGAATAGATTTTTCTCTTGACCCTTTCAATGGTAGGAATTGAGTTTTACCCATCTCTACTTTCCTAATATCTGGGTGGAGCAACTATATGAATGCATAAGTCTAAAAATTCATCAAGTTTAAGATACTAGAAAGAACAGGATGAGGGATTATCATTTGTAAATTGAGTTATCCAGAAGACTGCAAAGCAAATATGGAAATTTGGGAAACTTTTGATCTCATCTGCCATCTTCACTTTTATAAATGTTTCCTGATTTTTGTTCTGAATTTAGAGCCAACTAAATACATTTAAATGACCCAAGTCTCCTCAGTTCAATGCAGTAGCTCAGTCGTGTCCGACTCTTTGTGACCCCATGGACTGAAGCATGCAAGGCATCCCGTCCATCACCAACTCCTGAAGCTGCTCAGACTCATGTCCATCAGGTCGATGATGCCATCCAGCCATCTCATCCTCTACTGTCCCCTTCTCCTCCTGCCTTCAATCTTTCCCAACATAAAAATCTTTTCCAATAAGTCAGTTCTTTGCCTCAGGTGGCCAAAGTATTGGAGTTTCAGCTTCAGCATCAGTCCTTCCAATGAATATTAAGGAGTGATTTCCCTCAGGATGAACTGGATTGATCTCCTTGCAGTTCAAGGGACTCTCAAGAGTCTTTTCCAACACCACAGTTCAAAAGCATAAATTCTTTGGTGCTCAGCTTTCTTTATAGTCCAATGTTCACATCCATACATGACTATTAGAAAAACCATAGCTTTGACTGGGCAGACCTTTGTTGGCAAAGTAATGTCTCTGCTTTTCAATGTGCTGTCTAGGTTGTTCATAACTTTTCTTCCAAGGAGCAAGCGTCTTTTAATTTCATGACTTCAGTCACTATCTGAAGTGATTTTGAAGCCCCCCACCCCCCAAAAAAATTATCTCTCACTGTTTCCATTGTTTCCCCATCTATTTGCCATGAAGTAATGGGACCAGATGCCATGATCTTAGTTTTCTGAATGTTGAGTTTTATGCCAACTTTTTCACTCTCCTCTTTCACTTTCATCAAGAGTCTCTTTAGTTCTTCTTTGCTTTCTGCTATATTGGTGGTGTCATCTGCCCTTCCTCAAGTCCAAGACAAAACTATCCACATCAAACTTGTTTCTTCTCTTGCATTACTTATATCAATAAATAATTTCTGCATTCACAAGCTTTAGAAGTCTTTAAACAGTCATTAATTTTTCTTCTTTCTTCATGCAATGCTATATCTTTTCCTCCACTCTCTTCTACTCTTAGTATGCTTGGAATATTATATTGTGTATTTGTCAAAGTTCTCAATATATTATTATATTCATAGGATAAATGAATAATTAACCAATTCCAAATTATCCTAAATGGCTTAGCTTAGACTTTCCTTTATCCAGAAAAATCTTTCCTCAACCCCTGATATTTGTTTAATAGCCCTTACTTGTATGTATTTCCATAGCTCCCTCTACTTACTCATTTATAGAACTTTTGATAGATTATAGTAGTCATCATGTAAATTACTCTTTCTATCAAAATTCTTTGTGTTACTTCTGCTGAATTTGCCCCAGGCACCTTGGCACATATGAGTCCAATAAATATTTGGTGAATGAATAATTGAGACTTTATCAACAATTATTTTTCAAAGAAAACCCACTCAGCCTAAATAAAATTGTCCATCCAATGTAGCACCCCTGTAATATGATAGTCTAGGAATGTTATTTTTGCACCTATGTAAGCTATAGTAACACAAGTGTTGTAATAGTGTGAAATAATTATTGGTGCTCATTTAAGTTTAATGGTATTAAGACAAGTTTTGGCTGGTTGTTATCTCTATGACTTCCCTCTATACATCTTTTCCACATGCTATTTAACACCTTTCTACACATTATACATGCACTGCATTTGATTCTCTGTAGAGCTGGAGGTGGAGATGGTTGCAGAGAGGGAGAATACTCATGAGAGATTAGCCTGGGAAAGCACAGGTGACATTAGAGGTTTCTGTGCTGTCAACAGAACACGTGACACAGGGATATCTTAATAGAGTGACATAATGCTTATGGGGTGGCCACCACGAGCAGGAAATGCTCTGTTTCTGAATGGATGCTGGAGGCTGCAATGTGGAAGGATTTTATATGCTTTTCCAAGGTCCCACGTTAACAGGAGAGACAATGTCAGAATGGCCTAAAGTGGAAAACATGAAGAAGGAATGATCTGGCTGAATATCCAAAGGTTGGGAGTAGTTGGCAAGGAGAAATACATGGTCCATTTCTTTCAAGTTCCTCAACAGTTTGATGTGTGCTAAAAGTTTTAGTGAAATAATGAATATTTTAGGAAATTAGACTATTAGAGATGATCGATATCACTCCTTACTATGTATTCCCAGAAATATTTTTCATATATTTATCAAATAGTTACTTTGTACCAATTATACAGCAGGAACCAGGTCCTTTGCTACAAATGTGAACATTATGGTACTTATTAGTACCTTCCTAAAGCTAACAATTATGTAGTTTAAAAAGAAGAAGTAATTAAAATTTCAGTTAATAGCTGTCATTTCTGTCAGATCAAAATTCTAGAGAATGGGAGTTTTCTGACTTGTTCACCACTCAACACACAGTACTTGGCATATCATAGGTGTTCTATAAATGCTTATTAAAATTTGGAAAGACAGACAGATCTATTTCAGCATACTCAAATGTAATAGAGTTCTAGTTATAAATTTTTCATGCTGATTAGTTCCACCCAACATAGAACAGAGTAGTAGCAAAGTAGAAAAATGTATAGCACTTCACATTATTTATTGACAATAATTCCCTCTTTTTCAGAGAGAAATGTTGTGTAAAGGAAAACAGTCACTGGAATCAACACTGAGATCTCTTAATTTCAGATGTACTGATAAATGCATCTCTGCCCCCAAATAGTTAGGCAGTATACATGAAATCTGAAATTCCTCCACAGATTCACAAAGCACTTTTTCTGTGTTATGGCAGGTCATGCTCTAATAAATGAAGCCTAAAGTTTTGAATCATTTTGAAATTCTAAAAGTGTTGTCCATAATATTGGAATTGTTTTGGGGCCCCTCTAATTTGGGCAGAAAAATCAGCAAATGGCTAGTGGTAGTCTCACTCCCAAAAGGTCAGATGAAATTTTAAATAAGTTTCACTCAGACTTGTATATGGTTTCTAGAATATCCCATGGTCCTCTGTTTTTTTGATTGGAGGGGAGATGATTCATTTTCCTTAGTTTCCCCCCCCCCCCAAAGCAAATATGATATTGTTGGGTAGATATTGAGCAGGTATGTTGGACCTTTTATCAAGACAAACCCATTATGGTTAGGAAGGTTTTAACAACCATTGTCAATTTTGTCATTGCTCCTGTATTAAAAACTCTGAAGTTAATCCTCCCCACCACAGGAAATCAGCACATCTTGTGTTGCAAGATAAATGATCCAAGTGTGAAGTGGAGTCAGTTTTACTCCTGCCTGTGTTTGTCTATGTATCCTTAAGAGCTTATAAAGGGCAAAAGCATATGCTTAGAAGCCTTTGGTCCCCAAGGCTGATGGATCACCTCTGTCATGAGAGGAAACCAAAGGAACTCATTGAAATGATGAATGCTCAGATAGGGAGCAACCCTTTTGGGATTTTTACACAGGGCTCCCAAACTGTCTTTTTAAAAATCACTTTCATAGGGTTATTTAGTCCATGAATGAGTTTTCTGTTGCACAACACATACTAGTTATGAGAAAGTCCATTCAAATATTGGGCAGAAATAATTATTTTAAATTTTCTCATTAAGGCAATCTGTGGCCTGCCTATTCATAACTTTCCACTACCTATTCTGTTGAAATTATTTTCATCTACAACCGGCAAGTTTAACTTTCTTACATGTCTTTGTTTGAGTATCTTGCCTTATCACCATTATTACAAAAGCCATTATTAGCCCTATGACTATAATAACTGATATTTAGTGGTTGATATATACTTGATAATTGTTCTGTGGGAAATATGTGCATTATTTCATTACGTACTCACAACAATCTGAAAAATTATGTAAAGCTGAATTTCTTTTTTTAATTTAATTTTTTAATTTTTAAGATCAAAATTAAATAGAAAAGTATAGGCTGAGAATACCCACTAACTGCTATCTTTTTTTAAGAAAAAAATTACTGGAGTATAGTTGGTTTACAATGTTGTGTTAATTTCAGTTATACAGCAAAGTGATTAAGTTATCAGTTCCGTTCAGTTGCTCAGTCATGTCCAACTCTACGACCCTATGGACTGCAGCACACCAGGCTTCCCTATCCATCACCAACTCTGGAGCTTGCTCAAACTCATGTCCATCGAGTCAGTGATGCCATCCAACCATCTCATCCTTTGTCATCCCCTTCTCCTGTCTTCAATTTTTCCCAGCATCAGAATCTTTTCCAATCAGTCAATCTTTGTCTCAAGTGGCCAAAGTATTGAAGTTTCAACTTTAGCATCAGTCTTTCCAATGAATATTCAGGAGTGATTTCCTTTAGGATGGACTGGTTGGATCTCCTTGCAGACCAAGGGACTCCCAAGAGTCTTCTCCAACACAACAGTTCAAAAGCATCAATTCTTCAGCTCTCAGCTTTCTTTATAGTCTGACACATCCGTACATGACTACTGGAAAAACCAAAGCTTTGACTAGACGGACCTTTGTTGGCAAAGTAAATGTCTCTGCTTTTTAATGTGCTGTCTAGTTTGTTCATAGCTTGTCTTCCTAGGAGCAAGAGTCTTTTAATTTCATGGCTGCAGCCACCATCTGCAGTGATTTTGGAGCCTCCCAAAATAAATTCAGTTATACATGTATGCATATTCATTCTACTCCAGATTCTTTTCTCATATAGGTTGTTACAGAATACTAAGTAGATTTCCCTTTGCTATACAGTAGGTCTTCGTTGATTATCATATACATGGTAGTGTGTATATGTTCATCCCAAGCTTCTGATTTATTCCTTCCTCTCCAACCCCACATTTCCCCTCTTAGTAGCCATAAATTTGTTTTTGTTCCTTTTATGGGACCAAATCAAATCAATTTATTTCATTTAAAGCTGAGCATCAGTTAAAATATATATAACATAGATATTTAATTTTAACTTAATATATGAATAAACGCTCCCTCTATTTGCTAATCTCTCCAGATAGGGTCATATAGTCTTTTCTTTCAGTATGTTCCCATTGATTTGAAGCCATGCAGTCTTTTTTATTACATGATACTCTCATAGCAAATTATCTGTAATGTCTAATTTCAGTAGAAAAAGCACTTCAAGGGGACCTAAAAGGGAATTTGGATTCAGGCCCTTTTCACAGATACCTCTTACACCTAATTCATCAGAGTTTTTCTCCTTTGTGGATCAAAGATAACAATTTTTTCAAACACACTCAACATGGAAGAAAGAAGTTCTTTATGTCAGTAGTTACATTTCAACCATTTATGGATTGCAAGATAAATGATCCAAGTGTGAAGTCAGTTTTACTGCTGCCTGTGTTTGTCTGTGTATCCTTAAGAGCTTATTATTATTCAGTTATTCAAATTTCATAAATATAATAGCAGGTACAATTGTCACACATGTTTTTTGAGGGAAACAGGATATTTTTCCTCTCCATTTGAATCTTGTGAGAACTAAACTGTTGGGGACAGAGGTGGGAGCATAGGATAGGTGGCTTCCATAATCACCAGCAGTTACACAGGTTACTCTGGACATCAAACTGCACCTTAGAAGGGGATAAAGAACTAACTGTAAGTTCATCCAGTCAGTGAGGATAACTTATATTACCCAAGGTCACAGGCTGGTTAGTGGGGAGACCAAGATGCAAACCAAGACTGTCAGACTTCAGACACCATCTTTGAACCATCACACTAAGCTGAGACTGACAATTGTTTCCTTTCCTCACAGTTCTCATAAAATTTAAGCAAAATTTCTCATAAATTTTATGAGAAAGCAAATTGTACTTCCTAGACCTTTCATTCTTCCTTTTCTACTTGCTTTGAAACTCATTATAGATAATAATTTGGTTCTCTTTTTTTATCAAATTCTTCTTTTTCCTCTTTCTAGCTTCTTAGGACCCAGGGTCTTTTGTGATCTTTATGACACTGCAAAGATCATACATTGCTGCTAGTATTGCAAAAATGTCTTCTACTAGTTCTCATCTGGATTATAACATTCATCTGTGATAAATACCTTAAAACAAGGAACCTAGAAGCTCGGCATACACGAGCATCATCCAGCCTGCTCAGCTCCTCCTCATGTGTGCAGTTTGCTACTTTGCATACCTCCTCCATTCTTTAATACAAACTTTGAAAGTGAAAGTTAGTTGCTCAGTTATGTCCCACTCTTTGTGACCCCATGGACGGTAGCCTGCCATGCTCCTTTGGTCCATGGAATTCTCCAGGAAAGAATACTGGAGGCCGTTGCTATTTCCTCCTCCAAGGGATCTTCCCAACCCAGGGTTTGAACCCAGGTCTCCTGCATTGCAGGTAGATTCTTTATCTGAGCCACCAAGGAAGCCCAATACAAACTTAACTTGTTAGCATGTGCCCTTATATTAGGTATCTGTTGTGAAAATTTACTTCTGTAGTGTGTGGAAATGATTCAGACTGATTTGTAGTTCACTATTTGGGAATTAATCATAATTTATCTCTGAACTACTCTCCTAAAAATCTGAATAAAGGTAGATACCTATTCAACAGATATAAATACACACACACACACACACACACACACACACACACACACACATCCCTGACACAGTATCTAGAACACAGTAAATGAAAAATACATGCACAGATTTTTAGCATCATCACTGAGGATTATATATTGTTGACTGACAATCTTAGAGTGTTTTTCCCGTCAAGTCTGTTATGATTTTTGTTGTCTGGAAACGCAGTGATTCTGACTCATTTCCTTAAACCAGCATGGATTCTGATCTACTCTGATACAAGTTTAGCTATATTTATGCCTTTTAAGTAAGCCCTGAAATCACAATAGCTAAAACATGGAAGCAAGCAGCGTCCACTGACCGATGAATGTATAGACAAATGTGTTATGCCATCTGATGGAATATTATTCAGCATTAAAAAAGGAAGAAAACTGACACACACTGAAACATGGAAAACCTTGAGGGCATTATGCTAATTGAAATAAACCAGTTACAACATGCTAAATATTGTATGATTCCACTTAGATGAAGTACTTAAAGTGATCAAAATCATAGAGGCAAAAGTTATAATCATGGTTACCAGGGGCTGAGCAGAAAGACAAATTATTGTTTAACGGGCCTATTATAGGATGAAAAGCTACATAAATGTATGGTGGTGATGGTTGCACATTATGAATGTAAATGATACCACTGAACTATATCCTTGAAAATGGCTAAGACTGTATTATATGCATTTTACCACAACAAATTAAAGAAGAAAGAGCAATGCTTCTTAAGACATGATATTTCTATACTTAATATAGTATAGTAGATCTATATCTGATCTTATTCACTGCACTTTACCTTAAATTCATTTTGATAAGAACTTATGTTCCCCCCAACTTTTCTAAATAATGGAGAATCTGCCAGGGTGAACTTAATTCTCAACTTTGGGTAGAGAATTATGTCTTAAGGCATCTGCCATTTCCAATAATATGCCATGTATTCACGTAAGACACAAGTTTTCCTCTAAGCGGAAGAGTTGTTTTGTCTAGAATTAGCTAGTATGAGAAGTCTGTCCCTTCTGGTGTCGACATAGTAAGACTTATCTATGGATCCAGTGGCATTCCAGAGGGGAAAGTTGTTTCTAGAGGACAGATGCTGTCTTACACAAACTGTCACTCTCTGGCGTTCCTGGAGCCAGGAGTAACCCAGCTGCTAATTAAACTGGGATGAATTAAGGTAAATTGAATTTGCCTGCACATCTGCTCCAGGTCTGCAAACAGGACCAGGGAGCAGAGCAGGCACAGTTCACTTGACAAGAGGCTGCTTCTACTTCCAGAACAGTCCCAGAGCATCTCAGCACTTCAGTTCATGGAATCCTGAGGCAAGAAAGAAAGAAGGAGGGAGAAAAATAATATTCTTCTTGTGCCTGTCTGGACCTAGAGGGAAGTGTGCAAGACATAAATTTCATATTTATAGAATGACCAGATGTCTCTCAAAGTTATGCCATTCTGAGAAACTATGCACACCTATAGACTTAAATTATTACACTAGGCTTGAACCAGAAATTCCCTGATGACTCTCAGAAACATTTTAAAAGAATGTCCTATAATATATAATCTTTAGTTGCTCATTAAATAAATTTATAATTAAACTTAATTAAGTCAATAGGTTCATTATTTAATGGCATGGAGCGGCGGCTGTGAAATAACTCCAGAAAGAATGAAGAGACAGAGCCAAAGCAAAAACAACACCCAGGTGTGGATGTGACTGGTGATAGAAGTAAAGTCTGATGCTGTAAAGAGTAAATTGCATAGGAATCTGGAATGTTAGGTTGCCATGAATCAAGGCAAATTGCAAGTAGTCAAACAGGAGATGGCAAGAGTAAACACTGACATTTTAGGAATCAGAGAACTAAAATGGACTGGAATGGGTGAATTTAACTCAGAAGACCATTATATCTACTACTGTGGGCAAGAATCCCTTAGAAGAAATGGAGTAGCCATCATAGTCAACAAAAGAGTCTGAAATGCAATACTTGGATGCAATCTCAAAAATGACTGGTCTCTGTTTCCAAGGCAAACCATTCACTATCACAGTAATCCAAGTCTATGCCCCAACGAGTAACGCTGAAGAGGCTGAGGTTGAATGGTTCTATGAAGACCTACAAGACATTCTAAAACTAACACCCAAAAAAGATGTCCTTTTCATTATAGGGGACTGGAATGCAAAAGTAGGAACTCAAGAGATACCTGGAGCAACAGACAAATTTGGCCTTGGAGTACAGAATGAAGCAGGGCAAAGGCTAATAGATTTTGTCAAGAGAACGCACTGGTCATAGCAAACACACTCTTCCAACCACACAAGAGAAGACTCTACACATGGAAATCACCAAATGGTGAATACCAAAATCAGATTGATTATATTCTTTGTAGTCAAAGATGGAGAAGCTCTATACAGTGAGCAAAAAGAAGACCAGGAGCTGACTGTGACTCAGATCACGAGCTCCTTATTGCAGAATTCAGACTTAAATTGAAGACAGTAGGGAAAACCACCAGACCATTCAGGTATGACCTAAATCAAATCCCTTGCAATTATACAGAAGAAGTAACAAATAGATTTAAGGAATTAGATCTTATGGAGTGCCTGAAGAATTATGGATGCAGGTTTGGGACATTGTACAGGAAGCAGTGATCAAGACCATCCCCAAGAAAAAGAAATGCAAAAAGGCAAAATGGTTGTTTGAAGAGGCCTTACAAATAGCTGTGAAAAGAAGAGAAGTGAAAGGCAAAGTAGAAAAGGAAAGATATACCCATTTGAATGCAGAGTTCCAAAGAATAGCCAAGAGACATAAGAAAGCCTTCCTCAGCGATCAATGCAAAGAAATAGAGGAAAACAACAGAATGGAGAAGGCTAGAGATCTCTTCAAGAAAATTAGAGATGCCGAGGGAATATTTCATGCAAATATAGGCACAATAAAGGACAGAAATATTATGGACCTAACAGAAGCAGAAGATATTAAGAAGAGGTGGCAAGAATACACAGAAGAACTATACAAAAAAGATCTTCACAACCCAGATAATCATGATGGTGTGATCACTCACCTAGAGCCTGACATCCTGGAGCTTGAAGTCAAGTGGGACTTAGGAAGCATCACTATGAACAAACCTACTGAAGGTGATGAAATTCCAGTTGAGCTATTTCAAATCCTAAAAGATGATGCTGTGAAAGTGCTGCCCTCAATATGCCAGCAAATTTGGAAAACTCAACAGTGGCCACAGAACTGGAAAAGATCAGTTTTCATTCCAATCCCTACGAAAGGCAATGCCAAAGAATGCTCAAACTACCATAGAATTGCACTCATCTCACACACTAGCAAAGTAATGCTCAAAGTTCTCTAAACTAGGCTACAGCAGTACATGAACCGTGAACTTCCAGATGTTCAAGCTGGATTTAGAAAAGGCAGAGGAACCAGAGATCAAATTGCCGACATCTACTGGATCATCGAAAAATCTAGACAGTTCCAGAAAAACATCTACTTCTGCTTTATTGACTATGCCAAAGTCTTTGACTGTGTGGATCACAACAAACTGTGGAAAATTCTGAAAGAGATGGGAATACCAGACCACCTGACCTGCCTCTTGAGAAATCTGTATGCAGGTAAATAAGCAACAGTTAGAACTGGACATGAAACAACAGACTGACACCAAATCCAGAAAGGAGTATATTGTCACCCTGCTTATTTAACTTATATGCAGAGTACATCATGAGTAACCCTGGACTGGATGAAGCAGAAACTGGAATCAAGACTGCCGGGAGAAATATCAATAACCTCAGATATGCAAATGACACCACACTTATGGCAGAAAGCAAAGAAGAACTGAAGAGCCTCTTGATAAAAGTGAAAGAGGAGAGTGAAAAAGTTGGCTTAAAACTCAACATTCAGAATACTAATATCATGGCATCCAGTCTCATAACTTCATGGCAAATAGATGGGGAAACAATGGAAACAGTGAGAGACTTTCTTTTTTGGGGCTCCAAAATCACTGCAGATGGTGACTGCAGCCATGAAATTAAAAGACACTTACCCCTTGAAAGAAAAGTTGTAACCAACCTAGACAGCATATTAAAAAGCAGATACATTACTTTGCCAACAAATGTCCATCTGGTCAAGGCTATGGTTTTTCCAGTAGTTATGTATGGATGTGAGAGTTAGATTATAAAGAAAGCTGAGCACTGAAGAATTGATGCTTTTGAACTGTGATGTTGGAAAAGACTCTTGAGAGTCCCTTGGAGTGCAAGGAGATCCAATCAGTCCATCCTGTAGGAAATCAGTCCTGAATATTCATTGGAAGGACTGATGCTGAAACTGAAACTCCAATACTTTGGCCACCTGATGTGAAGAAGTGACTCCTTGGAAAACACCCTGATGCTGGGAAAGATTGAAGGCAGGAGGAGAAGGGGACAGTAGAGGATGAGATGGCTGGACGGCCTCACCAACTCGGTGAACATGAGTTTGACCTAGCTCCAGGAGGTGGTGATGGACAGGGTAGCCTGGCATACTGCTGTCCATGGGGTTGCTAAGAGTCAGACATGACTGAGTGTCTGGACTGAACTGAATTCAACTGAGTAAGATTCTTTCATTTGATAAGATTTCTGATAGCTCTGTGAAGTTCAAACTGGCTTAAGATCATTTTTTTAAAAAATTGAAGTATAGTTGACTTTAGTATTATAATAATTTCAGGTGTACAAGATAGTGATTCAGTGTTTTTATGAAGTACACTCAATTTAAAATTATTGCAAAATAATGGCTATATTTCCCTGTGCTGTATCCTTGTGGTTCATATACATAGTAGTTTGTGTCTCTTAATCCCATATTTCTATCTCTTCCTTTCCTCATTGGTAACCATTAGTTTATTCTCTGTGAGTCTTTTTCTGTTTTATTATATACATTCGTTTTATTTTTTAGATTCCACAGATAAGTGATAACATAGAGGGGAGGAGCCAAGATGGTGGAGGAGTAGGATGGGGAGACCACTTTCTCTCCTAGAAATTCATCAAAAGAATAACTGAACGCAGAGCAAACTTCACAAAACAACTTCCGATCGCTAGCTGAGGTCACCAGGCGCCCAGAAAAGCAGCCCATTGTCTTTGAAAGGAGGTAGGACAAAATATAAAAGATAAAAAGAGAGACAAAAGAGCTAGGGACGGAGATCTGTCCCGGGAAGGGTCTTAATAGAGGAAGTTTCCAGACACTGGGAAACCCTCGCACTGGCGGGCCTGGGGGAAGTGTTTGAATCTCAGAGTTTGAATCTGGCTGGGAGGGACAGAATAAATAAAACCCACAGATTACGAGCCTAAAAGCAACTCCCAGCAGAAAAGTACCCCAGACGCCCGCATCCGCAACCAGCCAGTGGGGGCGGAACGGAAAGGAGCAGGCGGCATTGCTTGGGGTAGGGTCTGGGGCCTGAGTGCCCTGAGGACAATCGGAGGGAGCTTCTGTGAGTTCCCAGCTTGAACTGTGGGAGAGCAAGAGAGAGAGAAAATTAACCGGCCCGAACACACTGCCGGCCGTTCGCAGAACAAAGGGACCAAGAAAGTCCTGAGAAGAGCTCGCAGGCTGCGGACCGGCCCAGCCCCGCCCGAGGCAGGAGGCAGGGGGGAGGGGAAGGGGGCAGGCTCGGCCCCAAGGACTGCATCCCCTACCGCACTGCAAACGGGCCTCCACCTTCTAATCAAAGACCTCCCGAGATTCTGGATGGTCGACATCCGCCGGGAGGGCCGTGGCTAGACACGGTACACACGCACCCGGCCAGTGCGGAAGGGGATTGGGGCTGGGGACGCGGAGGGCAGAAGGCGCACGCACCCGACTGGCGCGGGCGGAAACTGAGGCTGGGATCGCGCAGGGCGGAAGGCGCGCCACACCCGGGGAGAGAGCGCCCGACAAGCGCCTGGCTGCCTGAGCCACTCAGGCGGCGTGGGGACAAACCGCAGGCGCAGCTTTGTGTTCCGCGCTTTTGTGAATCACCCGAGGGCTGGAACCGCCTGGAGCCTGAGCAGCCCAGACGGAGAAAATAGCCCCAGCCCCTCCCTGCAGCGCCAGCCTCACCCCGGAGCTCGACGGAACTAGCTACCTGAATAAGAATCCACCTCCGCCCGCCTGTGTCAGGGCGGAAATTAGACGCGGAAGAAACTGGCAACAGAAGCCAAATAAACAAAGGGAACCGCTTCAGAAGGGACCGGTGCAACAGATTAAAATCCCTGAAGAAAACACCGACTTCACCGGAAGGACCTATAGATATCGAGAAGTATAAGCTGGAACGAGGAGATATACGAAACTGAGCCGAAACCACACTGACCAAAACAGCTCCAGAGAAATTCCTAGATATATTTTTTTCTTTTTTCTTTTTTTTTTTTTAAGTAAGAAAAAAAATTTTTTTTTCTTTTTTCTCTTTTATTTTTCTTTAAAATTCCCTATTACTCCCCCATTACTCCTTAACTTTCATTTTCATAAGATTTTTACGATTTTTTTTATTAGGTAAAACAATTTTTTTTTCTCTTTTTTTTCTTTTTCTTCTTTTTTTCCTTTTCTTTTTTCCTCTTCTCTTCTATTTTCTATTTTTCTTTTTCTCATTTCTTTTAAAGTCATCTAGTACTCCTCTTACTACTCCTTAATTTTCATTTTCAATACACTATAACCTTACAGGGAAAAAAAAAAAAAAAAAAGAAGAAGAAGAGAAGCCCTATTTTTAAACCAAACTTCATATATATTTCTAAATTTTTTTTTTTTATGTTTTGGTTTTTGTTTTTAATATAGTATTTTTAAGAGTCTAACCTCTACTTTAGATTTTTTTGTTTTTCAGTATATGATATAAATTGTGAACATTTAAGAATCCAATATTCAGCTCCCATTTTTATTCAGGAGTGTGTTGATTATTCTCTCCCAATCTTGACTCTCTGTTTCTACCTCAGAACACCTCTATTTCCTCCTTTCCCCTTCTCTTCCCAATCCAATTCTGTGAATCTTTGTGGGTGTCTGGGCTACAGGGAACACTCTGGGAACAGACAACTGCGTAGATGTGTCTCTCTCCTCTTGAGTCCCGCTTTTTCTCCTCCTGCTCATCTCTATCTCCCTCCTCCCTCTCCCCTTCCTCATGTAACTCTGTGAACCTCTCTGGGTGTCCCTAACGGGGGAGAAACTTTTCACCATTAACCTAGAAGTTTTATTATCAGTGCTGTACGGTTGGAGAAGTCCTGAGACTACAGGAAGAATAAAACTGAAATCCAGAGGCAGGAGACTTAAGCCCAAAACCTGAGAACACCAGAAAACTCCTGACTACATGGATCTTTAAGTAATAAGTGACCGTCCAAAAGCCTCCATACCTACACTGAAACCAACCACCACCCAAGAGCCAATAAATTTTAGAGCAAGACATACCACGCAAATTCTCCAGCAACGCAGGAACATAGCCCTGAATGTCAACATACAGACTACCCAAGGTCACACCTAACACATAGACCCATCTCAAAACTCATTACTGGGCACTCCATTGCTCTCCAAAGAGAAGAAATCAAGATTCACGCACCAGAACACTGACGCAAGCTTCGCTAATCAGGAAACCTTGACAAGCCAATCATCTAACCCCACCCACCTGGTAAAACCTCCACAATAAAAAGGAACCACAGATCTCCAGAATACAGTAAGCCCACTCCAGACACAGCAATCTAAACAAGATGAAAAGGCAAAGAAATACCCAACAGGTAAAGGAACATGAAAAAAGTCCACCAAGTCAAACAAAAGAGGAGGAGATAGGGAATCTACCTGAAAAAGAATTTAGAATAATGATAATAAAAATGATCCAAAATCTTGAAAGCAAAATGGAGTTACAGATAAATAGCCTGGAGACAAAGATTGAAAAGATGCAAGAAATGTTTAATAAAGACCTAGAAGAAATAAAAAAGAGCCAATTAAAAATGAATAATGCAATGAATGAGATCAAAAACACTCGGGAGGGAACCAAGAGTAGAATAACGGAGACAGAAGATAGGATAAGTGAGGTAGAAGATAGAATGGTGGAAATAAATGAAGCAGAGAGGAAAAAAGAAAAAAGGATAAAAAGAAATGAGGACAACCTCAGGGACCTCTGGGACAATGTGAAACGCCCCAACATTTGAATCATAGGAGTCCCAGAAGAAGAAGACAAAAAGAAAGGCCATGAGAAAATACTCGAGGAGATAATAGCTGAAAACTTCCCTAAAATGGGGAAGGAAATAGCCACCCAAGTCCAAGAAACCCAGAGAGTCCCAAACAGGATAAACACAAGGCGAAACACCCCAAGACACATATTAATCAAATTAACAAAGATCAAACACAAAGAACAAATACTAAAAGCAGCAAGGGAGAAACAACAAATAACACACAAAGGGATTCCCATAAGGATAACAGCTGATCTATCAATAGAAACCCTCCAGGCCAGAAGGGAATGGCAGGACATACTGAAAGTAATGAAAGAGAATAACCTACAACCTAGATTACTGTACCCAGCAAGGATCTCATTCAGATACGAAGGAGAATTCAAAAGCTTTACAGTCAAGCAAAAGCTGAGAGAATTCAGCACCACCAAACCAGCTCTTCAGCAAATGCTAAAGGATCTTCTCTAGACAGGAAATGCAGAAAGGTTGTATAAACGTGAACCCAAAACAACAAAGTAAATGGCAACGGGTCCACACCTATCAAAAATTACCTTAAATGTAAATGGGTTGAATGCCCCAACCAAAAGACAAAGATTGGCTGAATGGATACAAAAACAAGACCCCTATATATGCTGTCTACAAGAGACCCACCTCAAAACCAGAGACACATACAGACTAAAAGTGAAGGGCTGGAAAAAAAAAATATTTCACGCAAATGGAGACCGAAAGAAAGCAGGAGTCGCAATACTCATATCAGATAAAATAGACTTTCAAATAAAGGATGTGAAAAGAGACAAAGAAGGACACTACATAATGATCAAAGGATCAATCCAAGAAGAAGATATAACAATTATAAATATATATGCACCCAACATAGGAGCACCGCAATATGTATGGCAAACACTAACAAGTATGAAAGAGGAAATTAATAGTAACACAATAATAGTGGGAGACTTTAATACCCCACTCACAACTATGGATAGATCAACTAAACAGAAAATCAATAAGGAAACACAAACCTTAAATGATACAATGGACCAGCTAGACCTAGTTGATATCTATAGGACATTTCACCCCAAAACAATCAACTTCACCTTTTTCTAAAGCGCACACGGAACCTTCTCCAGAATAGATCACATCCTGGGCCATAAATCTGGTCTTGGAAAATTCAAAAAAATTGAAATCATTCCAGTCATCTTTTCTGACCACAGTGCAGTAAGATTAGATCTCAATTACAGGAAAAAATTGTTAAAAATTCAAACATATGGAGGCTAAATAACACGCTTCTGAATAACCAACAAATCATAGAAGAAATCAAAAAAGAAATCAAAATATGTATAGAACCGAATGAAAATGAAAGCACAACAACCCAAAACCTATAGGACACTGTAAAAGCAGTGCTAAGGGAAAGGTTCATAGCATTACAGGCTTACATCAAGAAACAAGAAAAAAGCCAAATAAATAACCTAACTCTACACCTAAAGCAATTAGAGAAGGAAGAAATGAAGAACCCCAGGGTTAGCAGAAGGAAAGAAATCTTAAAAATTAGGGCAGAAATAAATGCAAAAGAAACTAAAGAGACCATAGCAAAAATCAACAAAGCTAAAAGCTGTTTTTTGGAAAAAATAAACAAAATTGACAAGCCATTAGCAAGACTCATTAAGAAACAAAGAGAGAAGAACCAAATTAACAAACAAGAAATGAAAAGGGTGAGATTACAACAGACAACACTGAAATCCAAAGGATCATAAGAGACTACTACCAGCAGCTCTATGCCAATAAAATGGACAACTTGGATGAAATGGACAAATTCTTAGAAAAGTATAACTTTCCAAAACTGAACCAGGAAGAAATAGAAGATCTTAACAGAACCATCACAAGCAAGGAAATCGAAACTATAATCAGAAATCTTCCAGCAAACAAAAGCCCAGGACCAGATGGCTTCACAGCTGAATTCTACCAAAAATTCACAGAAGAGCTAACACCTATCTTACTCAAACTCTTCCAGAAAATTGCAGATGAAGGTAAACTTCCAAACTCATTCTATGAGGCCACCATCACCCTAATCCCAAAACCAGACAAAGATGCCACAAAAAAAGAAAACTACAGGCCAATATCACTGATGAACATAGATGCAAAAATCCTTAACAAAATTCTAGCAAACAGAATCCAACAACATATTAAAAAAATCATACACCATGACCAAGTGGGCTTTATCCCAGGAATGCAAGGATTCTTTAATATCCGCAAATCGATCAACATAATACACCACATTAACAAATTGGAAGATAAAAACCATATGATTATCTCAATAGATGCAGAGAAAGCCTTTGACAAAATTCAACACTCATTTATGATGAAAACTCTCCAGAAAGCAGGAATAGAAGGAACATACCTCAACATAATAAAAGCTATATATGACAAACCTACAGCAAGCATCACCCTCAATGGTGAAAAATTGAAAGCATTTCCTCTGAAATCAGGAACAAGACAAGGATGCCCACTCTCACCACTACTATTCAACGTAGTGTTGGAAGTTTTGGCCACAGCAATCAGAGCAGAAAAGGACGTAAAAGGAATCCAGATAGGAAAAGAAGAAGTGAAACTCTCGCTGTTTGCAGATGACATGATCCTCTACATAGAAAACCCTAAAGACTCTTCCAGAAAATTACTAGAGCTAATCAATGAATATAGTAAAGTTGTAGGATATAAAATTAACACACAGAAATCCCTTGCATTCCTATATACTAACAATGAGAAAACAGAAAGAGAAATTAAGGAAACAATACCATTCACCATTGCAACAAAAAGAATAAAATACTTAGGAGTATATCTACCTAAAGAAACAAAAGACCTATACACAGAAAACTATAAAACAGTGATGAAAGAAATCAAAGAGGACACAAACAGATGGAGAAACATACCGTGTTCATGGATTGTAAGAATCAATATTGTCAAAATGGCTATTCTACCCAAAGCAATCTATAGATTCAATGCAATCCCTATCAAGCTACCAACGGTATTTTTCACAGAACTAGAACAAATAATTTCACAATTTGTATGGAAATACAAAAAACCTTGAATAGCCAAAGTAATCTTGAGAAAGAAGAATGGAACTGGAGGAATCAACCTGCCTGACTTCAGACTCTACTACAAAGCCACAGTCATCAAGACAGTATGGTACTGGCACAAAGACAGAAATATAGATCAATGGAACAGAATAGAAAGCCCAGAGATAAATCCACGAACCTATGGACACCTTATCTTTGACAAAGGAGGCAAGGATATACAATGGAAAAAAGACAATCTCTTTAACAAGTGGTGCTGGGAAAACTGGTCAACCACTTGTAAAAGAATGAAACTAGAACACTTTCTAACACCATACACAAAAATAAACTCAAAATGGATTAAAGATCTAAATGTAAGACCAGAAACGATAAAACTCCTAGAGGAGAACATAGGCAAAACACTCTCCGACATAAATCACAGCAAGATCTTCTATGACCCACCTCCCAGAATATTGGAAATAAAAGCAAAAATAAACAAATGGCACCTAATGAAAATTAAAAGCTTTTGCACAGCAAAGGAAACTCTAAGTAAGGTGAAAAGACAGCCCTCGGATTGGGAGAAAATAATAGCAAATGAGGAAACAGACAAAGGATTAATCTCAAAAATATACAAGCAACTCCTGAAGCTCAATTCCAGAAAAATAAATGACCCCATCAAAAAATGGGCCAAAGAACTAAACAGACATTTCTCCAAAGAAGACATACAGATGTCTAACAAACACATGAAAAGATGCTCAACATCACTCATTATCAGAGAAATGCAAATCAAAACCACAATGAGGTACCATTACACGCCAGTCAGGATGGCTGCTATCCAAAAGTCTACAAGCAATAAATGCTGGAGAGGGTGTGGAGAAAAGGGAACCCTCTTACACTGTTGGTGGGAATGCAAACTAGTACAGCCACTATGGAAAACAGTGTGGAGATTTCTTAAAAAACTGGAAATAGAACTACCATATGACCCAGCAATCCCACTTCTGGGCATACACACTGAGGAATCCAGATCTGAAAGAGACACGTGCACCCCAATGTTCATCGCAGCACTGTTTATAATAGCCAGGACATGGAAGCAACCTAGATGCCCATCAGCAGGCGAATGGATAAGGAAGCTGTGGTACATATACACCATGGAATATTACTCAGCCGTTAAAAAGAATTCATTTGAATCAGTTCTAATGAGATGGATGAAACTGGAGCCCATTATTCAGAGTGAGGTGAGCCAGAAAGAAAAAGAACATTACAGTATACTAACGCATATATGCGGAATTTAGAAAGATGGTAATGATGGCCCTATATGCAGGGCAGAAGAAGAGACGCAGAAGTACGGAACAGACTTTTGAACTCTGTGGGAGAAGGGGAGGGTGGAATGTTTCGAAAGAACAGTATGTATATTGTCTGTGGTGAAACAGACCACCAGCCCAGGTGGGAGGCATGAGTCAAGTGCTCGCGCCTGTTGGGCTGGGGGGATCCAGAGGAATCGGGTGGAGAGGGAGGTGGGATGGGAGACCGGGATGGGGAATTCATGTAGCTCTATGGCTGATTCATATCAATGTATGACAAAACCCACTGAAAAATAAAAAAATAAATAAATAAGTTAAAAAATAAAGAAAAAACTAAATAAAATAAAATAAAATAAAATAAAGAAAAAAAAAGAAGTGATAACATAGACATTTTATCTTTCTCTGACTTATTTCACTAAGCATAATACTCTCTAGGTCCATCCATGTAGTTGCAAATGGCAGAATTTCAGTTCTTTATTCATGACTAATATTCTATGGTGTGTATATATGTATATAATATATAGTATATTGTGTGTGTGTGTGTATGTGTGTGTGTGTATCTGACATGTTTATTTGTTCATCACTTAGGTAGCTTCCATGCTTTGGCTATTATAAATAATGCTATACAAACATTGTTGAGCATGTATCTTTTTGAATTAGTGTTTTTCTTTACTTTTGGTGTATATCCAGGAATGGAATCACTGGATCATATGGTACTTTTATTTTTTGTATTTTGAGTTATTTCCATACTGTTTTTCATAGTGGCTGCACCAATCTACAATCCTACCATTTATTAGGTCTCCTTTTTCTTAAAATCCTCACCAATATTTATTATTTGTAGTCTTCTTGGTGATAGCCATTTTAAAAGGTGTTGATGATATCTCATTGTTGTTTTGATTTGCATTTTTCTGATTATTAGTAATATTGAACATGTTTTTTGTGTGCGCTATTGGACATGAGTTTGAATAAACTCTGGGAGTTGGTGATGGATAGGGAGGCCTGGCGTGCTGCAAGCAGTCCATGGGGTCGCAAAGAGTCAGACAAAATTGAGCAACTGAACTCAACTGATTGGCCATCTGTATATCTTCTTTGGAAAAATGTCTGTTCAGGTCTTCTGCGCACTTAAAAATTCGGTCTTTGCTTTTTAATATTGAGTTGTATGCACTCTTTATACACTTTGGATAGTGACACTTTACAGGTCATATCATTTGTAAATATTTTCTCCCATTCAGCAGGTAGTCTTTCCCTTTAGTCTGAAACAATATTTTTATGACTATATAAAATATCCATAGCATGTAATATTGCCATGCATATAACAAATGCTGTATTGTTGGAAAATACTGAAGTCTTCATTTCCCCCCTCATTACAAGTAAAGCAACAAGTATGTTCCATATATAGAGAAATATTTGCACACTTGTATTTATTTATGTGAATTAAATTTCTAGAACTGTTATTTTGGGCATCAAATTTTATGCTGTTTTCCATTTGTGCATATATCATTAAGTTGCCAGGAGTCTATTTTTTCTGTTGTGTGAAGTTCACAAACATGTCTTTCTTTTCCTGTCTCTCCTTCTCTTTCTCCTCCTCCCCCTTCTCTCTCTCTTTTTATGTTATTATTACAGGCTATACTCTCCCATAGTGGGTTCACAGAAGTAAAATTTGAAATATGTAAAGGTAATAAGTTTACATTGAGCATCTCTAATTTTGGAAAAAATGCTAATCAGATCTCATAGGAAAGCTGGTACATTTTCAGACAAAAGAATGCTTGTTCTTCTACTTAATAAATGATAAAATTTTTTCATAAAAATGAAATATGCTTGATTATGTTGTCTAGAAAATTAGAGACACAAGCAGTGAGAAAGAAATATGAAGAATAAGAGTAATCTTCAGCTTGACTATAGGTATAGCTGTATCAGTTGATTCAATTATTCTAGTAATCAAGAATGAATGGCTGTGCTAGGTGATGTGTTTGATATGAAAAAGACATAAAGATAGTTCTCCATCAAAATGGTTTGTTCACTTGTCAGTGTTCCCTCTGGAACAGAGTCAGAAGGCATTCAAAAGCATTCCTTGTTCAAGGAATAGGATTAGTTTTGTGTGGTCAAAGCATGAAAAGTGCTATGAGGAGTGAGAGGTAATATGAATGGAAGAGTAAATTATACTAGATAGCAGACACTTTTCAAGTCCAAGTTAAGAAATTCCCAGTATAAATTTCACAGAACACCTAGTAGCCATATTTGTCTCTTAAAAATGTCATCTATCAGTATGTATACAATCAGAAGATTTTTGACTATATGTCTTCCTCTTGGGCAAATGAAACACATACTTACTGCTAAGAAGATCTAAGGATTCTTTTGGTAAGAAATCTGCTTACCTGGACTTAACCCAGCATTTCCTAAACCTATTTGGCCAGGAAAATTTTTCTATGTAACTCCAGAGGATGCCCCACAGAACGGTTTGGGAAGTATTCTTCTAGGCAGTAAGAAGCCTCTATAGGTTTTCTCACAAGGATGTGATGTTATTCCATCTCGAATATAAAGACATTGAATGAGATGCAGGAGACATCCAAGTTCAGTTTTTTAAAGAAAAACACAGTGGGGAAATACACCAGAAGTGAACTCCTAGAACTTTGGGATTTCCAAACTATTTTGGGAGACTGATCTAGTTGGTTAGGTTCTCTGCCTGGAGTGGGAAGGAAGAACTGGTGTGACCCTTGTCAGACACCTGGGTGCTTTTGGACATGGCCTCAGTTTTGGACGATACTCAGAACAGACAGCTTTCCTTCCCTTTTCAACCCCTGTCCACTTGGTACTAGGTGTTGAATATAGTGCAGAAATAAATGACTGGGTGCTTCCAATATTACCTAGAGACAAAAACATCAAGATTAAGGTTGATATAGATTCTTAAAATGATCTTGCTCCATATTCTAAAAATTAGAAATCTTTCCAAATGTCAAATAAGTTTTTAAAATGATACCATCTTGTATAGAAATCATACACTCCAAAAACTCTGCTTGAATTTGAGGTTAAAAGTTGGAAAAATTATATGTAATCCAAAACTAGTTAAATGATCATCTCTTCTAAATATCTAAGAGAAAGATTTGCTGTTTCTCAGATTCTAACAAAATATTAAACAGAATTGACAGGGATAAGAATAACTTAATTATTGAATCGTGTTTTAATTCTACTAATATTAATTACATATTAGCCAATGCTTTCATTTTTCATGATTCAGTGATAATTATTGAATAATTATTATTGAAACTTCTTCTTTTTTTTTTTTTTTCCTAGATGGCATGGTGAATCATGGAGAGGCTGCAGGTATGAGGATGAAAGTACAAAAGTACTCTCCTGTTAATTCTCCCCATCCCTCCTCACATTTCCAAAACCCCTTCACCAATTCTCTTGAAAACTTTTGCATCTTTTGTGGTCAAAAACTCCTCAGGATATGTTACAGTTTAAAAGTTTAGGATACTAACCCCACCACCCCACTCACTGAAGTAGTATATTTGAGGTTTTCATTATGTATTATCTAAAATAACTGCAACATTATTTTTTCCCCATTGTTCTCAAGTGCTATGCTAAGCTAAGCACTTCCTAGCGTTACATTGCATTATCTCACTTGACCCCTACAGGAAATTCATGAGTGTAATTCAATATCATCTCTGTTTAAGGCAAGAGAAAAATAAGGCTCAGAGGTTGAGTGACTTGTTAAGATTTCAGAGCTAGGGAGTAGCAGAGACAGGACTCAGACCATGAGTTCAGGCTACTTTCAATTCTCTCCAAGCTTCTTTGACTTACACGACCTTTTATGATCTGACAGCCTCTCACTGCCCATCACTTCTCTGATTTAATCTTTGTTCCATTGCTAGATCATTCCCCTCCTGAGGTTTCCTTGCTGTTCTTGCAATATGTCAAGCATGCTTGTGCCTTGGGGACTCTGTACTTGTTCTGCCTGAAATGCCTTCTCCCCAGAAATTTGTATCGTTTGCATTTCTCACCTCCCTTAGTTTATTTGATTGACTGATTAAATGTCACACCATTGTTACGATTTTCTCCAGAAGTTCCTCTCTTTTACCTGCTGAATGTCTGCCAATGTATACATAACCGATACACTTCAATTTTACCTGCTTATTTTCCCCACTTTCTCTCCAAGAGTGTGTAAGTTCCCTGAAGGCAGGGACTTTACATATTTTATTCACTATTGCACTCTAGGCACTTAACAGTGTTTGGCAAATAACAAACATTTAGGAAGTAAATAGTGTTTGGCAAATAGTAAATATTTAAAATGGCAGATAGTAAATATTTGAGTGAATTCATGCATTTCTCTTACCTTTTTCCTCTATTTCATTTTCCCCCTGTAGTGTCACGATTTTTGAAGCTTATTTTTCACCTCTATAGCCCTGCTATGGTAAGAAAATCAGTCTTTAAGTACTAAACAATAATCATATGTGACAAATGATCAGATCTGATTGTATTAGGCATAAAATGAGATACGTCAGCAGCATGAGATAAAGCAGATGTGTTCCAATTAGGCAATCACATGTAATCCTACAAAGCATGTAATCAGAGCCTGCTTCTTCTCCATCCCACCCCCTCTATGTGAATAATTATAAAAATTTATTGAAATTTAGATGCAAAAATGTAGAAATTTTATATTAAGTAAGACATTGTGAAAAATGATAATTTTAAGTGAAGATGAATTGTATTAAAGAAATAAAAAATGAATGAATAAACTTCCAAGGGTTAGGTCTAGAGGTAAATGTGAAAGGAATGCACAAGTCCAGTGTACCTGTACCATAAAACAAGGGTCCCTAACCCACAGGATCTCTTAGGAACTGGGCCTAACAGCAGGAGGTGAGCAGTAGACTAGTGAGTGAGGTTTCATCTGCCTCTCCCAATCGCTCCCGTCACTCACACTATCGCCTGAACCATCCACCCCTGCCACTGCCTGGTCTATGGAAAAATCGTCTTCCATAAAACTGGTGCCAAAAATTTTGGGGATTGCTGCCATAGAGGCTCAAAGCAAGTTAAATAGAAAGGAATCTCTAATTTACTCTGCCTTATATCAACAGTGATTGGGTTTCTTTATAAACACACAAGCACAAGTGCTTCTTTGTTGTTAAAATACCTGTGAATCACTTTCTCACCATGTGTTTCCTCTGCTGTGGCATACCACGTGCTTCATGATTTTCTGCACTTTATCTTTGGTTGAGTCACTTCCTTTTTCCCTAAAAAAGAAAAATTCGTTGTGCATTTCCATTTTCTATATGCTCATGAATGCTGACTGTATTTGGGTTTTGTCTCCTTTGATGTAGAATATCTTAAAAATCTATTAATTATTTTTCCAATCATCTGTTTCTTGACTTCCACTTTGTCCTCCGAATACCATCAGAAATGTCCTTATAAAGCTCAATATCTTTAAGGGTCTCCTTTTACCTATGGAGTATTCCAAGCATAATATTCAAAAATCTTATTGACCCAGCTCTATCTCATTTCTCACTTCACCCCACAGGTTATATAGACCGATTACTCCGTGCCCAGTGTCCTTCCTAAAAAGAGGCTATGAAGTTAGTTCATATGATTCTTTTTTTTTTTTTTTTTTTGGGAATGTTATGGTCTACTTCTAATTCTCTCAAAGTATTACTTATTCATTTTCCGTTTTTAGGAACTCACTTGAAAGAAACTGCCTTCTTTGTTGGATTCCTTCTAGAATCAGAAATAATAATGTACGTCTTTTTCTTTGTAGATTTGTGTTCAGGGACCACAATGACTTTCAGCTTTGTTTTCTCCACAGTGTTTAGAATTGTGCCTTACAAACTTTCATAGTTCAGGAGCAACTTCATATTTCTCTCCATTATTTTCCTGCATGCCAAAGCAAAAACTGAGTAAAAATGACCAAAAAATGACTAGCTTAAAACAACCTACTTATTATGTCCAAAGAATTCTGAGGTCAGGAATTCGAGCAGTGGACACAGTAGAGCCCATCTGTGTTGAAAATGTTTGGGTCCTCAGCAGGGAAGATTACAGGTCTGGGCAGCTATGTTCAGTCACATGTCTGGATTCTGGGCGGGACTGACTCAAAGATAAGGCTTCTCCACCAAAGCACCCCTGTTGACTTGGCTTCCTTATAGCATGGTGGCTCCAGGGAAGTCCAACTTCTGACTTTTGTTCAGGTTCTAAGTGTGTTTCAGGAAACATGAAAATGAAGTGAAAGTGTTAGTTGCTCAGTTGTGTCCAACTCTTTGTGACCCCATGAACTATGTAGCCTGCCAGACTAATCTGTCCATGGACTTCTCCAGGCAAGAATACTGGGATGGGTTGCTATTCTCTTCTCCAGTAGATCTCCACGAGCCAGGGATTGAACCTAGATCCCCTGCATTGCACGCAGGTTCTTCTGAGCCACCGCTGAAACCCGTCAGGAAACATGGAGGAACCTTTATGACCCTTCTCAGAAATCATTGACCATCACTTCTGTTGTTCACTATGGCTTGAAGTAGTCATAACTCCACCCAGGTTCAAGGAGAGAACATACAGACCCTCCCTTTGATGAGAGATGCATCAAAGAACATGGTAATCCATACTGCCACTCTACACATAGCTACCTTTTGTGTATAAAAATGAATTTCTCTGAAGCAGCCTTGGACAAGTTTCTGCAAATCCAGCCATGAGACTCTTTGCTCTAAATTGCTATTATGTCTGCAGTGCAGTAGAAGTAGAACAACATAAATTTTGATGGAGGATAAGCCTAGGTTCAAATCCTGCCTGTGCAGTTTGTCGGTATGTGGAACTGGGCAAATATATCAACCCATCTAAGCTTCTGACCCCTCAGTTATGCAATGAATGTAATAATGTCTCCAAAACTCAAGGTGAGGTTTCAATAAGGTAAGGTACCCAAAGTGAAATGTCTGAAACATAACCGGCTCTTGGTAAATATTAGTTCCTTCTGACCTTTCCTTCTTCAAGTGAAACCTGCTCTTATCTTGACATATACTAGGATAAACATCTTCCAGTAGGGAATATGTGCATTTACTGGAGTAGACATGAAATTCACAGGCCTGTGAGGCAAAGATACCACCTGAGGTCTAAAAGTTCCTCTGGATAAAGAAACTCAAGGTGGAGAAGAAGAGATGAGCTATAGGCACATGTACAGTTTAAACTCTGGGAGATGGTAAAGGACAGAGAAGCCTGGCGTGCTGCAGTCCGTGGGGTCGTAAAGTGTAGGGCATGACTTAGCAATCAAACCACAACAAATGTCCTCTTATTTTTCACTTTTCCTGCAATTATCCCAATGCATGATGATTTCGACTGTGTTTAATAGGAATCCTTATAGTCCTCACTAGAGGTATAATATGGCAGAGGATCTTCTCAGTAGCCACGACACCAAATCGTTGAGTTTTCTCTTTGTTCTTCTATTAGATCCTCCCTGTCAGAAGTCTGTGGGAAAGAGCGGCTATAGGATGCACTGAAAATTAATCTCAGATAAGCAAGCTGATCAGGGAATGAATATGCTACCTAGAGACACCCAGGAGAAAAATGACTCCAATTAATGTGAGAGCTTATGATTATTCATGTTATTCTTTTTGTTTTTTTATTTCTTTTAAAGGGATTGATAACTTCATTTCAAAGTAGAAGCAGATAATTCGGCCTGTAAGGGAAGAAGTGATTCATGATTTTGGATGTATTTCAAGTGATGCCAAGAGAGCTTTTAATTATTCAGGGTTGGAGTTATCATGGAGCACCCAGTGAGGCCCTGCTTAACTCCCCACAGGAGAGAGATTGCCTTTTAATGGGAGTAGTCAACATCATCACCAAAATCACCTTCTCATTATGCTATGTGCACATAATAATTAATACCCTACCTATATAGTATTCAACAAAATATGTGGAGGATTTTTTATCCATATATATACACACACACACACACACACATATGTATGTGTGTGTTGGTGATGTGTGGTTAATAAAAGGTTGACAGAATATGTGGAGATAATGCAAATGCTGATACAGTCCTTATTCTTAAGCTCTATATTTGCATTTATTAACACATTTAATCCTCAGAATAACTCTTAGAGGCAGGTAAAATCGACACCCCCCCACTTTGTTTTTGCCATCCCTTTTTAAGGAAAAAATAAGAAAACTGAGGCTCAGGGAGGTTAAGTAACCTGTTCATGGTCATCCAGATCATAAGCAGCAGAGCTGAGATTCAAACACAAGTAGTCTGGTTCCAAAAATGAGGGCATCTCTGAATAGTAATTCTCTAATTAAGAATTCTTAATTGCATAATTAATAATTCTGTAATAGCAACAAATTAACACATAAATATGTGTATTTCATACACATACATATATGTACATCTGTGTGCATATGTGTATGTGTATGTTGGTTTGTTGGTTGCATGAAAAATAAATATGTACCAAGGTAGAGAGAGATGCAAATAAAGTTAGATTTGCAAGTACAGATGTGACTGTTAGGATGCATTCCCTTTGCTTCCATGACCTTAGTGTACTGTGGTAACTTAGAATAGACATTTGAGATAGATCACTGAACCAGAAGATTTTTAATGATATTTTATTGGCCATATACATTTAATGTGCCCCATGAGTTAAGCAATGAATTAGTTCAAGCTTGAAGTAAAGACAGAATAAAGAAAACATTTTACAGGGATTTGATGGTCTCTGGGATGAAAATAAATTTCCATCATTTTACTCTAGTTGCCCCTCCTTTCACCCTTTCAATCATTTAGAAAAATACAAGAGAAGATCTTGAGGCTACCTACTTTGATTTCTTTTTCAAGATTTACACCATTGCCAGTAAGTTCAGCATTATGATTTATAGAAGAAAGCTTCCTAATGTTTATACATCTTTGACATTCATTCCTCTCATAGGGTCATAAAATGCCATGGTTAGTTAACTGGCATGTCCATATACTCTGCATCAAGGCAGTGATGCCAGACAGTCATAGAGGGAGGGCATGGGGAGAGAGTAAACATAAAAATTTTCCATTTGATTTGTTCAGCTTCTTTGGGACCTATTTCTTTAAAATTATCAACAGTGTAGTACAACAGATACTGTAGTTAAAAAAAAAATTCCTTAGCATCATTCCACTTGAGGGGAGAGGAATTGGGAATATTTGTCCATCAACTGTCTACTGGCTGAGGGATATTCTCTGGGAGATCAGATTCCATCATCCTGGTGTCCCTGTCACCAGCCAGGCAAGCCAGAGAATTTCCTCTTCGGCTTGCTTTAGGAAGTTGCAGTAAGCCGGGGGGTTGGTGAGGCACTAATCGTATCTGCTATCAGCCATCTATAACATAATCTTTCCATTTTCTGAATAATGCTCAGTTATCACAAAGACTGTTTCAAGGAAACATTTGCCCTCACTTTAGAGTATTACCTCATTAAGATTACTATCTACATGTGCAATGCACTTTTTCATGCATGAGCTCATATAATTTTTTAATTAATTAAATTTGGGGGGCTGTATTGGGTTTTCTTCACTGCACCGTGGGCTTTCTCTAGTTGCGGTGCCTGGGGGCTACCCCAGCATGTGTGATTCCACGTGTTTCTCATTGCAGTGGCTCTTCTTGTTGCAGAGCACCGGCTTTAGGCATGCAGACTTCAGTAGTTGGGGCACATGGGTTTAGTTGTCCGTTTGCATGTGAGATTTTCCTGGACTGGGATCAAACTTGCGTCCCTTGCATTGGCAAGTGAATTCCCAACCAGTGAACTGCCAGGGAAGTCCAGCTCATATAATTCTTACAGGAATCATATACCTATTCCTATCTTAGACCTGGAAACTGAATGGCTTAACTGTGTTTCCAAAGACAAAACAGCCAGTGAAAAATTAGAAGGATGATTACTCAAATAGAGGGTGCCCACACAACACTTCTTCGCTGGCAATTAAGTAGTGTTCTTCAGGTTAAATTGAACAAAGACTTTATCTCCTCAACCAGGAATGGTGGCAGTCATCTTTGTAGAGTCCAAAAATGTCAGAGCCTTAATCTAAGGCTGTCTTCAAAGATTAGAGGGTTTCTTGGTGGAGAAGATTCTCCAAAGCATCAGCAAAAGCTTTTTCAGGGAAGTTCCATGGAAGGAAGGATCTAACTAACTGGTGGATGTTAATGAAGGGGCTCTGGCATAAAGGCAGTGGGGTTGGATGCAGGAGCCAGAGACCTGGTTCTAATACAGTCTCTGCCGCCAACCAGCTGTGGATTAACTCACTTGTCCTCATGGAGCCTCAGGTTCCCCATCTGTAAATGGAACTTAAGGTGTATTTTGAGATTCTGAGGAGAGATGTGGCATTACGTTTAAGTAACCAATTGCTTTACAAATATGGATGATTATAGGTATTTTGAGAGAACGCAGTACTTTGAAGTATTAGTGTAGAAAGCTTTGGGTTGTCAGATGTTCCTCTGACATTAAATACCACTTTCCTAATTTCTCTACATCTGTGCCTCTCTCTTCCCCACTCTATCCTGCCTCATATCCCTTCTCTCCCTAGCTGAACTTCTCTGCTTTCTGGTTCTTTACCGGTTATTGAGAACCACACTATTGTCTTCTTACCACCTTTGGCCAACCTAATGACCTTTTTTTTTCTGAAGAAAATGATTACTCACCCAATTAAAGTGAACACTTGGAGGAAATAATAGCTGAAATGCTCAGTAATTTTTGGTTATGGTGGGGAAAAATGATTTGAGTTTTTCTTCAGATCATGTATTTGAAAAGGAATAATGCTTAATGGGTTCAGTCAATGTCAGTGTGGTGATTTGCTCATAATCTATTGTCAGGCAGTAAATTACAGAAGTAGTTGATCATCACACAGATTCATCAACTTACCAATGCAGAGAAACCAATGACAATTTAGAGGGAAAGTAACAAAAATATATATCACATTTATTCTATTCAGAACAAAACTGTTTTTTCACATTTATTTTCTTCCCCCTAGTTAAGTTTCAATTTATTTGAGAGTCTGTCAGGATGACAGAAACTCATTTACAATCTAGGAAAACAGCTGACAGAAAGTGCATTAAAAATTAGATTTTTGAATTCAAAGAATGAAAGCTTTTAAATCACTACAGTCAAGTCAATGGGGCAAGATTGATACCAGATGCTGTTTTACTCAAGTTGTTAAGGAAGTATTCCAGCCTTGAAGAGACCTTGTCACTACATAGCTTCTGTCTATGTAAATAAGAACAAAGGCAATATATCTGTTGCCAGTGATTAAAAAAAAAACCCAGTCCCTCAGAGCAATAAGCTGGATCATATAAGGAGGACACCAAATGTTGGAAGATACATTAGAGGTCATGTATACCTTTTTCTCACTGTATATGTGGGAGAACTGAACTCCCTTGGGAGAAGGTTAGCAATAAGTTATAACTGTATAGAATCTAACTTAAATCAAGTAGTCTGAGTCAAGGCTCAGCTATTAATATTACCTGGGTATGTGACTTTGGGAAAGATACTGGGGCACTTTAGCCATCATTACAGAGGATATTCATTTCCTGCATATATTTAGTCTGGTTAGCATCCTCCCCACTTTCCTTCAGCATCTCCCTTCATTTTTGGAGAAATTGTCTTTCCCATTGCATGTGTTCTTTTTTAAATTAATTAATTAAGCTGCTCAAGATCCTAGTTACAGCATGTGCGATCTGTAGTTGCTGCCTGTGAGCTCTTAGTTGTGGCATGTGGGGTGTAGTTCCCTGATCAGGACTGATCTGGGCCCCTTGCATTAGGAGCCTGGAATCTTAGCCACTGGACCACGAGGGAAATCCCCAGTGCATGTGTGCTGTTAACGGGGCTTTCCATTGAGTAATTCTGCTGTCTTGAGGAACAGAAGGTGAGTTCTTTGCACAAACTAAGCCAACCAGCCTCTTCCAATAGGTAAATGAAATCCCAAGCAAAGGGATGCACCTACAGGGAAGATTTAGAACTGATTTATTCTGTTAGAATCTTCCTGAAAGCATTATCTATTTGTCCTGATTGCCCAAAACTCACCTGGATTTTCTTCTTCCAGTGTCTGATATTTTATGTTCTCCTTCACTTTTATGAGCTGCCTGATAACTTTTCACTAACTTCTATTTTTAATTTAATTGTAGTTTCTATTTTTAATTTAACTGTAATGATCTCTGTTGCTTGCAACCAAAAAACTTTGATATATTTGTGCATATAAAATGGGAGCAATTATACTTTAATCACAAGGGTGGTATCATCATGTTTTTAAATAAAGTAATGTATATTACAGTTACTGGTTTGGAGAATAAAATCTAAGGAACTCAATAAATATTGTTTGCTTGATTTTAAGTTCTTTTCTGTAAAAGCTCATCTTTATCCTTCCATGGAGATTTTTTTTTTCATTTATTTTTATTAGTTGGAGGCTAATTACTTTACAATATTGTAGTGGTTTTTGTCATACATTGACATGAATCAGCTATGGATTTACATGGAAGACCCAGAGGGCGCATAGAGAGGGAGGTGGGAGGGGGATCGGGATGGGGAATACATGTACATCCATGGAGATTTTTGAGGGGACCCATGAGCCACAGGCTTCATCTTTTCAAAGAACCCTCTGTGTGAGGAGGGGATGCTCTCACCTTTTGATCATTTTGAGGCACCAGCTAGTGAGTATCCAACCACATCCGTGGCTTTCTGTTCAGAGCACACTTGACTAACAGTGAATTTCCTAGTTTTAGCATCTTTTGCAATCTGGATAGTCTGAGAATCTCCTGAATCATTAAGACCTGGTTTATTTTTGTTTACCATTTCTTTCTCAATTTATCTCTTTCCTCTTACATTTTATTATTATGAAGAAAAACAAATCTGGGCACACCTTCAACACATGGCTTGTAACTCTTAGATAAATACTCAAGTTGACCCTTTACTAGATCCACTTTCTTCACAGATGTGCTGGGCTGAGTTGCTCAGTCATGTCCAGCTCTTTGCAACTCCATGGACTGCTCTGCTCATGGGGATTCTCCAGGCAAGAATATTGGCGTGGGTTGCCATGCTCTCCTCCAGGGGTTGAACCCAGGTCTCCTGCATTGCAGGCAGATTCTTTACCATCTGAGCCACCAGGGAAGCCCTTGCTCATTCTGGAGGGCAGAATTCAGCCAGGCTTTCTGTCGCTGTGTAACAGGGGTACTCTTTCCTCCCACTCCCAGAATCATGTTCCTCATTTCCCTCTGAGTTCCCAGCAGCAGTGCTTTTAACATTCATACTTCTACCAACATTCTGTTTATGATAAGGTACGTATTCTCTAAGATAGCATAGACTTCCATGCTCTTAGCTTCTTTCTGAGCCCTCACCAGTAGAGACTTTCATGTCCATATTCCTACCAGCAGTTTAAGTCAGCTGTTTCTAACCTGTACCTCAAAATTCTTTGAGCCTCTTCTTATTACCTGATTCCAAAGCCACTTCTAAATCTTCAGGTATTTGTTATAGTAACACCCCATTCTCAGGTACTGAAATCTGTATTAGTTTCCTTTGCCTGCTGTGACAAATTTCCATAAAGTTGGCAGCTTAAAACCACAGACATTTATTTTAAGATAGAGACGAGAAGTCTGAGATGCAGTGTAAGTGGGCTGAAGCCTGGGTGCTGGTAGGGTTTCCCTCTGAAGCTCTAAGACAGAAGCTGTTTCTGCCTCACCCGCGTCCAGTGGCAGCCAGCCTTCCTGGCTTCTGGCCGCATGCTTCAGGTCTCTGTCTCTGTGGCCACGTTCTCCTTTCCTTCTGTGTTAAATCTACTTCTGACTTTCTTCCCCATGTGTCTGACACTTTGCGGCACCATGGACTTACACACTCCATAGAATTCTCCAGGCCAGAATACTGGAATGGATAGCCGTTCCCTTCTCCAGGGGCTCTGCCCAACCCAGGAATCAAACCCAGATCTCCCACATTGCAGGCAGATTCTTTACCATCTGAGCCACCAGGGAAGCCCAAATACAGTCAAGGCCACCTGAATTACCCAGGATAATTTCCCCATTTCAGAATCTTGAATTACATTTGCAAAGTCCCCCCCCCCCCCCCGCCCCCCTGCCACAGAAGGTAGCATTCACATATTCCAGGCATTAGAATGTCAGCATCTTTTAGGAGGCTTATGGCATGCTTGCCCTAAGCTTCCTGGTTCTGCCTCTTCCAATTCTCTACCAAGTTATGTAACTGGCCCCTGTGTGACACTTTGTAACATCTAAAACTTAGTTGACTGAAAGAATTTCATATAGGAGAATACATGACATTTAAATTCTAAATTTTTTTAAGGGTTCCTTTTCTTTTTCAAACTCAAAGTAACTCTTGTTAATAGGGACCCAGAGTGTGATTCAACACGCACACACACATGCACACACACACACACACATCTGCCTAAATTGGCACATTGTAAATCTTCCTATTAAAATTTTCCAAAATAAGTTAAGGACATACATTAGCCTGTTAAACCTTGCAGAAGTTTTTTTAATACAAATTTGTACTTGAAGTTGACAATATTTTATTTAATTGGCAATCAATTTAGCCAATCTGTACAATAGGGATGACATAAGATTTTTATCATTCCATACAATTGAACATCATCATTCAAATACAATAAGGAAGTAAATTCTGACATCTTTCCAATTTCTTTTTTCTAGGTAATCAATGTAAATTCTTAAACTATTCCAGCTATTATTTTTCTACTTTAATCTAAGGTTTTCTTTTTTTCTTTCTATACGCAAGCTGAACATCTGAGTTTCTTGTCTCACAATTTTAAGTACAAGGTGGGTTAGTTTCCTATTGTTATTATATCAAATTACCACAAACATAGTTCCATAATGTAAAACATCTTAGAATTCTGGAGATGAGAAATCTAACTAGATTAACAAGGTTGTTCTCCTTTTGAAGGCTTGGGGGGACAATCCATTTCTTTGTCTGTTCTAGTTTATAGAGGCTCCTGCCTTTCTTGGCTTGTGGTCCCATCCCTCTCCCAAGAGCACACCATCCTCTGATCACTTTCTCTACCTCTCTGCCCATGTCATGACTTTGCTTTTATACTGACTGTGACCCTCCCTTCCCCTTTTAAAAGAACTTTGTCATTATATTAGGCCCATGTAGATAATCCAGGGAAATCTCTATCTCATAACCCATAACTGAATTACACTTAAACAGCCTCTTTCACATGTGTTATTGTTCAGTTGCTCAGTCATGTCTGGCTGTTTGTGACCCCATGGACTACAAAATGCCAGACTTCCCTGTCCATTACTATCTCCAGGAGTTTGCTCAAACTCATGTCCATTTAATTGGTGATGTCATCCAACCATCTCATCCTCTGTCTTCCCCTTCTCCTCCTGCCCTCAATCTTTCCCAGCATCAAGGTCTTTTCCAATGAGTTGGTTAGTTGCATCAGGTGGCCAAAGCATTGGAGCTTCAGCTTCAGCATCAGTCCTTCCAATGAACATTACTAGAAAAGTAACACATTTCCAGGTTCTAGGGATTTGGATGTAGCCATGTGGGGGAGAGAAGGCACTATTTACCCTACCACATGGGGTTTATCCATGTCTTGGGAATTCCCCAGTGGTCCAGTGGATAGGACTCCATGCTTCCCCTACTGAGGGCCTGGATTTGATCCCTGGTCGGGGAACTATGATCCCACATGCTGTGTGGCCAAAGAAATATATTGCTATTTTCAAAAAAAATTCTCATTGTCTGCTAACTAACAAATGGCCAAAATTGCATTTAAATGGACAAGGGTATTTTTTAAAAATTCAATCTAGTGAAAATTACAACTTTCAAATAGAATCTGAGACACAAATGGAAATCCTTCATTGAATGTGTGTACAATACAGACTTTGTGACTGTACTCAGTTCAGTTCAGTTCAGTTGCTCAGTCGTGTCTGACTCTTTGCAACCCCGTGAATTGCAGCACGCCAGGCCTCCCTGTCCATCACCAACTCCCAGAGTTTATGCAAACTCATGCCCATCCAGTCAGTGATGCCATCCAGCCATCTCATCCTCTGTCGGCCCCTTCTCCTCCTGCCCCCAATCTCTCCCAACATCAGGGTCTTTTCCAATGAGTCAACTCTTCGCATGAGGTGGCCAAAGTACTGGAGTTTCAGCTTCAGCATCAGTCCTTCCAGTGAACACCCAGGACTGATCTCCTTTAGGATGGACTGGTTGGATCTCCTTGCAGTCCAAGGGACTCTCAAGAGTCTTCTCCAACACCACAGTTCAAAAGCATCAATTTTTCGGTGCTCAGCTTTCTTCACAGTCCAACTCTCACATCCGTACATGACCATTGGAAAAACCATAGCCTTCACCAGATGGACCTTTGTTGGCAAAGTAATGTCTCTGCTTTTCAGTATGCTATCTAGGTTGGTCATAACTTTCCTTCCAAGGAGTAAGTGTCTTTTAATTTCATGGCTGCAGTCGCCATCTGCAGTGATTTTGGAGCCCAAAAAAATATAGTTTGAGATTGTTTCCACTGTCTCTCCATCTACTTCCCATGAGGTGATGGGACCAGATACCATGATCTTAGTTTTCTGAATGTTAAGCTTTAAACCAACTTTTTCACTCTCCTCTTTCACTTTCATCAAGAGGCTTTTTAGTTCCTCTTCACTTTCTGCCATAAGGGTGGTGTCATCTGCATATCTGAGGTTATTGATATTTCTCCCGGCAATCTTGATTCCAGCTTGGGCTTCTTCCAGCCCAGCGTTTCTCATGATGTACTCTGCATATAAGGTAAATAAGTGGAGTGACAATATACAGCCTTGACGTATTCCTTTTCCTATTTGGAACCAGTCTGTTGTTCCATGTCCAGTTCTAACTGTTGCTTCCTGACCTGCATACAGGTTTCTCAAGAGGCAGGTCAGGTGGTCTGGTATTCCCATTTCTTGAAGAATTTTCCACAGTTTATTGTGATCCACACAGTCAAAGGCTTTGACATAGTCAATAAAGTAGGAATAGATGTTTTTCTGGAACTCTCTTGCTTTTCTGATGATCCAGAGGATATTGGCAATTTGTTCTCTGGTTCCTCTGCCTTTTCTAAAACCAGCTTGAACATCTGGAAGTTCACAGTTCATGTATTGCTGAAGCCTGGCTTGGAGAATTTTGAGCATTACTTTGCTAGTGTGAGATGAGTGCAATTGTGTGGTAGTTTGAACAATCTTTAAGATTGCCTTTCTTAGGGATTGGAATGAAAACTGACCTTTTCCAGTCCTGTGGCCACTGCTGTGTTTTCCAAATTTGCTGGCGTATTGAGTGCAGCACTTTCATAGCATCATCTTTCAGGATTTGAAATAGCTCAACTGGAATTCCATCACATCCACTAGCTTTGTTCGTAGTGATGCTTTCTAAGGCCCACTTGACTTCACATTCCAGGATGTCTGCCTCTAGGTGAGTGATCACACCATTGTGATTATCTGGGTCATGAAGATCTTTTTTGTACAGTTCTTCTGTGTATTCTTGCCACCTCTTCTTAATATCTTCTGCTTCTGTTAGGTCCATACCATTTCTGTCCTTTATTGAACCCATCTCTGCCTGAAATGTTCCCTTGGTATCTCTAATTTTGTTGAAGAGATCTCTAGTCTTTCCCATTCTGTTGTTTTCCTCTATTTCTTTGCACTGATCGCTGAGGAAGGCTTTCTTATCTCTCCTTGCTATTCTTTGGCACTCTGCATTCAAATGGGAATATCTTTCCTTTTCTCCTTTGCTTTTCGCTTCTCTTCTTTTCACAACTATTTGTAAGGCCTCCTCAGACAACCATTTTGCCTTTTTGCATATTTCCATGGGGATGATCTTGATCCCTGTCTCCTGTACAGTGTCAGGAACCTCCATCCATAGTTCATCAGGCACTATGTCTATCAGATCTTGTCCCTTAAATCTATTTCTCACTTATACTCTATAGTCATAAGGGATTTGATTTAGGTCATACGTGAATGGCCTAGTGGTTTCCCCTAGTTTCTTCAGTTTAAGTCTGAATTTGACAAGAAGGAGTTCATGATCTGAGCCACAGTTAGCTCCTGGTCTTGTTTTTGTTGACTGTATAGAACTTCTCCATCTTTGGCTGCAAAGAATATAATCAATCTGATTAAGGTGTTGACCATCTGGTCATGTCCATGTGTAGAGTTTTCTCTTGTGTTGTTGGAAGAGGTTAGGGGCCCAGCCCAAGAGGAGATACCCCATGCCCGAGTTCAGGGGCGGCAGCCGAGAGGAGCAAGCCCACATCCAAGGAGCGGCTGCTCTGGGGCGCAGGAGGGCTGAGAGGAGCTACTCCATGTTCAAGGTCAGGAGGGGTGGCTGTGAGAAGATACCCCTCGTCCAAGGTAAGAAGCAGCAGCTGTGCTTTGCTGGAGCAGCCGTGAAGAGATACCCCATGTCCGATGTAAGAGAAACCCAAGTAAGATGGTAGGTGTTGCGAGAGGACATCAGAGGGCAGACACAGTAAAACCATAATCACAGAAAACCGGCCAGTCTGATCACAGGACCACAGTCTTGTCTCACTCAGTGAAACTAAGCCATGCCGTGTGGGGCCACCCAAGACGGTCGGGTCATGGTGGAGAGGTCTGACAGAATGTGGTCCACTGGAGAAGGGAATGGCAAACCACTTCAGTATTCTTGCCTTGAGATCCCCATGAACAGTATGTGACTATACTAGTATAGTATAATTAAACATGCATCTTAACTTCAAGATGTTTCTGACTTCTCTTCACAACCACATGGTCAGTGTTGTGGGAGCTATCCAGAGCTTTCTGGTGAGAGGCAGAAGGGAAATGAGGGCCCTGTTGAGGGCAGAGGGGTCTCCTGCCTTGGGTAAGTTGAAAAGAGATGAACAATGAACATAGAGCAAGATCATGAAAGATGGTCCTGCCTAGCCTTAAACTAACAGCGGAGAAGATACTGCATTTATTTAGGGGTGGGATGAATATAGTGCTGAAAGTTTGTAAGGTGGAGATTTCACAGTATTCCATGCCATTAGCAAGCTGGTGACACTGGTCTGCTCACATCACCTCTCTGGGCCATAAAGAGTTCAGCTTGTTAACCTCTAACATCTTAACCAGAACTAACCCTGAAGGATTAGCATTGACATTAACTTCTGTAACTTAATCATTTACAGTAAGAGAAATACTGGTTGTAAGTACAGGTGGAAGAATATATTTTAACAAGTAAGCATTGCTACTTCTGAGGAAGTGGTGGAGAGGTGTTTATCAAAGGCATCTCACTTACAGCAATAGGAAATGTCAGTAGAGGAAAAAATTAAACAGATAAGAATTTTGTAATCTGAGGCTGAAAGATGCTGACTGAGTAGAGATTATTCAAATGAAGTTGTTCAAATGAAATTATTCAAATGAATGTTGTCCAATTTCATCAGACAACATTATGTATTATGCACCGATTTTTGCTGTTTATGCAACTATATTTAATGGAAAATGTCCAATTACTGGAAAAGGCTAAATGATTTAGGGCTTACTGATACCTGTTCTATGGTAACAATAAGAAATTTACAAAAAGCAATGCCTTAAACTGTGGGTAAAAATCATTACAATGTTGCCAAAGTTCTAAAGTGTCATTGAACAACATTTTAAATGAACATTTATTTGTTTCATCTCCTTCATTCCTCTGTTAAATCAGCCAGCAAGTATTTGTTGAATAGATGCACTATAGGCTACAGTGAATATTAAAAAAGTTACCAAGATGAATTAGATGTAAACTTTGTTCTTCAGGATGCTACCATCTAATTCAGAGAAATAAGATATAACCACAACTAGTGCAAAAACAAGGTGCACTGTACTATTTGCCATATGAATCATGCAGAAGTACAGGATAAATGATGGTATTTGTAGCTAACTGCTAGAATTTAAATCCTAACTGCACTCCTCAGTAACTGTATTACTTTGAGTAAGTTATTTAGTTTCTGTCTATGCCTAGAATGGTTGTGAATGTTAAATAAATTACCTACAAAGAACTTAAAGCAATAGCTGCCTGAAACTAGTGCATGCTCTTAGATTTCAGAATAAGTTTTTTGGGGGATAGAGACAGGAAATTTTCTTTTTTTTTAAAGGAGTTTCTGTTATTTTGGTCATGTTCTGTTTTTTGGTTACAAATGTATATTTCCTCTGTAGAAATTCATCAAGTGGTATACTTCTGTTTTTGCTTTCTTGAATGTATTTTTTTCCCCAATAAAAATATTGTAAAATGCAGTCTCTATCAATATGTTCAAACCAAATATTAATGATGCTGAAATCACAAACCATAGAAACTCAAAGATAGGGAGCAGTCCCTTCTGCCTGGGACAGTGGGCAATGATTTCAGGCAGTAGAACATTTGAACTAGATCCTAAAGATTGGTTGCATAACATGTTACTATGTTTTTTAGTCGCTAAGTTGTGTCTGACTCATTTGCCACCCCATGGAATGTAACCCACCAGGTTCCTCTGTCCATGAAATTTTCCAGGGAAGAATACTGTAGTGGGTTGCCATTTCCTTCTCCATGTGATCTTGCTGACCCAGGAATCAAACCCACGTCTCCTGCTTTGGCAGGCGGATTTTTCACCACTGAGCCACCAGGGAAGCCCATAAGTTATGTTATGGACATGTATAAATAAGTAAAGAAGTTTCATTAGGCAAAAAGAACACCAGGTATTCAGGAAAGCATAATGATTTAGGGTGTGGACTGATCTCTATTTGAATATCAGCTCCACAGTTTAATACCTGTTTATTTTTATGCAAGCTCTTAGAAGCAGTTTCCTCATCTCTGAAAGTCACTACTTCCCTGGATTGTTGTGAAGTCTTAATGAGACGATATATACAATGCCTTTTTCCTAGAGATAAATGCATTAGAAAGCTCGAGAAAAGTTGTGGTAATGACATCTGCCTAAACTGAGAACTGCGGAGTTTGCATAGGGGAGCACCAAATGTCAGTTCGCCCTAAAGGGATTTAATTCAAGTGGTTTATAGTTCTTATATCTTCAGTTGATTTTAAAGGTTCTGGAATACCTATTAGAACTGATACACTTCGAAGGTATCAGAATGGAAACATTGTTGCGATTACATTAAAAAAATTTTTATTTATAATATTTATTAACAAGTTACCTCTTTTTCACTTGAAGACTCTCATCGTGCAGGTTGTCACTCCACTCTGAGACTGGGATAAACACCATAGTATGAAACAGAGGGCAACATAAAATAATAGAAAATGGGAGATAAGGAGTTCCACTTTCTTGTTCTGAGTTACAGATAAGAGTTCTCCATTCAGTCCTTGAGAAGTCTCTTGTGCCCAATGAATATGCCAGCTTAGGAGTATTGCAGCCATGTCTCTGTAGCACATTTTGAAGAATAAATAGTGTGTTAAAGCCTTATATTGCAATGTAGCACATCTTTATTTATCTCACTTTTATTTTTTCCTTACCATCACTGCCTTGGTCTGAACCTCTTTTTTTTTTTTTTTTTTAAATATTATTTTATTAGTTGGAGGCCAATCACTTTACAACATTTCAGTGGGTTTTGTCATACATTGACATGAATCAGCCATATAGTTACACGTATTCCCCATCCCGATTCCCCCTCCCACCTCCCTCCCCACCCGACTCCTCAGGGTCCTCCCAGTGTACCAGGCCCGAGCACCTGACTCATGTATCCCACCTGGGCTGGTGGTCCGTTTCACCATAGATAGTATACATGCTGTTCTTTCAAAACATCCCACCCTCACGTTCTCCCCCAGAGTTCAAAAGTCTGTTCTGTACTTCTGTGTCTCTTTTTCTGTTTTGCATATAGGGTTATCGCCACCATCTATCTAAATTCCGTATATATGTGTTAGTATACTGTAATGTTCTTTATCTTTCTGGCTTACTTCACTCTGTATAATGGGCTCCAGTTTCATCCATCTCATTAGAACTGATTCAAATGAATTCTTTTTAACGGCTGAGTAATATTACATGGTGTATATGTACCACAGCTTCCTTATCCATTCATCTGTTGATGGGCATCTGGGTTGCTTCCATGTCCTGGCTATTATAAACAGTGCTGCGATGAACATTGGGGTGCACGTGTCTCTTTCAGATCTGGATTCCTCAGTGTGTATGCCTAGAAGTGGTATTGCTGGGTCATATGGCAGTTCTATTTCCAGTTTTTTAAGAAATCTCCACACTGTTTTCCATAGTGGCTGTACTAGTTTGCATTCCCACCAACAGTGTAAGAGGGTTCCCTTTTCTCCACACCCTCTCCAGCATTTATTGCTTGTAGACTTTTGGATAGCAGCCATCCTGACTGGCGTGTAATGGTACCTCATTGTGGTTTTGATTTGCATTTCTCTGATGATGAGTGATGTTGAGCATCTTTTCATGTGTTTGTTAGACATCTGTATGTCTTCTTTGGAGAAATGTCTGTTTAGTTCTTTGGCCCATTTTTTGATTGGGTCGTTTATTTTTCTGGAATTGAGCTTCAGGAGTTGCTTGTATATTTTTGAGATTAATCCTTTGTCTGTTTCCTCATTTGTTATTATTTTCTCCCAATCTGAGGGCTGTCTTTTCACCTTACTTATAGTTTCCTTTGTTGTGCAAAAGCTTTTAATTTTCATTAGGTCCCATTTGTTTATTTTTGCTTTTATTTCCAATATTCTGGGAGGTGGGTCATAGAAGATCTTGCTGTGATTTATGTCGGAGAGTGTTTTGCCTATGTTCTCCTCTAGGAGTTTTATAGTTTCTGGTCTTACATTTAGATCTTTAATCCATTTTGAGTTTATTTTTGTGTATGGTGTTAGAAAGTGTTCTAGTTTCATTCTTTTACAAGTGGTTGACCAGTTTTCCCAGCACCACTTGTTAAACAGGTTGTCTTTTTTCCATTGTATATCCTTGCCTCCTTTGTCAAAGATGAGGTGTCCATAGGTTCGTGGATTTATCTCTGGGCTTTCTATTCTGTTCCATTGATCTATATTTCTGTCTTTGTGCCAGTACCATACTGTCTTGATGACTGTGGCTTTGTAGTAGAGTCTGAAGTCAGGCAGGTTGATTCCTCCAGTTCCATTCTTCTTTCTCAAGATTACTTTGGCTATTCGAGGTTTTTTGTATTTCCATACAAATTGTGAAATTATTTGTTCTAGTTCTGTGAAAAATACCGTTGGTAGCTTGATAGGGATTGCATTGAATCTATAGATTGCTTTGGGTAGAATAGCCATTTTGACAATATTGATTCTTCCAATCCATGAACACGGTATGTTTCTCCATCTGTTTGTGTCCTCTTTGATTTCTTTCATCAGTCTGAACCTCTTAAAAAAAAAACAAAAAAAAAAACCAAAAAAACCTGTTAGCTCTTTAATCCTTGCTTCAATCTCCACTTTCTGGGAAATTCAGTCTAAATCAGAGCCATGTTTGATACATTTATTGGCGTTTTTAAGAAAATTCTCTTTCTACTAGTTTGCAATATCTGTAGAATGCAAACTTTGTGCTATATTGTAGAGAAAGTGTGAGAAGAAAGTCAGCAGAAACACATAGACATAAAATATAGTGATAGATTCCTGAGGATATTATTCAAGGATATGGATATAGCTTTGATTGATACAAACTTGGATTTTTCAGTTACATGAACCAGGGAAATGCCCTTTCCAAATGTTTTGTTTGAGGTTTTTTTTTTTTTTTCTCTTTTCTGATAATAACAAAATCCTGTGTATGCATTTAATTGTAAGAGTAAGAGATCGGTGTAGCTCAGATGAAACTCCCCTGTTTATAGTATTACTATTGAGATATTAGATTAAGAATGTTGGCTAAAACCAAGAGTTGAACTGTGCTGGATATCAAGTTAAAACTTGACTTACTTTCTTTAAGGCGTAAGGATACAAGGGAGGTATTTGAAGAAGAGAAAGGTGGATTGTAGAGAGAGATCTTTGGGAAAAAGGATTAACAGAAATCTATATTAGCTTTCTATTGCTAACATAAATCACAAACTCAGTGGCCTAAAGTAACAAAGCATTTTTATCTGAACAGTTGCAGAGGTCAGAAGCTCAAAAGTCTCTTACATATTATTTTTGTTAGAATCATTGGATCCTTTCTACAAATACCAGGGATACACCAAGAAAGTTGGTAATTTGTGTCATAGGTCAAATTTTGGTTCTCCCCGTATGGGAACTTAGTGGAGCCAATATTCACTCAACATTTTCCTAGGATAGGGCTAAGTAAAAGCAAAACACATAACAAAATAAAAAATAGCAGCAGATTGATGGGTATGGGTATTCTAATTATCCAAACATTATAGACAAGGGATTTTTTTTTTTAGTGGGTTTTGTCATACATTGATATGAATCAGCCATAGAGTTACACGTATTCCCCATCCCGATCCCCCCTCCCACCTTCCTCCCCACCCGACTCCTCAGGGTCCTCCCAGTGCACCAGGCCCGAGCATTTGTCTCATACATCCCACCTGGGCTGGTGATCTGTTTCACCATAGATAATATACATGCTGTTCTTTCGAAATATCCCACCCTCGCCTTCTCCCACAGAGTTCAAAAGTCTGTTCTGTACTTCTGTGTCTCTTTTTCTGTTTTGCATATAGGGTTATCATTATCATCTTTCTAAATTCCATATATATGTGTTAGTATGCTGTAATGTTCTTTATCTTTCTGTCTTACTTCATTCTGTATAATGGGCTCCAGTTTCATCCATCTCATTAGAACTGATTCAAATGAATTCTTTTTAACAGCTGAGTAATATCCATGGTGTATATGTACCACAGCTTCCTTATCCATTCATCTGCTGATGGGCATCTAGGTTGCTTCCATGTCCTGGCTATTATAAACAGTGCTGCAATGAATATTGGGGTGCATGTTAGACAAGGGATTTAGATGAAGGAAGGTGTTAGATGAGTTGCCTCTGTTGACTTGCATAGTAAGTGTTACATTAGGAATTTGGGATTGAATTTGATTTGAAAGTTAGTGAAGTTTAAAGAGTACCACATAACCCTAACTCCCACCATTTTAGAATAATGAGTTATATGTGGCCAGCAGAGCTCACACATTAATATCTAAACTAGGGAGTAGATTTTTTCATAACATAGCTTTAATACATTCTACTTCAGCATCTGTTTGAACTGTAGTAAAATTTGTAATATAAGTCAAAAGGCGACAAGCCAAATTGATATGTATTATATGAGTGCATTTCAGGGATTTTTAGATTTATGAGGAAAAATGATCTGTACAGATATTAGAATATTTAATAGTAGTTTTACTGTTTTGAGCCTCCTACTTGAAAAATATATAAAAATAATTGCAATCTCCTTTTCTATGGATAGAAACAAATTATTACAAATTTATTAAAATTATTATACCAAATGATTTTAGAACACTTGGTAAGTCTTGATAGAGATTTGAAAATTGACATTTTGTTCAACCAGTATTAAATACTACAGGTTTATACTTTGGAAGTAGCAAATATATACTTCATTCCATGCAAAAGACAGAACTGCTTCAAAGATAGCACACAAAATATCACATTTCCCCCCTGAGGATTTTCTTTTTCTTTTTTTTTTTTTTTAATTTATCTTGTAATTGCTATTTGCCATGATCAGTCAATACGCAGTCTTTGAAAAAAGAACATTAGCTTGTTGAACTATAATTCAAAATAAGTCTCAATTTAATCTTATTTTAAAAACACTCTAGTTAATTGTAATTAATGTTTGACAGTTTGAAAGACATCTGTTATATTAACATAATGGTGTTATTGCACATGAAGTGCAATAGCTCAGTAGAATTGAATTATGGGTATTTTGTAAATAAAAGAAAATCTTCAACAAAAATATATGATTCTTTCCACCATTTGCTAAATAGGATTTTTTCCCTGTTGAAATAGTAATTAATGAGACAGACATGTTTTTTTAAAGGGAAATATACTTCCCACTGTCTGTTTGTAAGCTTGGTCATTCTGGAGACAGTTTGTTTCTATATTTTAAAATTTAGAAAGTCATAGACATACTTTGTAATTTCATGTGTTTACTCATTGTCAGCTGTGAGGTCATTTAGACTCTTAAGCTTATTCCATGCTGTTGGCAAAAGCATTGTCAATAAACAAATAAATGAAGCAAACTCTTATTAAACATTTTGCCAAATAGTTAATTCCTTAAATCAGAGGTTCTGCACCTAGGGGACATTTGACAATATCTGTAAATATTCTTGGCTGTGGCAGTTGGGAGAGAGGGGATACCGGAGGCCAGGGATACTGCTAAACAATCTGCAGGAAAGCCTCCTAACCATCTAATCCAAAATGTCAATAGTGACAGGGTTGAGCAACCCTTTCTTAAATCAATAGTAAAAATCAGAAAGGAGGTTTTAAAATATTGACACAGTAGGGAGTAACTGATGCATGAAAGGAGCAGAGGCAAACTTTATAAATGCAAACAAATTTTTTTAGAGTCTCTTTTCTGTTCAGTCTATAAATTTGTGATTATGAAAAGTTGGTTTTGAATAGCGCTTTGTGACTCACATTCTAAAGCCAAGGAATGTAGGAGCGACTGCTTTTGTAAAGGGTTTTTTTCTCTATGTGTTGGTTTCTCCTTATTAAAAAAAGAGAAAGCTGAAATAAAGTCACTCATTTAGTGTATTAGAAAAAGAAAAGGGTTGTAGTAGGAGAATAACTTTATACTGGGACAATGTTAATACACAAAGAGGTATGCTTGCTAGAATTGGGCAGAATGTTTTTATTTAAGCTTCCTGTTGGGAAATGTAAAAAGGGAAGCTTGCTGAATTGCAACATTTTCAGGGTCCATAAATTTAATGTTACCTACAGTTGCTTCCTCCATTCCCTAAGCATTATTTAATACAGTGCCTGAAATATAGAAGTTCCTCAATGAATATTTTCTGAATTATTCAGTTTCTTTGGCCATGAATGTGACAATAATAAAAATTCTTTGTAAAACTACAAATCACTTTTCAGATGCATAGGCAAATATGCCAATTCTGTATTTATGCTTCTGCTTTTCTAGATGTTTCTTTTCCCACTTTCTGTGTTTTAGCTCACATGCATGAGTGTACATGCACATAAACAGTACAGAATCATTCTGATAGGTAAACATAACAAATCAAACTCTAAACTTGGCATCCAATGCTAATAGCTAATAATTAGTACATAGTATGTACTGTTTTAAGTATTTATATTTGTCGATTGAATCTTAACAATCAGTCTATGATATAAGAGGTACATATTCTCAGTTAAGATGTGAAAACTGAAAAACAGATGTTAGAACCTTACCACACTCATCCAAACACTTTGACTGGGATTTAATTTATGGTTGTAAGATGCTCCATATGTATAACAGTGTCCACAAAGAGCTTCCAACATTAACTGTGGTATGGTTCTTTCCATTCAATTTCTGATTCTCCTTAAAGGACCATACCAAAAGCCATCCATTTACAGAAAAAAAAAAAAAAAAAATCCTATTCTCCTAGCTATAGGAGTTATTTTCCTATCTCTTCTTAATTAAAATTTGTGGGAAAGATGTTGAAAGTACCAGATAAATTTTCTTGTATAAATGTCAACCCCTGAACTTAATTGCTTAAAGCAGCCACTAAATATTAGCTTTTGGTTTCGTGAGTTAGCACTTCGAACTGCGCTCAGCTAGACGGCCGTTTGGTCTGGGCTGTGTTTGCGCATGCATCTGTGGCTCCATTTTGGTTGGTTGTTGGCTGGGGTGATGGGGCAACTCGACTCCGTGTCTCTCATCATCCAGCAAGCTAGCCAATTAATTAATGGTCCCTAAGCTAGTTTCCAAGAACAGGCTGATAGTACCAGCTCAGAACCGGCACAACATCATTTATGTCCCATTCTATTTGTCAAAACAAGACACAGGGACAATGCAGATTTAAGGTGGTAGGAGATAAACTGTACCTCTTGATTGGAGGAGCCACACCGTCAAACTTCAAAAGGTCCTGTACACAGACAGGTAAAGGGAAATTGTGGCCAAAATTGTAGTCAGTCTATCCAGCCCCAAAGATGTCATATCATCTCCTTAAAGTCAAGCACATCGTTATGTCATTTTGTACACAGGGTCTGACGTGTAGTAAAGGTTTGAATTTTATTTTTAGATATTATTTGTGTGACTTTATTTACTTAGTAAATACAAACTTCAGCTTTTTCATTGACCCATGATGTGTCACTTAGCTATCAGTTCAGTTCAGTTCAGTCACTCAGTCGTGTCCGACTCTTTGTGACCCCGTGGACTGCAGCACGCCAGGCCTCCCTGTCCATCACCAACTCCAGGTGCTTGCTCAAACTCGTGTGCATCGAGTCGGTGATGCCATCCAATCATCTCATCCTCTGTCATCCCCTTTTCCTCCTGCCCTCAATCTTTCCCAGCACCAGGGTCTTTCCCAAGGAGTCAGTTCTTCGCATCAGGTGGCCAAAGTATTGGAGTTTCAGTTTCAGCATCAGTCCTTCCAATGAATATTCAGGACTGATTGCCTTTAGGATTGATAATAATAATGGTAAATGAGATAGTGCTAAAGGTACCTAACACTGAGTACATAGTACATTGAACCTAAAAGTTAATTAAAAATTGCAATGCAATTTTTTGAACATTAATATTTTAAAATCACTTTAAATTATAAGTATCAAAGCATATTTTTTTTAAACTAAAATAGATACAAACAACTTAAATACATCACAATTTAAAACTGTTCAGTCAAATTCAGGGTAAACTTTCAAATAATAATGTATTGTTTCCTTAGAGAATAGTGATTGTATTGAAGTCTTAAATAAGTGCTCTTTTAAGGTCCCTCACATTAAAATTCTCTTGAATAATTTTGGTGTTAATCTGTTCCTTCTTTTCCTGGCACTTATAATTTCTTAGCACCTTTAGTGTGCCTATATCTAGTAACTAACATTTAAATTTGATGTTGAAAGCATTTAGAAACTAAGAAATTGAATGACACAGTTCTGAGTGAATATCCAAGAGACTCCCTTTTAAGAAAGTGTGAGATAATCGAAAATATTCATACTGGTCTCTGCTCCCAGCTCCTGGCACAAGTTTTTAAAACTTTTGTAAATTCCTTTTTTTTTTTTTTTAATGTTTTCATTTTGTATTATAGTTGTTTAAAAATGTTGTGTTAGTTTCAAGAGTGCAGCAAAGAGGTTCAGTTATATACGTATGAATATATCTCTTCTTTTCCCATTGAGATTATTACAGAGTATGGAGCAGAGTTCCCTGGGCTATCAAGTATATCCTTGATAGTTACCTGTTTTAAATATAGCAGTGTGTAAATGTCAATCCCAAACTCCCAATCTACTCCCCTGCCATACCTTTCTCTCCCCATAACCATAAATTTGTTCTGAGTCTGTTTCTGTTTTGTAAATAAGGTCATTTGCATCATGTTTTTAAGATTCTGCATATAAGCAATATCATGTATTAGTCTTCCTCTCTGATTTATTTCACTTAGTATGATTATCTCCAGGTTCATCGATGTTGCTGCAAAAGACATTTCTTCATTCTTTTGCTACAGCTGAGTAGTATTCCATTGCATATACTGACCACATCTTTATCCATTCATCTGTCAATGGATGTTTAGGCTGTTTCCATGTCTTTGCTATTGTAAACAGCACTGCAGTGAACATTGGGATGCAAGTATCCTTTCAAATCTCATTTTTCTTTGGATTTATGTCCAGGAATGAAGTTGCTGAATCATATGGTAGCTCTGTTTTTAGTTTCTTAAAGAACCTAAAGAAACTAAGCATTCTGTTCTCTGTAATCCCATCATAGCTGTATGGATTTACATTCTCATTAACAGTGTAGGAGGGTTTCCATCTCTCTACATCTTCGCTAGCATTTATTATTCATAGACTTTTTGATGATGGCCATTCTAATTGGTGTGAGGTGATATCTCATTGCAGTTTTAATTTGTATTCCTCTAATAATTAGTGATGTTGAACATCTTTTCATGTACCTCTTGGCCATCTGTATTTGGAGAAATGTCTATTTAAGTCTTTTACATGTTTTTTAAAAATTTGAGGCACATGAGCTATTTGTAAATTTTGGAGATCAATCCCGTGCTGATTGCATTGTTTGCAAATATTTTCTCCCATTGTGTGGGTTTTCTTTTGGTTTATGGTTTTCTTTGCTGTGCAAAAGCTTTTGAGTTTAATTTGGTCCCATTTATTCTTGTTTTTATTTCTATTAGTCTAAAAGACGGATCCAAAAAGATATTGCTGTGATTGATATGAAGAGTGTTCTGCCTGTGCTTTCCTCGAAGAGTTTTATATTACCCAGTGTTTTATTTAGATCTTTATTCCATTGTAAGTTTATTTTTGTGTATGCTGTTAAACAATGTTCTAATTTCTTCTTCTTTTTTTTTTTTTTTTAGCATGTAGTTGTCCAGGTTTACCAGCACCATTTATTTATTGTCTCTTCTCCATTGTATGTTCTTGTCTCTTTTGTTGCAGATTGACCTTAGGTCAGTCAGTCTGTCAGTTCAGTCACTTAGTTGTGTCCAACTCTTTGCAACCCCGTGGAATATACAGTTCAGGCATCCCTGCCCATCACCAACTCCTGGACCATAGATACTTAGGTTTACTTCTAGGCTCTCTATCTGATACTTTGACCCCAGTTCCTGACACAGCATTCCTGAAACCCTTGTAATTTCCTGGGTGCTAGGAGTGGTGTTTGTTCTAATGAGGCAGCTCTGGGTGGACTCCTGGATGAGGGCTGGTCACAGGAAAGACCAATTCACGATTAGATGCTTAAAACTTTCAGCCCTACAACCCTCCACTTCTCTAAAGAAGAGCGGATCAGGGAATGAAGCTAATATTTGATCATGCCTTTGTGAGCAAGCCTACATAAAAATCCCAATGGTATGGATTTCAAAGAGCTTCTAGGTGAGTGAGCACATCCACGCACTAGGGGGGTGACACACCCCAACTCCATGGGGACAAAAGCACCTGCTCTAGAGACTTGGTCCTCCTAGACTCAACCCTATGGACCTCTTCATCTGGCTGTTCATCTGTATCTTTTTCATAGCCTTTGGTCCACCAGTAAGCATAAGAATTTTCCCTGAGTTCTGTGACCCACTCTAGCAAATTAATCAAACCCAAGGAGGAGGACAAGTGACAACCTGGATTTGTTATTGGCACCTGAAGTGGGGTGGGAGGAGTCGTGTCCAAGCCCTTGACCTGTGGGTTCTGATACTCTCTGGGGTAGATTGTGTCAGAATTGAGATAAACTGTAGGACACCCAACTGGGGTTGCAGATAATTTCTTGGTCAGACAAAACCCTCATGCATCTTGAGCCAGGAGTGTTGAGAATGTGATAGTAGTGTGAAAGTTAAAAAATAATAATAAAAGATGGAAAACTGATTTTCTAGTATAGTAAGTATACTCAACCTTGATGTATGCCCACTGCAACATAGATTTCAGAAATCATGCTTTCTTCTTGTTCAGTTGTAGCTAGAGGAAACGAACATACTTTTGAGCAAGAAGATATTCATTGAGTGAATTTTTAACAGAGTTAACAGAAACATTGCATTTCATGAGGCATTTTAGTCTTGACATTTGTGACTGAAGAGCAAAGGGGAAAAAGCATGGGAGAACTGGGTGATTTTTAACATATGCAAAGCATTGTTCTTTTCTGAAGGATATTTTCCTGTCTTAATATGGTGGAAAATGGAGCTAATTAATCATCTTCTATGCCTGGTTTAGAAGTTATATATAATAGTATTTCCCTGCCTAAATGATGTATTTATTTATTTATAAAAGCTGTTATGAGGAAGTTAAAAGACACTTTTTCAACCTTGTCTATATGTAAAGAAAATAAATCATTCCCTTAATACTTTCTCCCAAATTGTCTGGATCATTCAGTGCACTTAAAATTTAATGTATAGAGATCACCATGAACTAAAATGAAAGAATAAAGATATCTTCAGGAAAGAGATTTCTGAGTCAATGTTGATCTTCATGGGGCACTTAAGACTGTTTATAACTTAGAAGAGCATAGAGGATCTAAAAATTACTGTGAACTGGCCTGAATTATCCTAAATTGCAGATAAAGGAGCAAAGTTTATTATCAAATGGTGTTCATATGTTCTCATTATTTTTCTTGGAAATACAATTCTGGTATTTTAGAGAGGATGATTTGTCTGGATTTGAGACCCTTGGGAAAGAGGAGTAATAAACATAGCATAGTACATTTTACTTCTCTATTACACCCTCCTAGTGGCCGTACCAATTGTATAACAGGTATCACATTTCTAAGATGGAATTTGTGGAAAGGATTGCATGTTTTTTTAACCAAGCATGTCAGATCGTGTAACTGTAGAGAGCCTCATGCTGAGAAGAAATGTGAGGAGTAAATGGAGTCAGTGGGAAATAGCATCTTAGAAGAGATTTGGGAATAAAATGGCAGCAGAATTGTGTGCAAACAATAAACTTCACTCCTGTGACTTTTAAATCCTTTATATCCCACAAGCCTGTCTTTGGATACAGCAAATATAAAAGTAACTATGAGACTATGTTTGTATATACTATACAAATATAAGGAATAATCACACTTATTATTACTGTTTCTACTCTTCTGATATGTGGAAAACAGTTAGTCCTGATGCCCTTGTGTTAAATTTGTAAGACTAAATATCTTGTTTACCTGGTCCTCGTTGGAGGAAGCAATTAAAACAAGCACCAGTTTCTATAAGAATCTTTCATACTGGATCCTTATTTATACCTCCATTATACTACTTAATACTACTTATACCTAGTAGCCCAGCTGGTGAAGAATTCACCTGTGTTGCAGGGGACCCCGGTTTGATTCCTGGGTTGGGAAGATCCCCTGGAGGAGGTCATGGCAACCCACTCCAGTATTCTTGGGCTTCCTTGGTGGCTCAGCTGGTGAAGAATCCACCTGCAGTGTAGAAGAGCTCAGTTTGATCCCTGGGTTGGAAAGATCCCCTGGAGGAGGTCATGGCAACCCACTCCAGTATTCTTGTCTGGAGAATCCCCGTGGACAGAGGAGCCTGGTGGGCTATAGTCCATGGGGAAAGAGTTGAACGAATAAGCACAGCACATATATGATATTTAATGTCATAATATGCTTTTTTTTTTTTTTTTTTAGGAACTTTCAGGCAATTCCAAATGAAAATGAGTTCCTTAGGAAGCAGTTCCCTCTTGTTGACTTGGATATCACTTTCATATGCTATGCATTCTCAAAAAATGAATGAAGAAATTATTACAGGGGAAATGAAAAGATGGAGGGAAGGGAAAAGAAAGAATGAGGAAGGAGGACAGGAGGAAGGAAGAGTAGAGAATGAATAGAGGCAAATTCCACGGAAAAGCTGAAAGCAACTGATGAACAACTACATTTCCTGTGTTTGTGAAGCTGTGAGTCTTGTAGCATTAACTTTGCCTTTCTACCACTGATAGGAGATGAAGTCTGAGGTCAGACGTGCTGAAATGGATTAAAAGCAGTGCGCTGCAGGTAATGCTGCATATGCTAATGTCATATGCTTCACTGCTTATCTGGTTACCCACTCTTACCGCATCATCAGAGACCAAGTCAGTGAGACATTAGATGTCGTGCTTTTGTGTGGTCATCATTGTTTATTTGAAAGCAATGTTCACTTTCTCTTTGGCTAAGCTCATAGGACATTTTTACTGCAGAGAACAGCTTATTACACAGCTTCTTGGATAGAGTGAATGTGGAATGAACATTGATAGTGGGTAAGTATAGAAGCTGGGATCTTGGGAAGAAGGTGAGAATGTAGAATAATGGTGTTTAAGAACTCAGAAGATTGATGTCCAAAGCATGGGTTGGCAAACTTTCTCTGTAAAAGACCAGATAATAAATATTTTGCAGGCCATACTCTGTCCCCATTACTCAACTCAGCCATTGTTATATGAAAATGGCCATAGAAGAGACATTTTAAAAAGTGTTCCCATAAAACTTTATAAATAGAAACAGTGGCTAGCCCAGAGGCTGTTGTAGACAACAAGAGTATAACACTTAAATATTGTTATTAATCCCTTAAGACAAAATCACTGTTTGTTAATCATTCAGTTTTTCTTTGAATTCTTTGAGCATCTCACTACCACTAGATAAAACTTTTCTAAATAGTGAGGTGTGTGTTTTTATGTGTGTAATGTTACTGTTTTTCTTGTCATTTCTTTTTTGCTTTGACTCAACATTTGGACTGTGATCACACACTAGATTAAATCATGTCTGGGAAATTGCTGTGATGAAGCCAACAGTTTTCATCTGAGATCTCCAATATATTAAAATGACAGCCATATTCTTTTATTTTTGAGCAAACTTTTAAATTTAGAACAGTTTTAGATTCACAAAATTGTTATAAAAATATTACAGACTTCCATACACTTCAAGATCGGTTCTCTAATTATTCAAATTTAGTTTCTTCATCTTATATTAGTATAATACATTTGTCACAATTAATGAACCAACATTGATACATTGTCATTAGCTTAAGTCCATATATTAATCAGATTTCCTCACTCTTTTAAAAGTCCCCTTTCTGTTACAAGATACCATTCAGGATACCAAATTACATTTACTTGTCAAGTTTTCTTAGGTTTATCTTTGATCGTGGCATCTGGTCTCATTACTTCATGGCAAATAAATGGGGAAACAGTAGAAACAATGACAGACTTTATTTTTTAAGGCTCCAAAATCACTGCAAATGGTGACTGCAGCCATAAAATTAAAAGGCACTTGGTCCTTGGAAGAAAGGTTATGACTAACCTAGACAGCATATTAAAAAGCAGAGACATTACTTTGCCCACAAAGGTCCATCTAGTCAAAGCTATGGTTTTTCCAGTAGTCATGTATGGATGTGAGAGTTGGACTATAGAGAAATCTGAGCGCCAAAGAATTAAAGCTTTTGAACTGTGGTGTTGGAGAAGACTCTTGAGAGTCCCTTGAACTGCAAGGAGATCCAACCAGTCCATCCTAAAGGAAATCAGCCCTGAATATTCATTGGAAGGACTGATGTTGAAGCCGAAACTCCAATTCTTTGGCCACCTGATGTGAAGAGCTGACTCATTTGAAAAGACCCTGATGCTGGGAAAGATTGAAGGTGGAAGGAGAAGGGGCCGACAGAGGATGAGATGGTTGGATGGCATCACCGACTCAATGGACATGAGTAAACTCAGTTTGAGTAAACTCCAGGAGTTGGTAATAGACAGGAAGGCCTGGCGTGCTGCAATCCGTGGGGTGGCAAAGATTTGGACACGACTGAGCGGCTGAACTGAACTGAACTTTTATGTGACAATTTCTCAGACATTTTGTGTTATGATGATCTTGATAGTTCTGGGGATTTTGGTCAGGTATTTTGTTGAATGGACTTTGAGGATTTGATGATATTTTACTCTTAATTAGATGGAAGTTATGGATCTTTCAAGGACGACCATAGAGGTAAAATCTCATTCTCATTTATCATATCAAGAGGATTGTGCTGGTTAATTTTACGTGTCAACTTGACTGGGCTAAGGGATGCCTAGAGAGCTGGTAGAACATGAAATTTCTGGGTGTATCTAGTGTGTTTCCTGGAGAGATAAAAAAATGAATCAGTAAATTGAATAAAAACAAATACTACCCTCACTAAAATAGGTAAGCATCCAATCCATTGAGGACTTGAATAGAACCAAAGGCTCAAGGAAGGACAAATTTGATGAGACATCCATTTTCTGCTGCCTTTGAACATCAGCAATCCTGGTTCTTGGGCCTTCAAACTCTAACTGGGATTTACACCATCAGCTCACCTCATTATCAGGTTTTCGAACTCAGGCTAAATTATATCACTGGTTTTCCTGGTTCTCCGGCCTGCAGATGGAGAATTATAGAACATCCTGGCCTCTGTAATTGCAGGAGTCAATTTCTATAATCATCTATCTAATCTTCTATTGGTTCTGTTTCTCTGGAGAAGCCTGACACATGTATGTACTTTCAGCGTGACTTATTATGGTTGATTTTAACATTGATCTGTTGGTGTTTGTCAGGTTTCTCCCCTGAAAAGTCATTCTCTTTTTCTTCCTTTTCATATGGTACTTTTGGGGAGGCAATTGTTATGTGCAGTCAGCACTTAGTAAGTGGTTTAAAGGTGAAAGGTCTACAAGATTGGAATTGTGTGTAGATGGGAGATTTGTAAATACGAGATTTGTCTCTCTATCATTTACTCAGTTAATTATATCAGTAGAGTCTCATATTTGTCAGTTGACTTATAGTCGGTTAGTGCTTTATTGTGTTGCTCATATTTTCCATCCTTGGTCATTGGGAGTTCTTTCTGTTTATTCCTATGTTTCTTTGACATACCTCAATTATTCTGTATGCATGTCTATCTATTACTTCCTTCCTTTTTAGCACTACAAGATTCTCCAGGCTTGTCTTATATGTTTCCTGCCCCAGTCTTACTTAGAATAAGTCTGCAAGGACCTCTTGTTCTTTTTATTGCATAGTGGCATTACAAACCATGTTCTGATTATTAGGTGAGCTCATTGATAATGAGATATTTTCACTTCTAGCACCTCTCAGCTGACAAGTCATAGAATTAGATGTGTATATATGAATCCGTGTACATACAAATATCTACAAATAATTCTTTACCTATTTTGAGCTAAGCATAAATTCATTTTGATATCTCTAACTCTAATCCTTTACTACATGGATCATTCTTGTCATCTTTTCTTGATTATTTGGAATATCCAACTGTGAAAAAACTAGCTCCCACTATTTTCCATTCATTTACTTTATTGGTTAATTCTAGTGTTGTGCACAGTGGTTTTAGAATTTTTAACCTATATGTCTACAGAAACAACTTAATCAACTAAAATACAGTGCTTAGTTTTTTGTTTGTTTTTTTTTTTCCTTTAGTCTTACAGACTCCATTCATTTTCAAAGTTCCTTGTGCCAGTCACTTATTCTTCTCTTCTTTTCAGTGAAGTTGTTTCATGTATGTATAATGAATTTTTTCACATTGTGTATTCCATCCTGGAATTTCCCAGCCTTTTAATTTTTTTAATCTGCATATAACAAGGTTTACTGTTTGTTCTGTAAAGTTCTATAGGCTTTCACAAAAGCTAGATGACTTACGTTCATGACTGTAGGGTTATGCCACGTGTTTACCACCATCAAAATCCCTAGTGGTTAATTTATTCAACCTTCCACTCCCTTCACCCATCCACTGTCTCCCTTGCCATCACTGACCTCTTTATGATCTCTATAGTTTTGTCTTTTTCATAATGTCATAATTGAAATCATACCATTTGTGGACTTTTTCATGCTAGACTATTTCGCTTAGCAATATGCATTGGAGATTTACTTATACCATTTCCCCATGGCTCTGGAACATGTCTCTGGCGAAATCTTTACCCCTGGGGAGTTGAAGAGGCGGCTCTGGGAATATTCATGATAGTTATTCTGTCTTTGCTCTTTCCTGAGCCACGTCGGGACTTTTCTCAGATCTTCAGCAGAGAACCTAGTGAGGTGTCCCCTTTGAAAAGATGGGGACCTCCCTAACACTAGTTTATCCTCAAGCATTTTATCAAAATTACCATTTAAGTGTTACTACCCATTTTTGACTCCAGCACCTTAAGATCCAGGTAAGCAGATCTTGAATTGATCGATTCTCTAGATTTTCCTATCTCCCTAGACTTCTGAGTATGGTAGTTTGTCTTAAGTTCTGTTTACAGATGGCTTCAACTTAGGTCAATGATTTTCATTTTGCATAATTTTTTCTTCTGATTAGGATGGGATGATGACTTTCAAGCTCTTTACGTGTTGGGGCTTAAACTGGTAGTCTCTCATGTCCTTTTGAGGCTTTGTTTTACCTTTGTCAGGCTAAATGTCAGTTATTGCAAACATGTTTTATTATTCATGATTTTCAGGTCCTTTGAAAACATTTAAAGGGCGGTCAAGAAATAGTCACTTTCTAAATTTGGGATTAGCCCAAGTAGTATACAATATTCCAGCATTACCCTAAGCAATACAGAAAATAATCACCCCGCTTATTAACATGGCTTGAAATAATCTTTTTTGGTGGGTTTTATATCTTCATTTTCTTCATTGCTGACTGCAGAAGTAGAAATGTCCTAGAAACACAATAAATGCTGTTCCTGCCTGATTTTATATAGCATCCTATAAAAAGAAATGCTTTCCTGGTGGCTCAGTCAGTAAAGAATTCACCTGCAATGTGGGAGACCTGGGTTCAACCCCTGGTTTGGGAAGATCCCCTAGAGGAGGGCATGGCAACCCACTCCAGGATTCTTGCCTGGAGAATCCCATGGACAGAGGAGCTTGGTGGGCTGCATTCCATGGGGTTGCAAAGAGTTGGACATGACTGAGTGACTAAGCACATAAAAAGAAAAAAAAATTCTTGTCTGTGTGTAGAAAAATCATGAGCTGTTTCATCAGATCTTTCTGGTAGGATTAATGTAGATTAGGTAATTCTTACAAAACATAGTATCAGTATTTTGGAATAACACTTTTACCTGTTTGAAATAATAATTATTGAATAATAATAATTCTTTTGAAAAAATAATAACTCTTTCCCTGTTTGAAAAAATGTAAAGAGCAAATATCAACATTTCTAGAAGTCTAAACTTGATCCTGTTGGATACAGGCATGAGTTCCTTTCAGGAAAAAGTATTTTGCAAATGTAAAGTAGTCTAGATTTTCTAAAACTCACAGAGTGAGAACCTCTACGTCCCCACAAGCCTGAGTGTGCTCCTGGTGGGAGAGGACATTCAGCTTCTGCCACATGGCAGTGCAGCCCTTAATTAAATGATGCAGCAGCATATGGGAATTAGCAAAGAGATTAAGAGACTAATAGAGCAGAACACAGTAATGTTGATGTAAATGGAGAGGAGCTCCATGCTGCAAATTGAAAAAAAAAAAAAATTGTGATGAAGTATAGAATCATAGAAAAAGGATCTGAGCATTGAGTGGCAATAGGACCCTAAAGGTCACTTAGCCCTATCAGATTCTGTATTCTATTTGCTGAGGACTTTTGGTGAGGAGGTTGCCGAGCTGCTTTGAAAAGCTCAAATGGTATTTTTCACAGAACTAGAACAAATAATTTCACAATTTGTATGGAAATACAAAAAACCTTGAATAGCAAAAGTAATCTTAAGAAAGAAGAATGGAACTGGAGGAATCAACCTGCCTGACTTCAGACTCTACTACAAAACCACAGTCATCAAGACAGTATGGTACTGGCACAAAGACAGAAATATAGATCAATGGAACAGAATAGAAAGCCCAGAGATAAATCCACGAACCTATGGACACCTTATCTTTGACAAAGGAGGCAAGGATATACAATGGAAAAAAGACAATCTCTTTAACAAGTGGTGCTGGGAAAACTGGTCAACCACTTGTAAAAGAATGAAACTAGAACACTTTTTAACACCATACACAAAAATAAACTCAAAATGGATTAAAGATCTAAATGTAAGACCAGAAACTATAAAACTCCTAGAGGAAAACATAGGCAAAACACTCTCCGACATAAATCTCAGCAAGATCCTCTATGACCCACCTCCCAGAATATTGGAAATAAAAGCAAAACTAAACAAATGGGACCTAATGAAACTTAAAAGCTTCTGCACTACAAAGGAAACTATAAGTAAGGTGAAAAGACAGCCCTAAGATTGGGAGAAAATAATAGCAAATGAAGAAACAGATAAAGGATTAATTTCAAAAATATACAAGCAACTCCTGAAGCTCAATTCCAGAAAAATAAATGACCCAATCAAAAAATGGGCCAAAGAACTGAACAGACTCTTCTCCAAAGAAGACATACAGATGGCTAACAAACACATGAAAAGATGCTCAACATCACTCATTATTAGAGAAATGCAAATCAAAACCACAATGAGGTACCATTACACGCCAGTCAGGATGGCTGCTATCCAAAAGTCTACAAGCAATAAATGCTGGAGATGGTGTGGAGAAAAGGGAACCCTCTTACACTGTTGATGGGAATGCAAACTAGTACAGCCACTATGGAAAACAGTGTGGAGATTTCTTAAAAAACTGGAAATAGAACTACCATATGACCCAGCAATCCCACTTCTGGGCATACACACTGAGGAATCCAGATCTGAAAGAGACACGTGCACCCCACTGTTCATCGCAGCACTGTTTATAATAGCTAGGACATGGAAGCAACCTAGATGCCCATCAGCAGACGAATGGATAAGGAAGCTGTGGTACATATACACCATGGAATATTACTCAGCTGTTAAGAAGAATTCATTTGAATCAGTTCTAATGAGATAGATGAAACTGGAGCCCATTATACAGAGTGAAGTAAGCCAGAAAGATAAAGAACATTACAGCATACTAACACATATATATGGAATTTTAAAAAATGGTAATGATAACCCTATATGCAAAACAGAAAAAGAGACACAGAAGTACAGAACAGACTTTTGAACTCTGTGGGAAAAGGTGAGGATGGGATGTTTCGAAAGAACAGCATGTATATTATCTATGCTGAAATAGATCACCAGCCCAGGTGGGATGCATGAGACAAGTGCTCGGGCCTGGTGCACTGGGAGGACCCAGGGGAGTTGGGTGGAGAGGGAGGTGGGAGGGGGGATCGGGATGGGGAATACATATAAATCCATGGCTGATTCATGTCAATGTGTGACAAAACCCACTGAAATGTTGTGAAGTAATTAGCCTCCAACTAATAAAAAAAATGAAAAAAAAAATTCAATAAAATAAAAAAATAAAGAAAGAAAGAAAGAAAAAGAAAAGCTCAAGTGAGGACTTCCCCGGAGTTCCAGTGCTTAAGACTTTGCCTTCAAAGGCAGGTAATATGGGTTCAATCCTTGGTAGGGGAACTACCACATGCCTTGCAGTCAAAAATTCAAAACATAAAACAGTGGCAATATTGTAACAAATTCAATAAAAACTTTTAAAATGGTCCACATTAAAAAAAAAAAAAAACCTTCTTTTTAAAAGAAAAAGAAAAGCTCAAGTGAGTGGAAAGATAAATGGTTATCTTGTATCATGCATTTTATTTACTCAGCCAATTCTGCCTTAGTTTGATCAACAGAAATCTATTGAAGCTTATGTAAGCCCTTGCTGTCCTTGGCTTAGTGTATATGGGGGGAAAACAGACATGGTCCCTGGAAATGATGCCATGATGCCATGGAAATCATGATCTTGACTAAAATAATTACTTATATTAAGATACAACGAGTGCTTCTAATATTCTTGAATATTTTTTAAACTTATAAAGTATTTTAATTTCTGGCTTTGTGAGATTTTGTCAAATCGTTAAAGATATGTATTGTGTTCTAGACTATCTTCCACCTTCATGGCTGAAAGTTCCTTTATCCAAGATATCAGATTATCTTTTCTTTGGATTCCCAACAAAGGCACTCTGCTATCCAGATAATGTAAGAAGGAATAAAAGGGGAAGAATCTGTCTTTATTGCATTTCTACCATGTACCAACCCATGGATCACCCCATACATCTAGAACGTGAGGTCCATGAGGGTACAGATCTTTTCTGTACTTCACTACTGTATCCCAGTGCCTCGGAGGCATCAGGAGCATGGTATGCATTCAGAACATACTTTGAAGAATAAAAGAACCATTACTGATTAGTAATAAAAGAACCATATGTTGATTAGAACCATAATACAATATTACCGCCCATCTTCAGATGGGAAAACTCATCTGATGTATGAACAGTATTCTCCGAATGGTAGGTTTACAGAACATACTTAAACATGTATAAACTAGGTACTGCTACTACAAGTTTTACTATTAGCAATAAAAGCTATTATTATTGAATAGATCTTAGAAATGAGAAGTGACATAGTTGAACTTGAGTGTTCAAAGAATGTATTCAGAGCTCTTTTGCTTTTTCTGTCATAGCTCAGCTTGCCTTTTGACACTGGGTTTTTGTTTCTTTTCCTAAAAACAGGACCTCTGCTAAGTAACACACAGGGCCTCAGGTGGCTCTAGGCTTACTATATGCACCTGGTGTGAGTCACTGTTTTGCACAGTGTCTGATCTTTGAACAATTCATTGAATTGATGCACTCATGAAAAATATTACTAATGCTTTATAGTTAATTTTACTGGAGAAGTGACACCTACCGTGCAAGATGTAAGTCATTTGATTCTAAAACTGTGGTATAACCCAAACATTCCGAAGATATAAAACCTCAGATTATAATGTTTGGAGGAAAATATAAGACCAGGGATATTATTGCTCTGATTGAATCATCCTTTCTGTGAAGAAAAAAAAAAAAAAAAAAGAAAGTCAATATTCCTTGAGTTTAATGAGGCCTGAGAGTCAGACAGAACTGATGCCAAACGGGGTCAAAGAATTGGCAACTTAATCTTGAATTAGAGTGGCACAGAGCCACAATATTCCAGTTAAGATACTAATAATTGAACTGATCCTAATGTAGGAGGTTTCATGTATTTTTTTCTGTGTGATATATATATTAAATGGTGATAGAATGAAAAAGAGCTATTAATAATGTTTATTGAACACTTTGTGCCAAGTATTACTTTAAATCATTTTGATGTATATATCTTTAGAATCTTTACACAAACTATGTGAAATTGATAATTCTTATTTTCATTTTTATGTATATGAATAAAAGACACAGATAGGTTTAGAAATGTACCCACGATTCTACAACAGATACAATAAAGCCACAGTTTGCAATCTGACAGTTTGACTTCTGAATCCATGTGGTTAAACTTTACAGTGTACAGTGTGAAAATACACTCTTGATACAGAGTTAATGTAGAGAAAATTCTGATTGCTATGTAGCAGTGTGCTTCTTAGAGTAGTTGGGTTTCAAAGGATAAACAGAAGATGAGAAGGGAATGGATATCAGATAAAACATGCAAAAGGCACGGCGTGTTTGGAGAACTGTAGATGGTTGGTATTCCTTACTTGTAATGAATGTGGAGGAAAATGATGGAAGAATATGTTGGAGAGCCCAGCACATTCCCATCACAACCTCCCTTTGTGCCATGCTAGTAAAGAAAACCTGACTGAAGTCAACTGTATACTACCTCCAACCTCAAAGATCCCAATGTCTGCCTCACTCTATATTCCTCACTCCTCATTGTTCAGTCACTAAGTTATGTCTGACTCTATGCAAACCCATGGACTGCGGCATGCCAGGCTTCCCTGTCCTTCACTATCTCCTGAAGTTTGCTCAAACTCATGTCCATTGAGTTGGTGATGCCATCCAACCATCTCATCCTCTGCCACCCCCTTCTCCTCCTGCCCTCAATCTTTCACAGCATCAGGGACTTTGCCAATGACTTGCTTCTTTGCATCATGTAGCCAAAGTACTGGAGCTTCAGGTTCAGCATCAGTCCTTCCTATGAATATTCAGGTTAATTTCCTTTACTCCTAATCTACACCAATTTGAAACTTGATCAAGGGGCAGGAGGATTAAAGAGTAACTCAAAAAGAAATGATTACCATTCACTGTATCTCACCATAGCCCATTTACCGTATATGATTTTATATGTTCCACAGAAGTGTTCACATTTCAGAGCATTTAAAACAAATGAGACATTTATTAGTGTAACCTTTATTCTGTGGATGATTTAAGCCATTTCAAAAGTAACTAGAAGAGGAACACTATTTTCCTTACACTTGAGGCTTCCCTGTGCCCCCACCAGTCTATGAAATGCTTCAGTAATTTTAATGCACTGTACATCTTTTGAAATACCTACATAAATAATCTATTGTTCTAAAGGTCACAAAGGTAGAAGATCACTTTGAAATGTCAGGGAAGTAAATGAATTGGTAATGGGGTGTCATAAGTTTGGATATGTCCATTAGCTCCTCATCTTTAGATACTATTGCACATTGGAGAACCCGAGGAGGTGACCTGGGAAGCATGAAAGCCTTCAAGTACTGGAAGGAACAGATAAATGGCTAAAAGCATGTGAGCTCTGACATAGCCTAACCTTTTCTCCCTCAGGACAGAAATCATCAAGTGTCGAGCAGATATGGCATTTTTGCTGGCCTTCCTTGCCTCTGTTCAAATGGGATGAAACTTCATTAAAATGCCAAGTCTCAAAGACACAGTTCAGCTACACATCTCTTTCAAGTTAAAGGCCACCTCGTTAACATGGCCCTAAGAGTTCGCTTGCAACTTTCAAACATCCTATAAATTTGCAGTTAATAGGAAGGTTGATAAATTCTCTCTCATTTTAACTGTTGTTCAGAGCTATCATCCTTCTTGATAGATGTCGCTACCTGAAAGGAATTCCTACACATCTAAATGTCACCACAGGGATGAGCATCCAAAATTATTTTTGCATACTACCTGGGAAACTTAAAAAAAATCTTACCAGACATAGGGCACATTAGAGTTGGACAGTTAGTAGAGACCTCAGAGAGATATGGACTTCAAGCCTTTCATTTTACAGTGAGCTGAAGGCAGGTAGAGATGAGGTACATAATAAGGGACTTGAAACTGGGATAGGAACCACAATTTCTTTCTGTAAATTCTGTGTTCTTTCCAAGATTATAGAAGTGCCACTCTTCTGCCTTGCAAATCAGCTACTTTCCCATGTATGTTGGCACCTGGAAGGCTAAATGTCCTAAATGAGGTCCTCTGCTGCTGCTGCTGCTGCTGCTGCTAAGTCACTTCAGTCGTGTCCGACTCTGTGCAAACCCATAGAGGGCAGCCCACCAGGCTTCCCCATCCCTGGGACTCTCCAGGCAAGAACACTGGAATGGGTTGCCATTTCCTTCTCCAATCAGTTCAGTTCAGTTCAGTTGCTCAGTCGTGTCCAACTCTGCAACCCCATGAATTGCAGCACACCAGGCCTCCCTGTCCACCACCAACACCCGGAGTTTACTCAAACCCATGTCCATCAAGTCAGTGATGCCATCCAGCCATCTCATCCTCTGTCGGCCCCTTCTCCTTCCACCTTCAATCTTTCCCAGCATCAGGGTCTTTTCCAATGAGTCAACTCTTCGCATGAGGTGGCCAAAGTATTGGAGTTTCAGCTTCAACACCAGTCCTTCCAATGAACACCCAGGACTGATCTCCTTTAGGATGGACTGGTTGGATCTCCTTGCAGTCCAAGGGACTCTCAAGAGTCTTCTCCAACACCACAGTTCAAAAGCATCAATTCTTCGGCCCTCAGGTTTCTTCACAGTCCAACTCTCACATCTATACATGACCACTGGAAAAACCATAGCCTTGACCAGACGGACCTTTTTTGGCAAAGTAATGTCTCTGCTTCTTAATATAGCCCTCTCTAATAGCTGTGAGTAAATACATTTTACAAACTTATTTTTGGCTGTGCTGGATCTTCACGCTGCAAGGGCTTTCCTCTAGTTGTGGTGAGCAGGGTGTGCTCTGTAGCTGTGGTGCATGAGCTTCTCACTGAAGTGGCTTCTTGTGTCATGGAGCATGGGGTCTAGGTTGCATGGGCTCAATAGTTGTGGTGAGTGGGCTTAATTGCCTTGCAGCATGTGGAATCTGCCTAGACCGGGGATCGAATCTATGTCCCCTGCATTGGTAGATGAATTATTAACCACTGAACCACCAGGAAAGTCCAGTAAATATATTTTTCAAAAATGAAAGATTCCTGACAACACCTTCTGTCAAAAGTGAGTTATGGCCAGGTCTAGGACTATAAGGACAAGGTTTATTGCTTCCATAGAAAGCCCTGTCTCCATTTGGTCCTATGAATTCACAGCTCATTTCTCAAGCTGGTACTAATCTTTCTGTCTCAGGTTTTGATCAAGATATTTTGTCCAACACTGGCCATATTAAATACACATTTCTCCAGGTGGTGAAAGATAATCAAGGGTGATCACAGGATACTCAATCATTTCTGTTGGTCAGCCTTTTTTATCCCCAATTTAAACAAATCTTTATAGTGACTCATGATCAAACCATGCTTGTCACTCATACTCAATGAAAAATATCAGGTTTACAACAAGAATAAAGAGTTCTGGAACACCTACTGTGTGTCATGCAGTGTGCTAGCTCATTAATAGTGGCTTTGATATTAATAGTCCCATGACTCAGAGGAAAAAGGGGAAGTTAAATAATTTGTCCAAGTTACATAGACTCACATTTGAATCTATGACCATCTGACCCGTGAGTGGAAATTTACTGTTGAGCTAGAGAAGAATCTCAGTTTTAAAAAGCAGACCAAGCACTGCCTAAAAATATAGCTTAACAATTTTACCGTTAGTTTAGCCTACCTATTTATAAAATGCACAGAAGGAAATTCTCCACAACAGAAGTAATCTATAAATCACCCTCTAAGGACTTTAAATGTATATTTAAGTGAAAAACATAATAATGTGAAATAGGGAATGATTTTTAGTCTCAGAATAAAGAGCCTTGTTTTTTCGTCTTTTCTTGGAGAGTTTGGCCAAAAATAAGAGTCACACTTGTGTTTCTTGTGGAGCAGTGTGCTCTCATTGCAGAAATGAAATCATGGCTTGCCTTTGCTGGAAAGTTTTCAAAGAAATCCCGAAATAATGAAATAGAATCTGGGTCCTCAACAAGTTATGCACACACTTGCCATCTTCTTCACATTCATGTCTTCCCACTCTTACTCTCATTGGATCCTTGCTGGCCATACCAGGCTTGGTGCTACTTATTACAGTGAATAATAAAAGACTAATTGTTGGGAGCATGCCAGAAAAAGCAAAGATGGCAAACCAACAATGTAAAAATGTTTGCAATTTTCTCATCCATTTAAGCAGACATTTAACCCACGATCTCGCAGTTTCACTCCTAGATATTTACCTTTGGAAATGAAAACATATAGACCCAAAATACTATGCAAAAATAGTCTTAGAAGTTTTAATCAGTAATATTGGAAAACTAAGATAACCCCAATCCCCATCAACAGATGAAGGCACAGACATGTGTAGTGTGTTCCTCCAGTGGAGTACTACTCAGCAATTAGGAGTTATGCACAGGTATGCACAATAGCATGCATTCATCTAAAATATGATTTTTAGATAAAAGGCAGAAAGACACAGAAGAACACATACTGAAGGATTTTCATTTAAAAGGAAGTTCTAGAATACGAAAAGCAAAGCTAGGACAGTAGAACAATGTTTTTTTTTTCTAAAGGATTAAATACAAAGGGTCATGAGGGTGGTTTTCTCTGTTTACTCCAGTGAATGGCAGCTTAGGGATGGAGAGTTAACTCCGACAGTTCTGGAGTTGGTATGAGTAGGTGAAAAATTGAGTAGTCACCACTTTCACTGCTTCTGCTGTTGCAGGATCAGAAAATTACAGCATGCATTCATTCAGCCAGTTAGGCACTCATTTAGTCATTTATTCATTCATCTATTTAATTTTTTCAATGATGCAATATGAAAAGAGAAGCATTACTTCAAACATTAAAAAAAAATAGTTTTAGTAATCCCAGACAGGGAAGAGGTGTACATAGATCCTCTAATTCTGCTTTGGCTGCAATGAAGTAGTACTAACTTTGTAAAAGGAATCCTTTGGAATTGCTCATAAAAACATGAAATTTTCAGAATGCCAATACTCAGTGTAAAAAAACCAAAGACAGCTGGAGGTTCTAGAGAATACAGCCTTTGGACAGATCTTAAAACAAAGAGACGGTATTGTCCCAAAGGTGAGAATATTACAAAGATTATGTCAAGCCCATGGGTAATCGCTCAGTCAATGCCTCCTCCAAAAGTTTTGCCAGCGGTCTTAATGTCTGCAACGAGCCGTTTGTTCTTGGGTCTGAAGTACTAACAAGGCTTCTTAACAATTAATTACACCCTGTTTTACAAGTGTGAATGTTTTGATTTGTGAACTTTGAGGAGAACTTCAGGGAAATTTAAAATTCCCTCCAACAACTACCCAGTTCACTGCCCTGAATGATGCAAATTTGATATTAAATGATCAAATATGAACTCCAAGCCCCGCAAGGTCATGGAATCTTTTGATTTGGGACCAGGTGTATAGAGATGTTCAATTATTAAATAATTAGTTTGAAAACAATAACTAGTGTAGTTTAATTCTCTTGCTGATTTCCTAATGTTTATTAATTTAAGCACCTGTGTCTTCCAGTAATACTTTCCTGCAGAATACTTACCAGGATATGCATAGCATGTAAATTTACAGTGAATATAATTACCTTTTTCCAGCTCACTCCAGGTGCCTAAGTGAGTAGAAATGAGTTATGACTTTAATTGCCAGAAAGGTTTCAGTATTCCGAATCTAATTACTTAAAAATTGTTTAAATTTCTAGCTAGGCAATAATGTGTTGGTATTAATTAAAACACCAAAATATGATATTTTTTAGGATAACCAAATGGCCCATTAAAGAAGATTCAGAGGAATAATTATGTGGCGAGGAGAAGCAATTGTCTTAGCATAACTAATTTGTTCTCAGAGTATTTCAAGGATGGCTGAAGTTGGAGACGCCCTCTCTAGTCTTCAGGAAAATCCCTAGTTCTTTTCTTTGACCTTCCCCATTCTTCTTGGGAGTCAGAGAATATTAGTCTTTGCAGAAAAATATTCCATTGATACTTTAAATTCACGTAGAAAATTGAGCTCATTATCTTCATCTAAAACTATCTTGATTTTTTAGCTGTATTATTTAACTCAATAATAGTGTCACCATATCCCATCTAATTAAATCAGAATATGGGAATTATTCTAGATTTCTCTGTCTCCCTTAAGCCCCACTTTTAATAGTTAGCAAATTCTTGGTCATTTTTCTTTAGATACCTCACTGAATTATCAGCATTATTGCTTTAGCTTGTCTTATCTGACTTAATCCATCCCAGTAGTCTTTCCCTAATGAGTACCACTACCCTTTCTCCAAGACCCTTGCCCCCAGCCCCAGGCTTCAGACTGTCCTCTGCACATCGGAGTTATTTTCCTGAAGTGCAGTTTAGAAGGAGAGAAAGAAAAATATGCCTAGTGAGTCATATTTATCTACCTGATGAGAACGGGAGATGATTTTAAAAGATTTTATCTCAGAGATCAACTCTTTATGAAATCTGCTTAACCAGAAAATTCAACCAGTCATTCATTTCTATGCGTGCGAAGTTAATATCTTTAATGAATCCTAACAGTAGTGCCGCTGCTGCCTAGTTGCTAAGTCATGTCCAACTCTGTGCGAGCCCATGGACTGGGAACTTGGACCGTGGAACATGGAACTTCCATGTTCCTCTGTCCTTGGAATTTCCCAGGCAAGAATACTGGAGTGGGTTCACATTTCCTTCTCTAGAGGATCTTCCCAACCCAGGGATCGAACCCATGTCTCCTGCACTGCAGGTGGATTGTTTACCACTGAGCCACCTGAGAAGTCCACTAACAGTGGTAACAACAAGGTAAAAAGTGAAACACCTTCCTTTTTAAAACCTTTTTATATTTTTAAATTTATTTATTTTAATTGAAGGATAATTACAATATTGTAGTGGGTTTTGTCATACATTGACATGAATCAACCATGGATTTACATGTGTTCCCTATTCTGAACCCCCTCCCACCTCCCTCCCCATCCCATCCCTCTGGGTCATCCCAGTGCACCAGCCCTGAACACCCTGTCTCATGCATCGAACCTAGACTGGTGATCTGGTGAAACATCTTCCTAACATTAAAATACTCATGCAATTCCCACATAACACTCATGTAATTTTACTCATGTAAGTGTCTGTAAAATTCTCAATTATATGTCCATCCAGAGGTAGTAAAAGGTATACAGTCTTATGGCATGATTATGAGCTGGTCAGCCTTGATCATTCTTTCACAGTTTTATCCTGGACCCCTACATTCAGATAGTGGATATATACATAAGAAGGTACATTTGTGAAAGTGCCCTATTAGCACAAATTGATTTTATAGACTGACTGCACTTTGTCCAAAATAGAAGAATGTGTGAAATGATCTTTTAAAAATTCCATTACTTCTATGGGAGTTCGGCAGGAGTACCATATTATGTGGTATAACATATAGTATTATTCCATGCATAAGAGTGTGTGTTAAAATGACGGGAAATAAACAGCAGGATTGAAATAAGAATGAGGTTGCCTGCATATAGCATTTCTTAGAAACATAATTACTGCATCATTGAAGCATGAAGGTAGCCGCACATATTTGCAGCTGCTGTAATTGGCCTGCCATTTCCTCTGCTCACCCGCCTTCAGTTAAGATATTAGGAGTGTTTCTGTAGAAATGATACAGTGAACGCCCATTTGCTTTCTTCATGCTGTTAAATCATGTTGTTCCTTTCCTCTGCTCACATTGCTACAATATCATAAGGCATCATTTTCAGAAGTACATGCAACTGTGAGACTTAAGGGTTTTCTCTCAGAATAAATAGAGTCCATAAAACAAAGAAAGGAACCAAAATATGTTTTCATTGGTGTTTTTCTTTCAGCACTTCCGAGTTGACTTACAAATGTTCACCTGTTTAATTCCACTCTGCCTGTGCACCTTGGTTGTTTGTGACAGTATTAGTATTCTAGAGGATTAGGCAGAAATACTATGGAAGTATGAAAGACTATTTGGGGGTGAGGAAAATTTTTTGTGTGTAGTTAGCCTTAATTGGAAGGACTGATGCTGAAGCTGAAACTCCAATACTTTGGCCACCTCATGTGAAGAGTTGACTCATTGGAAAAGACCCTGATGCTGGGAGGGATTGGGGCAGGAGGAGAAGGGGACAACACAGGATGAGATGGCTGGATGGCATCACTGACTCCATGGACATGGGTTTGGGAGAACTCCGGAAGTTGGTGATGGACAGGGAGGCCTGGGGTGCTGTGATTCATGGGGTTGCAAAGAGTCGGACACGACTGAGTGACTGAACTGAACTGAACTGAAGCAAGTATAAGACATATTTTTCAGTTCCCATTTCTTTCTGAAATTTGTAAATATTCCTGTCTCAGAAAGGCCTTCAGTTTATGCTTTTTGCATAAATTGGTGTGAAATATAGAGTTCATGAACATGTATACACACACACACACACACACACACATATATGTATAATTACTGCAAAATGATTGTTCTATTTGGGGAAGATTCTAGAGTTGAGTAAGTAATGAGTATAATGATTTCACATATAGTTTTAATCTAAGATCAGATACTTCATAGGAAGTAAATTAGGTGTCAAACTTCTAGATAATTCAAGAAAAAAAGCAACAATCAAAAGTACTATTTTTGCAGCTTTATCAAATTGACCTTTTTTGGCATTGTGGCAGATTTTTTGTTTCCAAAAGAGAAATGACAATGTGTGGATAAATCCAGAGGTGAAGCTGTGACACCATGGAGAATGCCCCCAGCCTGAAATCAGAATGCCTGGAGGTTGAGAGTTTTAAATCTCACTGATGTTGGGAATGTGGCTAATCTTGTTTTCATTTTTCTCATCTGGTAATTGGAATCCTAAGGCCTACTCTATTTGGCTATTTTGAAAACTGCATGCTATGGTGTACAGGAAAACAGTCACTTTCCTTACTGCGTGAAATTACAGTTATGTGGATGAATTAGAAATTGAGAGGAGTTGGTTTTTGTGTTTTTGTTCTTCATGGATTGCCTGCTTGAAATCTGCACATCCTTAGAGGGATGGGTTGCCACTCTTCCTTCATTCATAGCTACAGTTCATACCACTCTTAAGCCTTCTCTGTGTTAGCCCAACTTGAGGGTCAATGACTTTGCTGCCTCCAGTGTAATAGTCACAAGAATAACATCTTGGGCTTAGTGTGTGCTTATTGAGTGCATCTTGCTTCATGGTGCTCTAATTATTATGTCTCTATTCATCAAAACTACTGCAAGAGTTGAATGAGAATAAGACTACCTGACACTCTCTGAGGTTTTGTAATTTACCTAGAATCTCATAACCTGTATGCGATTTGTAATTCAAACCCAAGGCTATCTGATTCCAAAGTCAAACTCCTTTCTGCTATATCAGGATGTCTTTCCTTTATTCTCGCATTACTCAAGAATTTCTCCCCTCTTTGAAAATCATGATATGTAGATCTGCTCTTTTCTATCTAGCTATCCATCATCTATCCGCCTATCCTCTATCTCCATCGTTACATGTATCAGAAATGATGCAGGCAAGCATATCCATTTTTAAGCTAGGTTAGGTATGTCTGTTCATGCATCAAAAATAAATTTTAACTGAGATACTGCCATTGCACATGCATAAATGCATACAATTTAGTAGCCTCCTTGTCTCTCTTTTCTGAGATCTTTTGAGTACAAAATCTCAACATTTATCAAGAACTGATCAGCACAAATATCTAATAGAAGGAGAGCCTGCGACAGAGATTTGTGTTCACGTAACAATTGACTGAATGCAGTGTAGTTTCCTCCTCCTGAGTCATTTGCAGGAGGTGGGGACAAAGCTTAGGGAGCTTGTCAGAGCCATTGTGAAGGTGGTGTGCCAGGTCCACAAGGGAGGCACCACACGTCAAGTGAAGTTGGTTTAATACAGAGTCCATTGAAAAATAAGCTTGATCAATTCAGGACTTCGACTGGCTGAGGTCTGGAGCCAGATGGAATCTGAAATTTAGAGCTGTTAGTATAATCATTTCTGAGGATCTAAATATCAGTTGATTACCGTTTGCCTCTTACTTTTGATGGTGAGTGTGTTTGTGTATATAAAACAAAAGTGTGCTTTCACACATCCACAAATTCAAGCTATGTCTGGAAAATTTCACATCAGTGTTGAACTGACTTTCTGAGGTAATATATGACCTGTTTGAGATGTCAGTAGTCTGGTTCAGAAATTTGGCAGGCTGTCCTCCAGATGGTATATTTCTAGTCTTTTTCTACTCAATTTTGCTTTGTATTCCTCCTGTAAATTCTCCACATACTTCCCCACATGGATGTAATTATTGTGTATAGTAAGCTCAGGAGTCTACATCTTCCTTTGTTGATTGCTAAAGTGATGGAATGTCTCCCAAAGCAGTAACCAACTCAAAAAATATGGTTGAATAAAACAAGCTATAGATCTAGAACAGTTCAAAGCATTTTTCTGTTGTTTATTGTATCCTGTGAAGAATTATATGTCCGTGAAAGAGTATATGATGAGAAAGGAGAAAGGTACATTCTTTGTTCTTAATTTTTTTTTTTTTACCACAGAACAGACATTGTTACAACAAAATGTGGAAAGGAAGTGAAATCATGCGTTAAGAAATTCATCTTCTTTTCATCTTCCTTTCTTAGCTATAATATTGAACATGATGGACCACCTCTGTATGGATTTATTGACTTAGTGATCATTGAATTTAACAAAAACAAGGCAAAATTTTCTCTCCCACAGAATATGATTTAAAAAAAACATGCAGAACAGTTTTGCCTCTACTAAATTATTATGTGGATTATGAAAATGATTTTAAGGAAGAAGCAAAATTTTTCGATCTTCTGTAGGGGAAATCCATACAGCGTTTTAAATGTATTACAGAGAAAAAGGAGTATTATGCAGGATACAAAAAGCTTCATACTACAATTATCTAATGGTCATAACTGTACATGATACTGAAAATGCATATTTTACATTAAGTCTCAAAAACTCTGGGTTTGCTGCAGGCAATTTAAAGAGGATTTCCTCCCTTCTTCCCTAGGGGAGATGGGTGGGGGCTCTCTCACCCAGGCCTGCCTCCTCACCATCCATCATTTCAAAGAGACATATATCGCCTCCAAAGTGCTTCAAGGCAGCTGCAAGCAAATGTCACTTTGAGTTAAATGCATTATTAAACTGTTGGGAAATTTCACATCATGGGTCATTTATCTATGCTAAATTGGGTCAAAAGCCTCAGCACATGCCTAGATAAATGAGAGAGAAGCGCAAAATTCTCCCATGGGAAGTGGTACTTTGACAAGCTTTATGAGTGTGGCTTATTTATTTATTGAGTTGCCGTGGGGAAAGGAGGCTTTCTTGTTGTGTGTGTGTGTGTTTGAGTAGTTATTTAAGATGTACTCAAACACTGTATAGGAATCCTCTGATAAATACAGTTAGGTATTCACCATCTCTCTAGAATTAGAGGTTGTGCAAAACACATATCATTAAATATTCATTCATTTGATAAAGTGTTTGAGTCTGTTCTGTGTGTCATGTACTATGAAGAAAAGAGTGTAAAAATGATTTCTTTTAGGCATGACTCTACTGTGGAGACCTTTCTAGCACGGTGTATCCAAATATTCTTTTTTAATAAGGACAGCAGTCAGATTGGATTAGGGCCCATCTAACTGCCCAATTTAACTTAACCATATATTTACAGCCATATCTCCAAATTTAGTGTCTTTCAGGCTTCAACAAATTAGCTGGGGAGGGACACAATTGATCCCATTGCAAGGGCTGTGGGAAGAGACATTGTCTTGTATCACCTCTGATGCAGGAAAGGAGGCTCAAACTGCCAGTGTGAGACCTATGATCAAGAAATACAGATGTCCCAGCAGGGTGTCAGATCAGCCTGCAGCGGACCTGTGAGAGCACGAGGACTTGGGTGGGGCGCCAACGATACCTACTGCATGTGCAGACAAAATGATAAGCATTCTGATGGGCCTTACGGATTCATAATAGCACAGGACACTTGTCAAAAAAATTAACCACCACACACATGTGCACCTTGAAATAAATACATCTAGTTACATTCTATGTTGAATCTGGTATACAAAACAAAATGAGACATGCAAGGAGAACATAATCTATTGGGGCATATGATAAAAAGTGTAACATAAAAGGATGATTAATGGGATATGGTGCCATGGAAGAAGATGGGAAAATATTAAGCTGGACGTAGGAATCTCCAAATAATGAAGGCTTTCATGATGTGACGACCCCTGAGATGAATTCTGGAAAATGGATAGAAATGAATCATTTTGACCAGAAGATTGAGACAGAAAATGGAAAGAAATTTGGATATGGAGTGAGGCACAATGGAGATGGAGAGATAAACATATTCAAAGATTAGGATAGTGTATTAATGTACTTAAATTTCAGTGAACTGGCGTCTCTCAGTAGTTCAGTTCAATTCAGTCACTCAGTCATGTCTGATTCTGCGACCCCATAGATGCCAGGCTTCCCTGTCCTTCACTAACTCCCGGAACTTGCTCAAACTCATGTTCATTGAGTCAGTGATGCCATTCAACAATTTCATCCTCTGTCATCCTTCTTTTTCTCATGTATTTTATCTCAGCAATGCATTTAGAGATATGCATTCCCCCTTATTCTTTTTCCTCCTCATGTAGTCACAGAAGAGTAAAGTGCCCAAAAAGGCAAACCAAGGTTTTCTCTGCAATTAGGAAAGAGCAGTTCAAGCAAGTTTTATTTTTCTTTTCTTTTTCCCCCCTTCTCTCTCTCTCTTTCTCTGGAGAAGCCAAAGCTTCTGGCAGCTGTGAAAAGCCATGCAGAAGATTTTTGATGCCAAGCTGGCTCAAATCCGAGTCATGCATATTCCTTCCAAGAGAGGTTTTGACTCCAGGCTAAGAAATCAGACTCTGTTAGAGGGAATATCCTCTTCAAAGTTTGAGCATTTGCATTTAATTCTCCATTTTGTTCCATACCAAGATAGCTTTTGCAGTTATTAAAAAATGTAACTGTATTCCCCTGAGAAAGACAAAAAGACTCATCCATTTGCCTTTTGAGACTTAAAATAATGTGATTCCTTAATTACCACAGGCTTGGTTGGAACCAGCTCCCGGATGACAAGCGATTCTGTTTACTTGCAGTATATACATGTATGGGTGTACTTGTCTGCTCTAAAACAGAAACAAGCAATGAAAAATGGGAACATCCAGAAGTACATGAGCATTAACATTTGTAGGATCAGTCCTAATTGTCTCAGAGAGTAACATCTTCATTTGTAAAGAAAATGAGAAAAAAAATATAAAGGGTTTGGAAAATTCTTGTTAATCTCTACCAACATATCACTAGACTAAGCAATATGTCAGTGATCCCATAATGCATGGCACGTACTTTTACTAAAAAATACTCATTGTTATCTGAAATTCAAGTTTAACTGTGTGTTCTGTATTTTTATTTACTAAATATGGCACCACTAACTCAATGGAATTGAAAGTACCAGAACTCAAGCCACGCTATTAAAAAGCTTAAACTGAAGCACTGCACAATATTTTATATATATATGTGTGTGTGTGTGTATAAAAATATATACACACAAACAGTATTGCACATAATATTTTATATATAATGTACATAAAATGTTCTTATAGTTCAGTATGATGAACTTTGATGGCTCAACGAACATGTTGAGCAAACTCCAGGAGTTGGTAATGGACCGGGAAGCCGGATGTGCTGCAGTCCATGGGGTCGCAAAGACTCGGACACAACTGAGTGACTGAACTGAACTACAAAAACATTTTGTATACATTATAGATAATATTATGTGCAATATTATTTGTTTGTGTATACACACACACACACACACATACATATTATTGTGTAGTGCTTCAGTGTAAGCTTTTCAAACTAAACCAAATACTGAATCAACGTTTTCTTCCCTGTCCATCACCAACTTATAGTTAATGCACTGAATAAATCAATATTAGACCAAATACCTGGAGAAGGCAATGGCAGTCCACTCCAGTACTCTTGCCTGGAAAATCCCATGGACAGAGGAGCCTGGTAGGCTGCAGTCCATGGGGTCGCAAAGAGTCGGACACGACTGAGCGACTTCACTTTCACTTTTCACTTTCGTGCATTGGAGAAGGAAATGGCAGCCCACTCCAGTGTTCTTGCCTGGAGAATCCCAGGGACGGGGGAGCCTGGTGGGCTGCCGTCTGTGGGGTCGCATAGAGTCGGACAGGACTGAAGTGACTTAGCAGCAGCAGCAGCAGATCAAATACCGAATCATATATTTTTTCTTTTCTATGGGCAATACTGATGTGCCGATGAGCATTTGCTTATATTGTAGTACTTAAAACTCAGTGCTCAGAATTCCTAACAGTTGGATTGGAATTTGTGCTCTTCCATTTGTGAGTTGAGCAACTTAGGTCCTGTTACTTTCTGAGTCTCAATTTTGTAATCTGTGAAATGGGGATGTTTTTCCCTCTGCCAGTAATATATTACTGGCTATGGCAACCCACTCCAGTATTCTTGCCTGGAGAATTCCACAGACAGAGGATCATGGTGGGCTAGAGTTGATGGGGTTACAAATAGACACAGCTGAGTGACTAACACTTGCACTTTCACTACTGTTGTATAGAGCGGGTGTTATTATACCTTTCTTTGGGTTGGTGGTGGGGACAGTGTGTGGCAAGGAAACGGTGCTCATTTCATTCAGCTATTTGATAGCTAATTGAGAATTTGAACCCAGGTCATTATGACTCCAGAGCCTGCTCTGCCTCTTTGCCATCTAATTATATTTAAATGTTACTTTGGCTGGCGCCTTCTCATGAACTATGGTAATGTGTCCAAGGATACAGGGCAGAAATTCCAGAATCTAGGTTTTCCTGGCTATAGGTACATCCTGACTCTCATCTTATTTGTGATAAGTAATGGGGAATTGTTACATCTGTATTATAAAGTGTTGTGTCTCAGTAGTGCCTTTTCTAGCTACGGTGCTTAGAAAAAATCAGTCCTCAGTT